>NC_089874.1:39545000-40745000 GCF_040182565.1 Anser cygnoides | reverse complement strand
AAACAAAAACATTTCCAGTAGCACAAGAAAGCTGTGCAATACCAAGCTACCATCACCTTATGACAGACAAAACATTTATAGTTTATTGTCAGGAGGACTCTGGCAGAAAAGCATTTGCCTGAGCCAGAACCTGCTGACCTTTTGCAGTAGGCACAATAAGGCAGTGAGCACCGCTGAGCTGTCAGAACTTCTGCAATAAACCCAAATCCCTTTTGATAAAGGGAATCAAGAGCACACAGCTACCCACCACCTCCTAATAGCACCTGTGACCTCAGCAGTGCCTTACAAACGTGCTACATAGTTTGAGAGCTAGATGCAACACCTGCTTCCTGGCAGCATCCTTTTGGTTTCCTCTGGATAGGTGCTGAGCAATTTAAAATCACATTCCCCAAGCGCTGACTTCAGAGCCATAAGAAAGTTTTCATTTCCTATCGTGCTATCCTAACATGAGCTGCCCAAGAAGCCTCATCAATATTACAGCAGCGAATAGCTTGACAACTTCCTCATAAATAACACGCTCCCTTTCTGCTTTGTGCTCTGTGTTTAATACCATACTGGTTATTTTAGAAATACTGGGAATGTCACTGAAAGCATGTGGTGATAAGATAAAGATTTTGCCCATCAAGAGTCACAACGCACATGTTGCACCTTGTGACTCACTGCTTAATAAAGAAACAACTCAGAGAAGACTCCAAACAAACCTGAAACAGGCATAGTCACTCTTCTCTTTGTATTTTGTATTGTATATATAAAAAAAGCCCACAACATTGTATCACATTACGGAGTTCACTAACTGGTGCTTGCACACACCTAGCCTACTACAGCATGAAAAGCAGCAATTCATTCCAGTCTCTCACTCGATTTGCATAAAAAGGAAGCAATTATTTTAATTTCAGAAAAGTTCTTTAAAAGGGGGAGGGAAAAAAAAAAAGAGAGAACTCAAGGAAAAAAATGAAACAAGCCAAAATAATACCAGCCCAGTGGGAAGTCTCCATCCTTGGATGGTGGGCTCAAAATGCAAGCCCATACTCAGAGCAACGGTCTCAGTGCCTAAGCCACAGCACACCTGCTCAGCCATAAGCTCTAGGGGCGCTGAAAAACAAAAGGAGCTTTAATCTTTTCATGTCTAACTGTTATTCCAACCAGTTTAAACAGTTATTTAAACATTAGGCTGCCACAGCCCCTCCAAAGCCCCTCGGTGCCTGCAATTCCAAGCTGCTCAGTGGCTTTCTCATACCCAAAGCCCGTTCTTTGCTTCAGTTGTTCCTCCACCTGTGCAACCTGTGAGCTTCTTTGCAAGGTCACTGGGAGCCCAAACCATTTAGTTGAATAACTGGATGTAATTCCTATCGGTATGAAATAAGTACAAATCCTGGATCCAAAGGAGATGGGGGTTCTTCCATGTGTCTTTGATTCAGTCCATGAAATGCGAAGTAGAAGGCAGGCCTCTCTGTTTCACATTTTTTTTCTGGCAAAGTAGAAAATTCTCCATTCAGCACACAGATTTGCTGCAGTTTGCTTAGACACAAAGCTTCCATCTGCTCTGGCATCATAAACCTCTCGCCTTGGGCCTGGGTTCTGCTAGTCCTGTGCCTTTCTTGCCTTCTCTCCTTTTCTGGGGGTAAGAAATGAAGTGAGGATAATAGCATTTTATTGCTGAACAGTGAGGATGTGAACGTAGTTAAATATTCTGAAGTTGGAGTAAAGGGAGAAGTATATATTCCCCAGCTAGACGCATTTATTTGCATTTAAAAATGGAAACCCCAAAGATGACTGAAACCTTGCACGTTTCCCACCCCACCCCAAACAACTGAATCCATTTACCAGCAGTTTGGTCAAGTTTTAGCACAGCAAGTCCCGTACAAAAGCAGGACCCTCCTCTCTCCTCTTTTACTCCCGTCTTAACGCTTTGCAAAGCAGAACTCCCGTCACTTTGTGAGTCACAGGGCACTACCAAATAAGCAGCAGTCATTGAACGGTGCCTCATAAAGGAGGCAGGAAACAGGAAAAGCTCAAAATAAAGATGTTTGTAAATTAAAGAACTAAGGGGAAGAATGGATAGGAAATGAGCCCCCCCCCCTTTTTTTTTCTTCAAAATTATTCTGATTAATGAGAAGAAAGATCAATAGCCTATCTGCAGCTGCCATAGGGAAAACAGGGTGAAGAGTGAATCCAGACCTGAGTATCCCCGTGGTGCCAACACAGCACACTCTGCACAACCTCGATATAATGAGCTGTAGGGTGAGATCCCATGCAACTGCACGGGTTACTTCTCTGTCCCTGCAGCCCCTCATTACAGCTTGATGTGATCAGCTACAGTGTACCAAAAGGAGACGTGTATGGCATATATTTGTGAATAGTCAGGGAAAGGATTGCTTTCATTCCTGTAACGCTGCTTTCCTCCAGCTGTAGTTAGACACCCAAATACTCCAGGTTTCCCTGTGCATTGCTGCTGCATGGAGCTCTGAAATCACGCACAGACTTTGCACAACACATGGCAACACCTGGGCTCCATGGGCTGATGCAAAACATGCTAAAAGCAACAAAGCATTCCCACTGATGTTTTTGGATTTTGTTTTTCAATCAGCCCCTAAATGAAGTGCCTCAGATACTGACAGTTCCTTTATTAATGTTTGGTTTGGGGACACCGTAATTATGCTTAGCAGCTTTTGTGGGCCAGAAGATTCCTAGATGAAATGACCTGACAGGCTGCTGAGGCCATTTCCACTGTTTTTGGACCACTGTGTAAGAACAGAACAGCTGCCATTTGGATGGAGACCCTGGCTGAAACAACACGAGGCATCATGCTCCCATCCCCTTTGGCTTGCTCCAGCAACAGGGAAAAAGTACCCGGCGCTGCTTCATTAAGGCCTTGGCATGCTCCTTAATGGCACTTCTGGTAGTGACAGGCACAAAGGAAGCCTGTATCCCTACCCACTTTTCCCATCTGTGGCCATTCATGTGCAGATCCGTCCGGAGATCAACTCACACTGGCATGAGAGATAAGAGGGGACCCTGATGCTGGGCTTCAGAGATTACAGCAGCCAGGCAGGCTCCAAGGGCCAAGGCAGAGCTGCAGAAGGGTGCTGTGTTTCGAGCATCAGCTGGTGCACACAGCCCAGGGCTGCTATCACAGGCGACCTGCCCCAGGCTCTGCAGAGGGCAGGTGGTACAGTTAGGGAATGAGTCCTCCTTTCTAAGACAAGGGGGAACATAGGGGGAAGCAACGGGGGAAGGACAAGGGGGAAGCAACAGAGAAAGGCTAGTGCCAAAAAATATTGCTGATAAATGTTTGTCAGAGAAAATTTTGCTTCTGCTCTCCAGAAGACGCAGCCTCCATACTGGGATTGTCCTGCTCCAAAGGGGAGGCAACGGGAGGTCTTTAGCAGAAACCTCTCTTGACAAGAGGCACTGCTCCCACAGCCGTCGCAGTGATGAGCAGATACAGGGATGCAGTTCTTAAGGAGCTGCCTCCTTGGCTATGAATACATGCAACATTAAAAAATTCTCCATGTGAGTATTTGTAAAATCAAGAAAAACAGCTACACAATGCTCCTATTTAGACTTGCTGAGGAAAATGCTTTCATTTGGGAGAGCACTTAACTGTATCCTTACACTTGTGCTTAAGCCGCCCCTAAAATTGGCTCAGGCTTCCACAAAACAACAGCTTAAACCAATTTAATTGCTGTCTGCTGCAATCCCACCCGCCTTCCCAGCCCTGGATGCACATTCCCCGTCTCCCTCTTTGCGCCAGCTCTCGTGCTTGTCTCGCCCTGCTCTGAGCCATTTGGGAACGCACACCCTTGACACCCAAAAAAACCAGCCCTCCTCTATGAATTTAGCACACTGATGTGACTCGTCACGAGGTCAGATACACGCCGGAGCCGGTGTGAAGGCAGGGGTGGAACGGCAGGCTTGCGGCAGGGTGGGATGGTGAAGACATGCCCTTCAGAGCTGCGTTCAGGAAGCTGGCAGCTCGTTGCTGTGGACCCGCTGCCTCTACCTCCAGCTAAGCCACTTAATCCCAGCCCTTGATGAATTATCCAAAGCCTAGCCTGACCCTCCTCCCTCCACATGCACACACACACAGGCTTGGTTTCTGCAAGGTCAGGAAACTTATGCAGCTCAGCAAGAGCCTTTACCAGCACGGCAATGCATGGCTGGCGGTGCGGACTGCTCGCTTTCAACACCAGGGAGCCATTAGATCAGCTAAGTGCTGTTGTCAAGCGCTACCCTCAGGCTTCTGTACACATTTGAGTCCCTGTTACCCTCAGGCCCGGGCTACAGAACTGGAGACAAAGCTTTGCACTGAAGAGAGCAAGCCACCCGCTGCAGCGAGGGCTGAGCAGCCGCGCTCCTCTGCACAGGATCCGGCAGCCCTGGTTACACAGCGGCATCCTACGGGGCAATTCTGCTAGCCCTGGTGTAGGATGAGGAGGCCAAGGATTAAGTCAGATCTTTCAAGAAGGTCAGTTTAAAGGAATTTCAGAGTACCAGAACCTAATACAAAGAAACGAAAAAAAAAAAAGCAAAGCAAAACCACACAGCCTGAAGATAACTGACATTTCCACAGGATACCCTTCACTCACATGCCAGTGCTTGATGACATAGAAAGTCTTTTAAATATGAGGATAAGTGTTCATCTGTAAAGAATTTTTCTACATACATTATGTAGCACTGTATCTTCCACACCTCACATGTAGCTGTCTGTACCTATAAATAGCAATGATGCCTCATGTGCATTATCATATATTACAACCTGTGACAATGTGGTAAAGGAGAGGAAATGAGCAAAGGAAGTGGTGTGCTCCGCCAGAACAAGCAAACTTAGCAGGGCCCTGGTAAGTCATCTTCAGGCAAATCAATTCTGTGAAATATTCCAGAAATGTGTGGAAAAGCAAATTGCTTATCGAGGAGACGCTAAACCAATGGGTTTGTTGCATGACACAGAACAAAAGACAAGTAATCTTGTGGAACAGCTAAAAGAACAAAAAGCGTTCTTGCATGCCCCAAACGAGAGTATTGCACAAAGTGGCTCGGAAAAAGGAGGGAGAACCAGAATTAACAGGCCAGAGCAGGGCTGCTCAGCAGTGCTGGAGCAAGATGAAAGAGAGAGGAGAGAGATGAGAGAGGATTCCTGCAAGGCTGATCCCAAGCCAGAGTCAAGCTCCCTTCTGCAAGAGACTGGAGGCTGGGGAAAGAATTGCTGATCTTTTTCCCTTTTCAGGACATATTACCTTTGCATTATTATTATTTTTTTCTCTCCATTCTCACACACTTTATAAACTGATGAAACATCTTCAGGACTTGTTCTCATCAGTTTTTTTCTTGTTTAGAAATTCAGCCTGACCACCGTGCCTACAGGGCAAAAGAGCTGTGACTGGCAGTACAATTAAGATAGGTTTCATTGGCATCCTAGCAGACAAAAGTGTTTTAATTAAACTGGAAGAAAATTGTTGCTTATCATTGAGTAAGCTAGGAGCCCATACTGAATAGACAGAAGTAAGCCTTTTGATAGGAAAATCCATGTCATGTGTAAGGGACTGGAAACTGAGGTTTAATTCTTGGCTCTAGAAGATCTCCCACTGAGCCAGTTGTTCTGGGCCAAGGGTGTGTTTTGGAAGACGTGGAGAGCTGATAGCCTCAGCCTCCCAGGAACTTCATCTTGATTTTCACAAAGAGCCTGTCAGTGAATAGCCCAAAGGATGATGAGGCTCACTGCTTAACATCAGGGCCACCTTCCAGTTCTCCCCACCAATTCACGTAGCAGTAAAACTCAGAGGTCAGCCATTGAAAGGCCAAGTTAGATCTGAACTAGCTGGGGTTATGCTGAAAACCGTAAGATTTATAAAGATCAGCTCCCTCTCTCCCCAGCTTATGTCTCAAAAAAATAGCAAAAATAGCTTAGACTTTATCACAAGTAAAGTTAAACTCTCCAAAGTTGCTCTTTTAATCAACTTCAGCTAATTCTCAGCAGCTCTGAATGCAGTATAGTTTTGAGCAATGCCTGATTCATTGTGGAAACAGCATATGGAGAGAGAAAGAATGGTAATGAATCAGTTCCTCCAAGACAGAGCTATCACCTACAGGCATTTCAGCGTTGTAAACAGGCTGGGTAGGTAACATCACCTATTCCAGCTGCGTGACATGTTTTGTTTTAATACTACATTGTTATTTGCTTTGCTTCAAGTTTTGCTGCTTGGCCTGGAAGCTCTCACTGGATGCCACATGGAGAAACCACCTTCTGGTTTTATCTAAAGCATTTCACCTTTTTTCACTCCTGTAAAAAATAATAAATATATATGTATATATTTAACATTAAGAATGTATATCCCTCCACAGCTGGGATGGAAGCCATGGCTGTGTAAGCAACTTGCTTTATTTTTTGGAACCCCGTAAGAGAGTTTAGTATTACCTACAGGGAAGAGAGCAGAAAACCACAGTTGTTACAGGATGGTTCCTGCACAGCGTCCATTAAGGTGGTCACCCTAACTGAGTGAGAAGTGTCCGGGCAGGGGGTCCTTTACACCAGAACAGAAGCTGATTCAAGGCCACCATTATCTCACCATGGCAATCTCCCTTCTAATTCACATTTAAGAGCCCCGGTGCTTTAGAGGTCTCTCACACTTTCTGTCCTTTTAGCTGCACATAAATCCCTCCCATTTACTGTCAGCTTTCACCTGAAACAGAAAATACATCCTACAGTTTTATCAACTGTCATCTGAGCACTGGGGCACCTCCCAAGGCTTCGGTTGCTGGAACAAAACAGCTTTTCACTTTGCAAAAAGTTTCGTACACTGAAGGATTTATAACCCTTTCTCTTTTATGTTTTTCCTCTCCACCACATGAGGGGCAGACGAGGCTGAGAGGGAGCAGTAAGCCCAACTGCTGGCAGAGCTGGGTGGGGAAGAACAGAGGCAGAGGGAGCGGGGCTGTGGGGAAGGCCGGTGGGCTCGGGCCTGGCAGAGGGCGTCCCTCTAACGCGGCCTGATGCTTGCAGGTGACACCGGCACCTAAATACAGGCCTAGAATACGCTGGTGTTACTGGAGCCAAATCACGAAGAAGCGGCATGCATTAAGTTCAGAGAGCGAGTCTAAAAATAAAAAAGAGCTGCCTACAGCCAAACTCCAATAAACAGAAAGGCACTGCTCTATTAGGCAGCCTTCCACAACCTAACGTAAGAGGCCTGCTCGCCCTGGCTCCAACTGCAGCTCCAGCGCCTGGCCCCCTTGGCTCCTGGTCAGCGGCCAGCACAGGGGGACGTCACCGCACGCTGAAGGCAGTGGTGGCATCGCCACAGGGCATGTGTCACCTCGGCGGCCAGAGGGGACCTGCCCTGTGTGCTAGGGTCCAGCCGAACACAGCGCGTGGTGAACAGCAGCCTTATGCTGCTAATGGCACCTCAGCTTACTGGCACTTCATTCCATTTACTTTTCCGTGTGCTTTTGGCTTCTTTTTTTTTTTTTTTTTTCTTTTTCTGTCAGCTGAGACAATAAACATCAATTCCTGTAAGGCAATTACTTTTAGGTTTATGCTGTGTTTTATATTTAGATTTTTCAGTGCTGCGGCATTTGAGTGGCAAACCCGTGGAGGACTGTTTGTAAGTACTTCTGTGAAATTAAAGCAGACCCCTACTGAGGGCAGGCACTTTAAGAAGTAAAGTACTTTAAAAACAAATAAGTATGAAGGAAAAACAATATCCTAGAGAAAAGTTATTTGGCCAACTGTAGCAGATACATTAGTGAGATCTCATATACACAAACGAAATACATTTCCATGCATAAATATTGGGAGGACTAGTGATAAGATAAACAGCCATTTATCCTTTTTTTTTATTATTACTATTTTTTATTTCTGTGAGTTTTACATTAGTTTTAATAGAAAATAATGCTGATTTCTTCCTCCCAGACAAAGCTACCTACCATATAAAAGGTCTTAATTCTGAAAAGAAGTCTCCATGCGCTCAGCTTGGTGGACGGAGAGTGGTTGCACTGATCTATGAGATGTGTGTGGCTCACGGTGCATGCCTGTAGCCACACAGCAGGTCGACTGAGACCTCTGCCCGGGTCTTGTGGTCTGTCCATCCTGCTCAGGTGGTGGAGCAGTGTGGGAGCTGCCCTAGGGCGTGGGGGAAGCCATCTCAACCAGGCACTATCACCTTACCACTTCCCCGGAGAATTATTGAATTGAATATATCTTACATTCCTCAAATGATTTAATAAAGATCTGGAGATTATTGTTTTTTTTCCCCTTCTCTACATAAGGGTGAAAATGCCACTCACCCAATGGTCGGACCATTACAAAGGCAACAGGAGACAGACGAAGGAGAGCAATCCTCTGAACACAAACCTGCTTTGGTGAACAGCCTCATGGTGGGCTTTGCTGCTTTCTGGGAGGGGGAATGCTCATTTGGATGAACAGGTCTTTGAAAGACAAGTTATAGTGCAAAGTAGTTCAGTATGGGAAATGATTTTGCTTTAGCAGATTTTTAATATTTGTAAAAATTTTAATAATTCTAATTAGGTTGAGTATTAGCATCTCTCTCCATGGAGCAAGGTGAGTCCATAAATTTCAGGGCGATGTACCTTGTGTCCCGTGGAAGTGGCTTGTTCCTTTTGCCTGGACAGGGGTGCTCTACTTTGGGACATTTCTTTACTACTGTTGGGTGACATTTTGATCCTAATTTTCTTTCCCCCCCCCCCCCCCCCAAAAAAAAAAAGTTTTATTACTATATACCTCCTCATCAGTTCCTGTTAATGTTTTCTTTGTTTTACTTCCTGCAGTGCTGTCCCCTCCTTGCACCTACCATCACGCTGTTGGGTGCTCTTGGGGCTGAACCCCTCGTTGGTCCTAGAGGCACCAGTGTGTGTTCAAAGTGGGCACACATATGTATATATACAACATGCATCAATACACATGTATCACATACATGGACATATTTATTTATGCTCTCAGGAGGACTGAGGAAGCACCAGGCTGCCTGAGAACAGAATTTTAAGTCACGTCTCACAGCTGCAGTGGTTACACATTTTTGGCAGGATCTGGAGAGAAGAAACTTCCTTGTTCTCCGAGAAGTCACATCTAGATCCAGGTGCATGTAGCACGGATGCCCAGGCTCAGCCCAATGGTCCTTTCATTGCCAGAGTGGGGGGAGGCAGAGCAGGTGGGAAAAGAAAAGGAAAGGATGCACCATGCACGAAGGTAGTGTATGCTATTTTTTTTTTTTTAAAAAGACAAAAAAATCCCTCTTTACACCCAAACCAACCACCAACACTTTCTTAACAGTGATTCTCCAGGATGGCGATTGCTAAAGCTGCACTGTGAATGTTACGTGGTACTGCTGGGACAGAGGGGAGATTGACTTGTCCTTATGTGAAGAAATATCTTATAGGAGAGCATTACGTACTGGCAATTTTGTCTTTATGCGTGGTCTCAAAATTCTGGAAAAATCCTTCTGATTCTGTTATGTTGAATTTGAACATGCCAGAGACTTCAGTAATTTTCCAGACACTCAGCCAAAGTGACTGCTTATAAAAACGTCAAGACCAGGACAATTTATTCCTGGCCAGGCATTTTATATTTACCAGGGTAGGAAAATCTTCATTAGCCATCAGCATGTAGTGGAATACTCCAGGTTTCTTTTTGGTCACAGAGCCACATGGTAGCTCTGAAAACCCAGGGTCTCAGCTGCAGTGCTGGTTGGCAGGAGGAAGGCGAGCAGGGCTGATCCCTGCAGCCCCAGGAACTGAGGTTTCTGCAGGGGCACACGGAGGTGCCCTGCCAAGGGACACCCCTAGTATTGGTGGGATTGGGGCTTCATGTTTCTGGTCACAGCCATGGGCCTGGTACGCGAGCAAGAGCCATGCAAAGCTATCAGACCTGGAAGAAGTAAATTGTGATACGTTTTTCTAAAACAGTTCAATATCCTGCAGCTAGCAGGGTTTGTCTTGCCCTAAGGGGGGATGCTGCAGGATGTATAGATGACTGGAGGATATGGGTAGCACATAAGCCCAGTGTGTATTTCTGTAATTATTTTACTTTTAATTTCCTCTTGGGCTTTGACTACATCCCATGTTCTCTGCCTCTAGAGTCTCAGTGCCACCACCTGAAAAATAAGATGTAGTTATTACACATAGCAGCAATAGCCAGGACATTAGCAGAACTCAAGTGCCAGCTGTCATTTTTTGCTTGCAGACTTTCCCAATCTTTTATACAAATTGAGAGGAAAACATTAGAAATAGAATTAAATTTTTTAAGACAAGTAAGTCCACATAGTACTACGCTGTACAAGTAGCAACATCTTGTTCCACTAGAAAACTTTTTATTGAAGTTATTCAAATCTGTATTTATTTTAAATAGATAAAGCAGCAAATTTACACAGTAATGAAATATAGTATTTCATGATGTATATTCTGAAATAGAAGAAAATGAGATTATTTCTTTAAGCGTATCAATTATTGAATTATCATAAGAACGTATGTATATAAATAATTCCACGAGCTTCTCTGATTAGATTACTTTGATATGACAGAGGGTGTTTTGATTATTCTTTGCTGCTTTGCAATAAGGATTTAAATTCTAAGTAGATTTCAGGAAGATTTTCTTCTAACACTGCAACAAGAGGTAGTGCATGGACAATAAATAATAAAGCAGAACAGGAAACAGTAGAGACTTTTTAATTCACACAATTATATTCCTGCATAAAAGATGATGAAGTTCCCTCTGCACACAGATTTATTTTTTATTTTTTTTGAAAGTTTCATTGTATTTATTAGATAAGCAACATGTAGGGCATTTAATACAATCCATTTTGTTACTACTTACAAAACTCCTCTGACAAGTGCAATGGACAGTGCTGCTGTGAACTTGGAAGACAGGATATCTGGAGACAGCATTTGTGCCTCTGTGCAACCACTGAGCAGCAAGAGCAGTGCCTGATCTTTCACACCACTGAGCTTAAAGTAGGTTTTCTTTCCTTTTTTTTTTTTTTGTGTGGATGGCAGCAAACTCATGTGCTGGCTTCAGCTTTCCCTTCCTCAGTGAGATGTC
The DNA here is from genome assembly GCF_040182565.1 of Anser cygnoides. Taxonomy (NCBI): domain Eukaryota; kingdom Metazoa; phylum Chordata; class Aves; order Anseriformes; family Anatidae; genus Anser; species Anser cygnoides. The sequence continues at coordinate 40,733,950 of NC_089874.1, read as the reverse complement.
CGCACACGGTGGTGAGACAGCAGTGGGATGCAAGGAGCCTGAAGCAGAGGTGACTTCGGTGTTTGGTGTGTTGGTGGCCTTAGCAAGGGGTTTGTGTTGCTGAAGCTCAAGTGAAGAAGATTTAGGAGCTGGGGAACAGCAGAAGAGAAGCAGGGATGACTGATGTAGAAGGCAAGCAGCTTGCATATGGTCCAAAGGAAGAAGGAAGGGATATTTTTGCAGGTCAATGGTGCTGAGGAGTGCTTGCTAGAGAAAGGCTCTTATAATTGGGATGTGTCTATGAAACGCAAATGGGAACAGTTAGAAGATGGGCAAAAGCGCAGTTAGACTTTGCTACAGGCAAGGTGTTTCCGAAGTGCAGTGGGCCAAGGATTTCTGTGCCTGTTTATGACAAGCAGAGAAAGGAGGGGGGGCTGCATTGAAATCTGTGTGGTAGGAGCTCCATTCACACTAAGAGACTCCCTTCAGGGGCTTACAAAGGGTATGAGTCAACTGCAAAGAAAAGAGGCATTTCACAGAAGCTGAAGTGTGACCCTTTGTTTTTCTTGACCCCAAGGTCCTCAGCGACACAAAAGGGGACCCTAGCACTGATTCTGCAGCAACAAATGCCTGTTGTGAATGAGTGTATTTGAGGAGCTGTGACAATGAGTGACCTGAGGTGCGTGTTTCCAGCCCTTGTTTCCCAAGGGACTGCCGAGGGGGGGACCCCGTGTGCAGCTGGACAGAGGCGAAGGAGATGGGGCTGTGGGGAAGCTCTTCCTGGTGGAAGCACGTCCATGGAAAGCCTCTCCAGAAATGCGTGATCTTGCTGACCTTGCTGACTACTGGGACAACTGTGACAGTGGTGTCTCTTTTTGTTTTTTTTTTTTTTTTTTTTTTTTTTTTAATTCGGTGCTCCAAAACCTGTAGAACAAAATACAGCTTTTACTTAATCTTTTTTTTTTTTTTTTTTCCTAATTTAGGACTGGCAAGGGATTAGGATGGCTTAGTAGCCTTGTCTTTATTTCAGCCTTCCATTAGCCCATGACCATCTTCTTTCACAATCAAAGTAGACATGAAAGGGATGCTTTGCTTTGCCCTTTTCATCATCCTGAAGTGCTGCAGCTCCCTATTAAAGTTCATGATGGAATTAGGGAGCAGAATGATGGATTTAAAGGTGTCATAAAACTCTTCCTGGTAACTGGTAGTTCCCAAATATATACCAGTTGTGACCTGAGAGAGGCTGCTGAAGGCATCCCAGGCAGCCCTGCACTAGCTCTGCAGATCATTTGAGCTGAGGAAATGCATTTGCATTTGGATGTCATGCTAAGAAGGCAGGGCAGCACGGATTTCATTACTGCTAATGACATGTGTGGGAGAAGTGATTTAGTTTATAGCCAGTGCCAGGCGTGGCACAATGAGGAAGCACTTAATTCATACAAAGCTTCTTCTTGCTTCTGAGACTCAAAAATCTGGGGATTTCAAGCAGCTCTGGGAGGCCCAGTGTTACGTGACATGGTCTCGTTAGCACTGGGGCAAGAACAGTGCTGTGACGGGGCAGAGAAGGATGTTTTAAGATTTAGTACAGTTGTTGTGGAAAAAAAGGATAGGAGTAGAAATGAAAGGAAATGAGAAGGAGGTGAGGAGAAAGAGCAACCCGGGATAGAAAACCAGCAGGTAGAGCTGGCCCCGCAGGAACCACGGTTGCCAAGGCTGGCCAGTTGGACTTGGGAGGTGCCAGAATTTTTACTGAGTCCTTGTTCTAATGTACCCAAAGCAAAACACAGAAAAGTGCATTGAGCCTGGGGGAAGGTGTCTGACTTCATGGAGAAATTTCTGAGAACTGGGAAGGAGAAAAGGGACCCCAGTACAATGCTGGGGCTGGAGTAGCTGGGAGCTGCTGCACGGTCTGAACCATCACAGGGCATCTCCATCCTCCAGTGGAGCTGTGTTTGCTTTTGCTGCTCCAGAAGGCACTGCCTCAGGCAAGAGGGAGCAGAGGGGGCCTGGGGCACATCCTAGTTAGGTCTTTGGGGGAGAAGGAAATTTTAATGCTTGGGCAACTTTGGGAAGAACTGTTGAACTGGGATCAGTATCTTGGGTGGCCTTTCAGCTGAGAGTAATGAATCAGTCAAGCAGCAGAAAGCAGCCAGGGAGGAGAGGGTGCATGAGAAGGAGGAGCGAGTCAGAGGGATTAATGACAGAGATAAGACAGCCAGTGAGAGGGTTGTGTGCTGTAACAGCAGGCTGAAATAGCAACTGGGAGCACGCGCTGCACCCAGAGCACGCGCTGGGCCCGCGGCACTCCCTGTTCTGGGAGGAGCACGGGTAGGAAGCCTACCTGCAGCACACAGCATGAAAACCTGAAGCAAGATCTTTGAACAGGAATTATTCCTGCTTTATGCAACGCACAGCAGCTGTTTCTAGTGGATTGTAACCATTTGGATGCAATCACCCACAATGCATGCAATCAAAATGTTATGAGCTGCTAAAACTCGCTCCTGGAGCAGCCTCTGCAAATGCTGTCTCTGTAAATACAGGATGTTTTGGGGTACCTTAATTTGAGCTATGTTATTCTGTTATGTTCTGGAAAGGGAAATCAGCTGGTCAGTAGGACACAGGGATGTGAAAACCACCTCAATAATTAGTGAATGAGGACTTACAGTTTGGAGAGGTCCCTGATTTCTGCTTCATCTGAGTTGTACTCCAAGGGTGTGGGACAGTGACATTTAGCAGGGCTTACAGGAAAGTCAATGCTGCTTTACCGGATATTGCAGCCGAAGTCAGAAAAGCTGTAAGATGCCTTTAAAGGACAGTTTTAGACAACTGTATACTATTGACTATGTTTTACTTTGTATGAGTCATCTGAATGATCTTCATACCCAGTTACAAGAGGGCAGCATGTGGACTTCATCTAAAGAAGTTAGAAAGAAGATGATATGGCATAAAAGAGGAAGCAGGAATCAGCTAAATTTGCAGAGCATCTGAAAACAAAGGCAGGACAGAATAATATGCAGTATTTTCTAGAGGTAGAAAGAAAATAGATGAAAAAGACTCTATGCCAATATATTTTTTTTTCAGTGAGGCTCTGGTGGCAGACTGAATTCTGTTGGGGATGGCTCATTTCTCCTCAGCGACAACAGCAGGTTTCCAATAATGCTGCATATTCCCCAGGTTTAGCAGATGAAGAAAAAGAATTACTTGGGAGGCAAATAGAGCAGATTTGCAAATAGAGGAGAATGTTTTATGGCCAGACTTGCAAACATTTGGCTCCTGCAGACGCCAGAAGACTCTGCATCTGCTTTAATCAACGTGGGTTGATCCTTTCTGATTATTTCTTTGAGATCCCCACAGTTCTTAAGGCAGTAGTTTTATATTATCTATGACAAAGACACTGTTCAGCTTCACACAGAGGGCAACTTACCTGCAAACTTGAATTGTGCAGCTTTTGATCAGCAAGGAAGGTGAGCTGGAGCTGACGGACTGAGAACAGACATTTATTAAGCATTCTGTGATTCCGCTTCCAACGTACCTCAGCAGTCTTTCAGTTACATCTTCATTAGAGGTACAATTGGCTCTTCTGTTTATAATGTCTTCATTACATTTTGGCAAAAAAATAGATGATAGTAGGAACATTTCTTTGTGAAACATGTTTAAAATGTACCTTGGAAATTACTGCATTCTATTCAGCTGGGTGTAAATAAAGCCTTCAGAGCAGCAGACGCTTAAGTAATTCATAAGAAACCTGAAATTGGCCATTAATTGCTGTCTCAGGGGATACAGGTCTTTCATGGCACGAATCTCTTTAGCAGATGGGATAACAGGAGAAGTAATGCTGTTACTCTACTGAGCAAGATGCAGTTGTCCTTTTAATCTTTTTGCTCCTTTGTTGTATTTTTACAGCAGGAAGGTTCCCTTCAGACCTGGAGGCACTTCGTGGTGAGTTGGATGGTGAAAGCAACTTCCAAGGAAAGCACATACAGCAGTTGTCCTGAGAAGGTGTTCTAGATCAGAGAAGTCTGTCTTCCGGGTTTTGTTTTGTTTTTAAATTGTTATTACTCTTTCACATCTGTATCTGGGATTTGTTGGCCTGGCTGGGCTTGTAAGCAGTTGGCTTCTGCAGACACCAGAAGACTCTCCATTTGCTTTGATCAAAACAGACTGACTATTTCTTCAAGAAAAATAATACACTACCTACAATAAAATTCAGCTTCTATTCATACAGAGGATAATTCACCCGTAGATTCAAGATGCACAGCTGTTCAACTACTAGCAAATGGCTGAGGGAAAAGCAGAACAGCCTGGCCGTGCTGAGCCGCATGGTGGTTGGTGTAGGGGAACCGTGCTGTCACCTTGACTCCTTTAGTTTTCAGGACAGTCAAAGCTGGGTTGGCATGCAATGGGACTGGGTTTCCATGTAAGTTTATGGTGTTCCTATTGAAACGTATCATCCTTAAGGTAAGTTCTTCCTTAAATGTAAGAGGAAGAGAGAGAGGGAGAGGGCAGCCAAGCACTTTATGTGGCATCTGTAACATTTAATTATATGAGACAGGGATTTTCCAGGATGCCATTGCAACACAAAGAACATTTAGATATCAGCATCACAGTATATATTTTCTAAATCACAACACCCACACATTTCCTTAGCCAAGAAGAAGTTTTCCTTCTATGGCTGCATATCTAAAATTAGCTTGAAGGTCAAATCTGAATAGAAATACCCTTGCCATTGAATGAGCTGGGAATGATTGGTGCAATGGGCTCAATTTTCCCATCGAAAACCTTCATTTATTTTTTTTAAATAACAGTTGCTTTTACAATTAAAGAGCTTGGAGAAAGGCAAAATGTGGCCCGCTGTATAAAATCGTCATCAATATTCTGCTTCCATTGCAAGGCTATTTTTATAGCCAACCATTTTGAAAGTAACAAGATGGATATGGCGAAGCTATAGTACAAAAGATTCAGCAAGAGGCTTCAGAATAGCTGAGCTGAGCACCAGCATGTGAAAAAATGGCCTTAAAATTTGGAAGATGTTTGTATACGAAAGATCTACACAACGAAGAATTCTAAGTTAAGAAATGTATTGTTAAGAACAAATGAATAATCTAGGTCTAAAAATAGCTGCTTAACCTGTAGTTGTATTATGTGAGGACTAGGCAGCCTATACTGCACAAAGGCAAAAGCACCGTCTTGCAAAAAGCGCATTTATCAGCCACAGTGTTTTATTGAGTGCTTTAATAATACAAGTGTACATCAACTGATCCACAGTCAAAAGTGGCAGGTCCCTAAGAAATTTACAAGCACTTTTCTTTTAAGTAAATCAAAATACATATTAATTTGTTCAACGCAATAGCCTTTTGTGTGGGAAACGGAAGGCTAGTGATAAACACAGTCTTAGTAATGCACAGTGATTCTTGATTTTAAGCTTTTATACAAAACTTGTTCCCAGTAGCATGCACCCACCATTAAAGACTTCAGTACAAAAAAATAACCCTAAACACTACATTTAAGTAGAAACGAGATATAATTCTGAATTTGTTTGTTTTCCCAAAAACCACATGAAAGAAAAAAAAACACACATTAATACAAAGCTTTGTGACAAAGCTCTATACTATTACAGATCCAACATTCTTTGCACTGATAACCAAAATTCCCTGTCTACATTTGAGGGAAACAACTTTCAAGTTAACAGAACAAAAAACCCCCAAACAAATAAAAATAAAAATAAAAACAAAAAGAAAGTAAGGACAACCTTTTGTCACAAAATGGTTCAAAATTTAATAAAAAATAAGAATGAAGGGAAGGGCTATTGATGCACTTAGTGAATGTGCTTGCACAGGTCCAGCAAATCCTAGAGGAGGTTCCTATGTGGCATATCGCTTGGTCCACTGTCTGGCCATTCTGTCATGCTCTGCTCTGTTAGTCATATACTGAGTGGCAATACTTCCAACCAGGGGGTCAGCTGAAAAGGAAACACAAACCATTAAATGCTTGTCAGCTTGGGAAGGATGAAAAAGCTATTCTCAGGTTCAGATTTATTCTGTTCTCTTGGCTTTAACTGTAAGAACAAGGTGCCTACATATATTATTCTCATTTTGAAAGCACGCATGCATACAGGAGGAAAAGAACAAGAGGAAGGGGAGGAGCTGGCTGGGCAATTAGTTATACATTTTTGGTAGACATACGACTAGAACCATTCTCTAAAATTCTGCCGCACGAACAAATGTTCCAATAATTTCAGTTTGAGCTAAAAGTGGCGAGAAGAATTTCAGGTGATAAGAATGAACATACTAAAAGTCATTTAGTTATGGTATTAAACTTCCACGGGCAATGCACGGGGCAATGAGTACTATTTTCAAAGCAGCAAAAGTTTATTCCAAACTTTGGGAACTGGCATTTCATTTGTGAGACCATTCTGAGTGCTCATATGGCCAGAATGCTGTATGATTCAGTCTTCTTTGGCTACTTCTCTATTTCCAAAAAGAAGGAATAAACAGAAAAAGTAATTTTACATTAATCTAGATCTACAAATTACTTCCCAAACAAATGAATAAAATCAGTTAGCCCTCTAAGAAAAACAAACCAAGAAAAGACTTTCCCAGAACAGACACTGTGCAATCAACATTTTTCTCAGGCAACATTTTTTTCTTCTCAGTTTAATGCAGATGAAATGCACAGAGATTTTTCTTTTTGGGGGGACCCATACTCTTGATAGTTCTCCTGCAACAGTACATTTCCTGAGACTATATCACCACACCATGCAAGTTCAGTAGCACTGTTACCATTTTTTCCCTGACTTAGGCAAGACACATTTGACTTCTTATTAGCAGCAGTTAATAATCAGCTCTACAGTTGACTGAAGATGGTGCCATTGAACAATATGAATACCAGCTTCCCCGGTACAGTCATAATCTGAGTGTTGTGTTTGCACAGCATTATTAACCACCGAGATTCCCGGAGCGAGATGTCAGGCTCTCTCCAAAGCAGAGTAAATCTGGTCTTTTTTGTTTGTTTGATGATAAGTGTTTATGATAGGATAAATACATTGCTTTAGCCAAAAATCAATTGATTGGCTTACTGCCAACAGTACTGAATATTAGTGGATAATATCTAATGAAAAAATTTTTTTTGCTTTGAATATGTACCCTGCACTTTCAGAAGAGCCTGTGCTTTGAATCCTAAATTCGCACCTTCTAAATTAGTAAGGCGAGTTACCACTGCAGCTATGGCACGCTAAGTCCCTGTAGTCTCAGTCCTGCAAGCACTTACTGCATATGCTTAACTTCAATATCTTAATATATCCAGAGGAGGTCATCGAGGCCTGGACTTTGCTATTTTTACACATACGGGTATCAAAGAGGTATAGCTGAGCTAAGATCCATTTTAAAAGTTTCAGAATAGAAAGTATATAACCTTTAGCTCCTCAGACAAGGAGAAGAACTATATGGGGGGTTACTGGAAGGATTTTGGTCTGTGCAGATGGGAGGCTGACACTTTACTGGTGTTTAAGGAGTGCAAAGTTGTTCACGGCTGGAATGAGGTTTGAGAAGAACTAAATGAGCAACTTGGGGAATGGGAAAAGGCAAAACTTCTCTTGATAAAAATTTAGGGAGCAGCCTGAGGGAAACCTTGTCACAGTGACTGTATAGCTCAGGGATGAGTCTGACAGCACTGCTCCAACTTCCCACAACCTCCTGCCTGAAGAAACATTTCCGCACAACTACATAGAAATGGAGACTATGGGTGGAACTCAAAAGGAATCCTTGGAGCAAAATTTGATGAATTTGTTGGTTTTGATGCTGTTGGGAAAGGTGAGGTGTGTTTTGGCCTCTGAAGCAGCTGATGGTGACTGCCTGCAAGAATGTCATGGCATTGTCATTTGGAACACGGCAAGTACTATCTCAATAACATACATCTTTGGGAGGATTTGGGAAGTACAGGCTCCTTCTCTTACCTCCTCCTGTCATGGGAGGGTGGCTACTTTCTTTTGGGGCGGCTGAATCAGCGAGAGTTGTTTTTGTCATGAAAGCGGGGAAATCAGTTGAAGCCCAGTAATGTAAGACACAATGGGTTGTGTCTCCTGTGGAAAGAATTCCCAGATCCATGTGTTGATGATGTCCTCCATATTGCTGAAGTGAAGATGGTGGTTCCCTACCACATGTGTGTGAGGGGAGGAAGGAAGGGAATGAAGCAGCCTGAGGAAAGATGATTTTTTTGCCAAAGCAGTAACTGTGTGCAGTACTTTAAAATACTGTCTAAATTCATGGCTTGGTGATGATGCTGGCTGTGAAGACAAAGAGAAATATTTAGCTGTAAGCCTTTGTCTTTGTGTGTTTTGTTTTGTATTTGGGGAAGGAGTGGAGGTGACAGGTGACTACCTGCAAGATGCTTGAGGTCTATCTAGCTTTTGCTGGAGGTGTGTAAATTCCCACCAAGAGAGTGGTCTGTGAATCAACTATCATCTTGGCGTGGATGCCTTGAGTCAGGGCCTCCTCCACCAGCACCTGCCTGTGTGAAGCAGGAGTGCTGACGCAAGGAGCAGTACTTGCCTGCCCTACCATAAGCAGGACCAGCGGCACCCACAGCCAGCTGTGGATTGGACGCTGCTAGAGGTTGCTCTCAGTAATAACAGAAATAACATTGTTCTTTGCAATTTGGCAGCTTGTCTATACATTTTATTGCTTACAACAACGTTGAATAAAAGAACAAAACCACAGTCTGGCAAATTCACTTGCTAGTTTGAGATCCCAATCTGAAAGAACAGACAAATACTTCTTGCCAGAGAGGCTCCTAAGTCACATCTCTGCCAGAGGGTCTTGAGTTGTGTTGTCATTACTTGTGAGGACTTTTAATAAGGACTTTTCAACAGGTGTTGGAAGAGCCAGCGTATTTTAGCAGTTCCTGTGAAGCCATAAAACCATCAGGAGGCACAACAGTTTTGTTTGGGAAGTCAGGACAACTGGTGAGAAAACTTTTCACTTCAGATCAGAGTCGCCCAACTAGTGGCACACTGGCCAAGTTGATACAGCAGACTGCATTTGTGCTGGTGGACATACGGATGGTGTGTGAACTCCAGACATGCAAATGGTCTCGTTTTGCACCTGCATGAAGATGGGCACCTTTAGGCCCAAGCCACAATGTCCCTGCTGGAGGAGGCAGCTGGACAGCAGGCCCAAAGAGACATCTCTCACCACTTAGTGAGTCATGAGTTACCATCTCTACGTAGTTCATGGCAACAGGCCATAAAATGACATTTATAATATAAATAAAAGCAACTTAATTAAAATAATATTGAAGATTTCATCCTCAATACGCACAGCTTGTGCCCATAGTGTTCAAGTCCTACAAAAGACCGAGGAAGAGGAAGAAAGAATAGTACCCATTTGCCCCCTCTACAAACTGGCTAATGGCTGAGCATCGGCCGGTTCTCAGCTGGGCTACACAGCACAAGGAGCATTGTGAAATCATCATTAGCAGGGCCAAATATGTAGTTATAAAACGACTGCTGCATAAACTATCCAACTGAAAGGTGAAAAGGAATACTGGATCTCAAAACTCAGAATTACTTTTCCCATGTTTCCATTCCTCATTACTGTAAACCTGTTTCTTATTTTCCATTTGTATTTATCTGTGGTTTTATTCTCAATGTTAGAAATTTGTTTGCATAATTAGTAAACCACTCTAGCAGTTTTTTTTTTTTTTAGGAAGTAGTGTAATTCTTCCGTGAATCAGGGTTCATTTCAGAAATCTACTCCCAGTGGGGCTTTGTCCAAATGTCAGTGAAAACCAGGGGTTCAGAATATAAAGAAATGTGTTATCAGCAGGACCTAGTGAAATAAATGACAATAAAGCCACAATAAATTACTAATAAGAACAGCATAATTAAGCCATATTCCAAATGCTATAAATTAAGGCGAAAACAGAACAAAACGTTGTGGAGAACACTGACACACATGCAGTCTCAGGCAATGCCACTCTTGGAAACATGGGCAATGAACCCATTCACACCATGGGCAACTGCTAGCCTGGCAGGATGCTTGTATATTGGGACCTCTCGGATCCCCAGACGCACCATGCCTGGCTTGAGAGCTGGTGTGGCCATGGTGTGACATCTTCCACACACAGCTCCCCTTCTGTCCTGTGGCCAAACAGGGACACCCCACCGGAGTGCTGCATATTTGGGAACCTCGGACAACAAAGAGCAATTGTGTGCTGCACGTGATGGGGAGAAGAGCTGGGTGAGATGAATTCCTGCCTCTCTTCAGTGGTTGGATGTGCTGCCCTGCAATGACTTGTCATCTTCTTTTGCAGCCACTTAATATGACTGTATAAGGAAGAACATTTGTATCTCATATCTGTTGTGAGGCTAATCAAATTTACAGCCCAATTCTGGGGAGTTAATGCTATTGGGGATTTGGATGAGCTGAGGTTTGGTCATTACAAAATTTCAGCTGTGTTTAATGCTAGTTACACTGCTTTATCATCCAGAAGACAGACTATAATTCTTCTTTAAAACTACTTTTCCCCCAAATAAATGAAAATATATTGCTACGCTGTATTTTTCTCTGCTTGTATTTTTACAGCTATTTCTATGTCAGCAAATAGCAATTTCAGAGCAGAATTCATCTCCTGGGCTTTCCAATGCTCTTTTAAAAATACAGCAAACATACTCTAGTGAAATAAAAAATGGAGATAGTGTATTTAACAGCTTGATTTCAATGTGCCTTCTCCATCAGCCACATGATATGCAATGAAATTCCAATTGGTAGTGCCAATATGGTTAACGAGTCACACATTTAGACTTAAAATGTACATTATGGGTGTTTGTATGCATTATATATATATATTTATGAGCATTTATAAAATAGAATAATATTTCTATTGCAGCATTTTACAGTTTTAATAGAGAACAGCTGATGGAGCCAGTTATTACGCCATCAGAAATGAGTTCTCAGAAAGATTTCTGGAGCACCTTAAAAACTAAAAACCACAGCCCTATAAAAATTTCATAGTTTCTTTAGCCAAATATTTGATATATATATATGTATTTTATTTTTTTTTGGTTTGGGTTTAGATTCAACTCTGTATCAGGGGGAATTTTGAAGAGCTGGCCTCCAGCTGATGAAGCAGAATTAAACTGGAAGAATTTCCAAAGGTTAGATGCAACTTGAAAGGTCTTATTCTGTCTCTTGAGCCATAAACTACTCCTTTCTCATAGCTATGAGAGGCATCCCATTGAGAGGCTCTATGGAACTACTTGTACTGAAACATCAGTCACCAAAAATTAAATCTGCTTTCCTTTCTTTGAACCAGTTGTGTGAAAAAAACAAAAAGCTTTTTTTTTAAATAAAAAATCTCTTTGGACTTCAGTTACATGTTTAGAAGAGATTTTGATTTTTGGAATACTGATTAATTTTTTAGGTCTCTTTCCATGTATTCTGCTGTACTGCTTTTTGAATTAAAAAAATCGGGATTGCTTGCTTTTTCAAACTCTTCTAAGGAAAAGTGCAGGTGTTCCGTATGTCACCTACTGTACAGCTGCCTTGGAATCATCTTTATACAGCAGCATAGGCAGGATTGGTTACCCAGAAATTAACCCCCCCCCCCAAATTAAATTTAATATTTTTAATAACTACATTTTGTTTGGTGATTTCAGTGCAAATAGCAGTGCAGGACAGTATATATTCCCACAATGGCTTGCAGTGAAAACCAAGTTTTCTGAATCCAATTTTTGTGGTTTTTAATATTGTACCAACCTTTAAGAAATAGGTCCCAAAAGCCAAACTAAAAAAAAAAAAAAAAAAAGATTGGGGAAAAAAGCAGAAACTAATAATTCTCTGTAACACCAGTTTTCTTAACAGCTAATGCTGGCAGCTTAATACACACCAAAAACATCCTTAATTTTAAAAATATATTTTGTCTCTAATTATACTCTCATGTTGTTTTCAGAGATGTCCAGGCTTGTCTTATAGGGACACTAGCCAGTGAAAACTGAAGTCAAAAGCAATGCCAGACATGCTACGCCAAATATGTCATAGAACAATTTAATACTCCAAGAGGAAGGGATTAAGAAAAGATGAATTGTTTGTGAGTAATTTTATTTATAGTGTCACTTTGCCTTAGGAAGTTTCCACAGTTTGCCACATGTCACCTATTTTCAACTTAATGAACTCCTAGAAGACCATGTCAAGGATACTGTGCGTCTTGATGTGGAAAATGAGGCATGTGAAATGCATCATAGGATCCTTCGGTGATCTTATAGTAGCAGTGCTGCTCTCTCTCTTGCTATCATTAATAATAATGCACAGGCTAAGTAATTCTTTGGAGGCAGAGGCAGGTGAAGTGGCACACTGAATTACTCCACTAACCTTTCACCTTCAAAAACAGTGTTCAAAAATCAGGGCATGAGTGAAAACGAGTACAGCGTGGCACTAATCCCTGTTTGTGCAGCAATAAAACTAGCCTCGCAGTTGGAAGTCTGATCAACACACGCTTATGAACTGGAACAACAGAATGATTCAAGCCAGAACAAAGAGCAGTAGCGGGGCTCTGGATTGCTTTACACACCCTACAAGCAGAAGCACAATTTATTCCCGGCTTTCATAAAATCACCGTTCCAACTATCCATAGATAATGCATTTATCCATCTATGAGGCTCTTTGAAAACTGTACAGAAGAATGATGAAGTGATCAATAAACACTATAAAAAGCAAAACAAATAAAATGGATTGTTTCAGTAAAGAAAAAAAGTGGTCCTTAGAGGAGAAAAGAACAAATTCTAGAAAGTCAGTGAAGTTATTATCCATTTTAGCAATTATAGCTTAGAGCAGAAATCATATGATATGGACTGTAACAAACTCTGCTTCTTGTTTCAGGAACTAGTTGTGCAGATTTCGCTGGCCACAGCTCAACATTCAACAGAATAATTCTAATATATATAGGCTACGTCAGTGTGCTAAAACATCAAAATACGCCTGCTGGAATTGCTTTAGAGCTCATGTACCTCATTAGGCTCTCTGCTATGGCTGACGTGGCTTTGATGAAGTGGACAACCATATGACCCTGTGCTTACACAGAGCCAAGGACTTTTCTGCTGGGGATGCCCAAGGAGCTGGGAGGGGACACAGCCAGGACAGCCAACCCAAACGGGCCAAAGGGGTGTCCCACGCCATGTGGCGTTGTGCTGAACAGTAGAAGTGGGGGGAATTGGCTGGGGGGCAGGGGAGAAGCTGCTGCTCAGGGTCTGGCTGGGCATCAGTCACCAGGTGGTGAACAATTGCATTGCACATCACTTGCTTTGTATATCATATTGTTATTATAATTACAATCATAATTATTATTGTTATTATCATCATCATCATCTCTTCCTTTTCTGTCCTATTAAACTGTCTTTACCTCAATCCATGAGTTTTTACCTTTTTTTAAATTTCATTTTTCTGATTCTCTCCCTCATCCCACTTTGGGGTATAGGGAGTGATTGAATGGCTGCGTGGTGCTTAGCTGCCTGCCAGGTTAAACCACAACAGTCCTTCAAGGGTTCTTCCCACAAAAGAAAAATAATGAGAGATTCAGTAAGATATCCTTTGACATATTCTTCTTAGATACTAGGTGATCTAATGTGTTGGAGTCAGAAGAAACAAAGACTGACTTTGTTATGTCACTTCTCAGTTTCAGACAAAACCCAGGACTGTCTTTCCAGGTATAACATGGGAAATAAGGAAATACAGGGCAGATGTTTAAGAACCTGAGACAAGGTCTCAGCAGATCTGAACATTTACACTCATCACCTCCGCAGTCAGGGAACTAAGTGAAAGTTGTGCTATATAAAATAGCTTGGAGGGTGTATAACTTTAAAGCCTAAGTTTTCAAAAAGGCTTTTTCCATAGATAGGAAAGCTAGCCTAGTGGTCACTGTGCTAACATAGGGATAAAGGAGACTTATGATTTTGCATAAGGCTTCCTATTAAGTTGTATTCACCAGTACATCCCACAGGCCTGGTCACCCAATCATCTAGTCCTTGCCTACCTCTCTAGCTATACACCTAAAGCCTTTTTCCCGGGAAAGATCAGGGTAGGTATAGAAGGAGAAAGAGAACATGATAAAGAATGGAAGATCCTGAGGTCTCTTTCTGTTGTACAGCCAGGGTATGTGTCTGGGCAGGTAAGCAGGGAAGCAGTCACATCACGCTGCTTGCAAGGAGTGAAATTCTGGAGTGCTTCATGGTCTTCGTGGTTTGCAAGTAGTCATGATGACCCTAAGAAAGTTAAGTGGTCATACACTGGTGCCTTAATTTCCCATCTGTAAAAGTGAGCTAATGCTTCTCCACCACACAGGATATTCTGAGAATACATACACTAAAAATTGCAAGCTATCTGGCTACTGTAGTAAATGTGGCTGTATAGATGTGTCATAAAGAGGCTGTACGCCATGACTTCACTCTAAATTTTGAGTTCTGTGGAATCGTCAGAAACACACCTGACTTCTGTTAGTTCATATAGTGTCTGGAGGAGTTGTTACACAAATATTAAGGCATATATGACTTGATTCCAATGTCCAAACTGATGTCTGGAGGAAGATGTTACCTATCTTCAAAAATAAAAGCGCTCTGCAAATCCAGTTTAGAAAACATCCATTTACTAAAACATTTTGGATATATGGAAGGAGAAATTCATCCCTCTCTCTAGACTTGCATTTGATTGCTGTCAGGCTACCTACCACAGATCTGTGTGAAATATGAGGCTGCCTCAGAAAAAGATGTTTCAGAAATAAGGAGTATTATCTGGCCCAATTTTATTAACATGGCTCTTAAAAGAAAACGCTGGCAGTGATTCATCTCTGTATCTTGCCAAGGGAAATCATTCTTGTCATTTTTTTTTTTCTGTCTGCAGTTTTTAGCAGGGTTTCTATAAACTTCAGGGGCTGGCTGGGAGTTAGCTGAGGCAATCATGGATCAACGAGGCACAGTGTACCGATCTTGAAGAGTTGTCTTTAATTAAGGAAGAACATGCACCTATTAGAAGTGCTATCATGCTGGAACAATTAAAGTTCTGAAATAACACACTTTACTTTGACGCTTGGATGCATTTCAAAATTAAAAGCATGGATACATTAGTGAAGTATCTGTTCACAACAATGAATTTGATTGAGAAACAGTCATTGTCATTAGTAAAAAAATTAATAAAAAAGTTTTAGTAACTAAGAACCTGATATGGAAAACATTACATGGCACATGGCTTGATAAAATTTCAGCAAATATATTATAACAATATGCATTCACCTCATGAAAGATCATTGAGTAGATAATAAGGGAATTACTCAAAATGCTGTCAAACAACCAAAATGCTAAGATCCATACTGTAACTGGCATGTATCCATAGACTGATAACTATATTTTCAGAAAAAACAACAACCACCTGTGGATGTTTATTTTTGTCTCAAGATTTACTGAAGGAGAGAGAGGTATTCTATATGAATTCCAGTGTGTTTAAAATTTATTTCTTTTAAAGAAAAAAGAACCGTTTTTTTTTTCTTTCTGGATTTATCTCTTCTCACTTCCCACTAATTACCATCTCTGAGGAAAGGGGTGACCTGTGAGTCTTAAACTTCCCAAATGAACAGTTTAATCCCAAAGTAACTGGGTATAAAGGCATTTCCCGTGCCCATGCTTTGTATACTGTCAGACATCCCATAACTACAGGCACCAAATGTAGATTTGCAACTGCAAGAAACCAGTTGGTCCAACAGGATCCACCTACTGTGTGGATTTCCAGGGGACAGGGAGGGGTGCGAATATTACTGTATAGGTACTGCATTGTCTTGTCTTTTGGTTGTGTTTTGATGGTGAGAGGAAAATGAGTCCCAAAGGTATCTTCACTTTTAGGAGAAGGGTTTGAATGTGAGCAATACCAAAATCTTCAACCTAGACACATCAGGGTCATTTTAGGTCAGATACAGGAGTCATCTGAATCCTGCTCTTGAATCTATCCGTTTGTTCATTTACCGCAATTAATCCAGGGAGTAACTAGAAAAGCCTGCATACATTATGAATGCTGCTTATTTTGCTTTAATCTGATTTTCTCTTTCTTGTCCTTTTAAATCTTGTTATTAATTCAACTCATTTAAATCCAAAACTGTTATTAGGAATCCCATACAGAATGTCAAAGGAATACAAGAAGCTTTTACTTACAAAGAGGAAGGTTGGTGAAGAATTTTAGTCCTATTAATACCAATAGGACTCCCTTTCCATAGTCCAGGGCCTGAAATCCCTTGGGAAGGTGAACATCCCTTGGAACAGGAATAGGAACTTCGATGTGCCTTGCATTAGCACACCTCTTACTGCTTTCCAGTAACTCAAAAATAGTCTGGCCTCTTAATTATTTAAACTCATCTATTTAAGTTGCCTCTTTTTCCGTTCTTCCCAGGGAACATGTGGAAGGAGGTTGCACCACGAGGCAGTGGAAGGAAAATGCCTGGAAATGACCATGTGGTGCTTAGGGACATGGTTTAGTGGTAGACTTGGCTGTGTTGGGTTAATGGTTGGACTTGATGTTCTTATAGGTCTTCTCCAACCTAAATGATTCTATGATTCTATGTTCAGGGGTTTTGTCGCCATGGCCCAGATGGGTTTTTAATGGGGCAGACTTCTTGGGGCTTTTAAGGAATGCAGGCACGGGTCATTTGAGCCAGGCTGTGTGATGGCATGTTGAGACTGTACCTCATGCTTGCCATCTGTATCTGTGTCTCACACTCTCCTAGAGGAGGCGTCCCAAAATGTTATTGTGCTGTGAATGTACGAAATACAGGTGCCTTCTCAGCAGAGTATGGGAGAGGGGTCTGTGGAGTCAGTGACGTGTGACACTTGACAGGTTTCTGACAGTCCAGAGTGGTGAACTTTGATCCCTTGGGTGCTGCAGAATATAGAGCAACGATGTCCTACCAAAAGATGCATCCAAGGAAGATGCTTGTACCAGTGCACAGTGGCTCAATAAAGCATGAAAAGTGGGGTACCATCCTGAATATTTACACAGGCTAGTTATAGCAGTACTTCTGGAGATACTAAGTACTCAGGTGACATGGAGTACTGCAGAACGGGAACAGGGTGGTGCCAGCTCTGGCAACGAGGAAGCAGCAGGTGAGTGAGAAAATAACCTCATTTTAGTAACCAAATGGACTATCCATTTCTAAATTAACTTCTGAACATGAATATAATTAAGCTTAATTAAGAACAAGTTCTAATAGGACTAGAAGGAAAAACAGGTTAAACAAAATAATTAGCATTCATCATGCAGGCAGGTTTGGCTCCTGGATTAGTTGCAATGAAGTTACATGACAACTCTGGATGAAGATGGAATTTATGACATTTACAGTGATAATTTTATATTTAATAACAGGTAAAATAACTTCCATTGGATATCCTATCTTTCCTGTGTGAGGGATCATACTGACTCCATTATCATGCCTGGCTAAATGATAGTCAATTTGTCAAGGGATTTCAGGCATTGGCCTATAAAGTGCTAAGACTGATCTGTAGGAAAAAATGTACAAGGTAGAGATGAAAAAGACATGGAAGGTCATAAGGGCATTCCTTCTGCTAGTATAATATTGTGTCTTACAGTTATTTCTAGTTCTATGCCACTTTATCTAATCCGTATTATAAAAACCATGTGATGAGGATTCCTGCCCTTGAGAATTCTCCAAAATCTAATTCATCTTAAAGCTGCAAAATGCTCCGATCCATACAAGGGCCTTTTTTTCTACACCTTGTGCTGATGGAACATTCTACAAACAATTTATTAATCAAAGTTCTATTCCTGTGTCCCATATGAAAACGAAATCTTACATTACAGCCCATCTTTAGGTTTAGGACAGTTACACCATACACTTTGCTATTTAAGTAACTGTCGCCTACTCCGATTAATGCACCTGAACTTAATTTGCTATGAAAATAGGGATTCTGAAACACACACTGCATATAATTTGACTTATTTCTTGCCTTTGATGGATCTGCAAAACTGTGAAAAAACAAACAACTGTTTCCTCCTCCCCTGCTGAATAATGTAGAAAATTAGCCATGCAAAATACAAAAAGACATATCTTGCAGTAGCGTAAATCATCTCTAAAGGTAGAATCTGAACAACTCAGGAATGCTAATTTCTGAAATCCTACTCAAGGAAGTGAGAGACTAAATGATTTAATAGCTAGCTTATTTACACCCAGGATTATAAATATTGTTTTAGTTTAGTCAGGACTGACTCTACATTCTTGTTGTGAATCTGCTAAAGAGCCAAATTTAGCAAGCTTTTCAGGAACTTACAAAATATGCAATGGTGTGATTTCTATGGTGAAACAAGAATAACTGTATTTTAAGGACAGGATGAAGTAGCCTTAAAATAGTTGTGCTAATCAGTGTCCTGGAGGTGGCTCATAGACAGTTAGAAATGTATGGTAATACATTTAAAATTCTGCCCTTGCCTTCATGTAAGAAAAGGCATAGCAGGAAAAGAAACAAGCAAGCAAACAAACAAACAAAAACCAACACAATAAAATTGAACAAAGTCTAAATGAGATATCGGGGGTAAGATATTCAGCAGGAGTGATGCCAATTTGTTCCAGCTGAGATTTCAGCTATTTGTACTAACTGAAATAATGAATATTAGATAAAATTATTATGAGATTAGAGAATTAAGTGTAGGAATACAGACAAAATATGATGTCTCACATTATTTACTTTCTAGTTTTAATTATTTTTCCCTTATACATATACAGTTCTATTACTGAGAAAATATATCCATTAAGGAAACAAGAATAATTTTCATCAGTGGAAATAGAATTGTCTAAGCCAGTGTAAATAGGAACATGTCTGCATTGGATAGAAAAAATCTGCATGAAACAAAATACACATAATGAGGACTTTATATTTTATATATATGAAATAACTGCTTTATCTAAACCCTTTACCTGGTAAAATATTTAACATTGATGACTTATTTTGGTCCTGGTTTGCACAAAGATTTACTATGGGTATGCATTAAATTACCTGTCTTCCCTCTATGGTAATACCATAGGAAATCTCCACTGGCATTATTTTAAATTACATATGTTTATTGGCAGGAAAATATATTGTAACCTTTTGTATTTGTAGCATTTATCGCTCATGCATTTTTACAAGTACTTTTAATTTCATGATGGCTAAAGTCCATTTACATTTATTTATTGATATAGATGTACAAGGCCTCTTTATTTATTTTGGATTTTGGTCAATCTTTGATTTAATCAAATGCCATTGATCGTTGCATATTATTATATCTGAAGTTCAATTTTTCTCACATTGCCTTAAATGAAAAAAAAAAAACAAAAACACAATAGGAGTAGAAAATTTATTGAAAAGGACAAGAAATCATTAACAGCATTGTCAAACCTTTCCCATTTAAGGAATGATTAAATCTAAGCTTATTTTGTCTGGAAAAAAAAAAGACAAAAAAAATGTGACAGGTACTTTTATAAAGGAGATTATTAAAAAGAAGTGGTCTTGCTGATCCTTTCATAGTGAGGAAAGAACACAAACAAAAACAAATCAACACATTTAGAGAAGGCTGAAATGAAGTAGATATTTCATACACCAAATAGTTGAACACATACAAGAATACAGTGTAGGAATACTAGAAGGTAATTTAGGAAAATTAAGAAAGGATTAGGAAGCACACTAGTCATGGCACCACCTAAGTTACCACTGCTAAGGCTTTTACTGCTCATGCTACATCACATAATCTGATCATTAGCTGTGGTTAAGAGGGAATTTCCTCTCGAATATTACGTGTGAGTGAAGTGCTTTGAGGGAATTTTACACTTTTCACTGAACCACTGAGCAATAACCAGTTGCAGGCAACATACCTACTGAATGGCGCATGACTGTTTTTCTGCTTGAGAATGGCTATACTGTTCCTTTTAACCATCATTCTTTGCAGAGTTACAGATACACCAGATAAAAAATAAAGGATAGGGTAAGAGCATGTGTGACAGGTATCTGGAGCTATAGCTAATGACTTTAGACACCACAAAATCCAGATTGAACATTTTATTTTTAAAAACTAAGCTCTGCCATTTACTTTCTAAAGTACATAAAACCACCAATATTCTTATGCAGTTAGCTACAGTCACATTGCAGAGAAAAATATACTTAAACAGATTGCAGACTTCTGAAAGTGTGCATGTTTAAATATTTCTAAACAACCTTATTTCTGTAGTAGTGCTAATCTTTTTAACAATGTCTTGTGAGTTTTGAACAGTATAAATCTCAACACGTGAAATGCCTCTATGCCCCCGAACAACGCTCTTCTACCCATAAGGTGTTGTCAGTATGTAACTGAAAAGAGCAAAGATTTAGGCCAACATAAACAGCAATCCTGATCCAAGCCTCCTCCCTCTGCACGCATAATTAGGAGATATTCCAAGACATATTTTCCTGAGAAATACTAAAAGGATGACAGTTCACAAATGTTTTTCCTGCTGTTATAATAATCCCCACAGTCGTGAGTTCATGTTGTGGGGACTTGGTCCGTTGATAGGAACAAAATCTCATAACATTTTTATCACCTCTTTATGGACAAGCAAATTAATTCTCTTTTAATGCTTATCTATGCATAATTTTCATAATGTGCTGCTGCATTGCTTGCATTTATGTATGTTTAATTTCACTTTTATATGTTACGTCCACAGAGTTTAAAACGTACAGGTGTGCATGTCTGCAAATACATAAAGACCAGATGTGTAATAAGTCTGTAGTTTCCTGACCGTACAGAGTCCCTAGAGGGACTTAAGATACCTAAATCCCCCTGGGAGTACTGAAAAAACTGCTGCTTGTCTGCCTGCATCTTTAGATGCCTAAATTTCTTCAACATATTGGTGCTGTGTGTCCAGCTCATAAGATAAGAAACTATATGTGAGTAAAACCATAGTATAGTAATTAGCATAGTATATATACCATAGTATGGTACAGATAGCACAGCACAATATCTTTTAAAAGGTATGGAAAGAGAAGGCAATGATAGATTAACAAGAATTAGTAAATATCAGCTCCAGAACATATCATACAATCAGTCCACACATGTACATATTACTTCAATAGATATTCAGTAGGTTCTATAGAAATGGCATGGGAACTTGAAGTATTTAAAGACAAATAGGTACTTTCTGGCAAAAAGAGCCAGCAAGAACCATGAGCTTTGCTCATATGAATGAAATGGATGCTGATGCGTTTTTTTCCCAAGGCAATCCTGTCTTGGACTTTGTCATTCTGCAGTCACAGAGAGCAGAACTAAAATGATCAGTTTTGTGTTTCATTTTCTTTTCATGCTATGTTAGGACAACTTACTAGGATGGCCTTTATGTGAAAGTCAGCCACGTGCACCCATCCACTCTGCTTATAATCCAGTAGTGCCAATATAGCAGAGAGACCACACTCGACCTTTGTGTTTGTTAAGAAAAAGCCTCAGAAGTGAGCTAAATCCATTTGGAGACATCCCAAGGTAGAGATTTTAAAAAGGACAGAAAGGTTACATCGCAACTTAGAACCACATTACAACATTACTCCATGAGCTGATTCCTAACTGTTCTAACTTTTGTTTGCCATCTCTTATTTGTTGCCATGTTTGAGTGACAAGGCATAGTTTTTTTTTTTGCTGCTCAAGATACAAAGAGAACATTTTCCATTGTGCTGAAACAGTCTAGAAACCATCCCATTTCCTGACAGTATACAAACTCTGAAGAAAAGGGAAAAATAGCTCCAAGCTGAAGAATATAAATAATCTCAGACAACAGAGCAATTTCATTGTTTACACAACCCTCTGCTGCTTACAAAAGGGATATATGGCAAAACGAGGTTATTTTGTTGTAAATCTGATAGTACTGTACTATGACGAGGCAACTGGTAGCCTGTGGGTGCCAGAGAAGAATCAAAGCATCAGTGGTTAGCCAGCCTAATAGAATTGACCAAATTAAATATTATTTTGCCAATTTCTAAGAATTTTGCTCATTATTCAGAATATTCACCACACTTGACAAATGTACTCAAACATGGTTTGGATTATTGCAGAAGGAGTATTTATGATTTTCCTGTTTTCTGTATGTCTTGACAAAAATATTCTAAAAGAAAATCACATTCCATTACAAACCAGTGGAAAATATATTTGGGTACAGGGGAGACCAGAAGTCCTTTTAATAAACTGAACAAAGCTGTTAAGCTGCTAAATGGGAAGAAGAAAAAAAAATTAGATTTGATTCTAAGTAAAGTTTTTTGATAGCAGCAAAATGTGCAGATTATGCCTTTAAGGGAAAAATTACAGGAATGAGGAAAATGAGAAGTGGCTCATCCCTTAAACTTGCTGTCATCCAGAGTTTCTAAATTCACTTCACAACTTGGGGTGAGGGGAAAAGAAGGAATGATAATTGGAAAGCCTAAAAAATTGCAGAAGGAACATCTGACATGAACCGGCGCTGACAGAAAGCAGCCTCTGCTATGGAGAAGCACCAGATGAGGACAAATATCATGCATGCTTCCTCTTAGGTCTAGATGTATAGAAGAAGAGAAGAAAGAACAGACACTTCCAGCCTGCCGAGCACCGAGGGGCACGGACCTGTTCCTCATTACCAGGGGCTGGGTAGCTATTTTAGAGTTAGGACATGGAAGCCAAACAGCAGAGTTGTGACCACAAGTCAGCCAAATCCTCGCTTGGAGCCAAACACTCCAGCATGGAACAGATTTTGTTTTTACAGCTATGTTACATTTTCCTTTATTAAGCTGCCTTAGATTTATTTTTAATCTTTTTTTTTTTTTTTTTTCTTTTTTTGGACAGGCTAGTGCTTTCAGATCTTTCGGTAATTCTGAAAACAGATCTTTTTATTGATACAGTGGACACCTATTAGTCCGTTAAAATGCATGGCGGTATGGCTGGAGCTTATCGGCTGAGAAAACAGAGCTGTTCCTGTGTTCCTGTGGAATCTAAACAGATAAAACAGATGCTCACTTTAAAAGCGGCCACGGTGGTTTTGGATGTTACTGCCCCTGTACCAGAGGCGATCACCCTGAAGAGGTATCAGAAGGGACCATGTCCAGGGGCATCAAGTCGAAGGCTGGCAGTTGAACCCAACCTCTCAGCAGATGGTTTTTCCTGAGAGGGTTCACAGGAACCCACTTCTCTGTGCCGGAGGTGGGACAAGGCCCAGTCCATGGGTGCTGTGGGTGGCAGTGAGGGACCTCCTCAACCAGCCGATCCACATGGGCCGGTGCCAACACACCCGCATATACTACTAGTTAGTGATGCAGGAACTGTTACAATCACTTAGATGAGGCTTGGTTTTCCCAAACCCTACCACAAATTCAGACTGTAGGCTCCCATAACTTCCTAGAAGCGAGTCTGTCCGCGTGCCCTGGGCCCAGTGCTAGGCACGCAGCCATGCATCACGGCTGGAGCCCTCCCAGCAGTGAGCTCTGGGGTGGCTGCTGACGGTGGGCCTGCCGAGGGATGGTGTTGTGGCACTGCAGCACAACGCCAGGCTCCTTCCCAAAGAGCACGCTGCTGGCTGAGAGGGAGGAATGGCTGGGAAATCGGGACAGTATGCTAAACCGAGCCTCTCCCTCGCACCTCGTCTGACTTAACTCTTCCCACCCACTAGGGTTTTGCAAAGCTCCTGGACACAGCAGCAATTCCAGCAGCTTTGTAGCAGGGCAAATACCACTCAGGCTTTTAGGGCTTTTATTGCTTATGTTGAAAAGTCACTCTCCAAAGTGCTGTTTCTGATCCCACTGAGGATCAAAGATATACATTAAATTACACTATTGAATCCTTTTCTGCAAAGGATGACAGAGCTGGGATTTTATACTCCCAGCAGTAAGAGTATAGAGACTTGCAAACCTTTAGGAAAGCAACAAAGAAAAAAAAAATGAAGAAAAAATATTGTAATAACTGTAGCCCATCTCTTAATTCCAGCACCCTCATGCAGGTGGAGGTAAGGGTACTAGTATTTTTTTGGCAGAAAATACTTAGGCAAACCTAAATCATGCCAAACCACATGAATAACTTGTAATAGTAACTGAAAAGCAATGATGATACGTTATCAGTAACTGCCAACTATACCATTTCTGTGATGAAAACAATGAAGTTTCTGGGAAAGATAAAGGCAAAACATGAGGATGACTAACATAAAGAAAGCTTGAAAGCATGTCTCATGTCCCTTAGTGAGATGACTAAAATCCCTATAACCTTAGGATGTCGTTTGACTTTGTTTACCTGTGCCTAGATAAATGCAAGTCATTAAAATGCACAGCCATATTACTTAGTGCGGGTTAACAAAGTATGAAACCATCTAGTATAGTCATGATTCATGGCAGTACTTGTAAAAAACAGCATGCATACTTCTAACTGAGGTATTATATTTGAGTACCACACATGCATCACAAAGTTTTTTAACATAAACAGTCTACTTTTTCAGACATGCTGAGCAACTGAACTCCTATAAAAATTGATGGGACTCACATCAAAGTAATGCAGCGATATCCATCCAGCTCATTTACTTTTATGCGTGCTCTCACTGCTGAGGACATGCACATGCTTCCATCTGAAACTATGTTCACAGCAAACTTTAAATATATGACTGAACAAACTGCTTCACACTTTCTGTGGTGCTTAAAGGATAACAGGAGATAAGCAGCTTTACACTGCTAATATAATATGCCACTGTGGGATCTAAAAGCAGAGTCACAACAACTAACCTGGGTAGTGCTGATCCAGGTTAAGCAGTTACTGCTGTCACTTGTTTGCTCATTTTCTTTGCCACAGGTCAATGCAGTATTCTTATAAAAGCTTTATTTCTTTTCCCTCCCTCCCTCCCTCCCTCCTTCCTTCCTTCCTTCCTTCCTTCCCCGTTCCCGTTCCCGTTCCCGTTCCCGTTCCCGTTCCCGTTCCCTTTCCCTTTCCCTTTCCCTTTCCCTTTCCCTTTCCCTTTCCCTTTCCCTGTCCCTGTCCCTGTCCCTGTCCCTTTCCCTTTCTGAATCATTTCATTGAATTGGGTTAGAAAGCAGACAAATGGTGTAAATGACAGGGCTAAGAAAGAATCAGCCTTTGGCAGGGCTGCGAGTGAGACAGGAACGTCCAACTGGGAACAGTAAATTTTTCAGTCCGGATGATGGTGACCACCAGCAGGTTAGCCTGTCTAGCCGTGCCTCATGCACTGATGAACTCCCCACAAATCAGCCACGTTCAGGAAGGATGACTTCAGCCTGACGCAGGGGCAGAAGAGGGCAGCGAGGGTGATAAGGGGAATGGAAAGGCCGTCTCATGGGTGGAAGTGAATATACACAGGCCTGGTTAGTGTGCAGCAAATAAAGACAAGAGGAAAGAGGGTGGATCTTCATTAATACAGCAGGAATGAAAAACAGCAAGGGAAAATAGTAATTTAAGCTATAGGATAAAAGTTGCTGAAAAACAAGTTAGTATAAAATTCCCATGCATCAATTTAGGCTAGAAATTTGGCAGAGGTTTCTAAAGAGTGAAGAAAGTGAAGCTCATACAGCCTCTCAGTAGTTAGTTGTGTTTCAGCGGCCAGCCAAGTGTTCAGTGGAACCAGACACACTTTGGGGAAAAAAACGCCATGGCTGCTTACAGCCTCAGGCCGTACCTTCCCACCCTCTCTCCCGCAGCACCGCACAAATCCCCATCTGGAAGGTGGTGCCTGTCAGTGCCCAAATGAGGTCACGGGGCACAGTCTGTCCCGCAGGGACCAGGGGCAGCAGCAAGGCCAAGGCATCAGGTCCAGTTTTCCTGGTAGGGAATGCCGGTGGAGCAATCAAGGGATAGAGATCTTACTGGCTGTAGAACTGTTGTGTGCAAAAAAAGGTACTTAACTACAGGTAAACAATGACAAAAAAGTGATGGAGATTTAGCAGGTTTTGCTCTAATGTCCTAATCAAGGCTTAGCCATGTGTTATTAAGCAGACGTGGCTTGACGTTAGACTGTTCAGACATCAGGGACAACCAGGCCAGCAAAGTTCAGACTTTGCATGTGTGAAAAAGGAGGCCATGCGAAGGAAAAAGTTTCAGGGCAGTCTTGTCAGTGTTTCAGTTCATTTCTTCTGAAGCAAATGAGAATTTTCCATAAGACTTGAGAACCTTTGGCAGGGCTGAGATGGGAATGACCAACAGAGAGCAGTAAACGTTTTAACCCAGCTCATCATCATCAGCTGTCTAAATATAAAAATAATTAATTTCTTTCAATCTCTGTAAAAATACAAAACCCCAGGGGCCATCCACACTTGAAAGCTATTTTGGATTAAGGTAGTATGGGAATTTATACTCCCAGGGCTACTTTTCCATAATTAATGTACAGTTGACTTTTACTCCATGTAAGACAGTTTTTCCTCACAATATATTTTCAAAAGAGGGAGTGTCCACACATGGAGTTACTCTGCAATAACTAACATGTAGGCAAGCCCTAGCAGCTAACACTGGAAGTAAATACGTTCATCACTCGAGCACACAGCCTACGAGCACTTACTCACACACACAGTTTTATGTAGATGAATGCATCTACCAGGTTTTGTAGGGTTGCTCATGCACATGCCGAAATGTTTACAGGACTGGGGCCCTGCTTTGAAGAAGAGATGTGTGCTGTGTCCCAGAGTACCACCTTAAAGAGAGGCAGTAATCCCCAAACTGAATGCTAGCGCATCCCATCATTTCTCCCATCTCTCTGATACCATTCCAGTTGGCTCTCCTGCACTGACAGATAATTCACACATGTTCACTTACACACAAATACTACGGCACCCTTTCCCCCCACAAAAAAAGTCAGCCAGCTGTTACAAAATTCAGACATTTCATTAACACAGTTTACCGTCTGATGCAGCCAAGCAAAATAGAGACAATTAATAACAATCAGGAGTGAAGGGTCTGAGACAGCTTATGAGTAAAGGATTATATGAGTTGCTTAAAACGGACAAGCTAGCTCCTGCCTTGAGTGATATGGAACAAAGGGTGGTGATGTATAACCAGGGAGGAAAGAGACTCTCTCCGTGGCTTTTGTAGATGGCTGTGTGAATGACAGAAGCGGCAGGAGCAAATACCTCTTTTCATTTGCTCAGCCTGCTGGAGAAGAATAGCAGTGCTTGCCAACGAAGCTGCAGCTGTGCTCTGGCTCAGTTTAATCACTGTGTATGACTGAGGGTTAATTAGCTGCCATTCTTACTGCTATTTGTTGTTCTAATGAAGATTTGCATAAATGTAAGGCTGGGGGTAACTGATACTTGATTCTTCCCTTCAGAGGGGCTGGGGGTGGAAAACGCACCCATCCCAAGTGTTTATGTTTGTGGGAGATTCAGTGTTGCCTTTCCATTTGACCTGATCTACTTCTGTCTGATGAATAGTGAACAAAGAGTTCAAAGTTGCTTATCAAATCGAGATCCCTGTTGGGTTGCTGCCTTTAAAAAGGAGCCAACTAGTTTGATGAAGAGAGGACTCGGGGATTAGAAAATTACTTCCAGCCGACAGAGAGCAAAATACATACATATATATATATATAATAATACACATAAGTATATGATATATATCTCAGTGATATATATAGATACATATTCCTATCTTTCTCTATCTATCTATCTATCAATCAATCAATCAATCATATTCAATCTGGATGGCAAGGAACATCTATTCCAATGATTTGTTAATGATAAAATTTCATCTGAAATGAACGGGACAAGCAGTACAGCCAGAACAGGCTGTAGCATGTTAGGCAATACACCGAAAGGTAAGAAGCCTTGTGTTGTAGATCGCTAAAATTCAAAGTTCACTTTTTAATAAAAACAAAGTATCTAACACTAGGCAAGTCATCTCAAAGGAAGGCAAAAATGACTCAGCAGTTCACAGCTACTGCCGTCAGCTCCTCATAAGAGGGGAAATCACAATACAAGTAAAGAAATTACATTAATTCCTCAAAAAACATAGCAAAATTTTAACAGGGCACAGTAACAAAATCCACAACCACTTCGTATTTAAAGAGAATGTTTAAATTGAAAATGAAAGGTCATAAAATTGTTTGACTTACTACAGTCGTGACTGCTATGGCTACTAACTGAAAGAAACTGAAGAGTAACTTCCCATTTTTAGTACATTAACTTGTTGCATATGATCATATCCTATGGGTAACAGTTTTCAGTGTTCCTCTGACCTACTTGCTCACTGTTGTGCCAACAACATCTGTAAACTAGCCTAAGGGAAGGAAAAAGACTGAGAGGGCAGAGATAGTAAATTTCCCAACTTCAAATCATTGCTTGAAACTGGCCAGCTTTCAAGCTGCCTGTATGCCTGCCTCTAAAGACAGGCGAGCACAACTGAGTGCACATCTACTTCCAGTTCCTCACTCCCCGACACAGCTCTGCTGTTAAATCCTGAAATGGCCGTATTTGCTGATAGACAGCTACTGATTTTACAGCAGTGTCTCTGAAGCTCTTTACCTGGACCTTAACACAGCTGAGCAAATATCCATTTGCTTTTCTTTAAGCTTATGTCACCAATCCACCTGCTTTTGTACAGGCACCTCTGCATCAGTTGGGGTGGCACTGCCAGAAGTCAATCTTCCTGAGAGGTAAACAGAGAGCGCCCAGCAAGCACTCCTGAAATAAACGTGCCTGGAATGAGACTGCAGGGATCCCCTACAGCTCCATCTCTCAGCTGGGAGAACGCTGCAGTTTTTAATGCTACATGCAGTAACAAACCCACATGAAAAAAAAAAAATGCAGCCAATTGTAACCGAGAGTCCACTTTCACCTTATCTGGAGCTTTGAAATAACTCAGTCTCCTGTTACAGCCTTTGACTTGGCACCTGACTGCACAGGAATCTCACATTCTGGCCTTTGAAAAGCATTTTTTTAGCCTTTTGGTTGGGGAGAAAAGTATAGAAGCAGGAAACCTGAAGTTTTAAAACCTAGATGGCAAATTAATAATAATAAAACAAAACAAGTCTACAATAAAAACCAAACCAAACCAAACCAAAACCACAAGAACACTCAAGATATGCGAACAGATTGCTTAGTTTTTCTTTAAATGATTCTTTAGTAATTTCTATATATTACAATTTTCCATGGCTACAGTCAGACCATTCACTGGCAAACAGGGTAAGAGAAAGTGCAAATTACAGATCTAGTGGTCAACTGCAGAAAACAAATCTAAAAGAGCTGAGGGAAGAGGTTAAGTGCTATGCTACTTAATATGAATGACAGCTTGCTTTGAATACTCATACTGGCTGTCCAGGATATTGAATAAACTTCATTTAAATTAATTTTCATTATTTGTAGAGTCTGTGTTAGACATCTATCATCATCAGCACTATTAATATTCTTTTCAGAGAACGTTATCAGCATATTTAAATGAAAGCTTTCCTTTTCAGTATTTATTAACACATTAATATTTCTTGGTACTAATATCCTGCTTGTAATATCCAAATTAGTGCCTACTATAAGGTATTGTCCACTGATTAAACTTTTGAATTAACAGATATTTTTTTCAACTACTAAAAAGGCACATGAGATCCTAAAATTGTGTTTTCTTTCTTTACTATGCTTCAATTTAAATGAATTTAAAACTTACTTTTTTTGTCTCTTTTTTTAGTACATAGCAGTAGAACAGTGCACCAACCGTATCCCAATAGCTGACAGAACGCTGACAGAACACGAACCACGAATGAACGCAAATGTGAAAGTTAATTTGTCTTACCTGGGTTGCAGTCTGTGAGGAGGGAGCAGATGGAGAGGAGAACTTTAGAAATGGTTAATGCTGGACTCCAGTTGTCTTTTAAAATGTCCAGGCAGATGACGCCTTGGCTGTTAATGTTACAGTGATAGATCCTTGTCCGAAACGTTACCTAGAAAAGATAGCGTGTCTTAAGTGCAGTGGTGTACAAGCCAATAATTACATGATTATTAAGCAATTAAAAAAAAAATTACACAAAAGACCATTTTGCTTCCCTGGTTGAAATTACACTATTCTGCCAGTTAAAGATTGAGCAAAATAGGGATGTTCATTACAAAATAAAAGTCTGCCTCTTCCAATTGTGGCCAGCAATGGAACTGGTTTCTGCAATGTAAGAATGGGACAAGTTTCCAAGTTTCCTTAGCTTCCTCTTGCCTTGGTCCCACTGATCTCATTATTCTTCCATGGGAACAAAAAGGCTATTCTTCATTTCCAAATTTAAGTCACAGTTGAATCGGTATAATCGCTTCCAAATACCTTTGTGTTTGTGTGTGTGTATTTTATTTTTGGGATTTCTGTATCTGCATTGGGTTTATGTGGCAAGGTTTTGGCAGCAGGGGGGTGCAGGGGTGGCCTCTGTGAGCAGAGCCCAGCAGCTGCCCCATGTCAGATCAGAGCCAGCTCCAGAAGGCTCCAAAGGCACCCACTGCTGGCCAGAGCCCAGCCATGAGTGACACTGGGTGGTCCTCTGGGAGAGCAGATTGAAGAAAGAAAAGGAAGGCTCCCCCGAGCAGACCCCATTCCCTGTTCCCCTGTGCCGCTCAAGGGAAGGACGTAGAAGAGGGCAGATGGGAGGAAGGTGGTTTTAGCTTGCTTTTATTTTCTCACTGCCCTAGTCTGTTAGAAATAGGCAATAAATTATATTAATCTCCCTATGCTGAATCTGTTTTCCCCGTGCCTATAGTTGGTGAGTGGTCTCCCTGTCCTTATCCCAGCCTTTGAGCCCTTTCCATCATATTTTCTCTCCCTCTTCCTTTGAGGAGGAGCAGTTGTGGTGGAGTTTAGTTGCTCATCAGGGTGAAACCACCACAGTACCCATTTTATATTCTCTCCCAGGTGATCCTATATTTACTGCACTGAGGAGGAGCTCATTTCTTTTAGTCTAGAATGATGTGTTTCTGCATCAAGTGGAAGATACAGACCTTTTATTTTAAAATAATATCAGCTATTAAAGTCCTCTGTGTAGTTCAGAATAAGTACTGGGGCTACTGGATAGGAAGGGACAATACAAAACCCCTGCATCTTGGGATCTCCATGAAAGATTAATTTCTCCATCATTTCTACACAAATGACAAGTTAAACCAGATAGTTTTAATGATGTGTTCATTACATCTAAAATTAAGATGTATTATTTTGGTGGTCTACCTCATCAGCCAATAGACAGGCAGGGGGGCATGAGACAACCACAGGCAAAGCACACCTCAAATCTCAGAAACATGTATTCTTCACTAGAATTTGCTAGTGCTAATAACTGGGAGTACTTATGAACCTATCCCTACTCTACCATGCAGATAAATCTGTGTCTGGATAGAAATTGAAACTGATGGCAGGCATGCCCCTTTTCTGGCTTTATTTAATACCAGAATTCCCAGTGATTTCAGGAAGACTAAGATCGGGCCACTCACCAAGAACCAGAACAGAGGACACAACTGAAATAACACGGTACCCGTTCTACCTCTATTAAGAAAAAAATCACTATCTAACATGGAGCAATTCTGCCCCTTTTGATTAAATCAAGGCGCTTTGACAAAATAATGGAAGGAAAAGGCAGTAGATTTCTGGTATTACAGCGCTAGATTCAAGAAGAAATATTTATTCTCGTAAGTACTTTTCCACATAAATCTGGGAAAGCATTCCTGGAGTGCAGTGTCATGGATCAGTGAGCTATGTGACAAAGATCCCAACAAAAAAAGCTCACCAGTTTTTACATGCAGCTAAAGGTATTGCCAACTGATAGGCCACTTGAACAGTTTGCCGCTCTGTACTCTACATATTCATAAGAAGTTCTTTCCTTTTTCCCCTAATGTTGTGGTTTCACTTATTCTTTTCCAGCCTAAGTGCTTCACTTCCAATACCTTTATGAGAATTTTAAATATTTCTGGCACAATGAGCTCAATTCATCCACACACTATAGCCAGACAATCTTCTTTTTTTTTTTTTTTTTTTCCTCCCATAAGAACTCCAAGCACATTCAGCATTTGGAGTGAAAAGTCTTCTGTCAGATCAAGAAAGCAGTGTTCAGTGATAAAATTAAATGTTCATCTACAAAGAGAAGTTATTGTGAATAAGGAAGGTTAGAAATGCACAGAAGTGGCAAACTGCCTTACACTAAGTGTGTTAAAAGTGTCCACAAAGGGAGTTGGTGTGGAGGAGCACCCTGTAAACATTAGGTTCATTAGGTCCCCAGACAGATTAACTCTAAGGCACTATTAATACTTGATATAACACTGAATCAGGGAATATTTCACAGCAGGCTGTACCAAGACTCAGGCAAACACTTCAGTATTGGCTTAATTATAAGTATTATATTCTTACTTCTTAGTATATTGTTGGAATAAAGTTTTTGCTTAATTATTTTTCCTGAAAAAAGGTGCTTTCCTATGCTTCCATGAATAACAATTTGAGGACTTTATTCAGCAATATCTGAATACACTGAGTAAACTTTGCATGAATTAAATTGTACCTTCCAATTTATTTTAAGATAGGGGTCAGTCTAAGCTTGTAGCCTACTTAATGCCATCAATGTGAGCCTGTATTTTAATGTGTAACTTTTGATGTCAGCTTAGAGGACAGACACATTGCCACATGTTCCCTTTGAAACATCCCAGAAGGGACACTGGAAATTTGGCAGGACTTGGAGAGCCACTGGAATGAATGGAGGTAGTTCACATCTTATATAAACGGTTCAACACTCCATTGTCATCTTAGGCTATTAGTGGATAAATGTAGGTGGGATTACATCTGTTTGTAGTTGCAAGGCTATTTTTTGCAAATACTTAGAATTGAACTGTAGGTTTTTTCACTACGAGTATACCTTAAAACATGACACTGAGGAGGACACCCAGTCACAAGATAAGGATCACTGCTTATCATTGACAGATGTCACTCACTCGCCAAACATGCCAGCACACTTGGCAATGCCTGTACAAATACACAGACACTTTAACAACAAAAAATTGAAGTTTTCAGAATTTCAGAAGGAGCTGTATGAATGACACGTCAGGAACTGTGGACGGGTGGTGGGAGGTGACGTTGCCCCTAGATGCCACAGAGCTTGCAATGGCTGGCGGTGGC
The DNA here is from genome assembly GCF_040182565.1 of Anser cygnoides. NCBI lineage: Eukaryota > Metazoa > Chordata > Aves > Anseriformes > Anatidae > Anser > Anser cygnoides. The sequence continues at coordinate 40,700,885 of NC_089874.1, read as the reverse complement.
ACACGCCGCCCAGGCCTCCTTGGTCAGGGTGAATAGACAACCACAGAAAAGATAAATAAAAATGGTAGAGCTAGGACTGGCCCCACAGATTTCCATGTCCTGTGGCAAACTGGGAAATGCCTGCCCTCTCCCCCTTTTGTGGAGAGTTGGTGGTTTTGATGGAGCTGGCACGTGAGGAATCAGGTGGCTCCCCACTCCGACTCCTCAGCAACTGGGGCAGCTTGGAGGAAAACCATTACCTTCAGTTACCTTGCAACCTCTGGCCTGGGGATAATTACACAACCCCCAGATCTGTTCAATTTCAAAGTGAAATTGTAATGAACTTAGGAGCTATTGTAAAAAGGGACAAGGTGAGAAGCCCCATCCCATTTTCATATGCCAGAGAAATGTAAGTAAGATGCAGGACAGCTGGGATGACATATTGCTTTCCTCATCCAGATATTGCCTCAAATTGCATCTAACGTGGGAAACGCTGACAAGGATGCTGCGTTGGCCATACGCACATTTTAAAGTTATGCAGGGTCATCTCTGTTATGTATGTAGAGAGAAGTCAAGTGATAACACTGTTCCAGGGGAACTCTGTTTTCTTTAATATCGTCATATTTTAACCTTTGATGCCACTTAAATGGTTCCTATAAATGATGCACTCTAATTCCATTTATCCCCTAATGAAAACACCTAAACAATCCCATTCAGAAGCTCAAGGGAGTGTGTGGGTGTATAGTAGGAGTTATCCTCCGACAATTGAATGGTAGAGGAGTAATTTATCTCTTTTTTTTTTTTTCTTGAAAGATAAGTACCCTCTATGGATTTACTCTCTTTGATTCTCCAGTTTTTAGAGAATATCTCATTTTTGTTGAATAAAAGTGCAGGTCAGAGAAATGTGAATTGCAGGAAATAGGGAAAAATAGGACTACTTTCTGAAAACTGTAGAAGTATTATAAAGAAGCTTTTGAAAGGTAATGATAAAGAATTTATGTTCATATTTGGAAATAAATAAAAACAAACTCATCTATTTACCTACTGCTGAATGCTAAACCCTTCTGAGTATTGTAAAACAGAATTAAACAAATTAAAAGAAACAACTTTATATAGTCTCTAAGAAGAAAATGAGGTTATGTATTTAAAAGGGGGAGAGAAAATGATTACAGAGAAAAGAAGTACATGTAAAGCTTTTCATTGAGTAAGTTTTAGGACAGAAAAAAGACTGTTTACAAAACCAAGGACGGGCAAAGTAAAATGGATTTCAGTTGAGTGACTGGAGGCAACTGATCGGAGACAAGACAAATCACTGCTGTATGTCAGGGTGATTTTGAACACCAGTTTTCCAGCAAGGAAAATCACGTCTTCAAATCACTCACTATCTCTGTTTTGCATGTAAAATTCATATGTTAGGTGTAAACCCAAGAAGCCACCGTGTCATTGGCAGCCGTGTGGGTGACTGGCTTAAACTTCAGTGAGAGACAGGCATGTAAAGGCACTGCTTTAGATCTGAAAGGGCTGGTCCTGCAAACACAACCCATGCACTTTCAGACTCCACTGAATTCAGTCATAATTCTTAAAAATATGTCTAGAAGAAGAAATGACTCTCTGGTTTTGCACACTAGCATGCAAGAGCGTAATAGCATGCACTGAGGAACTGCATTCTTCATCCTGTTTGGGTTCAAGCCCCCATCCCCTTTTCTTCATTGCTCCCACTGAAGCTGGGCAACTGTGCAGGGAGAGATGAAAGATTCAGAGTCTACAGGAGAATAAACAAAACCAAACCCCTTTTGCTTGGCCAACACTGGAAGCAGGATTGAGATCCCAGGGCTCTCATTCCTGCAGTTTTGCAAAATTTCCTTTCAAGCTCTTTCATTTCTTACAAGGGCGCAATCCTGCAGGCATTCCTGAGATGAAACTTCTGTCTTTCTCTAATATTCCCCAGGAGTTCTGTTTTAATAAAACTACAGTGGCACTACCTGAAGTGGACGAAGTTGTACTGCATACATAAAAGGTTATATATATATTAAAAAATATGATGCCCTTTATGATGATGTTCATGGAGCTCAGGAGGGAGCAAGTAGTTCCCATCTCAGTTTTTCAGACTTTATGGGCAATAGATTTGTCTTCTCAAATAGAAAGAATAATAAAAACAAGATCAGGCCTTTGCTCTTTAGTAATATTACAGCAATACTGTAAAACAATCTGAATGAATATTATCTATAGCTGCGAGTGACACAATGTCCATGTTAACCTTTACGTTAATTATCATCCCTAAATTTCTTACGGAGTGCACTTCATTTTAGCTATATCCAGTGCTGAGGCTGCCTTTCTACAACAAGATGATCCATCTTTGTTTTGCAACTACAGATTTGTAGCATGTACATGAGCAGTTGTTAAGATACTTAATGGATTATCACATAAAGTGCATAATAAATGACAGACCATATGATGATCACTGTTAAAGAGCACGGTTTAAATATATGCCAAGAAATGAACTTCAGCCAGTTCCTACAAACCTTCAGTTGGTAATAGCTACAGTTTCTTACATCAAAGGAAAATATATGTCATCAACATTATCAGGAAATAATAACTTACAGTTACTTTTGTTTGACCTACAGAAAAGTCTGATATGCAAACTACTCTGTGGTTTCTGTAACAAAATGCACCACGCGAGACATAACTAGCCAGAAGCGATCATGATTTAAAAGGCATGTAATAGCATTCATATGAGTTAACCTTTAACACTGCTGAAAACGAAACGGTATGCAATGTGAGTAATTATTCATTATATCCACGGTAATTATGAAGCTGAGTAACTACTCACACTGTCTCACTGAATTGACTGTTGCAGGAAAAAAAACATACATTTCAATAAGCACAGTAACACTAAATGTGTACTTTATTGAAATGTACCCAGTTTGCACACAGATCTAATAGCAGAAAAAGTAAAGAGGAATTTAACTAATCTTTGATGTACCTGAGAGGGCAAGTAAAAAATTAACTTAAATTGTACAGTTTTCTGAAAATAAAAGAATAGCAGGAGAGAATAAAGGAAATGGAAAACTGTCCAGGTAAGGGAGGTTCAGAATAGAAACTATTTTATGATGCAAAATGTCAAAAGCTTTGCCTGACAATGTCAGTATGAGTTTTTTAAATGTTTTTTAATTATAGCCAGCATAATCTTTATTATATTTAGTAACTGTATATGGAAAGTCAGTAATAAAGTCCATTTATAGAGAAAGCAAAATTTTATGGAATTACTGACCATTTAACTTTTACAAAACAAATCCTCCCTTTCATAGAATAAACCATGTGGGCTGAATCGTCCACATGCACTTCCTCTGAGTCCCCAAAGTGCTCTTTCCCCTCAGAACCGTAGCTGACTTGGTTTTGAACATTTACTAGTTTGTTCTTATTCTGTAGTGATATCATAAATAAAATTATTTCTCTCACATCTGTAAATGTATATATCTGTGTGCATAAAAGAAGATGAGAACGAACATCGATGTATGATGTATTTTTAGATTATGAGTAGATTTTTATGCAGTAGTGAAAACGCATGTGATATAAGAGAAATACCTAGTTTCCCAAGCATCTGATAGCCATCATGTCCCCTTTTGAAAGTGAACCTGACAGGCGGTATGCAAACCATCACTGTGAGGTAGAAGAGAGCCCCCACAAGATGACTCTACAGGTCCTCATGGGGAGCTTAATGTGCTGGGTATTTATAGGAAACAGGAAGAAATTATGAACCTTCTAAGCTTTTTTGGGGGCGAGGGGAGAAGCAGGAAGAGTTTAGCTGGATAGAGCCATTTTCATCAAGACTAAAAAAATAAAAACTACTGATATAAATTAGTATATTAAAACAGAGTGAAAAAGAAGGCTATTCATTAGAAGAAATGGCAATTCAACTTGGCATTTAGTAGAAGAACTCTCGGGTAACTAAATGCAAAGGAAATCTCAGAGGTTTACAGGATATTGTTCTATCAAATGTGACCTTTGCATTTATTGGTAATAAAATATAGTTATAGATCCTTTCCTCTGCCTTATGTATTTCTTCCTGCATTTCCATTCTCCACATCTCTGTGATGCTGTCATTTTGAGAGGCATTGAAGTTTCTGAGGGAGCCACCTGGGTCTGATGCACCCCGGGCCCAGTGCTGTGCGCTGCCCCATAGGTCCAGCACTGCCTGCAGACACGCAGCCTACGGCATGCAGAGCTTCCTGAAGAGTGGTGACGAGGCAGATGGGTGTCAGGGATGGCAGTAACAGGAGACCATCGTGTCTGAAGGCTGATCTTGTCATGGCGACAGCCACAGGGAGGGCAAGAGAAGGTGGGCTGGAGCCCTGCCTACAAAGTTTGTACCGCAGGAGAAGGATTCCACGTAATGATATTTTGTGCATAGAGATTAGTGTTATGATGATTACAAAGAAAAAAACCCGAAGAGATGTTCAATATTGCCATTAAGTCCAGATTCCATAGACTCTGCACTTCATAGTTACAAAGGAAAAAGACTCTCCTTACAGCCTTATAGTTGATTTAAGACAGCTAAGCTTTCAAATGCTGAGAACAATTTTTCAGTCACTTGATAGACATGCGCGATGTACAGGGAGGAAATGGAGTTTTCTGTTATTTTAATTTTGATTTAGAGGTGATTTAGCATATTGCAGCTTTCAAGTCCTGTGGACCATTTTTCAGTCAGCTGAGATTAAAGTCCCTAGCAAGATTAATTGTAGAGTTGGGATTAAGAGATTTTATAAATCACTCAAATTAAAAAATAAAGCTAGCAGAGTACTAGGATAATGATGGATATATCCATATTGTATCAGCTACAGCTAAATTGAATAGACACTGTAATAGACTGAACACAGTCAAATATCTGAGTAGAAGTTATTAATAAAGATTATTCTTGATGAAAATGCAAACACCACTGTAGTGACAACTCCTGGAGGGAGTGTGCTCTTGAAGAGCACTCAGTTTTCTGCAAACAAACACCTGTATGAAAGACTGCACCAAGACTTCCTGGTCTGGTGGGACAGTGTGCAGGATAATGAAATTACTGCCCTTCCTTCAACAATTATAGCCTGTATAATGTTACGGTGTCAATTTGTCACGATGGCTAAACTTTAAAGGACCTCAGGTCAAAAAATTTGTATACTTGGGGAATTCACTGGTTTTGTATATGGACCAAGGAGAGAAATTAGCTGAACTTCTCCAGGCTGACTGAAGGATTCGATACCTCCTACTCATATATATGTATACATACACATACAAATATATGTATGTATATATATATATACATATATACACACATACACCTAAACATACACACCCACCTTTCTATGCATAACTATATATCCCATCCAATACCCCACAGAAAGCAGCAGAACAAGAGAGAGCTTTCCCCTGTAAAAGCCAAGGAGAGGAACAGTCTGAATTCATTACAGATGAAAGGAAGGTAGTTAGCAGGAAAAAGAAACCTCAAAGGTAATTCTACAAAAGGCTGGGGGGTCATTAAGGCATTGGAGAAATGCAAGGTTATTTCCTTGGCAGGCCATCTAAGTATTTTTATTCATTTCTGTAAGTGGCTGCTCTGAACAGGCCGCAACTTTCTTTATTGTAAAGCCTGCTGCATTACAAGACAGATGCTGAATTTTGTGGCTGAAGCGAAGCCTCAAAGTGACCAACAATGAAGTCTCACCGGCACCTGGCCTTTAGCAGAAGGTGAGATCAGGTGCGTATCTATGGCTTGCTTTACCTGTTCCACACCTTCCTCTTGCCTCGTTTCATAAAAACCAGCATGAGACTTGGGGGACTGCTGCAAAGGAAGGGGCAATTCTGCAGCCTGCCTGTTCCTGCTGACTCAGCCAAGGGGGTGCTCAGCTCATTTGCACAGCATTACAGCAGCTTCCTCACAGTGGAGGCCAGCAAGGATTTTTAATTGAGTAGAGCCTCCCAGAAAGCCAAAGCTAATTTGTCGTTTCTCAGATGAGCTGTTCTAAAAATCTTGTTCTCCGGTTACACAAAGCAACTGGAGCTGGGCTGGGACAGCCTCTGTCACCCCTGGTCAAGCTGCATCTGGCCCACATAGAGAAGCTCCTTGTGGAAGAAGGACTCTCTCCTCCGCACCAGGGTTCTGCTCTTGTGAGTAAAGCAAAATGCCATGGGTCTTAAAGGCAAGCAGAGCTGAAAGGGTCACTGCACTTCGGCTCAGAAAGCGCTTGGAGTCTGGTTTCAAGGCATGAGACCAAGCTGAAAGACTGAAATAGACTGACTTCAAAGGGGAAAAAAGGAATATCACGAGAGCAAATTATAATCTGACCTATCACATGGTATCTCCTACTTTGTTGAAAAATAACTTACTTTGATTTTATGCTTATGGCTCAGCTTTAGAGACACTGACAGGTGTCAGTACAAAGACAGACAAAAAGAAAACTGATGACCTGTAGGGGAAAGACTGAGGGGAAACCTGATTGCCTGATGTTTGGGTATACAAAACTATGAACATAAAATGAGGCACAGAGTGCAATCAGAGGACATGAAAAATAGAGATAAAGGTGTAAAATTTGAAGAAAGCAGGTTAACTATCTAGAAGAACAAACGAAAATTACTTTATATATTTGCTAATCCCCCCATGCTCAAAACATAGGTTCAAACATCTTTTCTTCATGTGCAAATGTGCTCTCAGTTTTTTAATTTTAATTCATATTTTCCAATACGCAGCAGGGTGCCCAATGATCAGAATAAGCATCAACAGGGTTTATAGAAAGAATTTGGATCTTTTAGAAAATATTTAAATCTTTGTATAATACAAAAAAAAATGGCTACACCACATTTTTAAAAATTATAATAATAATAATAAAAAGATACGTATCCAGAATTTAATTTTAATATATTTTTCCTAATTTAAAAATTATTTTTTGCTTCCCAACATGCATTTGCAACATACATACGCATGATAAAAGAGTGTGCAACATCTCAGAATAAGGATAAGGAAAGGGAATTGTGGAAATCTTTCTGCAGATTTTAATACACTTTGTATTAGGTCCTTTAACAGTAACTATGTTATGTGACATGGGCATTTGCCTTTGGAACCTCAAGCTGGGTCAAGTAATCGCATCTGGGAAATACAGTTTCTGTTTCTTCCCAGGTCTTTTGTGGTCACATTTTTAGAAGATCAATTTTGACAGTACTCATTTAAATGCTTCCTTACTTCATAGTAAGAAAGGGATGAATGTGGCCCACAGAAATCTCAGGAGGAATGTATGAATTCAATCATAGCAAGAAACGTGAATTAGACCTTTTCTGCTGTGTACTGACATGGAGGTAACCTTGCCAAGTCAGGGATATACTTTATGACTTTCCTAGTACATTCCACAGTTTTGTATTTTATCTTTTTTTTTTTTTTTTTTTAGTTGATAGAGCCACGAGGAGTGGAATATACTTAGAAAAAAATAAATCTATCATTATCCACTCCCATAACTCTAAGCACCATGATTTTAAGAACAGCCCCACATATCACAAATCTTGTGGTAAAGTAGAAGAGTTGCCAGCACCCGGTGACACAGATAGCACTGTACCGTAATGCCATATGTTATGTTCCACAAACTCAATACCTTTCTTTTGCTAGAAATAAGTGTTTGGAGTAAATATTTAAGTACTGTTTCCCAACAATATTGACTAGCAGAAGCTACCTTATGGCCAGCACTTGTCTTCCCACACTGCTTTATTCAAGGGACTTCCCAGACTATTTAACCTGTGAATCAATTTCTCAGAATCTGGGAAAGATGTGTAATGAAGTAGCAACAGCTTAAGAGCTCCTAAAGCAGGACTGAAAACACGGGTTATTTATGACAGTGGCTCAAGTGAAAAGAATAAGAATCTATGCGTACAAAATATGCTAGTGAAATATTAGTTCTATCTGACACTAGTCCCCTGTGCACATGTACTCATTACTTTCTTATAGATAACAATTTCCCTCATCATAAATACTGCCCTTTTAGTAATACAATATGGTATCATCAACTCTCTCGTCCTTTATCAATCAGTACATTTTCATATGATTTATATGCACACATTTCTTAGAATGACAACTGGCATCAAGATAAAGGCAGACAAAAATGTTTTACAAAGCAGGGTAAGAACCACCTCTTTGCTTGGTATTTCATTAATAAGCAATGCACAGCTGCATTACTCATGTCTCAAAATAATACAGTTGCCAAACACAACTGAGGGTGGACTGAAAAAGTCTTTATCTACTGGCGAAACAGCAAACTGGACTGTCACCTTCTATTTTAAAAGGATGCTGTTGAATAAATTGACTAATATTCAACAGACTCAACAAAGGGAAGGAGAAATATCCCTATGTGCTCTATTTAATACTCAAGAAATACAGCCAGTGAATATGCCAATACCCACTAAATAATTCTCCTTTTAACTGGCTAGGGTACTGAATGTAACTCTTGCATTATAGCTATTGCACACAGACTAAGCAGCAATGAAGCAAACAGAAGGAGCCTGTCAAGGTGGACCTCATATAACAAAGGCCAGAACGGCCTGGGCTGAGAGGAAGGCAAGAACAGAGCATTGCCCGAGCTGCGTGCCAATGCTTTAACTGACTGAATGAGAAGCTTGGAGTTATGAAGTTTCAAATTCTTTCTTCACTGAATATCATAATTATCTAAATCAGAAAATTTGTGGTCAGCAGGGTGTACAACCCCTGCAATATTTGTCCGTGACCTCAAAGCTTCCCTAAACTGGAATGCTAGAAGTAGGAAACAAAGTTAGGCCATCTGCATCTGCTACCTAAAATGTGATTTTGTCCCGTCTTTATGTCACTGGTTGGGAAAGTGCAGTTTACAGAATGACAAGTACTTTGAACTCACCTCTCTCATTCTTTTTTAAAACTTTCTCCTGATAATAATGTTAACTACTATAAGCACTACTATTGTAGCATCAAAATTCTGTTTATAAATGCTCCTCTCTCAATAGTGTACTCACAATAATCAAATAGGAATTAACTACTCTATTACGGGCAACCATGGTGTATCAACCTTTTCACAAACATGTCAAAAAGAAGGGAAGTATTTCCACTCCCATAAGTCCTCTTGAAGACCTATTCCAAAACCTCATTCTTCTAACTTGGAAGGTGAAAAATTAACCTCTCTTCACTTTGTTTCATAATAGACAGGCCCATCAATTTATTTGATTCTATTAATAGCCCTGCTGGGTAAATTTTCCAGTTTCTATTCATGATAGTGAGCATGGGTGTCAAGAATTGTACTCAGTCTTCCAGATTAGGTCTTACAAATGTCTTGTGTATGACGCCAGCAATGCCTTATCTCTACAGGAAATGCCAGATGATGCATCTTACAAGTGTATTTGCCTTTTTCACAGATGCATTAGACTGGTAGTTTGTAATAATCCTGTGATCAACCAATAAAACCCCATTTTGACACCATCTCTCAGCCATTATTCGTACTGCTTATCAATGACATTTTGCACAAGTGCATTTCATCCCACTTCTGTTTCTCCAGTCTTCAAAACCACTAGGTATTTCCTGTATGACATTCAGAGCCTACTCTATCATGGTAATGATCTGCCAGCTTCATGTTATTGGAACAGTTCTACATTTGTGGTTAGTGTCATCATTGACAGCATTAGAAAACAAATCTGCAAGGAATTCTGTAAGTCGTTGTCTTTCTTTCCAATTTCTCGTCTTTGTTACCATATTTCCACAGTCTTCCAGAAAACCGATGGAAAGCAATTAATTATAGTTTCATGAAGAGTAGTGTAGTTTGCATCTGGAGAAGTAATTTATATGGAGTAGCACGAAAGGTGCATATTTTGTCAGACTGCCACAGACCCCTGGTGAATGATATGGGTCAACTGGAAAGATTAAGTGCCTTCAGCTGCTTAAAAAGGGTGCAACTCAAATATAAATGCTTTCATATTAGAAACAAATCCAAGTCAAACAAATAACTGCTGGAAATTATGCAACCATTTGCTAAATAAATCCATATTTATCCAGCTATACTGGAGACATGCAAGCAAATTTTAAGCAGTTATTTAAATTTGTTCCATCAAAATACTCAGTTTAAATATTCATTATTGCCTTGAAAGTTTTGTGTTTCATCCTACAGCATTATACCAACATACACATTAAAAAATATCACAAGGAAAGGACTCCTACTAGACTTTTAATATCCTCCTACTAACCTTAGGTGGTTTAAAAGGATAGTCCGGTGAAAAGGTAATGTCAAGGAAGAAAACTCCACCTTCATATACTGACCCTGGAGGCCCCAGTATAGTTGACCTCCATTCATAAATGTTGTCTCCTTTGGGTCCAGCACTAAAATAGAAAACAAACAAACAAAAAAACCATGATGACCACATACAGTTAAGAAAACACTGCATCAGTTACACTCTACTAGCAGTACCACTGGTTTTGCAACAATGCTGTAAGTTAAAATTGTGTATCACATTTATTAAGTTAGTCCTGCATAACATGTCACTGGCGTCCTAAGCTCTGCCAGTGAAGTGATATATTCAGCCAGGAAGAAGTATTAAAATCACATTATAAATTATTCAAATAAGCACAGAAAATTCCTGACCATCTTATCTCAAATATTTTAGTGGGCAAATGTGAAGTATTTACAGTACAAGGATACAGAGACTTTGCTGAGATGTCTTGTCACTGTCTTGCCTCACAAGCCACCCTATTTTCACCTACATCCACATCCACCTACCTCATCAGTCAGTAGCAGTGTAATTACACACATTATTATACAGTACACACTGTACTAAAGACAGCATGGTACAAATGACCTTGCAGCTTCACTTTCTAAGTTACTATCCTAAGGACTCGTCCAGTCATTAGTACAGAAGGCTGCTTTAGTCTGCAACTGTTATGCTATCTTAAAAATCATAACAGGAAGCAGGTTCAACTGTTGGATTATGTTAATTCAAAGTCCTCATTTAAAAACACAGTACTGAAACAATATTTAAAATGTAAAAAATATAACCCTATACACGGAGCAAGAAAAGTCTCTCACCGATACATTCAGTGCCTGGAAACAACAAATTAAAAACTACTAATATTTTTGGGCATTACTATTCCAAAAGCCAGTGTAGCCTCCTTTCATACAGCATAATGCTTGTCCACAGAAAGACATATTTTTCCCAGGGTGGCTGTGGCCTCCTAAGGAATACGAAGACTATGGTTCACAGCCTGCTGATACAAGTCACTGATACAGGACCTGAATTTTAATTAGGACCAATTGGGATAGTGACTTCTGGATATCTGATTAATATTTTCTACAGGAATGCAGTGTTGGTAGATTTTTCAAATAAATGACGTGGTATTGTCTTAGGGCATTTCTTGTGAAACTATTCTCGTTATGTTTGCAATAAAGATTTCCACAGTATGCAGGGGTTTGTGAAATAACCCTATGTGTAGAACAGATGAAAGCTCTTGGCTATGCTCCATGCCTCACAATGTACCCAAGGCATACAATTATTATACGACATCATGTCATGTTCACTGCTCAACTATTCATTTTGTTCACTGAAAGTTAATAAAACCCTCTTTCACCTGAAATTCCTTCGGCTCCCTTCATTAAAACTTCTGACTGCATGATTCCCTGCATACAACGCAGTGACTTAGTACTGTGTGGCGTAGTTCATTAGTCATGGTACCTACATCAATTTTCTATAATAGCTGTTAATGTTTCTTGGCTTTCTAAACTACACGCTTTCTTAACAAAAAAGGGTTACAGAGAATATAACATTATGAAACATCAATTATCTACCATCCATAGAACCAAAACTAGCAATTGTTTTAAAGACAGAATCTGGCTTTTCAAGTGTCACAATAGCAAAAGTCTTGCCATCCATCCATCCATCCATCCATCCATCCATCCATCCATCCATCCATCCATCCATCTTTCACAGTGTCTGTAATACATCAGGTTGTTAGCTGGCAAACAAATTTAATTTACCCAGTTCTCAGTTTGCATTAACCTTTGAATAATAAAGCACAGCTGAGACTGCTGTAAGAAACAAACCAGAGAACGAATAATTAAAAACACCTCCATTGCCTTTAGAAAGACCAATCCTGAGTCAACAGGGAAGGTGGTTTAATTGTGACTGAACTAGGCATTAAGGGGCTAATTGAACTCTTTATAAGCCCGAACGAATGTGGGACTACATCAGTGCTATGGTATACAAGGTTCACAGAAAGTAAAGCCCTTTAAAAAAAATAAAAATAAGGCAATTAGTTCAAATACAAAAGGCAAGAAGCAGGGGCAGTCTAAATCTTACCCGGAAAAAAGCCTATCTCATGTGAAGGAAATCCTTTCCCATTTTCTGCAGAAAAATGTTCTAATACTTGGAGAAGCAATGACTCAGTTGATGCCAGCAGGTTAAAATGGAAGTGATATAAATGTCAATCCCAGAAAAATGGTTGGAAAAAGCAAGTAACAAAAGCAAGTCCTGTCTTTATTAGAGCTTATCTAGCCAGCAGGGTATGCTTGGGCCCTTCTTGGGTTTGAGCAAGGCTCACTTTTTTGATCAAAACTGCCTCTGGTAGTAGCATTTTCATAATGTACATTATTTTTATTTGTTTTGCCTATTTATTTAATTGCATTAACATTTGAAATGAGCAGTCATTAATTAAAATAGTTGGAAAATGCTCCATCTGCCAGTTGAACTGTTTCGGCACGTCCAGCTACAAGCTCAGCCTGATCACATTCTGAGGATGCTGATTAACATTAATTGAAGGTTTTCTTTGCAAATGAGAGATGAAGCTTTATTAAGTATTATTATTAATTTGAAGAATAGCTGGAATTGTATGGAGTGTGGGTAGACTGCTGTTATCGATGTTGCCTGTTGGAGTGCTTGCTGGCAGCAGGGCTGTTCAGCCCATGTAAAATACTGATTCATGTGCACAGTCAACAGCTGGTATTGAGGGCAACAGCATGCACAAGCATAACGTTTTTTTCACTTGCACATTAATAATACAAAAAGTTTGACAGGTGTATTATCTCTGTTTCCTTTCTCTCCTAATTGTTAAGCCTTTTATTTATCCACATTATTGGCAACAAGAACGACAACTCATCAGGCTTCACCAGAGAAAATTCCCATATGTGCAAGACCTCAGCCAGAGCCTGATTCTGTAAGGTTTATAATGCAAGAGGATTTAATTGCCCTTCTCTCTGCATGGATATCTGCCCGGCACGCTGCAGCCCAAATGGTTTACATTCACTGTGATTTATATTCCAGCTCTATTAATGTTACTGGCAACCAAACCACGGATCTCAAAGAAAGCAAACTGAAAGTCTCAGTGCCTGAAGTCCTGTCATCTTTGGAAGGACTGATTCAGATGTGCACCTGCTCGGCAAAGGGCAGGCTAACTCTTTTTGAACTGAACTGACCCGAGCCGGAGCACATACATGCTGCATGCTGGTAACCTGGTGCTAATTGGGTCAGCATCAGGGGACAAATAGTGGTGGCTGTGGCAGCTCCAGGTGGAGGTGGCTGAGCTGTAAGGATTAAGTTAGGGTAAGGACAGAGCTGCTGTCTGACCAGCAGCTCAGCCTCCCAGTTCAAGCTCCGTTTCTGAAGCCCTGGTGACTGCAGAGTGAAGCAAGCAAGGAGTCTGGCAGTACGGATGCTGTGGCACGCTGGATGGCACTCTCAGCACTGCCCGTGCCACCTCCCAGGTGGGAGCTGAAGGGGTGCAGCGGGGCAGGAAGGCCCTGGAGACTTCAAGTTATCAATGGCTCATCAAGGGATAGCTCCTTGCTGCCTTTACTCCCCCATAGCCGATGAAACATCCCACAGAACAATGCCTGCTCCACCCGCCAGGGAGGCTCTGCTCGCTGGAAGAGCTGGGGGAGGCTGGATGTGGAGCCCCTTTCAGAAGGATAGCGGTACTGGTGTGTGAAATTTAGGCGAATTAAGTCAATACATGTAAAATGGTCTGCTCTGTACTTCACCCTCCTTTGCCTCTCCTTGTATACTTCAGTTCTGCCTCTGCTTCCTACATACATACTTGCAAGTGAAATGTATGCACATCAGTTGCACTTAGCTGCAAAATACTTTAAATGCTACTATAACTGAATTCATTTTGCTTTAAATACGCTTAATGCACTGAGTATTTTCCATTCCCTCAACATGTTTTAGGCAGGCAGTTACTTGAAAGTAGTGCTGCTAAAAACTGCTTGTCTGGTACAATGCATAAAAAACAAAACAAAACAAAACAAAAAAAAAAACTAGCGGCTTTCACTGCATTTAGAACATACTAAAATATTCAATTTAAAATTATGCTTGCAAGCTGTATGTAAACAACAGCATCTATGAGACATACCAGATGAAAACCTATCTGGAGAAGTTATGAAAGTACAATTGATTTTTAGTTTTATCAGAGTTGATTTGTATATAAATTTACTCCATTTCCAGAGTATAAATCAAAACAATGAAAATACAGAAAGTCAAAGAAATAATGGTACCCCACATGTTTATCAAGTAGTCATATGGAATAAGTTAGTCAAAATAATGTTATTATTTCCTAATCTAACTTATGTTTCTTGATGAGGGATTGCATGCTTTCCCAGCATCTATAACTGAGGTAGCATAACCTCGATGCTGTGTTTCTGGTGACGTGGAAAATAAGGACTAGTTTAATGTCTTCCTTTCTACTCTTGGTCTCTAATCTTGCTGGAATCCACTTCTTTTACAGTGTAACTGTACTCTTTAGCACATGAGAAAGGCAAGCCTGTAGCACAAAACAAAGAAAGAAGAAAAGAAATTCTAACTTCAGTTACATTCTAGTTCCAACACACAAATGGTGTGTGGAGAGAGGCAATACAGCCAAATAAAACAGGAAAGCAGGATGGTCGGGAAGCCTTCCCATTCCTCGGGACTCAGAAAGAACTGGAAAGGTTCTTCTGGACTGAGTGAGTTAAATTCATTTTTATCCTCATCCTTCATAACAGGGTGGAATAAAGCAGGACCAGGCTGCTATACTAACTTTGTTCACAGTAACTCACTTTCTGTGACATTCCTTATGGCAATTCACTTTTAGTATGGCATTATCTAGTCTGAACTGCACCGGCACACAGAAACACACCTCAGAACTGGGGTTCCCATGCACGAGGTGTAGTCCATGGTAGACGCAGACCCTCTCAACTCTCTTTGGTAACATACAGCAGCAGAAAGAAGAGGGTCACACCCTAAACTCTTTTCTTGCTTTCCTATTACTACATGGAGCCTTGACTTTACTATTTAAGAGATTTCTCTCCGAGGAGGGAAGCCCACCACAGAATCACCTTCACTTAAAGGACATACAACATAATTTCTTGCAATCCTGTTTCTTGCACATCTAAAGTTATGCTGGAGTTGATCCCGCCTCTAGCTGCCCTCAGTGAATGCTTCTGAGAAGCCACTTGCCCTGAGGGCAAAGTGCATACAAAACGATGGGGAGATTGGCAAAATAATTTAAGAGTGCAGCTGGTGAGAGAAGAGGATGGATGTGACAAAACAGAAGACTGCAGATTCAGCTTTCAGTGAGATACATCTTTTGAGAAACTCAGATGAAGTCTCTTTAAAATAAGCCTGGTATATACCTCTGCTCTCCTTTTTGAATGTGGTGCTAAGCAAAAGTGTTGCTTGGGTCTACACCACAGCTCAGGGCTGTCCCTGTGCCTGGGGACTGCCAAGCGACCAGCAGTGGGTCTGCGCTGGCCAAGTGGTTGCTGGAAGACCTCTGACAGAAAGAAGTAAATCAGCAGGAGGCCTGCTGAAGCTACCATTACCAGGTGACCTGCACAACCAGCCCAGCCCTGTTCAACAAAACACAAAAATAGTACCACCAAGAAGCATCAGCATCATGCTCCTATGGGCAACTGTGGTTCTCCGCCCTGATTTCCCACTGCTGCATCTTTGTCATTGGAACAGATGCAGACATCTGGTCATCTGCCCTCCTCCCAGTTCTCTCTTTCTGGTATTTTGGAAGCCACTTGGTCCACTTCCCTGCTTCTCTCTCTGCATGGTAAGAATTCACTGCTCCTTCTTCATGGAGGATGCTTCCTCCTTTCAGGTTCATGCAGATCCACCTCTCCATAACACCCCCTTTTTCTCTCATCAACAGCCATCAACACATCCTGCTATTTTTTGTCTTTCTCCAGAAAGGAGGAGGGGGTGGAAAATAGTGCAGAGGGATTTTATTACAGTACAGCAGTTACTGATTTTTTTTCTTTCCTTCTCTGTTGCCCCTCTTCTGAGACGTACAAAATGAAGAGCAAGCAGAACGGGTGCTGCAGCAACAGTGGGGTAGGGAAGGGAAAGGGAGTCACAGCTGCCTACCCAGATGCTCCAGTGATATCAGTAGGTACTTTTATAAATGTATGTAATAAACAGTTGCCACAGCAGCCAAAGGAATACATTTCTACAAAACAAAAACAAAGAGATAGCAGAGAGCACTGAGACTGCCTGTGGCAATGGGCACAGTTGTATGGTTAATAACATCTCTGCTATGAATAAAATTAGCAGCCTAGTCTCCTAGCAGTAAAATCAAAGAACAATTAAAGACATAAACCCCTTCAGAATTAGAAAGAAGTGCTGTACTTTGGCTATAATATCGAAGACTTAACCTATCATCAAGAAACAAACCTTCCCCAGATTTGTACCTTTAGAATGTGTAACCTCTTCTCTTTCCTGTGGAAACTCCTAAGACCTTTTTTCTTTCTTTCATTCATTTTCTTTTTTTTTTTTCTTTCTCTTTTTTTTTGTTTAATTTATCTCACTTTGTTCATCTATCTTTATCTCACTTTGTTCATCTATGTGGTGCAAAACCTGTTATTATCAAAATACTGGAAAGTACTCATGGTTCTTACTAGATTCAATCTAGACCAAAGCTAGGGATTTTTCAGCACTAAATTTGAGGCCCAAGAGATCTGAATTACTCTAAGAAAAAATATTTTTAAAGACATGTTCACTTTCCTTTAACTAGACCCTACTTCAGTGAAAAAGCTTGGCTTTCCATAATCTAACACTCAAACTTGGGTCTATGCTAGATCCATTATATTTGGTCATCCTGCTGTACTACTGGGAATTTATGTATGTTGGAATATCAGCATAATTAGATAAGGTAAGCACCATTTTGTGGTATGTATCTTTCATTAGACTTAATTATTCATAACGGAAACTGAGGGTGAAGCAACTGGGCCACTTGTCACTCAGAAAGGCTTTGGCAGGAAGAGAGACTCAGACCAATCCCCTATACCACTTAGCTTCCATTACAGTGGGAGAATTCAGCTGAAAAATTTGGATAAGACTTTTTTCACATTCTTCCAGTTTTGTGATTGAGACCATTTTTCCATAAGAAACTTCAAAAAAATAGAAAAAAGTGTTTTTAGGCAAGCAGTAATAGAAGGATATTAAGACATTTTTCTAACTCATGCTACAATCCCTTCAAAGTGGTTATAACCTGCTTTTATCAAATGCTTTTTATTGAAGCCAGTTACCATTTTCATCTGCACTTTGGAACATGTGTTCATGGTAAATGTGACTGGAAGAACACCGAGGACAACTGATCCCAATGAGCTGTCAAAGGCGCAGCAACGTATTACTGGGTAATGCTAGATGTTGTTTTGTATACTTACTGAGAGCAATTGTGTTCCATACAGTATGGCATTGTTTCACCATTAGCCTCCTCTAGTTTTAGCAAGATGTTTCTTAGGGGTACATTTATCATCAAAAGTGATACACAATTTAACTTTGGGGCTTCCAGCCACTTTCTTCCTTGCAACAAACCTGCAGCACACCAGCTCAGCGTGCCAAAAGTCTGTATGAGGCAAATTCTTTTTTTTTCTTGTGATTAAAGTTCTCTGCCTGCCTGTCACTGGAGCCATTAAAAATTATTAAGGGAACCCGAAACACGGGTTCCCTCCTGCTGAAGCTGTGTTGTGTTTAAAATTCATGAGGTTTGGCCACAGTAAAAACAACAAATAGATTAAGAACAAAGCAAATGTCACTTAGTAGATTTTATTATTCACCTCTAAGTAATAACACTAAAAAGTATTAAAGGTATCCCAGCACTTTAGTAGACTGGTATTATTCAGAGAGTACTTCGATGCTTTTATTCTCTAAAGTCCTGTCTTCAGAGCATTCCTGAGACAGAAACCATCATGAAGAGAACTGCTTCTTAATGCACAAAACAGTTATTTATATTATAGTATCTACAGCAATTTATTCATTGCAAACACCATTACACAGTGTATGATCACAGCATGCTGAGTATTCACAATGAGATTTTTAAAATGGCAATTTTGTTAAGTATTCTCCACTTTGTTCAGCTGAACAAAATTACTTAAAACCCTTCACAGAAGGCTTTCCTTGTTCATCGCCGGAAACAATGATTTGCCTCTTATTACATATCTATGGGCTTGATTCCCTTTTGCCATGTTTTCTTTCTTTCTTTCTCTCTTTCTCTTTCTTTCTTTCTTTCTTTCTTTCTTTCTTTCTTTCTTTCTTTCTTTCTTTCTTTCTTTCTTTCTTTCTTTCTTTCTTTCTTTTCCTTCCTTCCTTCCTTCCTTCCTTCCTTCCTTCCTTCCTTTCCTTCCTTCCTTCCTTCCTTCCTTCCTTCTTCTTTTTTCTTTCTTTTTTTCTTTCTTTCTTTCTTTCTTTCTTTCTTTCTTTCTTTCTTTCTTTCTTTCTTTCTTTCTTTCTTTCTTTCTTTCTTTCTTTCTTTCTTTCTTTCTTTCTTTCTTTCTTTTTCATTTCTTCTAAAGTAATACCATTAACTGCAGTTTCAGCTCCTTTATAACACCAGAAATGACCTGTATAGTTTAAATAAAATATTAATCAGGCTGATTTTTCTCTACAGTAAATTCTATCAAGCATAGTTTGTAGCCACATTTTAGGAAAAGAGGAAAATACAAGTAACTAGGAATGAAAAACACTACAAATAAATGAACAGACATTCCTGGGACCTTTTAACATGACCTCTAACCTTGCAACTTGAGAAATGGCATTATTTCCTTGTAATTCCCAATTTGCTTTTCCCTGAGATTTTTTTTTTCTTTCCTGATACAATAATTTATTTTCCAAAATGTAACTAGTTTTTAATTTCACAACATTTCCCCTTACTTACACCAGCTGTAATTTAGCATTCTATCGTTTCCAAGTCAAACAGCAAACACGACCCAAAACAGTGGGGTGGCACCATCAGGCATTATATTTTTAAATTCTAAGTCTAATTTAAAAGAATGAGGTGACTGAGTGTGGACAGATAGCACAGAAACCCCACAGCAGCCAGAAGATTTAAGAGGTGCAGTGGGGAAGAAAGCATTCTTTAAAACAGCACTGCCTTTTTAGTTTCTGTGGAAACCTTAGAGGGAGCACAGGGGAGAGAGAGAGACAGGGCTAAGGCAGCCCAACTCAGACAGACAAGAAAGACTTGTAATTCATGCACGGAATATATTGAAGCCTTTGGATATGAAATCAATTTCATAAGTGATCATTTACATAAAAATAATTCCAAACTCCCGCTCTTCATCAGAAATGATGAAAAGGGAAGAAAACAACCACACACAAGGTACTAGTGATGGATGGATCGGCTGAACTTCAGCTAAAGTCTCTTTCACTTTCTGATGAGGAACTGTGGGATTTCCCCACAGAGCTGATCGGGAGACCCTACATCAAGAGTAGACTTGGGTTTTCAGCTTCTGGGGTGGGAGAATTCAGGTGAAGGCAGGTGCATTAACATACAACAGTGTGTACCAGCCCACCCCATGGGTAGAAGGCTCTTTGTTTCCACCACACATAGAGGGGGTCAACAGCAAGTAGATGAGGTGGGGGAAAAAAAACGCACTTCCATCACTCATCCTCAGTTGTGCATTACATTAAAACTAATAACTATATAATGACTATTAGTATGTTTTACAATGTTTACAAAATGAACTGCAAAGCAGCAGCACATTAGACATATTTTAATGCCTGCCCATAACATGTCTATCTTACCTACTGTTACAGTATGAAATGCCAGTGGAATAAAAACAAAGACTTTTACTCTTTTTCCAATTTTCTGCTTTGAAACTATAGAAGGTGAACTAACTTTATGAACATCTTGTGTTAAACTTCATCAACTGTTTAACTGTTCCACGTCCAGTATTCTTGATTTTCTTATGATTAGCTTATGATTAGCTTACATTTTAAGTATGAATGGCAAAAGATTTTCAGGCATTTTTTATGTTTTTTTATGTTTTTTTTTCAGATATTCCTAATACATAAGGAAGGTATTTAATTGTAATCCCTTTATTGTGACTAAGCTAATATTCATCCTTCTCTGTGCAGGATCCTGGACACAAGATAATAGTGGCTTTCTGAGACTGCATTTAGTGATGTCCAAAACCATACCATATAATGATATAACTTGCAGAAACCTGTGGTAAATAAATTCAAACTAATGAGGTCATTAATTTTGGTTTCCAACATCAGAGCAAAGATGGTTCTATACTTTTTAATACATAAAATTAATATAATACATAAGATTTAATACATAAAAACAGAGTATAACTATGCTTTTGAGGATTTTTTCTGTTTCTGCTACCTTCAATCTATTTAAACTTGACAATATTTGACTACCCTTGGTTTAGCATATTCAATTTTTCATGTTATTATTGGCCATTAAATTATAAAATTAAGTAAATAAAATAATTATGATTCCATACACTTAACTACTGAAGCAAAATCTCTTTAGACATCATCAAATGCCAGAGAAATTCAACGTGGTTATATAAGGATTTTTTTAGTTGTATCCAAAAAAAGATCTCTACAGTATCTTATTTTAAGGAACGTCAGTGTAAAGATATTCTGCAGCACTCATCCAGTTCAGTAATTGAGAAAGATTTATACAGGAAGATTTCTAATATATGCACACACACATATTCTGACGATTATGAATACTACAAGCAAAGCAGAAATATTTTTCAATGACTGTATATTCTCAGTTCCTCAGAAAGCTGGTTCTGTATAACCACTAGTCATTGTTTCTTTCCCCTACTTGGAAATAATTCATCAAATTGCCTATAAAGAGGTTTGATTTGCTCAAGCCTGTCATCTTTAATAATCCCATCTACAGGCAGTTGTCTAAATAGGAGCCTGGAAATTTTGAAATCTTATGCAACAAAAGTGATTGTGTAGCTTTTTCTGAAGTGGCCTGATTCTGATATTTCCTTTTTCTATGTTTTAGAGTCTTAGTTTCTATGTTTTAGAGTCTTAGTTTCTACAGATAAGCTGGTTGTGAAACTGGCCCAAAATATTAAAAAGGGAAAGCAATGAGAGGAAAAATCAAAGAAGTTTGTTTTCACAGAGAGATATCAAGCATCTGATACAACTGTGTGACCAGCAGCACAGCTCTTCCGCCCATCCTGTAAACAGAGGAACAGACTTGAATACAGACTCCCCTAATTTCGGCAAGAGATTCACACATGCTTACATGTGAATTGCTTGCTTACACAAGGAAACAACTCTATATTATGGCATAGATTAACTAACATGATGTTAAACACATTATAAAACAAGTCATTTCCTCCTGAGTAAACAAGCCTATAAAGCCAACAGGCACAGAAAAAGGAAATTTGATTCTGAAATCCATATACTTCAAAAGCAGATTCCTTTTATTTAGTCAATTTAGTTAAGAGGCTGTCTTATTTCTCCAGATCTCTGGTAAACAGAAGAAAATATACTTGGAAATTGTTGGCAAACTGACACATTTTTGCAACATTTGTTCTTCATTTGAAATTATTCTCTTATTTCAAATATGGAAAGCAGC
The DNA here is from genome assembly GCF_040182565.1 of Anser cygnoides. Lineage (NCBI taxonomy): Eukaryota > Metazoa > Chordata > Aves > Anseriformes > Anatidae > Anser > Anser cygnoides. The sequence continues at coordinate 40,679,065 of NC_089874.1, read as the reverse complement.
CACAGGACCAAGGTGAAAAAAAAAAACTTAAAATTTCCCAACTTTTCACTGAGACTGGTCACCCCCATTGCAGACCACATTCTGATTTAGCAGAAAAAAGCCACTATTTACAGGCGGTTTTCTCTGTGGTTTCTGTGAGGACTGAGGAATTTGTACCACTTGACTGACCAGTCCAAAAAAATGGGGATCTTGCAGATTTTTCGGGAGTGTTTAAGTAAGACTGTGTGTTGGTTTGGTGGCTTGTTCTGCTTCATTAGAAAACTGCCAGGGCTTTTAAAAGTACCCCTCTTCTGGGGTGGGGGACCTTTCTGGACATGGACAGTTATCCATGGCAGGGTAAACAGAAAATGAGATAGACAGGAATTTCTCATTTCTCTAACAATCAGGACAATTATCTCCAAGAATCTTTTGGGGGCGTCTCTGAGGCTGATGTTACAAAGGGGCTTACGCTGGACTGAGCTTTGTGTTTTCAGGTCACTGGAAATCCTCTCAAAGTCAGAGCTGGAGTTATGGAGTAAACTTGCTAACACTGTCAGCAGCTCAGAAATGCTGGTTGTGCCACAGCCTCCACCATAAGAACAGCTTTCTGATTTGTTTTGCAGTAGAGGTGAGTTTATTTAGGACGTATGAGGCTATGTTCTTCTCAGTACACCAATCTCCACTGCAATCTCAGGATCTGGACTTCATATTAGAAAACCCTAATGGCTTAGTTTCATTCCTGGTTTTATTCCAAAGCATTAGGATGAAAAGTAGTCCTGGGAGGGATGGTGGCAAAATGGGATCAAGAAAAGAAGAATGTTTGCTTGTCATTTGAGAGCTATCATGGAAGTGTAGGGCTTGTAGGAGCAAGTTCCCAGCCACTGGGACTGTCTGGGGACAGGGATGCACCCCGCTGAGGGCAGGTACCTGTTTGTAAAAGCAGTCTTCACCATAGATTTGGAGTCTCTGGGATCAGGCTGCATGACCTACTCTAGAAGCGATACCTTCTCTAATGAAAAGTCAACATTTCTAATTAGTACAGGAGAGGCAACACTAACCTGCAAGTTGTAATCAACCAATCTCGCAGAAGAATTAAACTTCACCAAGATAAACCTTTTTTTTTCTTTTTTTTTTCTTCTTTTTTTTTTCTTTTAATTTATATTTATGTATATAACTATGGTGTACATTCCCTACATCAAGATGCAATACCATCAATAGTTGAAATTACCATTATAATTTCCTCAGCAACAACAGTTTGGAATCATTACTCACGCAGATGTTTTCTGCGTGATAAAAATTACGTTACTGTTATTTTCTTTCCCGTTTTCAGTTCCAGCTCATCTCCCTGGTTCAGCTGCCCGTGATACCTTCTCTCATCAGTGTTTATTCACTTGTAATATTACTGGTGGTGTGCATTCACTGCAGTAAGTGACAAACGACCAGTCTGAGTCAGAGCTAGACCACACAACATGATGCTAGTCATTCTGAAATTCACAACAGGAAAAAAAACATGTCGCTTAACCTGTGAACACCAGAGTTATATTACTGGTCTTTATCATACTGCTTATCTTTATTGTCCTAATCATGCTTGTTTAATTATTGTATATTCAAAGCAAACAGCAGATGATTCCAATTATGATTCCAATTACTGCACTCTGGATTCACAATAACATGGATGCATTTCTATAAATGATTAATAGTGACACATGTAATCATGTTATGAACAATGTCTGTTACACTCAGGCTCCCTCCAACTTATTACTTTCAGAAAGACTTAATAAGTGAAATTAAAAATATGGATTTAAAAATATGTATGTACAAAATGGTGGGGGACTGAAGAGCATGCGGGATGGATAGGAGCATAATGTGAGGAAATAAAGGAAAAGGATTAAGCACTAGCAAAGAGTCAGATTTATACAAAAAGAGAAGTTGTTTTCTCCTCTTTGTGGTATTCACAGGAGGGCAAATATGACTGGAGTAACTGGCTATGAGCTACAGAAATGTTCATCTTGTGGTTTCTGGTTCAGTGCTAGCCTAGATGGCGTTTGTCCAAACTGTGAGTGCTTCGAGGCTCTTTGGTGGTCTGTGTCTGATGAATAGTTTTTTTTTAACAAATCCACCTCTTAGTGGACAAATGTCCCAGGTCATAAGAATATCATTGCTGATTGCAACCTCTCTGGCAACTCTGTCTGTATGGAAGAAGAAATACTCCTTGGCTGCATATACAACCTCGTGGCTGAGGCGCTGAGAAGGCTGTGGGAAAATGTGCCGTGCAGCTGCCTGTCCTCGCCAGTTATTCTCAGGGCATGTGGAAATGTGTCTGTACTAATCCCTGCAATGGTCAGTTGGGTACTCTTCACAACCACTGTGTTGAGTGTAATAGTTTAAACAGAAAAAGGTCTTTTTTTTTTCTTTCTTTTTTTTTTTTTTTTCCTAATGCAGAGGGAAGTTGCAGTGGAGACATTTAAAGCCTTTAAATATTTAAAGACTGTTTAAATAACTCGGCTATGATCAAAATCAGCAGTGGTTCACCTGCACTGTTTGTGATAATTTAGCAGAAATCTAGCTGTCTGAGAAAGATATAAATATACAACTTTATGTATTACGAGGAAAAAGAGTTTCTCTGTCAGATTGTATTGAATCACAACAGTGTGCATATGTATTCTTGTCACTGTTTCTGCACTTTTTCTGCTTTTGATGCCTTCAAAATAATCTTTTTTAAAATTAATATACTTGTCAATTGTATATTCTGGAAGGGAGAGCAGCTGTTTCTTCACAACTGTATGCATAGCCTTTTGAAGAAAATTTTGTTTATTAATAGTAATCTGTTTTTCATAGCTTTGCAATTTCTTAGATAATAGGGTAAAACACAATTTTCCTTTCATGTTCTCTGCATAGTGAAGAGACAGATGTGGCTGCAAGAGAGTACTTATGCTGAGGGCAAAACTTGGTACTCTGTAACGTGACTTAATGACTAAAAAATGTGTATCATTTATAGATGGCATGTATTACCCAGCTAATATATTATTATGGTCAACAAGTACAATTCCCTGCCAGTCAGTAAAAGGATTTGGAATTAAATCTGCTTTTATTTTACTTGTTCAAGTAGACACGCTGAAAGCAACCAAACTAACCACATGAGTAACACAAATGGGATTTAGTTCTTGCTCTTGATCTTCTTCTAGACAGAAGCTCACATACAACAATATATAAATCAACTTAAAACACAGAACTGAGAGAAAGGGGGGAAAAAACAAGAGGTTTGCTGACAGGCTATTTTACAGCTGCATAGACATGTAAACACCTCCAGGAACTTCACTTAATAAGGCCAGCTACTTTCAGCTATCACTCCAAGGCCCATGACAATCTTTGCCTGAAAGCATTTCTTTCTCCCCCAGGCAGCACTATCAAGTCAGCGCAGTTCCCTTGAAACACATACATGCTGTATTTAAAGCCAAATGTATAGCATATGCAAGGCTGGAGCTGTGCTCTGAGGACAGCCACCCACCACTCAGCCACACTAACAAATGTTCTCACGAAATGTAGCAAAAATGACCAGGAAAATGTCAGAACGGAGAAATTCCCTGTAGACTTTAACTGGTGTCAAGTGACACTGCTGTGTAACAGAGATACCACGAGCTCCACACGCAGCTGATCTTGAATTACCTCAAGATAGGACGTACACAAAGAAACAGTCAACTCAGCAGTCTTTAATACCCGAAGCACCGTTTCCCTCATGGGATACTTCAGACTTATTTTTGTCTTCTTTTTTCCTAAAAAGACCACTGTGATCTATGTGTTCCTTTAAGGCACTCTGCTGTTGGCCAAACTAGGTGTATTCAACCACAAGGCAGAGAAGATGTGAAAGTCAACTTCCCTGGGAAGCAAAGGCTCACTTCAGCGCAAGATCAAGAGTTGATCCCGTGTTCAGTGATGGCAGTGGCAAAACTCCCACTGTTTTCACTATGTTGAGATGCACAAACAAGAGCACTGGTGAGCCACCGGTAAGCACACACGACGTGCAAGCATTTGTGCTTTCAATTTTAAAATCTCCCATTTTAGTGAGTCTCATAAAAGGATCTTGCATGTGCAATTGTATATTCAAATTTGTGGTGACCTACTTTAAATTGCTTTCAGTTTACCACATTCGGAAGTATATTCTAAAATTGTATTCTCAGATTATAAAACAAACAAACAAACAACAAACCAACAAAGCTTCAAAGTCAAGAAAGCTCCTACCAAAAACAACTGAAATTAATGTAGCTGTCGAAAATCCAATGTACTAATAAGCAGGGGCAGGAGGAAACCTGCACAGCCTTTGCAGCATCTCACTTCTGTTACACTGTGTGTCATCCTTTCATCAAAGGCGCTCGGATGCTCTGCATCCCTCCACTACAACAATGGTAAAATAGGCTTAAAACCAGCACAGGATTCTGGGCCTGTTAAATGTTGCAGTGATTTCTACGGGGTCTGCTAGGAGCACAAAGGGCAGCTGTTGCTTTAAACTTCTTCATTGTTTTATTTAATATTCAAATGTGAAGTTCCTAAGCACAATTACAATGTATGTTTTCAGAGAGCTGTTGATTGTGAAGCTAAGGTAGAGAAACACAGCTGTGAAACTGCTGGATGAACAGCTTCCCTTCCACATGTTCCTAGGAACACTTCAGAGAGCCAAATCTCAAAATATCTGGGGCAAGATCAGTCCCAGTGCAATAAAGGTGGGAGTGGATAACTATGATGTGAAAAATGCAGTGCATTCATCGAACAATTTCTCCCATTGTGCTTTCCAAGAAAGCTTTGCCCCTTGTTAAGGGACAACTCTAGTATTTCCGTGATCTCAAGAGGTGAAGGAAGAGGCACAGGAAGACTGTCAGAGCATGGAGGTGCTCCCACACTTGCTCCACAGCGATGCCAAAGCCCACCAAGCCACCAGAGCCCCACCTGCGGCTGCCTGGGGGCCCTCTCCAAGACGGGCATCCACCAGAGATAGGCACTACTGAAAGTGAGTTTTCTCTATTTAAAGAGTATCTGTATTTTCATTTGGATTTTTACACTTCTTTTCAACTCATCAATCACAGTGATTATTGTGGACTTTAGGACGCAAATCTTTACAGTTTCAAAAAATTGCAATGCTTGAATATTTTCTCCAGAGAGGTAAAAAGTTACACTGAATAGCACTAGAAATGAGAAAAAGAAACTAAAAGGAAGGTAAGAAGTCTGGCTTAGAGGTCAACTTTATTTTATTTATTTTAGTGTGTATTTTTTTAAACTTGCCAACTTATCTATGCCAATCCAGTGCTCTGGCTTACTGCACTACCAGTGAATAAACTACTCAAATAGAAACAATGCCAAAAAATCCCATACCCTTTCAGAAACCCACCCTACTTCTCAGCCACTTCTATCTCAAAAGTCCTGAGCAAAGGAATACTGTTTCTGTTGAAAATCAGAAAACTGAGATCCTGGCAAACTGACAGGTGAACTAAACTTATGTTCCTTAAAAACATGATTGTGTGATTGAGTGGGGCTCACAAATGTGAGTGGCCAGCCACCTCCTTGGATGTGACCACAAATACTTCATTTAAATACAGGATGATAATATTTACAAATAGAAATTAGACACAGCATGTATTTCAAAATCTGTCTGCCATTGTCCAGAGGTTTTTGTGGTAAACAAAACAGTATAAACAGCGGGAAATAGCAGTGGCTTAAAAATATTATTGTTGGTTTTTTTGTTTGTTTGTTTGTTTTTGCAAATGAGCTAGTATTAGCAACATCAACAGCTACTACTCAGAAGCCCATATATCTTATTGTATAAATAATTTTATGCCTGAAATTTCATGTACTTCCAAAAAATGACAGGGCAGATTTAGTGCAAGTTAGATGACACTGCCATAAATACAATTTCAGTTTATGATTACCAATTTAGACAAATTAGGATTTCCCAACAACGCTAATCAAAAGTTTTGTATTGACGCATCTCTTGTCTAAGAAATCTGTGACTTTTTTTTTCATCCTTTTTCATCTGTTTCCCTGTAATAGCCACAAGTATTTTTCATTTGTGGGCTATAAAACATTATAGTTATTCATTACATATGGCATTGGCATACTTGTTATAGCTATCTAGTGTACATTTCAATACCAAAATACATTTCTCAGTTTAATATACTACTAATGAATCAAATAAAATTCAAGTGGTTTGGGGCTTCAGTTGACACTTTAACTTATTACCCCCATAATCACATCAGGAGTAGAAGTGGCCTTGTAACTCTTATGGCATGCTCAGGCAGCTGTAGTGAAACTCACTATAATATTCTCTAGTAATTTATCACTCAGGGGTTTAAAACTACTTCAAAATTTTAGAAAATGTATTTACATGCCTAATAATATCATTTTTCCAGGGAGTTTCTGTTACACTAGCCAATATCAATGCCCAAGAATAAACATCCAAAAAATAGACATGCAAATAAAAATCCGAGATTACTTCATCATTTTAAAGAAAAGACTTTGCTTCTTTAAAACATTTCTTGTCAGTTCACCTCATCAGAAACTGAACCAGAAGCCCCTGACCAGAGAGCAGGGGCATGTAGCCTTTTCCTTCCTTGCTGAATAGATTTTCAAACACTTTGACAACCCATGGTCAGGGAGCTCCTCATTCATTCGATAGCATTAGGTATAGAGACAGGCTAAAGAGAAAGGAGCATGGTTCTGAGCAATACCCAGTCCTTTCCCATGGGCTTCCAGCTACTACTGAGGAGAAGGCCTGGGTTCCAAGTGTTATGGAATAATGCTATAAAGCTGTCTCCCCACAATCACATGTACCACGGCTTGCAGTCATTGCCCTTCAGTATGTAAGACTTAATAGCACGTTACTGCAAATACTTTCTCATGGGCGACGCCAATGAAAATATTCACAATACTCTAAAGGCGACTCATTAATTATCTTCAGACCTTACAAAATGTTAGGACCTAGCACAAAAAATATATATGGATGTGAATGTTTTTTGCCCAGAAAGCTACTTAAGGACGAGAGCTTTGTAGGACGTATGCTTCCAAGCTGCAGCTTGCAGTTTTTGACAGCTAAGTGAAAAGTCTGATTTCAGCAACTGAAATACATTATTTTATAGCATTATTTTTTCAGCCAGTATACTACCACAAGACACTAATGAGAAAGGTCTATCCCATTCTGTCGGGCAATGAATAAACTCAATTACCTAAGGATGGAATATTTCAGAACAAGTCCTAAGAGATTCATGTTGGATTTTCAGGGGGTTTTGTTGTCGGTTTTTGTGGGTATGGAACATGAGATTAGTACCCACAGCAGGCAGAGAGCACAAGGCTTGTTATCGGTTCAGCGGGAATGCTACGATCAGGTTTTCATCTGTTCAGCAGAAGTTCACAAACAGGACGTGCCGTGTCGAACATCTGCATCTGCCGTAGTGCGTGGGAAACACGTTTGAGGGGACGGGGTGAAGGGACCTAACAGCTTCACCACAATACTTTGGCATGCTAGTGGCTGCCTGTTGTAATTGACTTTTCGCTGTAGAAACAGGCTCAGCCTCATTGCAATACATCCTGCAGGGAGAGGAAAATGAGAAAACAGACTGTGGTACCTCTAATGAGCAGAATACTTCTGCCCATTTTCACTGGTTATAAGGAATCTATTTATTTTAAGCTGGGTGAGCAAAATCTCTGTCAACGGGTAGAATAAACACTACTTAGAGTGGAACCATTTGTAATATGCTTTAATTGGCAATTTTCCCTTAATGAATAATATAACATCTCTCATATGAGGATTCTGCAGCTCTGTGATTTTTTGTCCCTGTATTAGCGATATGAAAACTGATGCACAGAATACTTTTGCTTAATAACAGAGCTTAGAATAATACTACCTTTATATCACACTTGTCTATAGTAATGCAATCAGAGCAAGAAAGTAAATGTAAGACCCCCATATAGTTAAAATCAACATCTTTTCTTCAGAACAGATGACAATATAAAATATAAATTAAAAGTAACTCTACAAAAATTTATGGAAAAAAATCTTTTGAAGAGAAGATACCTGACTGTTTAGAAACAGTGTTTACACTTAATTTTTTTTTTCCCCTGCATGAAGGTATGGCAAGAGGTTCAGTCAAAAAAAGAGGGGTTACTTAGGGTTTTTGTAGTCTACACAGTAGCTTGTAAGACACTGGCCAGACAGACAATGCCAAAATGTCAACAAGGCTGTCTTTCAAGGGGACACCTAAAGGACTTCTGCACAAATTTAATCTGCTCCAGTGAAAACGCAACCTGAAGTGATGAAGTCCACTCCCACAGAAAACTGCCGGGTGTTGATAAGGAGAGTTTCATTGCTAGCTCTAGTGCGCAGTTTATAGTAACAGGAAGGTCTCAAATGAAGAAGGTTTTAACTCTGAAGTTATCTTTAAAAAGGGCTTTTATATACTCTGGTCTTCCCATTTAAATTGAACAGTACCTATCATATATACTGTCACTCTATATTCAAAAATAACAGGACAATCACAGTACATGAAGTTCGATGGGCATACACACATTTCCAAGATTTCATTTTCACTAGAATGAACACCTACTCCTCTGCATGTTCCCCAGCGTGTTCTTATCAGAATATATACACTTTCAACAGTTTATGTGTACCAACTAGAGCTGCTTGCAGCAGAATGAAAAAAAAAAGGTTCTAATACATATGTATGTAAAAACCCTCTCATAAATCAAAGTAATGGGCCCAACATTGTCATGATGCAATTCACAGACTCCACTGGAGTGGTACTAGCTTACTTAAGAATTAAATTTAGCTCACTAAGATTATTAGAAAAGCAAAAGACTATGGAAATAATCTTTGGAAATCATGAAAGTGAATTGTGTAAAATCACAGAGCTGTAAAAGTCTAAATACAAGCCGAAAGATAGTTACTCAAAACTCTGTATGGTCACCAAGACCACCATTATCAGTATATCACCCGATGAAAGGTAGCATAAAATAATTCCTTGAAGTTCAATGCAGAAGACATTTTCCCCTTAGAGAAAACTTTATGAAAGGCTTGCTCTCTTCAGACAAGACAACAGAAAGAAAGGGAATGAAAAAGTAAAAAAGGGAATGAAGTAGGTAAAATTTCTGCATCTCTAAACATTATTGAAATTTAGAAAATGAAAATGTTGCATTACAAGATGAGGAAAAAGACACAGCTGCTCAAAGTCAGTCAACTCACTTATCTATGTCTCAGAAAAAACATTGGGTCTGCACTTTGCCAATCTGCAGAAAGTAAAGGAGATTCTTCTGACCTCATAAATGTGTGAGAAATGGATTGTGCACTGATGTATTCAGCTCAGGATATACCTGGCACCATCTAATCTGGTTCTCACAGAACCAGACACATCTACCCTACAGAATCATGTACATCTACCCTGAGGGTAATTTCTATGGAATTTCTCAAAGTCAAGAGGAAAAAGCATCATTTAAGCAATAGGTGTGTCACAGTGGTGTGACGTTGATTCTGGGCTAATTGCCTGACACAGCTGAATATGGTGACCACTGAATATTACTATCATGGCTCTTCTGTGGCTCTGGACACAGAAGAGATAAATTATAATGAGGCAGGACTTCTCAAAACATGTTGGCAAAGTCACATTAAAAAGCTATGAGGAAATGATCTCTTCAAAACTTGTTTATGAAACCTAGAGGTTTCAGTCAGCTTCCCAAATGGTTTGCTATCCTGATAACCACTAAAATTTGTAATATTACCATAGGAGCATCTAACGAGAATGTTATGTCTAAACATAGAAGAAGGAGTGAATTTGTCCTGGCATTATATTTTGACAGTCATCAAAAATAACTTCTGACAGAAGGTATGTGAATTGGAAATAAGGTGTTTATTCACTAGGCTAAATAAGATTTTGCAGTATCACGTTCATTCATTCTTACCTAAGTTTGTGTGTTTGCAAGATCTATGTATGGACTGTGTGACTGCAGTAGACAGTAGAAAGAATTTACTGTTTTTCATATTACGTTGATGTTATTAAAGACATGTATGTGGAAGAAAACCCTCTTATATTTTTCAGTCTGAAGTTTTTAACACTGAAACCTGTCTTAATTTAACTGGCCATTTGAGAAATACAATCATGTTGTTCTGTATCAGATCAACGTCCGCATCCAGTGACAGTGAGGCAAATATATCAGACCTGTTGCTACGGAGTGATAGTTTCTTGCATGTATTGTTTCTAAAATCCGTACAACAATTTTGTACTTTTTGTATACGTGACGTCTTCAGAAGTGATGTAACCTCAGAATCATTCTGAGATCGGCTGCCTTTCTGTTTCCTGATGACTTTCTTTAAATAAGTATCAGCATGGCCAATTGGCTCTACTACACTAGTGCAACCTCTAGAGTGAGCAGGGCTAGCCACCAAGCAGATGCTTTGACAGCTACCCCTTTAAGCAAAAATTAAAGGCTGTAAGAGAAGAGGCACCTGTTTCTTATTTAAGATTTCTCATTACCTCTTCAGTGGTTTCTGCTTGCTGACAAGCATACAACCTATGCATCAGCAGCTAGAATTACCTATTTGTTGCAAGTGTGTATTTGCTGACTTAATGTGTTCAGCATTTGTCACATACACAGAGGACTTGACAAATACAATCTTCTTGTCCTTACTTAATAATTTTCTGGAGCAAGAAATGACTCAGGTCATGATACTTTTTTACTGAACTTGTTCCTTACTATGGTTTTGTGCCAAGAAACAGCTCACAGCCATTTCCCTTTTTTAACATACAAAGTCAAAGTAAATTTCCAGCTGGCAAATGAAATGCAATGTTGATGAGGAATGCAATATATTTAACATTTAACCTTTTAACATTTGACCTTTAAAGCACAAAAAAATATTGCATTTGAAATATAGTAAGTTTGTCACTTATCCACAAAGCCATATCAAATCAGGGAATGCAGTTGTTAGAGCTGATCAATGCTGACTTTGCAGTTTCATGATTTTTCTATGTAGTTTCTCATAGTCTTAACTCTGTGAAAGAACAAGACATTGACAAACAAGAATTGACAAATACTTGACTTCTCAAATATGCACTCCTTTTAGACCACTATCCTCTTGTGGAATTATATATATTCCAATCCTATTGTGTTTAACTAAGATTTCTGATTTTACCTTCAAACCGACGATGTGTATAAAAGCAAACATCTGAGAACTTGACATTGAAATACTCCCTAAATCCTACCAGTTTCATACTATTGATAATTGCTGTGCCAAAAGTCATCATACTCTGAACTTCTTTCACTCTATTTGGAAACTCATCCTCTGAAATATGAGTTCTAGGAACAGTTAGAAATTTTTTTTTCCTGTGCTGATACTAACTGATGAGCGTGCTCATACACTGTCTATTGGGTGTCTAACAATAGAAGCACAAACAAATGAAACACCGAATATGAGTACCATTCAATCACTTAAATTGTATTCATTTCCTCATTCTATGAAAGTGTGAACTCAAATTCAAACTCATAGTGAGGAAGACATGTTCAGACCTTGTGCTTCAGAGATTACAGCACCAGTGAGCAATTCCTAGGACTTTCTGCCTGGATCTAAGGGAAGAATAAAGGCATGCAAAAGGGGAAAGAGTTCTGGTGTACAGAAGTTCTCCGGCTCTTTCTCTTGTGTTACAGGCTCACATTTGAAATATAGGGATTATGGTGATACAAAATAGTTGCAAAATTTCTCTTGCAAGGACTGATTAGCAATAGGTAGAAGATTATTACTGCTGAATACAGGCAAGTTGGTGGCACAGGCTCCTAATAAAGTGTTTCAAGCTTGGAACATTCTCTGGGATTAAGTTTTTCCCTTTAGAGATTAAAAACATTCACCATTTGTCCCAATCCTGCTTTCAACAAAATTGGAAGGATCTTTGTATTCATTTCAATATTCTTTACAAATATAATTTTGCATTTTCTATAGTTGAATGCACAAATGTGTTTGCCACCAGAGGCGGTATAGCTCAACCACTTCTCTTCCTAGAACGGGCTGTCACAACTGATGACAATGTGAAGAACAAGAGGCAAACAGGAAAGCTGTGCAAATTTATATGCCTTTAGAGAGGGGACCTGAAAGGGGATAGGTGCTTCTGGAACACAAAAGGAAAAAAGCAGTAGGAAAGTTATTTTCAAGTTTCTGACCTAAATGGACAGAAAAATAAGCCAAAAAAAAAAAAAAGAAAAAACAAGACAGACCAAATCACAAGCATCTTCAATTGATTTCAGACTGAAACTTCCTTGTGTTAAGTACTTTATCTCAACAGTCTACATATCCTACTGCTTTTGAAAAAAATAAATTTCGCATGTTAAAAATTCCAGGAATAAACCCAAGCATCATGTAATTCAAGGAGTTTCTGCATTAGAGCAAAATAAGATGTTGATGTATTTTCCTTGCAAAATGATGGGTAAAAAATTTAATACCATTATGTGAGTCCAATCTAGTTGAACTGTAACAGTTGCTCAACACTGCTGTATCCCCATTGGTAGAATCAAATTCTGATGAGGAAAACGTCCTCCTAGAAAATGGAGTCCACCACAATGACAGACTAAAGACACTGTTTTAGATTACAGAATTCCTGGCTGCTATCAAAAAACAGTAACCAGCAAAAGGAAAAAATTCAGATTTCCAAAACATGTTCCAAGAATGTTGACAAATATACAAGCTGTAGTTAAGAAGAAAGTTCAGTCTCAAACTATCAAACTGATCTCCCACTTGAGACGCCTCTGTTTTTGAGTAACTATGTTAGACATTTTAATGTGAAGACCTCACAAATACCTTTGAGGCCAAGGTGTGGTTGACCAGCAGTTCCAAAATTAGTCTGTTAGGTCATGATTCAAGAAAGCCTTTTAATAACTGCTTAATTACTAACCCAAACGCATATGTTTTACTCTGATCTTCAAAGTCAGACTCCGGAAACAGCGGCGCCCAACACAGGAAATACTTTTTGAGTTCACTCCAGTCCAGTGGGTGAGGTATGTATTACAGAGCTTGCCCAGAAGGCCACTTTATCGGTTTTGAGTTCTGCAGAAACTTTGGAACACTTCACAGAAATACCCATATTTTCTTATCCTCTGCCTGTGGGTAGTTTAAGATAAAAAACCCTGCTACAACATTTTAGAAAGTTAAAATTCTTTGGTATAGACCAGAGCAATTTATGTTTAAAAGGCATATGCTGATGCTATATATCAAACTATTCCTATACTGTAAAGGTGAAACAAATTCTAGTGTTGAGTCTCGCAGCCATGGACTCAAATGGAACGAAAAGGGGGTAATTGAGGAGAACTGGACCTCAGTTGTGGCCAGTCAAGTGGTATGAAGGAAAACAGTATTACTGGGTAACTACGGACATCTGTTCTACCCACACAAATGTGGGGACTTTATCAATTTCACTTGTATCTGTTAAAGAAAAAATTCTAGGTATACCTGTACTAACTAATTTCCTGTATGACATTTCCTGTATGACTAATGACATTCAAGGCAAGGCCAAGAGATAGGTTTTCCAACAGGCCACCCGCGCACAGGACAACTGTCAACTAGAGTGATGCAACGTACTTAGACATCATTTTGTCCATAGGAGGAAGTCATTGCCTGGTGTACGCTGCACATCCATGACATAGCTAAAGGCTTGTAAAACTCAAGTCTACCTTATCCTCAGGGAAGCCAGAGGAAAAAAGAAAAAGGAAAGAAAGAAACAAACGGGAGGCAACTCTACAGTAAAGAGAAGAATTCTTTATTTTCTCCCTCTAGGCTGAACAGACATAAGCCCTGACTGAGTGACTCTCTTAATCCCCCCAGTTGCTGCATTTTCCTTTTAATCTTCTGTAATTGCAATACTCTCAGACAGTCCTTCTTGCTTCTAGTAGACTGTGCCTTGCAGCTCACATCCTAACCAGAAGAAGATCAAATTCAAAGGCTGAAGGCCGCATGACAGCCAGCAAAAGGTCACAGAGTTTTCTGGACCTTAAATGTATACCCGTATTAAATTATTTCCAAGTGCCAGGAGGCTAATTCTGTAATTAATGGAAGGCCTGACATTAAATGAGTTAATTTTGCTCTCCTCACTGTGGGTAACATCTAAATTTGAAATTTCCTCTCAAATTGTTAATTGATTTTTCTAATACAGACCATAATTCTCCCAAGTGAGGGAAGCTGAACAGAAGTGTGTTGGTTGCCCAGGAACGCTGCTGCCTAACAAACTCTGGTGGTCATCTCCAAACAGAGGAACATCCGCATCTGCTGGAACTAAAGCGATGGAGAGAACTGCGGGAGGCTTGCTGCAAAAGGCTTACATAACAATTTTGGGAAAAAGATGGACTTCTTCTGAAGTTTCACTCATAATACTTTTGTTGGGGGTAACCCATTCAAAGGAAATGTTCTGGCTTTGCAGTCCCTGGCTGTATTCATACTGGTCTGGAATGAAATGCAATAGATTTGGGTTCAGTTCCTGACTGCCACAGGTTCCTGGGCAATCACACAGGGCAGCAGAGTCAATTCATTTCACTTGCTCTCATTTATCCAGTTGTAAAATGAGGATATGAAGCTCCTTTTTTTTTTTTTTTTTCCTCAAGAGGAAAAATGTCCTGAGAAAATATTTAACAATGAGAAACTGAAATGCCAAGTTAATACAGTTTCAGGGGAAAAATTCCTCCTAATTCATTATGGGAAATAAAATAAATCAGTATGTATGTATTTTCCAGTGAAAACTACTTGGTTTATGGAAAAAATAGTTTCAGTCAAAAAAAAAAAAAAAAAAAAAAACAAACAGCAAATCACACCCAGTTCTGTTCACTTATGATTAGCCACAAATTCAAGGATTTGAAAATATAAATCAGAAATCTTGACTTAGACTTTGTCTCATACTCAGTCTGCAGTTTCATGAGTAACTTAACCTTATTTACTGCTACCGAGAGCAGCAGTCCTACCCTTCCCACTCTCTGTGGCTGTGTGCTCCAGCTCCCTTGTTTGTGCTGGCATCAGTGCTTGGGCAGCTGTGCAGCTGGTCTGAAAAGTAATCTGACCAGAAAAAAAAAAAAAAAAGAAAAAAGTAAAAAGAAAAATGATTTTCTTCAGCTGAAGCAGCTCCCTGAATTGACAAGCCTGGTGCTGGCATGGAGAGAGGAAGCAGCGAACGGCTGAAGGATAAAGCAGAGGGAGGGACAACCTCCTTCAGTGATCCCAGGGATTTAAATAGGCTTAAATCCATCATGAAACCACTTCCTCAGCCTTATAACCACTGGCCATAGGATCTGTTTATATCCTTGGTTGGGGGAGACCATCTTCACACAAACAGAAGGCTAACAAGTTACTTCCCACAGATGTGCAAACACTGGAAATGCAAAGTTATTCAAGACAATTTGGCCTGGAATAAAGCAGAGGTAAGTGCCATTGCATTTACCATGGGACAGACTGGCAACAGGCAGTCACCACTGCATTGTATCTGCTGAACTTATGGCCATTTTAGTAATACATCTTTCTACTTAGAAAAAAATACACGATAACTCAATATCTCCCACACAATGTGGGAAAAATATCATCTTGCAGAAATTAATTAATGTAGTAAGAGGGAAAATGCCACAACAACAAGAACAAAATCCCAACTAAATAAATTAGAAAAAAGGAAAATGTTTTGAGTCCATACAAAATATTTTGTCCAGGGAAACATTCGAGGAGTTTAGTAGGAATCTAAATATTCCTATGAAGAATTCCCCAGTAATACAATTACAGTATTCCTAGCGGTTTTTCCTTCTATGAGTCTGACAGAGTACTGATTTCAATACAAATACTAACATCATCAGGACAGCCCCATACTTTATTTGAAAAAGACCTTATTTTCCTAAAAGTCAATTTTCATATTACATGTTTGATCCTAGATAAAAGTGTTTATTATTTCTCAGACACTGATGAGAACTTAAAAAGGAGTCTCTAGTGACATTAACAGCATATTCTTTGCAGATTTAGAAAATATTTTGCAACAGAAGTGTTGTAGAAGTGGAATGTCATTTCATTGAAAGTCAAAACATAATTCAGTAATATCCACAACTTTAATTTTTAATGATGTCAATACCACGTTGGTACTTTAGTCTTATGTTGATTATATTTCTAATATTCTTTTATGAGCAGCTCAAAAAATAAGAGAGTAAGATAAATGTCTTCATGTGATTTAAAAACACCAACAACTGAAATGAATCTTCAGCATAGTCATGCTTAAATCAATTAAATAGATCCAGATCTTAGGAAATTCTCTAATTATACTTCAATTATTACCCAAGCTTTAAAAAAGGCAGAAAGAGAAAGAAAGAAAAAAGCTGAGAGTTATCAGGTGCCTCATCTTCCCTGTTATTACTTAGTACATGCAATGTTAAAAGACATCATATGTTAAAAGACACCAATAATGAGTTCTTCATTTATGCCAAGTGAGCCCATCATTTTCTGATGATGAAAGCATTTCTCTGAGCAGTAACACTTACTTAAATAGAAATATTCACAATCTTCCTCTCTGGCTAATTAAAAGCACTCCGTCTGATTAAACATGAATCTGAACAATGTTTTCCATCCCTATTCCTGCCTATTCCATCATAAATCAGTGCTCTTGAGTGAGTTGAGTCTCTTGTTTTAAGTACTGTCCCTACACTAATTTTATTTTTATTATTTTAAGAGTTCTTAAAAACATTAGCTCAAGTGAAACATGGTTTGGTGTTCGCACAAAGGCTTTTAACACGTTTGCCAGCTCATTGTTTCTAACACTTCAGTGATGACCACTTCCACGAAGTAGAATGGATAATGTTTTTTCTGGTCACATGGGTCATTCGTTCACTGGGAGGAAATTAGCCGACTCCCTCCACACCATGTGAGCTCTTCTTTATAGCCTCTTGCCATGCAGTTGTTTTGGTGCATCAGGTGGAACTTTCCTAGAATTAGTAGTAACTGGAAGACTAGGCTATGCTCTAAAACATAGAAAATTAAGGATAAAAAAAAAAGACCCCCTCCCAACATCTCTACATAGTAAGTATCAGAATAGGGCTGAGGAAACACAGTTGAATTAACATACTATCTATTCCTTTCCATCTTTATAATATAAATTTAGTTGGTTAATTTAGCTGTACAGAAAAAACAGCCACACTGTCTCTCAAAGCCCAGTATTACTATTTAAACTATCAAAAAATCAACCTTTAAAAATGTTTTTCTTTTGGCTAGCAGTGTTTGTAAACACTTCTGAGAATCAGGATACATTCTCCCAACATAAAACCAAAAAAGTTTTAAAAATATTGCTTTTTTTTTTTCCTAAATATTACCACTGTAATTACTGAAATGGATTACGAAAAAAAAAAAAAAAGCCAGAATAAGACATTGGTGCACCCCTTGGTGCATCCCTTGTATTACTTATTATACCAGTTATTGTTAAGTTTATAGTAAGATGAAAAATCTTTTAATTAATTCACCAAAAAATTAGGCGTATATTTTCAAAGTAAGTCCTAGTCCATGTGAAGCAAAGACCATATGGTCAATTTAGCTGTCTGCAAAAGGAAAGCCTGAAGATCATGGCCTGCTAATGAAATCTTTTTTAGTGTTGCCTGTGGAGCTCCCATCCATATTATGCAGCTTGAGAGATGACTGAGACCCATATCCAAGAAATATGATAATTATTACTTTTCATAAAAGACAGAAAGCAGGGCTATAAGATTACTTTCTAAAACACCTCCAGCTATCTGAATTAGGAGTTACACCATTTCAAGGGCAGAAGGTGCCATTTCACAGTACCAAGGGCTGGGAGGGAAAGACAGGAATTTAAAGGAAAATAGCAGCTTCTCTTTTTTGAATTTGCAGCCTAAAAAGTTTCAGGTAATTGTACAACTAACAGACCATGTTTAATCTTTGAAAGTACATTTCACAGATCAAACACAGAAGCTGTAAATTACCAGTAATGACAGCAATCTTTTCATTTGACTATCAGTATATCAAACCACAAACTCACTGAACACAATAATAACCTGAAGATAGGAATCTAAGGAGACTCAGACTGTGTATTTATTTGGTTCTCAGGTACACTGTAAAGCTGGAAGAGAAAAATATGTTTGGTTTTCTCAGCAATAATATAGATATAAAAAGAGGTTTATGAAAGAGCTAAAAGACCGAGTGCCAAAAAAATTACATTTCCCAAAGATTGCAGGTACAGTGCCAGGCCCCCAGTGCTACAAAAGAGCATTTTGTGCTCTAACACCCATGCTAAGGGAAGAGCTGAGGGTGGTTTCAGCCTAGCTACCAAGACCAGGGGGAGCAGCCCGAAGGCCAGTGTCACTTGAGGTCCAACTCACTCTTCCCGACTGATCACAAACCTGAAGAATGGGACCATAAGAAATGCTAAGGTGAGGAGCTCTGGGCAACCAGCTGTGTCTTCTGTACTGCAGGGAGCGCATATGGGGCTGTTATTGTTATTCAAAACTTCAGGGATGAGCTGGGTTTCTGAGGAAGTTTGCTGGCATCATTTTTATGCCTGGGAGTCTGGCAATTTCTACCTGAAATTCTTCCTGTACAATGAATTCACTCATTATACGACACTATTTTGGTACGGAGACACTTCTGCTTGGAAGACTCAGTGAGCATAAAACTGTAGGGCTTTATTGATACCTGCAGCGTTGTAGTTACTTCCTTTGTGAAAGTGAAAAAATACACAAACGTAAGGAACCTCTGTATCAGCATAAGTGAACTACATGGCAGTGATGGTTTTAAATACATGTAGGGATTTAATTAAAGTGACAACATTTTATAATGTAAATAAGGCAAAAACAATCAATGATAATCAGCTGTAATTTATGTTGTAGCAAAAATAATAAAACCAGGCAGTAAAACCAGGTGCTATTTCAATTACAACCACTCCTGTTTTTCCTAACGGTGAAACACTTTGTACAAATACTGCACTTTCAGTGCTCAGTGTTAAAGTCTACAAGGGAGAATCAAAACCATACAGCAATCAGATTTTATTCTTTCCTCCTTTCCCTCTCCCATTTTTGTGAAAATAGTATTCTCTAAAATTGTTTCACGCTCACCAGAGCCTGCATTTGGAGTCTGCGCATCACATACTTTTTTAAGGCATGACTGCTGTCACTTTGTTTGCATCTTTAACACATCTGCAATGTCTACATTATTATCTGGCTGAACACCATATCCTTTTTTAATGGACAGGCTAACTTCCCTCTTGCCTGTTTTTCTTCTTATGGTATACACAGTGTCATGTACAGCTTGTGGCCAGTCTGTCACTGAGTGAATGGGGATGTTTTCTGTAACAGCAGGGGATTAGCATGTGCTTGGCATTGAATGTGTGAAGGGATTTGGGCTCCGCCATACTGAGGGGCACTGCTTCTCATGCTAAATGCTTGGCATCTAGAGTGAGCTGATCCTGACTGGGTTCAGTGCCTGAGGTCCCTGCCCCTGGGAGAATGAGATGCCTCGGAAAGGAATTCAGAGCAGACAGTAAGGCTGAGCTGGGAGCTGTTGAAACTGGCCAAGAGAAACACTGAGAGAAGGGTGTGCCTTAAATTCCTCTCCTTTTGCGAGCTTAGGTATCTTTTTATGGCCTGCAAGGCAAAGCCCATGTCAGACAGGGTTTCAAGCCCTAGATCCACCCTAACTTGCTTAGGTGCTTTGCTTCTTCCTTTGAAAACCAAAGGAAAAAAAAAAAAAAAAGATATATGCCTCCTCGTCAAACAGAGTTGTAGTGTCACTATATGAGGGCATGGGGAGCCCTGGTTTAATCCCTTCCTTAGCCTGATGTGGTTCAAATCCACACACTTCACTTCCCAGAACACCCCAGCCCTGTTACACTGGGGACAAACAGGGATGGGCAAGGGGAAGGGGTCACTGGCCCCCTTCTGTGTGCGTTGTGCCAGTGCTGCAATGAAGACATCCCGCATGGGTTATCCAGGAATCTTCCACTCATAAAGTGTTCTTCTCAGTTCCCAGCCCTCTGCCCAGGATTACTCAATGACATGTGAAAGTATAAAAGTAAAAAGTATAAAAGTATAAAAAAAAAGTATATAAAGTATATAAAAAGTAAAAAGTATAAAAGACCGAGTTAAAACAAATGAGAGCTTACAGTAGTCTACTGCATGTTGGACAACAGTCTTCTTAGAGTATATTACCCATTCTTCTCGTATTATTACTCCCTCACTGTGTGACAGTCTCTTGAGGTTCTTCATACTTCTTTTTAAATTTCAGGGACATGCTGCTTAACAGTGACATTCAATTAGTTCTCCACTTAATAAATAGCTGCATATAATTGAATATCTTTGTAAGTATTAAACACAGAACACGCTCATTGTTAAAATTTAAGATCTTTAGCTATATGCTTACAGCCAATGAATGGCATTGTTCACATTAAAATAAAATCAAGGGATTATAATTCAGAATGCTTATGTTTGGAAATGGATCCTTTGCAATTTAAGAAAACAGATAATTTACAAAGTTTTAAATAAAATACATGATTGCATTGTTCTAACCACTGAGGGACTGAACAAAAGGCTTCCGCTTTTTTATCAGTATCAATTATGGCATGAGTATGAATAATAGGAATTGCGATTGAATCATTACTAACCATTTTTGCACAAATTTCTAGTTTCATTTCTCCAATATAACATATTAATAAAAGATAAAATTATAATTCTTCTAAATGCCATTAAAAAAAAAAAAAAACAGAACTTGATCTGTGACAATTATTATGCAGAAGATACAAATGATCTCTCTACCCCAAACAGTTACAGCTAGTAACATGCTTGGATCACACTTCCTAGCCATTGCCCTCCACGCAGAGGGCCTTCAATTCAGTTTTGATGAAGTCAAAAACTGGGATGAAGTCTTTCTTCTGCAGTCTCTTATGCTTGCAAGACAATCAGAAGCCAGGGACTTTGTCTTGCGGGAGGGCAGGAATGGTGGTGGTACACACGTGTGAAACACAACCAGGCCCGGGCACCGCGGCCTATTAGCGTAGGGACTGAGGGAAGAGCAATCAATCCTGTGTTAATTACGGAGATTGTTCAGCAGCTAGCATTTCTTTTGTCTGGAAGGTGACTTAAAATGGTGACAGCAAAAGATGATTACCGCATAAACTCTACACATATCCATACCCTTCTAACGTAGGCCTTAGTTTGGACCAGGAAAAAGACAAGACTGAAAGAATCTTGCCTTAAAGCATATGATAATCAATCATCCAGAAAAAAAACATGTTTGATTATATGTACTGAGTTACTTAAGTGCTCTTTGAAGGCAGGTAAGATGAAACGTATGTTTAAATATGTCAGATGTTCAAGGAACATTTTAAACACCTATTGTATACCGAGACATCTTAAGGGATGGGCTCATGGGACCGAAAACTCAGGGCCTAATTTCAAAGTGGGGTACAGAGAAGCTGGTCTCCAGACTTCATAAATCATTCCACACTTCATGTATGGGGACCAGGGACTACGGCACAGACATGTTTCTACATTTTCAAGCAAAATTTTTTTCTGAAAGTTATTTAACATAGGTTGTAGCCTGGCACAGTAAAAGGAGATGCAGCACACAGCATAAGGCAATGTAAAGACCGTATCTGATAACGATTTTCCTTCATGCTTGCACAGTTCTCTCTCTAAGGATCATCTTTAGTGAGGTTTTCATTAGGAGAGTCTGGACTGGTAATAAAACAGGCCTTCAGTTTTTCTGTTCTCTGATGTTTATAATTTTTGTCAGGTATCAGAGGGACTACTGATGCACTTAACTCATTAAATGAAATTTAATGAAGGACAACTGTAAACAACTGCTGTAAACCTTTCAAGAGACCCTGGAAAGTAGGGGGCACAGAGATTTATCAGTCTTACTTGTGTAGTCATCTTTATTTGAATAAGACTAAGTGAAGCATGAAAGAAAGGCTTGCAAGTCAAAACTTTTGTGGTATTATTACATGAAGGAGTTTTTTCTAATATATGTTAAAAAACTGACAAATGTAAGCCAGGTTTCTTGCTTTACTCAACTGAAAACAAAAAGTTTCATGGTTACTTCATCACCTTCCAAACAGAATTTAATCTGAAAGCTCATATAGGGCAAGGAAGAAACTGATTATGGAGAGACATTTTACAGTCCTGTTTTACAACACGGTGAGGACACCAGAAAGAATGACTGATGATCACAATAATTGCAAGAGCAAACACACAGATAATCAGTCAAGTTTGCAGATAAATTAGTACGACTTTCCTAGGGAATTAGTTGTTTCAAAAGCTCGAAAGACAGCAGATGGCTTTAGACCTGTCTACCAAATGTGCAGTTTAAATATAACCTACTTATTCTACCCTTCATTTAGGTGTATCTGCCATGGGAGCTGGATGGGATTTCCCTTGAACAACCAGAGGCAGTGACACAGGGTCTTACTTTCCAGAGCGCTGCCCAATGTGTCTGGGCCGTATGCAATAACTCCAAATGAAACAAGCACTTCCTGAGCTTCCTTGTGTTCAGCTGTCCTGTACAATGTTTGAGTGATGTTTGACTTCTGAACACTGCTTCCCTGTTGTCTTAGCAGGCTTGTGTGGTTTTATGCAGACTTGCTCATTTGTACTGCTGCCTTCTTGTAGAACTACTTTTGCTGGATATCATGAGCTGCTGCTACGCAAATTGGGAGGACACGATACTGCTTCCCACTACTTTCTGTGTACACTTCCAAGATTATAGCCAAGCTGCCAAATTTTTTATTCAAATTTTGTATTCAGAAGCCGACATGCAGAGCTTTTTCCAACTGTAAGCATTCACTCCTTCCAGGAACTTGTAACAGTATTGGCTTTGTAAAAACACATTTTTCAAACCAATTACTTAAAAGGCTATTTTACAGCATCACAGCATTTTAGACATTGCTATGGCCATTATCATCCTGTTGCATGAAGGTGCAATCAAAGCTCCATTCCACAGTGCGTCAGGACCCCACTGACATGGAAGGGAACACATGCAAGTCCTTTTCTGCTTTTTTATCAGTTTTTCCTCAATGGTCAGCTCAGTGCTAACCAAGGATTGCAATAACATTTTTGGTGTGAATTTGTAGAATTCATTTCTTTGTCAGACCATTATTTCTTTAGTGAAGGTAATGCAAAAAACATTCCATGTGTGCTTAAAACTTTTTTTTTTAATAGTTCTTACTCATCTTAAGAACTGAACCTTATCATCACTGTTTTTTTTTTTTTTATGGACAGCATGCTACACCAAGATGTAATTTGTTGTTCTTTTTCTTTTTTTTTAAAAAAAAACCATTTTTCCTGTAACTTTTTTACTGAAATGCTCAATAAATATTTAAGTGCCAGCATGAAGTGGATTATTGTTAACATGTTGCAGGAAAATTGCACAGTGCTAAAGCTTGCAATAAAAATAAGCAGAACGCCCACTGTTAATACACTGTAGTTAAGTGTATTAGCTGTTTTCAAAAGCATTAACTCCCACACAAATAGCAATGCTATTTTGTCCAATATATTATTATCAGACAGAGAAAATCAGTTGGGGACTATCTAAAGCCTTTATGCCTGTATGTATTAAAACAAAATTGTTTCACAAAATTAGGAAATTGTGTGGGGACAGCACTTAAGATTTTACAAGGTGTAAACAAATAATAATAATAATAGATTATGAAATTACACACTAGTCCTACAAATGACTCTTCCCTGTTCCCTACCCAATATTCAAAATCATTGAAAAAAATCTTGTTTTCCCCCCACCTCTCACTTTTCATTGTATTTTCTACCTCATTAGCTGGTGAGTCTTCATAAATTTTGAGCTCTTGCACTTTTCTGTTCACTGAAGTGGGAAAATTAATATTGGATAAAAATGGTATATAAAAAGATGCAACTGTTAATGATCTTAATGTGGGAGCTCTTCACAAATTTACTGATTATCCTTTTGTTTCTACTTCCTGTCCATGTCTCACCAGTGACATCATGAAAATAATAATAATTTGCACCCAGATTCTCAAAGTGGTTTGCAAATATTAATTAATTGCAAACTTAATTAAGCCTTTGAGACAGATTTTATGGTCCTATTGTACTCTGGAGACCTACGTGCATCTCTCCTTAAAGCGCATTTCTTCTCCTGTAGGGGCTATTTAAAACCCTCTGAAGCTAAGGAATAAGGAATTAAGAAAAAAAAAAAAAGGGGGGGAAATTAAGGGGCAGGAGAGAGGGAGAGTGGAAAGGAGAAGCCAGGGAGGGAGAGATGTAGAATGGCAGAGAGAGAGAATGGATGTCTCTTATTTTGCTAGGCACTGTGCTGCTAGGCATTATTTTGCTAGGCTCTAACTACCTCATATAGGAAAAATGGTGTGTGTTCAAAGCATTTACTGTTAGCAACAGTATTAAAGATCACTATGTTTTGTTCGGCGGTACTGCTAAGGGAAAAAAAGGAAAAATGCAACTAAAAGGGTAAAAACTGTCAAATGGTGTCTTTTACTTCTACACGTTCTCAAATGATGACCATCATTTGGCATGCAGCAACCTCAGCTCCCATGGGGTTTTGGGCTGGGGCTGAGCGGTAGCACTGCCACGCATCCCTCTGCCATGGGCTCAAATAGCAACTTTTCAACAACAACAGAGAAACGCATCTTCTAGAGAGGCTACTGAGGATTTTCCTTTCTCTTTGGAAAGCCTACTTTGGCAGAAAGCCAGAATGTGTGTCCCTTGGAATAAAGGCTGCAAGAAATGTTTTCTTTTTCACCTCTTTTGTTACGGTGCTTTTATTTCTTTTTCAGAAAACCTCTCATCACTCTGAGGGATGAAAATATGAAAAATACTGCTGGTTACTCTTTTCCTCACTTTTCCACGACAGATAGGCAGGTATTTCTGCACTGCAAGCACTCTTCTTCTGACTTCAAAAATTAGCAAGAGGGTCTTAAAAAAGCTGCCATTTAATTCTCATCTTGTCACAATAAAGGCATGTACAAGCCAATTAGAGACAGCAAAACAATTAGCTTCAAATCCCTGATCATCACCAAAATGTCTGTTCATCCTAATGGAAATACATACGCTTCCATAACACACATAGTTTACCAAAGGGAAGAAACTATGCAGTCCTCCAGATGGCTTACCAAAATGAAATATTCTTCCTGAAACAACACAGGTTGATGAGGAGCAAGACAAGAATCAGAGCTCAAGTGGCGGTTGGGACACTGAAGGAGTGCAGAAAATTCAGGTAAAGCTGGGAGGATGAGTTGAAGACATTTTCTTTAAGACTATTATAATTACAAGTGTTTGAAATCCTCAGTCCTGACTAACAGAATGCAAAAACATGAATATGCTTTGAAAAACTAATTTTTAAAATTCTTCTCATGAGATTTTTCCTCTTTCTTAACATAATAGCCTTAAGGCAGATTGAATAGCAGTCAAAAGGATTTGCAAATAATCTGATCAATTAATTCTTCCAAAAGCATGCTGTATAGTGAGTATCCGACTTCTAAAATGAAAGCAACTTCTTTGATATTTCGGTCAAATTTAGTAATTTGGTTTACTTGTTTTGTTTCTGAGATGAGTAGTTGAACAGATGACAGCGGTTCTGTTCCTCCCAGAACTTCCTCATTTTGGAATATAAAAGAATAGTTTAGAGGTGAAATTTATACAAGAGTTAATAAAATGATAAAAACAAAACAAAACAATGCAGTTTGTAACTATCTCATTCAATCACTCCTGAAATCTTTAAACCTGACTAAACCTGATTTTTATGAAAAAACAGCATACAGGCTTGTAAATTAGAACCTAATTCTTTAAGAAACAGATCTGAAAGTGTGTTAGTCTTGCAGAAAGGGAGTTAGAATATGCTGGCAATGATCTCTGGAGCAGCAGATGGCAGGAGTAACTCTGTCTCTTACCTTTATTCACCATATGCCATCTGAATGATAAAACTGTGTTTATATAGCAAAGAATAACACAAAACAACACACGTAACTACAGCTACTCAGTGCCTATCATCCCACTATTTTTTTTATGTTCTGGTAGTCCATCTGCAAATCTCACGTATTTTTGTCCAGGTCTCCTCTCCTTGTATGAACTTGCTCTATGTTTCTGCACCCCTGCAAAACAACACATACTCCACAATGTTAAATCCGTGATCTTCCTATATGGTAGAGTAAACACAGCTGATACTATGAGAGGAAAGAAGACCTGCCGAAAGGATTGAGGCACTTCAAAAGGTCCTGGTAATTCAACAGGTGGGATCTGAATCAGCAGTGTCATATGGTGCCGGAGGAATACTATCACATCTTGCATTCAAGAATGAGATTTTTTCTATTATTTTGACTGATCTGATTACTGCAGGGATCAGCCAGGTGAGTATCAGAGCAGCTCTCCATACACTTACACATCCTTACATGACAACTTCTCCCTTTCTTGTCCAAATACCCAGTGCTGTCATTCATTTTCCCTTCCCCTCTTCTCCAAACACCAGCCTGCATCCTCCCCTCTTCTCCAGCAGCATTCCCGCTTGCCTCTCCACAAAAAAAACAAAAACAAAAACAAAACAAAACAAAACAAATCAACAAAAAAACCAAGAAACTGTGAAGGGCCTGTAGCTGCGAGGTGGCTTTTAGTTTGCTTTACTATGATCTGATTTTATTATTTCCCTGAATGAGGTGAGGGATCATCCTCACCTTGCTGCTCAAGGCTCCATTGGTGTCAGTCACAGTCCTGAGAGAACTGGGCCACACCACAGCACCTTGGTAGCTAAGAATGAATATAGGAAAATTACGAGAAAAACAGACCACCAGGACATGTGACGGGAAGGCAGTGGGTTGTAAAAAGTGTGGGAGAAAGACATCAGCCAGTTCTGTTCAAGCCCGGCAAAACCTCATTCTCAGTAAGAGAGCTAAATTTCTCTGCAAAACTGATACAATCAGCAAACTGGGAATGACTGGTCACAGTGATTGCTCCGACCGAGTGCTCCTCGGTTTGACTGCATCAGGGATTTACCACTTGCATCAGCTGACCATTATAGTCCCTTGTTAAAAATTTCTTCCAGTGGACTCAGGCCATTATTCTTTGTCTTGATATCTTCCCAGACTGTAATTCCTTCCTCCATCTATACCGTTACTCAGTATTTATAAGCCGTAACTGGGTCCTCTCTTTCCATCCTACTGAGTTTTCTGTTGCATGAAAGACTATTTTATCATTTGCTCTATTATCCTATCTTTCAATCACATTGTTATCTAAACAAAATTCAGCTTCATAAAGGCAGTCAGAACCACGTAGTACTTCTGATGTTGCAGTGTCCAATAATGTAAAATAAGCATTTATGAATTCTGGAAAATAAAATCTAAAAAGAGAAAGTGAAAATATCAGTCCCTCCAGATTCAAAAGATTCTCTGGATGGGGTCTGTGAATATTCATTATACAGGTCAGAATTTCTGTTTGTTACAGCTAGTAGAATATAAAAACAACAAAATAACAGAGATTTTAATAACATTCAGCAAAAAACTCAGTGAAGATTCTGCTGGTTGTTAAGTTCATAGTGGGATTTTTATAAAATATTCCAAATCACTTAAACACACAATTGAAATGGTGAATCAGAATTGCCAAAATGTCTCCAAACACATAGATAATTTGAACTACATATAGATCTTGTGTGTTTTTGTTGCTGTTTTTAATTCCAATATGTTATTAATTCTCCTTCCTCTATGATTATAAGTAACAAACAAACAGCTTTTTATTTTAGCTAGCTCTGGATTTGTATGTGAAGTATTTTCATTGAAAGTTACAATTTTAAAAGATGGTATAAAGTATTCTGATTAAAAGGAAAAAAAAATATTATTATTTCACATTCTGTAGGGATTTGGAATCAAACAAAACGTTGATGCCTTACATAAGGCTAATACACATGTGAAAGTGATGTACTAATTTGAAACGGGTATTTAAAACTGGATTAAAATTTTCCTAGTTCACACAAACCATCACAAACTAGCAAAGCTAATTGCTATTGCATCCCTATAAAAAGTTCCTCATTTCTATTTAACGCTGCCAATTTTCAGGCTATTCATGAACTATTTTGAACACTCCCAAAGATGGCTTCATGTTGCCAAGGTTTCTTCACCCTCCCTTTTCCAACAAATCAAATTAGACTCCTTTCCACGCTGACTGTCTACCGCTTTATTTAGTGATAGATTATCATTAACTATCTTCAAAAGAAGAAAACAGTGTTTTATTTGCACACATCTGGTAACAATATTCCTGGGTCTAGACAAGTGAAATAGGAGTTAGACAAGATACGTCAGTGAACTCAGTTCTCTATTTCCAAATCAATACTTATGCTGAAGCTAAAACTTATGAAAAAAATGACATAGTTCAGCATAGTTAAAAAAAATGCTACTCAAATGCCTTATTCAGGCACTTGGAAATTCATATAAGGACACATTCTTGTTATCTACGATTGTTTTATTGAACTGAATCATTATTCAGTTCAATAAAACAATTCATATCAAAATTAAGCGATAAAGTGAAACAAAACCCCACTCTAGTTAAGTGAAGAAATAAATACTGACAAACCTGTTTTGTTATAACAACATATGGGAAAAATCTCATTATCTTTTAGTCGTAGATACAGCAAATGAAACACCCTGTATTCAGTTTTCCTTCCCTGTCTCCACATTATGAGGCATGAGACTATTTCAGTAACATTTACCCTGGACAAATCACAGACAGATGAGTTCCCAATCCACTTAAACTATTAACTTCATGGATTACATGTGTTATGTGAAAAAATTTAACAAACAAAGCACTCCTCCTGAATGTAAATATAGTATTTTTAAAAAAGCACCAGACATTTTCTTCAAGTGGGAGAATGATTTTTCTAAGCCTAGATCAATTTCAGACATAGAGGTCTTTATCTCATATAATGACAAAAATATTAGAGTAAGATGGTATTATTATTTATTGTCCTCCTTATTAAAACTTACAACCAGCCTGTTTTTGTGCCTTCTGTAAAACTACGATAACTATACAGGTATATAACTAAGAACTTGCTCATTATCTGCTACAGTTTGGAATCTTGAATTTTCTGTTAGTTTTAGATGACCTGTACCATATTTAATTGATTTCATTATCTTATATACATATATTACATGGCTTTAGTGTACCAAACACTGTAAGCTTTTGTCTGTATGATTTATTTGTGAATTTAATAATAAGTGTACTAGAGTCAATGCTATTATAATAAAAATTGCTGATTTAATAACAAATAAATTTATGTAACATCTGCCCTGAAGACGGGTAAATGCTAGTTATTTCCTCCCTTCTGAATGGCTCCAGTAAGGGCTCAACTGGTGTACAGATGTGAGTCCATTCCCACCAACTCCAAGTAGGTCACCTCCATAAAGCCCATTTCTTAGGATTTGCCAAGACAACAAGGATTTTGTCATAATATTTAGAATTAAACTGCTTATCTTTAGAAATCTGCCCAAATCCTTCCAGCTAGTTACGTGAGACTGTCATTACAGTGTCTTTCCTCCATGGAGGACTACGATATCTTGTTTCTGTTTTTTTTCACAGTTTAGAAAACCTCCAGTGCTTTAGTTTATTTATTTTGCTCCCATAGTTTAAATGAAACATTGCCTTGGGGTAAAAACTTCTGTTAATGGTAACTTAAGGTTATAAAAATTAGTACAGATAGTAGAAAGATTAAGAATGTGTTATCCAGAAACTAGACCCCAGATTTCCACTGTCACACATTTTTTACATGAATCTATCTCAAGGAAAACAAATTACTTTTTTTTTATCATCTCCATTTTTCCTGGACAACAGATGATATTTAGTGTAATCCACCCAAATTTGTTATTTACACAAATCCTCTGAAAACAGCGATAACCCTGTGATTAAAAGTATAGCATAAACAGTATAATGTGTGTGTCATCAACTACATTACAACCACCAGACAAGTACAGGGAATATTCCTGAGGAGTCTGTATCACACCAGAAACTGGTTGTGAAGGCTGAACATGGAGAACTCTAGCTAGATTTATTGACTGGATTTCTGCAGTCACTGAACTGGGCCATACCCCACAGGTATGGGAATGGGGAGGAAAAAGAAGATAAAGCCAATGAGGACATCTTCCCCTGAAAGAATCTTGCTGGGAACGTCTCCAGCTTGTCTGCAACGTGGACCTTCTCTAACCAAACACTGCCACCAGGGAAGCCTGTTTCTTGCATCTGTGGGAACCAGCTAACAGCCTTATCTACTGAGATGCATACACACATGTGGACATCACTGCAGCTTTTGGAAAATATACTATGTCTTAGGAAAACACACGTGTATTTTTCATCATCTCTCACTGCACGTTAGTAAGGACCAAAGCCAGCTGCAAACAAGTGGCTGTGTCCATTTGGAACACTGCGTGCATTCATCATTAACAGTCCAGGGGTCTGTTTTCAATGTGGTTACCTCTTCTGGAGTTTGTTTGGCTTGATGATATTTTAATAGAGTCCTGTAACATTACATGTATCGATGTACACAAATGGAAATAAGAAATTAGGCAAAAGTTAGGCCCGAAAAGTGATGTACCCCGAAAAAGCATTGGGAGTGGGGGCTAGAAATAGTCGTTTACTATTTTATAGCTACGGGGCATTACTTTCATAAATATGAACAAAATCATTCTGTTTGGATTATATGAGGCTCAGAAACATCTGGATTCAACAATTAAGCAAAAGCATTAAGCTAAAGAAATACTACAAAGATAGCATTTTATTTGTGTGTGAAAACAAATTTCAACAGTTAGGCACTGGACTCTTGTAGCTGAACAGTGTGTAAAATTAAATTAACAGTCCTAAATTCAAACCACTGACTTACAACAGTCTCCGTTTTACGTAGCTACATAAATAAGCTTTTATGTATTGATTATTTTGCAGGATATTTTGCATGATTATATTCATATAGACTGATAATTCATTACAAAAACTAGGTGATTAAAAACTTTACCTGGAAAGTGTCTTATTTACATCTCATTTGATTTTGTCTTTGCCTCCTTCAGTCTATTTGTTTAACATTTCTTCTAGCTTATATCCTTTTTTTTTTCCCAAAATAACTTTAAATGGTCAACGAACAAACAAAAGAAAACTACTTGGCCAAAAAGAAACAGATTTTTTAAGTTTTTGACTCATCTTCAGCTACGTTCTGGGGAATTTCAAGCACTCAACAAACAGTATGCAGTAAGAGGCCCGTTGCTCAAGTCTGGCTGAACACTGCTCTTTGCCATCGAGTACTTGATGTATACCTTATCCTTTTATCATTTCTTATGTGACTAAACAAGCTTTTTAGGAATTCATTTTTTTTTCCACAGAATGAAATTTTACTCAAGATGAAAGTTATAGAGTGGCACTTTCTTGAATGAATCAGCTTTAGTTTCTTTCTTCAATTAATTTATCATAAAAAAGAACAAACATTTTTGCATAAAGATGATGCATGTAGTACCCTGGATATCAGACTAAATGAAATATTTGGCTGCCTGATAATTATTTATTTTTATTATTAAAGGATTAAATTGTGTATTTGTACTTTCAATGATATTTTGCCTTTTTTTTTTTCCCCTCCTAAATACTTTGAAGCCACATACAAACAGCAGTAATTTAAACATCGTGTTCTCCTTTTAGATGTGGCACATACTTACTGCTCTTTTAAAGGTAGCTATTTAAATTTCCTTTGAGGTTATTTTAGTGGTATTATAAAAATAAAAAGCAGCTGACTTCTGTGTTATTGTAGTTGTGCTTTTCTTCATTCCTTGTAATGTAACAAATCAGTTGTGGTTCATCTGAACTATTGACATGGCTTATTTCTGATGAATCTCTAGAATTTGTTGGGAATATTTCTATTTTTTCTTCTTTTTTAACTCTTAAAATTGAAAAGGTAACAATCATGATTAAATTGATCAGGGTTTTGATATTTTGCATATAGTTATAGAACTTGATTATCAAGTAAACTGATATATCTTTGTTTTCCTACTTTTCCCAAGGCATTAAAAACCTGTATCAAGTGGGGAAACTGAGTCCCAACATCATTAAAAAAAAAAAAAAAGAATTGGCATTTTCATTAATAGAGCATATCTCTGTGTTTGGTATGCTAATCTGTTTTACATCCATCCATAAAGCAAACATGAAGTACCTTAATTTCCTTAATGATCATAAATCATAAAAATGTTTTGTAATCTGCAAATGAAACATGCCACTGAAGGGAAATTTTTTTTATGAAACAATGTTTATGAAGCCCTATTTTGGAAGTATATGATTTTGATTTATTAACTCATGCTATCAAAGCCCTAAAAATACAGGTATTGTAAAATGAAGACCTCTGATTAGACAGGTGCTAACTCTTTAATCTCATTTGTATATTGCTAAACATATTTTAAGAATTAAAGTATCATTTTCAAAGTAATACCAAATATTGATTTGAATGTGACCAAATACGGCACTTGGAGACATTAATGCAGTCATTATCATATTGTACAACCTCAAGTGTGCTTTAAAAATTCATAGAAACCCTACATGAGCATAAACTTGCTTTTCACTACAACAGAGGCTAAATGATCCAGCATTCAAAAAGTCTTTCTTATTGCATCATTCAGTACCTAAGTGGCCATGATCCTTGGGTAGGTCCTTGACTACATCTCTGTTAGACAGGGTCAAAGAACATAAATAACAGGGGCGAATATTTAACCCACACAATATTATGCTAAACGTATTCTGAATGTTTCCTCAAATGGCAGGCATGCTCTTGAAAATATTAAATCAGCATAAAGATTGAAATATATCAAAATTATGGACTGTTGAAATTAAGGACACATTAACTTGTATTTTGCTGGCACTCAATTGGGCAATAATTTCAAAGACTGGATTGGAATTTATTAAATATCTTGGGAAATGGTCTTCGTCTTTCTCTGTAACTATGAGATGAAACAAACATTTGCGAAATTTAAAGATATTTGTGTAATACCTGACTGCTAACACTTGACTTCTGGAGGCGGAAAGTAAAAGACTGAGTGCCCAAAGAACAAATCCAGAGTTTGAGGTACAGGTCTGTTGTGGCATTTAGTGCTTATGGGGACATATACTTCACAAAGCAGATTAGAAACGCAGAGCTCAGCATCAATTAATTCTCTTGTACAATTATTTAGTTCAGACAGTCTCTACACATTTCCTGCTTGCTCCTGTAAACCCATCATCTTTCCTCTCCTGATACTTAGAAACAACTTCTTCACACAGTGACGCTTTATTAAATGCAATAGCTTCCATTTTGTCAGGAATTTAAACTCTGTTTTGTGAGATTTAGATAGCCTAAACGCTACTGATGAAGGCAATAGCTTCCTAAAGCCTTTAATAGTAGTTGCAATTGAAGCAGCGCATGCAGAGTTCAATTTTCAGGCTCTGAATGCAATAGGGCTCATCAGTCTGGATTTTTAAAGATATTCAGGCATTGATGGCCATGATAATATCAGTAACAAAGTTCTATTTTCAGACATGACACATACAGAAATGAAAAAGTTGTAAAAAAATGACACAAGCCTAACTTCACGGAAAGTTACAAACCTTCAGAGCTAACATACCGTACAAAATGTTGGTGAGGCTAAAAAAAGCAGAACTAAATACTTGTAAAACCTGATGACATACTTCAGAAAAGGGACTGCAATATCTGAACAACACAGTTAAGGGTGTATTGCTGGAGAAATTTTCTGTCCATAACAAGGAACACAAACCAACAGCTGCACAAAAGAAAATCCATGCACACAAAGAAATAAAATAAGTGTGTTTAAGGTGCCTGGACTTATTGCCCATGCCTCCCTGTACCCACATCATATATTTTTTCTCTTTTTTTTAATTTTTTTTAATTTTCAATACTTCTTAATAACTTAATAACTTCAGCTGTTACGGAAGGGGTAATCATTGCTCAGTTATGTATGTATTTCACTTGCTTGCTGTGGACACGCACACCAAGCTACAGGGATGGGCAACGTTTTTCTTGTCATTCTCTACAGTGAAGTTTCATCCCCCTCAGCTTCCAGAATACATGCTACTGAGAATGATTTTTTTCTCAAGTATACTGCTAAGCAGACCTATCTGACATATTTTTAATTTTAACTCTAAATATTTATATGACATGTATCCTTTTGCTAACACTGACTTATCGCTTGGTAGTCAACTCAGTTTAGTACCTCATCTGTCCAGTAACTAGAGCTAAACACACTGATCTCACCAAACCCATGAGAGCCGCTTCTTATTTTTGATATAGCAATAACAAGAGGTCAAACCACGTGTCGACCAAATCAAAGGTCGAGGTCCCTTTCGGTAATACAGTCATTGCATTTAATGAAAGCATGGTCCTAGTCCAACAAGATAAACAGTATTTTTCACAGCAGAGGAGCTGTGAATCATACTAATTCAAAGAAGTCAGTGTACAAATAGGCAAATGAAATTTCAAGGAGGGAAGAATTTCTTTCATTAGATCAGCCGACACAGGTGGAGAGAAGAGCCGTGGGTTTGGGTACATGCTCTTCTTTCATCTACCTGCGGGCACCCACTGCGGGCCAGGTGGCTGCAACGTAGTCGGGGGTCCCCACTACAGACCTGCACAAACGGAGCAGAGCACCCCGGGAAGTGAGCCAGCAGGGTAAAGGCAGCGACCAGAAGAACTTGGAGCCTTCTTTCTAGATAGGGCTGCCATTCACCTGCTGATGGCAGAGCATGTTTCAGGCAAATTAAATAGTTTTTTGATTACTGGAACTACCAGCAAACACTATTTTACATGTGCCCAGTAAACTTACGAAGATAACAAATAAAGAGGTTACAGGACTGCTCTGGCAATCTTTAGAAATACTTATCCACTACAGATGACATCCTTAGGGAAACACAACAATACACAAATCAAAGCAACTGTTTTTTTTCTGACCATATTGTATTCCTCATAAACCGTATCTTTGCTGCCTCTAAGGTTGTCATTATGGTAATTTATTTCCTTTGGTAAGGAGGCGACACATCTTAGCAAATGGCTGAAACATCAGACTGTTCATCTGCTACTTTAGTTGAGACTATCACATATGATATAATTATGAATTCTTTTTCCCAATATAGACCTGAAATTCAGGATCATAGGCATGGACTTTTTTCTTCCCCAAATATTAAGAAATGGGACTGTGCTTCCCGTTGGCCATGTCTGTAGAATTTGATTAGATACAAACACATAAGTCATATTTTTATAAGCTTAGGAAGGTATGAAAATACGAAAATATTTCTCAACCTGTTTAATGAAACAACTCAAAAAAAAAAAGAGCTGTTACAATACAACTGTGGTTGGAAAAATAACTAAGTAAAAACAACAATATTTTTTCTCAACAGTTTTACTCTCTGGATGAATTCAACAATCTGTTGAGTTTTGCAGAAAAGCCACAATCTTATTACTGCACTTTATTCATTGGTAATGCAGAATCAGCACAGGCATGAAAGACAGAGAAGAGGAACTATTATTACCTCGAATTTTAACAACTAGGTGGCAACCATCCCCAAAGATGTCTTTGAACTAGGAAACATAAAGGTGTGGAGAGTGCTTTTAAGTATTATCTTTTCTGCTACATCCCACAGAAACACTCACGATGAAATGAGAATCTCCATAAGAAGGGTGCTGTAAATTTAAGAATAGCCTTTTTGTTTATCAGGTGAGCATGTTATTTCCTAAATAAATAAAAGTTGGCCATTATGAATTTTTAGAATACTTTTTTTTTTTTTTTTATATTACACCACTGCAAAATAGACATGCTCATAAAATGTCACAGTTTTTTTGTGGTGTTCTCATGGTATTAATAAATGCTTTGCGGAAAGAGACTGCTCAGCATTTTGGCAGTACCTTTCAAAATATACCACTTTTATTAAATTGCCCGTGAGTAACTCACAGAAGACTGAACAGTGCTAAACTACTTCAAATCATGTTTATTAGTTTCCTAAAGGTATTTGAAATTTCATTTGCTCAAAGTGTAGCATTTTTTTTGCCAGTTTTTCTTCTTCTTGGTCAGACTCCCACTCCAATTTGCTGACAGGTTGGTGATCTGCTTTTAAATGCTAACTCGAATGACAATACACATACACCCCCTCTTTCCTGCCTTTTCAAACTTTATTTTATTAGGCTATCTTAAGATGTTTTCCTGTCTTTTTTGGCCATCACCAAGACAGACTGATAGTGTAATTCTGGCAAATGTTCAGGCTTCACGGGTAAGCTTTCAAATCTGAAGTTCTATAAATAACATAGGAACATTCACTTTAATAAGAAATGACAACATTAAAAGTGATAGATAAATGACACATTTATTTTTACACAAGAATTAACTTAGGGATCTTATTTTTTTCAGATATTAGGGAAGTCCAGTGCTTTACCAGCTTAGGAAAGTAGATGCATAGAGATGTGGGGGAAATTTGATTTATCCTTTGCTGGCCTTGTATTATTTTTTTTTGCGTGTATCTTTCAATGTAAAGTGCTGGCCTCCCAGCATTGCTGCTGGTGCGTTTTCTAAATATGCTGTAGGATTAGATAGCCAGAAGATTTTAAACACTACTGTGATAGTGAGGGGCTCACAAAGTTCATGAATCTGCATTATTTTCACCCATTTTTTACTACATGATACATATTTACTTGGAAATTCACTGTGGCAGGAGCTCTGCACACAGACACTGGCAGTTGCTTCCTATTCCAGGGAGTTTAAGGTTGCAATTTGAAATTAATGGATGATCTTTCTGTTTCTTGTGAAAAAAGTATCCGCTCAAATGGAATAGGCATTAAAATTTTAACAGCTATGAGAATAAAAACATTCCTCCATAATATTTACTGTCATTGCTGTATTATTTAAATATTCTGTTTATTATTTGATTGGACTTCTAAAGCTTTGTATGTTTTTTTCTCCTCAGGGTTAAGAATTACACATATTTCTCACAAGTTTGGGCACAAAGCATCATGGTCTGCTAGTCCGTATGAATATTACATATCCACACGTGATTTCCTTTCCTTCACTTACATTTCCTTCTGTCCCTTATGACAGATAAACAAATTTGGACAGAAAGCTAGGAATGCATAGTATCACTTTTGTTGAGTAAAGTAAGACTTCCTCAAGAAGAAGAGAAAAAGCAAACAAACAAACAAAAACAACAATATTTTGTTCCTGTTGCTGTTCAATTGTTCAGTGCAACAAGGTCACCCTGGGTTTTCTCCCTCTGTAAGGTGACAGAAACAGGATTAAGGAAAATGTCAGTAAAGTAGCAGTCCAGCTATTTGGATTTTAGTTGACCTGCCTACTCTGGCAGGGTGGATCTTTGTTTTTTTTGCAGCAGCACCACTCTGATGCAAGTGAGGAGCTTAACATTATTGCCTGTATATGAACAAGGAAAGAGCTATTTAGGCATATAGTCAAAAAGCAAAAGTTAGCCAAATAGCTATGAAAGCATTAACTGAACCTAATGTACTTAAAGATGCTGTAATATCTGCACTTTACAACATCCTATATTCCAGTTCCTAATCTATAAGCTATTTAGTCTACTAATAAGATCTCCAGTCCATAGCTATCTATTAATTAATCCATTTTAATATCTTGATTTGTGAGATAAGGCAAAAAACATTGCTTCCTTATGTCATGCGATACCACAATCTTAATTAAAGCTCTTTTAAAAAAAATCTAGTGGATGCCATAAAAGTGTACGGTGTACAAGTCATTATCTCAGGAGAGAAAACAACACTTTTTACTTGCCATAAAAGCTAAATTTCTCTAATACCAGCACCAATAAATCTTTCAGTGAATGTGAAAATGCACAGTGCTTGTTAAGGGTGAGCACAATGAAAGTATTATCTAGGACAATTTTTCTTCTAATGAACAAAAGCGTAAAATTAACTGCAAATGTGCTCACAGTATTGACTGAACATAAACAACTGGAGACTGCAGCTACTGCATAAGTACACACATTAAGTATTACAGAACAGTAGGCATCAATAACCCACCAGTTTCAGTTCTTGTGGAGCAATCTTAAATCCTTAACAAGTATTAAGAAAGAAACAGTGGTATCCTAGACCTTTTAGTAAAAGGCAGCTTGGGATATCCAGTGAAGAATGATGGTAAGAACTCAAAGTCTGTTAGTATAGGTAATAAGTCTAAAGCAATTACTACCTGCTACGGAAACACTCTATTGATTTGGCCACTTAAGTTTGATAAATTGGTGTCATATAGCAGAAACCATAAGAAGGAAGAAACTCAAAATCCTGGCACTGAATCTTAATTTATTGCAAGAATGTCAAAGTCAATATTAAAAAAAAATACTGGTATTTGTGTTAATGCAGACCGCTTTCAAAGGACAGCCTCTTCCCCTCAGCATGGCAAAATGTCAGAAGCATTAATATTTTATTGTAAAATGCTTCGTCCACCAGAGAAGTTGCAAAGTACACCACACAATTCTGTGCAACCCAGAACACAAAAATAATACTTGACAAACTTTGTTCTACTTATTCATAAAGATTACTTTACAGTTTTTCCTATCATCTGCTGACAACAGCCATGTCATCGCGAGTTTAACACCTTCACTTTACTTCTCCCTCTGTGATTTACTACATACAATTTACATGCTCAAAGCACTGCATCACAGAACTGATGGCGAAAACGCTCTGCATGTAGCAGAAACTTGTTTCCACACTTTAACAGCCTTTTGAAATACTGTGCCTTATTGTTGGTCTAAATGGTTAATATCTGTAAGTACCATTTTGAAATGTATATACTCAAATTACTACTGGATACAGTCGTATGCTTTAAGATTTGCTACAAATCCTGTGGAGAAATTCCAGGGCAGCAGTTTGCACATTTGGAGTAAGTAATGAATTCAAAAGCCTTTACGAGAAAAGGAGGCTTGCTTCCTCAGAAGGAATTACACAGTTTCTAGATCATCAGTAGACAGGCTTAAGATGGGAATGATGGGAAAGTGCATTGAAACGTGAATAGCTGAGGTAAAGGTGGAGTCCCACATCCGAGTAAACTCCTGATTTAGCTGTTAATTTAGCTGCATCTGAGAACATCTACTAAGGGCTTTGCATTCACATAATGACCATGAATAAGGAGAAGCTCATGATTCAATGGGTGTTTCTAACACCGTTTCCAGGGAGCTGTATTAGAACCGACACTATTTAATCATTTTCATCAGCGATCTGAAATTTCTGATAAACCCCAAGAATGCCACAAAGACAGGTGATGAGTAAAACGATGTGGGGACGCTGCAGAAGCCCAGAGCTCACGAAGACCCAGGGGGGATCGGTAAGCATTCCCAGCACATTGCAGTGCGGTGAGGACGCCGCAGCCCAGCTCCCGGCGCGATGCAGCGCACGGGTGCTGACTCAGCAGTGCTACTTTTAGATTGTGGCTGCCTCGCGTGCCTCTAGCCGACGTTGTCTCATGCAGATACAGCTGGGGAGTATCTGGATCTGGGGGGCAGAAAGGACTGCGGAGCGATCTGGATTGTACCATAAACGAAGCTCAGTCACGCTCAGTGTTTTAACCTGCTCAAACATTTCGGAACGCACCGTGCGGGCATTCTGCACCAGGTCTTCAAAATGGGGGACTGTAAAATCACGGTTCTAAAAAATGGCACTGGATAAGCAATGTAGCACCAAAATTAAGCATTATGCCATGGCAAAAAGGACATACAGCCAATACAGAAAAAAAATTTACTTATATAGATGGCATTGGCATAGTGTTCCGGAGCTTATATTTTTATAAGCTATTGGAAAAACTGGAGAGCGTGAGGAAAAGAACCATAAAAATGGGTCAAGGTCTGGAAAAAAAAATGCTTTATAGCGAAAGATATAAACTGCTGAATACTGGACTCTAAAGAAAGCTTCATTTAGCAAAAAGAGTGTTGTAATGCACAACTGAAAGCTGAAACCAGATGAATTCAAACTGGAAATAAACTATGGTGTTTTAGTAGTGAAAGTGAATTCACTGGAATAAACTGCCCAGGGAAGTGGTGGATTCTTTTAATGTTTTACAACAAAGAGAAGGTCTCTTTCTGGAGGACAAAAAATTAGATTAATCTTGAGGTAAAGGTAAGTGGTGGAAATGAGGGTCTGCGATAAACAGGAGATTAGCCTGCCTTGTAGTATCCTCTGACTTAAAGCCTGTGAGTCTAAAAAAATGAAAAACAGGTAACAACAGTATAAGATTCTCCTGTATCCTTTCATTTAATAGTTATAGTTTAAGGTATTGATCCCATTTTTCCCAGGAGAGAAATGGATCAATAGTGCAGGCTCACAAAAAGAAAATGAAGTTTGGCTCTAAAACTGGTAACTACATCTTCTAAAAGTAACAAGCTGGCATCTGTGTTTTGACTACAAATCATCCTACAAATGATTGTAATGTTTGATAAAATGAGAAGAGATATAAAATGAAAGGCTGATATTTTTAGGTAACTTGAGGTAAACTAAGGGAATTTTGAGACCTACCTTCAATGAAAGGAAACTATTGAAAACAGAATTTATTTGTTAGGTCAGGAAAAAGAACATGACTTCAAACTGGTCATCAAGCCAGGGAATTATTTCAGAACGGTACATAACATTGTGAAGGTTGCCTAAGAGCTGGTAAACAAGTACTCAAAATGAGAGAAAGGAAGAATGGGCAGATATAGCAGTGAGATGTTTTTTTCCACTGATAGCCAGAGGTCAGTAATTACATGGAAAATCTGTAAGCAGTGTCACACAGGAGGTGAGAGAGGAAATGAAATATGATTAAGAGTCGTATTTAGCCATACTGTGTGAAAGGCCTGTG
This sequence comes from Anser cygnoides, assembly GCF_040182565.1. Lineage (NCBI taxonomy): Eukaryota > Metazoa > Chordata > Aves > Anseriformes > Anatidae > Anser > Anser cygnoides. The sequence continues at coordinate 40,638,254 of NC_089874.1, read as the reverse complement.
CATTTTCCACCTCAGATAAGGTTGTTGAGGATATCATATTGTAAAAATCTTTTTTTAGAATAATATTCTTTTGTTTTGTACTTAATGACTATTGTTTCATACGACTGCACTGAGTATATGAACATTAGGTAATGTTAATGAGTCTTGTAAATTCATCATCTCAAGCATGCCTTTACTGACCATCAATTTTACCACTGCTCTTCCACACCAATTAGCAGGAGAGACATCAGTGCACAGTAGTCTTCTGATGCAGAGCATCATTTTGACCAAGCCAGGGGAGGGCACTTGGGCTGCCACTGCTCTGTGACACTATGCGCCAGCCCGGAGAGTAGCTGTAACTCACAGCTGTGCCCTACAAACGGTTCCGTTGCTTCCACAAGGACATTGTATAAAGCTCTGTACTGGGCTTCTGGAACAGTCATTATAACTCACTGTGAGATGTACGGTGTATGTACCTCACCCTAGAGGGGTATATTTAAGGTAGCACTCTGATTTGAATATCAGATCGTGATGTTCAACTAAAGTACTTTATCTGAAACTGATGGCAGCAGATTAACATGCCAAAATTTAGACATGATTTTTTTTTTTTTTTAAACTGAAAGGGGAATGGATTTCCATACTCATTTCAGGACTTAAAAAGTCAATTTCACTTTTCAAAAATAAAAAAAGACAAAAAACCCACACCAAAACATTTATGAACTTTCTGAGGATTCATTGTCTTCTTACAAAGTAAGTTCTTTCATTAAAGCACTTTAGTAAAGGAAAAAATTGGACTGACTTCAACAGATTTGGGGCCAAGCCTTTTGTCTAAATAGTACATCCATATTTTCAAGTGGTTTTCCTAACAGGCTGATCTAAAGCTCACTGAAGTGCACCAGATTCTTTCCTGTTGAGTGCAATGAAGTTTGAATCCAGCTTCTAGAGTAATCACATTGAGATGCATGTCTGAGAGCAGAGACTGAAATTTCATACCCAAATTACAGGAGTCAACTGCTGTCCATAAGAGTGCTTAGAAAGAGAAGCACAACCATTAGACTAAGAAGTGTTTGAAAAAAAGAACACCGAAAAGCTTGGCCTTCCCCGCTGCCCGAAGGATTCCTCCTTCACTGCGCCCACATCCATTCTTTTCAGCTTGTGAAGATTTACCAAGCTCTAATTTCGAACAGACATGAAGTAAATCCTGAAAATGGTGTTGCATCAGTTTCTAACCATAAAGTATACTGAAAGCAGTACAACTTTAATTACCCATAAGCATACAACATTATACATTGGTGTTACTGGCTAATTGCTATATATATGGATACAGAGTGGGCACGATCCCAATTCCTTTGTAAATTAACCTGTCTCCACTGATATGACCGACACTGCGGAACTGAAACTAGGCGATAATTTAATTCAGAGAAGAAAGTTTTCCTCAGGTTATCAAAAACTGCAGAAAGAATACATTTACCAGTGATTTCAATGGCCCAGATAGAGCATGTGTCTGACAGAGTTGGGTACAGTCACATATCTTCAGCTACAACCATATTCTGACTGACAAAGCAAGAGCAGGACCTTAAAGTATTTTTAGGTAAAGCTGCCTTAAACTGTACTTTCAGGCACTCACCTGGAAGAAACACCTCTGTAGAGGAGCTGAGAGTTTCCAGAAGGAGTCTTCAGCATTAGGTCCCCATTGGGATACTGGGATTAAAGAATGCATAACCCCTACCACCCTGAATTAGAAGCAACCATCTTCAAAACCACATACAAAGTGGGGGAAACTGTTCTAATTACATGCATTAATCAGTCAGAGCACCTCAAACGAAAGGGATTCAATATCCGGGGAATAAGTAGGGTATTAGCAGGAAGAGGGCTGATAAGGTGCTTATCTCTGTAAGAAGAAAAGAGACAGGTAAATTATCAGGCACTAATTTTGTTCTCCACTGTTTGAAGCTTCTGTATTTGACAAATGGGCAAGACCTTAAGTAAGAGATACAAAGACTTCTTTTTAACAGCATATGCCTTCTTGATGACCATATGTGCATATAGAATGACTGGAGAGCCACACAACATATTTCATTTTAGCTTTTTTTTTTTTTTTTTTTTTTTTTGCGGGGGGGTGGGGTGGGGAGGGGAAGGAGGGCAGATATTAAAAAAAGGAATGTAGTTAGAATTTTTGGGTATTGAGAAACTGTGGCTCACTTCCCTGGATAACTTCTCTGGGGCACCATGGTTACTGGAGAAATACCTCCGTTTCAGACTTAGAACTCAATATCACTGCCTTGAAGCATACCCACCATTTAGCGCCTGCATCCAGGCATTAAAAAGAACACCCACTTTCATCAAGAAACATAACTCTGCAATACAGAGGAATAAGAAAGCAGTGCCTTTGTTTTAGTAAGAATCAATATCAGGATAAGATTTTTAAGATTAACGATAAGATAGGGCCTTCTTTAATGTTCACAGAAGGACTGACAACATAAGAACATCTATATAACTTCTGTAAGTTCTGTACCTAAGTCTTAAAACTATCATTATCCTAAATTATCCTCAACAGTTTAGTATTTGCTTATCCTTTTTTATTATGTTTCTCAATTTTGTTGACTATTTTTGTCCTAAACTATTCTTTAACAGCACACAAAGTATTTTTTTAATTGTCATTTAGATGATTTTGTTGATAACACTCCGTCCATTCTATTGTACATATTCTGGTACTTCATGTAACTGATGCACTCATGATATGTAAGGGACAGCTTTTAAAAGTTAACTGGATGATTTCCTAATTCATATGTTTTACCTAGTATTTTTCTCTTTTTGCAGAGCAAAGTAAATCATATCCTCACAGGAATTCCTTGCTTCCATTCCACAATACATCAGCAGTACCTTTTTAAAATTATTTTTCCATGACTGCAGCTTCTCTTTTTTTAAACATATGATTTTCACTGTCAAATGGGAAAAGGGACTGAAATAGCGCAGACTTACTTTCCTGGTTGTTATGCTATTTTTTTCATGGTTGGAAGTATTGTAACATTCAAGGGAGCAATTAAAATTGTTCTGCTGTGTAATAATAAAGAATACGATTCTCAAGTCAAGTGCCAGCCAAGAAGGTTTTGTAAACTAAGAGAATGCTGGATTTGTGGATGTTATAATATGCTATGTAGATATTTACTCTGGAAATAGTAAACTGCATTATAGTTTCAAATTTTTAAGAAAAAAGCAAGGAAAGAATTTAAGCAGTGCCCATAGTATCACAGCAATACAATGGACCACTTAGAAGGCAAAACATTTCAGCCATAAGATTAAAAAGCTATAAATACAAATTATGCCCTTTTATGGTTGACAAACATTTTCTTCCAGGAGTGTTTTAATTTTATATCACATACCATAAAATATATTTGGTTTTAGCAGCTTCACCAATCTCTTCAGCATTAATTTTTTCTACTTCACAGAGACAGATTTAATCCTATTTCTCCTTCTATTATATATTAATGTTTACAAAAATATTGTACCTATGAGAGTTATATTTCTAGGATTCAATTTCAGTACTTGAAACAGCACTGATTCAAAGGCTGTTACAGAAATAATATGTGAAAGCATTTCTGTGAAACATAACTGCTTTAAGATTTCCCTTCAGTCCCTTCATGACACACTTAACAGTATTTCTCACACTTTCAAAGAGAGCTGGTCTCTTAAGGAAAGTGCAGACAAAAGCTGTAAAAATAAAGCATTTTGACAGGTATCAAACTTCAAGCAAAGTGCAGTAACATTAACACATGGCAAACCACACCACTTTGCTATGTACAAATTCTTCTACAAGGTAAACAGTAAGAGGTAAGTATAACTTGCAGCCTCAATGCCTTTTAATTATTTGTAAGCTCACCATTTTATGTAATTCCCGGGCCACATGCTCTTAAGCTTGGCATTGCACATGCACGTGAGACCAGGTATTGCAGAAAACTCCTCTTGGTGGAGCAGGCAGGACAGCTGAAAACCTCGATTCCTAACCACACAACTTTCACACATTAAAAACAGAAGTTTTTCTCACTGTGCAGTTTCAATGAGCTGAAAGATGTCAGTGGACACTGGTAACAGGGGAGCTAAGGATTCACTAAAAGCTTTGGTGTGATTAATTGGTGTAGTGTGTCTGGTGGTGGTGGTGTGGTCTAGCCACATCTGGGCTGCAACCACCTGCAAGTTATAGCTTCTTACCTATATAACTAGAAACAGCCTTTTCTACATGAATTCTTTTGGTTGTTATAATATATATATATTTATTATGGACATACCAAGTACATTGCTAGAATAAGCCAGATTCCACCTAAGACCCAGACAGGCTGCCCTGCAAGCAGAGAGCCAAGTAACTCACGTCACATTGTACAAAAAGGAGATGAAGCAGCATTGTTTGGGGTTATCCCATTCAATTAAATGTTCTGCCAATCTAGTTTTGTACATCTGATATTATAAAAGTCATTCTGGTTTCACATGTAACTGCATCTCAGGATGAGCTGATTTGTCACAGATACCCCCTGCCTAGGACTAGTAGTGAGATCTGAATTTCAGGGATCTCCACAAAACTTGTACTCTTACAGTGCCCCGGCACTTCAGCAATGGAGAAATGATTGGGACTGTCCTGAAGAAGGCAACCAGTTGCTCTGCTCTGCTGTCTCTGTCTCTGTGGATCAGGAACTCCCTGCAGCGAGTGTAAGGATGGGCACTGATGGGTGCAACAGGGGTGGAGAGGTATTACACAGTAGAGAAGAAATTTAAGGAGCTTTTGTTTCTAGCATTTTAGTAATATGTTTTGTAATAATGGTACATAAATAAGAGTTTTGGATAATTATCTTTCTCTAGAAATGTAGTATTCAGAAGAGATTCATTTCTATTTAAGAATTTAAAAGTAAAGATGAGGGTGTCAACAGAAGGGTCCAAAGACAGCTAGAGCACATTCCTACTAAGCGAACATGTAAATGACTACTACAGACTCTGCACACCATAACAGTTTGGGAGGAAGCTCACAATTCCCAAAGCCTGGCCCAGAGGATCAAAAGGTGAAGATCTTAACATCTGGCTGAGGGTAGGAGAGAAGTTAATTTCAGTTTCCATTCTCTTCAAGCTGGCTAATACGTCAAGCTGAGTTTTCAACACAGTAATTGATCTCTTGATTAAAACAAAGTGTTCCAGATTTCCAGATTAAAATGAAAAAAGAGAGAATATTTTTTTAAAAGTTTGGAATTCCCCAAGCAGACAAATAATTTCTTTCTAACAATGTTCAACTTGAAAAATAGAATAAACCTTCATATTAAATTGACTTTATCATTTTTATTTTATTTAAACATCTGAGGTAAATATAACAGGTTGCCTCTGCTGCAGGAACATTCAAAACCAACTACTTATATTTGTGCATACTAAACTCTCTTTGTTTAGTGTTTGTAAATGGCATAGAGAAAACTCAAGCTGACTGTATGTTAGGGCAATTTCACACCATCTTTTTATCAATTTTACAGTGGGTCAATTTAACAGCAGGTGAGCAAGTAACACCCACAATGAAAAAATCCACTGGTAATGAAATAACCATTGTCTTTCATCTTTTCCTTTATAATATGCTTGTGTGCATACACAGAAAGTGTTACTCTGTGATTTGAGTAATGACTGCAAGACAGTGGTGTCAAAACAGTCACTGTCTAAAACAAAATAATATCTAATTTTCCTTCGAATAAAACAAACAAGAGTTGCATGAAATGAACTGTCCTACGCTGTAGATGGGAACGTGATGGGAAAAAACAAGCATTTAAAAATCTTTAAAGATATCTTAAGAAGACAAAATAGAATCAAGTTGGCATACAAATAAAATTAGAGTGCTAGACTAATCACTAGAAACACAGCTGGAACAGCAAGGACAACAAAGATCTGGGTCTCTTCCATTCTTCCTAAAATAATCCTTTCCATGCTTTTTTTAACCTAAGCTCCCATGCTTTATGACAGGTGCCTTACCACTACTCAGAGGGAAACCAATGCAATACAAGGTCCTCCAACTTCTCTAGGGTCACACAACCAACCAGTTTAAGAAAAGAGAAATCCACCCCATGTCTCCTTGCCTATTCCTGTACTCTCAAGCGTGTGCCACTCCACCCCACCTGTTGACATACATTTCAGATGGCTTACACTAGTGTCAGGGCAGCTAGAATGAACCCTTATGCTGCTACAGAAAGGGAGTTTCATAGTCAAGGACACACTTGAGGAATCAAAGACAATGTAAGTAACACAGAAAACAACAAAATAAATCTTAAATAAGGGGCTAGATCAGGTTCTGCTACTGGAATTTTTGATCCTTGTTGCACTCCTTTCTCAATGGTTATTTCAGAGTAAATGGAACTCGATCAAAGTCCACATTAAATTCCCACGCTTACCAAAGTCAGGGAAACAAAGAGACAAGAAGAAAATGATCTCTGTTTTAATACTGTAGTATTCAAACAGCATAGCAAATGCAAGGGAATTGGCCCTACATTTCCAGGCTTACTCAGGCTGGCAGAATGGAGAGATTCAAACTGGGGATCAGAGGAATGATTTCCTCTGAGATGTGACAAAACGCAGAGTGGTGCACCTGCTGAAAGAAATTGTTCTGAATTGTGTGTGTTGCTTGCTTTTTTATTTTGTTTTGTTTTAGAAAGTGAAGCTCTCATTCAAATAGAGGTTTTCTTTATATATATATATATATATATATATAAGGGATAACTGTGATAAGACAGGTATTTCCACTTTCTAGATGTAACTAAGATCTCTGGGTTTGGTTTATTTGGCTGCTTTATTCTAACCTTCAAATGACTCCTGCAGCCTTTTCTTCACAGTCTGAATACAAGAAATGGAAAGCTTCCCAAATAAGAATAAACTGTAGTCAGATGAAACTGGAAATTTGGAGCTCAAATTCCTCAGACTGTAAATGGCACGAAAACACAACTCACTTATCCCTGGAGACTCATTTGTGTAGCTACAAATCATAGGAAAAATCTTTAAAGATGAAATATGAAAAATGGTAATGGAAAATAATTGCTTAACACATGCATACCTGAGCAATAATGCCAAGATTACATTTATAACCAGAGTAAATGCTTGGTTTTGAGGAAAAGAGATCCTCTCAAAAGACATATAAATATAATTACAACTCCTTTGAAATGAATCTTGTGCAAGTCCTTAGAAAACATCACACACAACTAAACAATTTCTGCAGCTTGTATACAGTAGAGTCTGAAAGCCCACTGGTGCATGCTGCTTCAAAATAGCACGTTTGTGTCTTCATGAATTCCTTTTAAAAGTCTATTCCTCTTGGAGAATGCTCCTCTCTTTACTTTGTTTTCTTTTCACACAAATAAATTCTAGTAGAGAGAGGAAAAGGTGGGTGGATGCCTTTGGAGTATGTGAATACTACCTATCCATAAAGCTGGTAAAACTTCAATAATAAATGACCATACATATGTGAAAAAATCTGCCTTACTTTACACTGGCTGTGCAAATGCATCTTCGTGACCCATCTTTTACTATAAACTGTTGCACTTTTGTTATTTTTAGTTAACACCAAGCAGGACTCCCTGGAGTGCCACAGACACCAGTTATAACTGCAGCCAGAGAGTTGAATCTATTTCCGTATGTGTACAACAGTGTACATTGATAACAAACAAAGTTAGATCCAGAAGATTTCTCATATACTTCAATGGAGAAGGGTGACCTCAGTGTGGGAATTAATGCCATTCCATCCTTATTGTATGCTCTTCTTGTGGGGTTATTTCTTTGCTTAGTGCTGTCTGACTGGCTGGAAGACACACGCACTTGTGTAATCCTCCTCCACCTTTTGCCATCTTCTCTGATTTCTATGCAGACAACTGCATAGTTGTTGATTTTTGGCAAAAATGAGAAGAATTTGTTTCTAAGTTACATAAAGGTCTAAAAATACATTTTACTGGTTGCTTCAAGTCAGCCAGTAATTCACAGAATAAATGGTGTGAGATGTGCTGTGGAGTGTCTGGCAAAGAAGAGTAGTAGCACCTTAGAAATGCAGAGGATAGCTGCAATATTTAAAATTTTAAAGTACTTTCTGGGATTCTCAGTCTCTTCTTCCATTATGCAACATTTTTCATGAAGTTGCAAGTATTTTCTCAGTTCTTAAAGAACAGCTATGTTGCATATGTGCACCGAAGCACATATTTCTGTTGTACAAATACGCAAAAATCTCTGACATATGAAGCTGGTTTCGTTTTACTAGTGTAAATGATTTTTAAGAAGATCAAAATCACAAAACTACCTGGTCCCAGAGCTGCTTTCCTGAAGTACAAAGAATGGAAATGTGAGTACAAAGCATCATTTTTTTGGGAAAATAAAATTTAATAAATAGATCAACAGAGAGAAAAGATTCAAAAATCAGCTTGAAGCATGAGTGAATAGAGTAAGTGGCTGGGTCAAAAAGATCTTCCAGGAGTTAAGTTCTTTAATGTGACATTTTTAGCCTTTGAAAAGAAGTTGACATAACAGTATGGAATGTAGCTCTTACATAAAGTAGTAATATTGATACCGATACTCTTCAGAATTAGTAGTATCTTTTAACGCTTATTGCATTCATGGCCAAGACCTCTGTAGGGAGAAGCAATCAGTTGCCATCAGCAAAAGTTTAAAACTCACAAATGAGTTGCCAAGACTCTAAAAAAATAATAATAAAAAAGAAATGTTTCTTATCTTTGAACTGCACTTTTGCAGAGCTTTTCTCAAGATTTGTTTGCAGGGCTTCAGCTAGGCCCAGGCAAGAGGAAAAACCCAATGAATTACACGCTATAAACATTCTTAAAGTGATTGGGTTTGCTGTGAGTAATACATAGGTTAGTAGCAGTGTAACAATGACTTGCGAAGTGAGAAATAAACAGGGATTGAGCTCCTCTTGTACACAGGCCACAAAAGGCTGGTCTGGGCAGGATTCAGACTCAAAGATCAAAGGCTGGATAGGCCATTAGCAGTGCTTTGTGGCATCCAGCCTATTACAAACACTAACCGAGAGGAGAATCAGTGCTTTCTGAAAAGACACTGTTCTCTAACACAGCCGAACTCTCCTGACGCGTAGGCAGGATCTGCTTCTTTTTCTGCACTTGGACAAAATCTCCCACTTACTTCTTTCAACCTGGCACGTACTCATGAAGAAACCATTCCCATTATCAAATACAGATAATAAAATGAAAAAGTAAAGCACAGACTAAGCATTAAATACAAAGCAAGCCATTTAAAGTAAAATATTCAAAAATCTAAAACCAATCCTGCAGTTGTTCCAAGCTCCTCACAGTAACTCCCATTTCCCTCCTTCATTTGACTACCCAGAGTATTTGAATCTGACAGTTCCCATCTAAAACACATGCTTTATTCTCTGCAGATCTGGGGAGAAACCAAGCCTTGATTACACGTTCAGAGGTAGCATTTCTTGTCCCTGTGTCTGTGGTGTCATGATCTATGCTGGCATAGCCGCTTGATATAGCTATAGGATGAAGTGACACAGTTATAAAACAAGAAGCAATAATAATGGTAATAATAACCTGAAAGGCTAACTGAATATACAGAGGCTGGAACTGCTGTTGAAAAAAGACCTGAGCAAGTAGAGTCTTTGTGAGAGAATGTCTGCAACGGTTACTTGTGCACCAGGTAAAAGACACGTTCCAGGTGTACACAACTATTTGTAAGACAGTAGCAAACAAAGGTACCTGATGTATTGGGTTGTAAACCAGATGATTTTGTGTATGACCCCATTACTAGCTTCTACTACAATGATTTATTATCTACCTTTGCCTACCAAAGCATCCTTGCACTTCTTTTCAGAGGGCGTAGACGGAGATATGAGAAAATGCCCACAAAGCAGGACCCAAAATAATGATTTCATCCTAATTTAATTTCATGGAGAAGTGGAATTTCATTGATTTGGGATTACAGTTAAAATCAGAAGGATCTCTGACCTCTTATAAATTACATGGGCAATTTTGCTGAATTTGGACTCAAATCTCCATGAGCTGATACATATGTTATGTGACAAATACATTTTACAACTGACATATTATTTAAAACACACCCAGTATAAATATAGCTAGGCATTTCAGCAAAACTTAAATAACAACCACAGAGCACCAGAAAAATGCTGTAAAATAGCCATAAGGTCCTGATTCAAATAACCAAGAAATTAGGGGTTGAGGCTTGTAAATATCGTAAAATCCCCTGAACACATGTGACTTCCAGGGAATTTCAGGGAATTAAAGATGGTTCTAGGCTATGCTTTGAATGTGGGGTATCTATCACTGTGAAGAAGGTCATTAGCAATATTTAAAATTAATCGTCATGTGAACATGTTGGTGTTTTTAGTCACAGAACATTATATAAGCGAAAACAACCAAGGGCAAATTTGATGTTTTAATTTATGAAACAGCAACTGGAAACCCTGCTTTGCTGCCGCACCTGACCTTGATACGCTCACAGCGTCTCATTGCAAAACTGCTGAATATTAATTTTTAAACACATCATCCTTCAAACACTGTTTTAAGCACCCCCTACTACAGGAACAGATGAAGCAAAGTGCCTACAAGCTGGAGCGCATGTAGTACACACAATGTGGTTAGCAAACAGGCTTCTGTAAAACCACAAAGGCCAACTAAGTCTCTGATTAAGTCAAGTGAAATCAGTACTGTTACACCAGGATCAAATTTGAATCTAGCCTCCCAAATTTTGGGCTTCTCTAGCCACTTAAACACAGATGTCCTGAAAAATTTCTCACCCTTCCTACAAAAATATCAGGCAAAACAAAGCCTGACCTTGGAGAAAAGTTGTAGAAGGGGAACAAAGCGGCAATTAACCCTGAAGAATTGCACTTCCATTTTCTACCCTCCCACTGCTGACTTTGTCATTCCTTTAATAACAAGAAGATTTTCAAGATTTCTAGTCCATTAAACAACACCTTGCGGACACCTAGAAGCAGACAGGAGAAGACATTTTGAAGCTAGGTTTTGTTCAGGAAGGAAAAAATAAAAAATGCTGCACATAACTGCCCAGAGAAGAAGACCTTGTCAGACTAAAGGATAAACTAAAGCTTTTAAAGTATTTTAGGAAGCTTCTGTACCTTTAAAAGATTCAGGCTTTGGAGTCCTTTTCTTAACTGTGACTACTTTCTGCAGCTTCCACTTTTTTATCATGGGCAGATCAAACACACTATTTAAAATATCTGAAAAATACTATCTGATACATTTAATCTAATAAATGGAGATATACTGAATTTTATAATTAAAATATTACCTTACTGATTCAATGTGTAATGTGAGGTATCTATAAATACTAAGTTTTACATTCAAATCTACAAGAATTCATTTGTAACAATGCTGTCCATTTTCATGGCTTTATTTTACGTATTTAAATGAGCTTTCCACATTGTAAATTACATTCTTAGGCGACAACATTTTACATTTCACCAGATTAGTGCTCTGCCAATTGAATGTGTTCACTAAGAGTAGTAGTTTTCATAACAATCAGCCAGCTCTCTGAATCCTCTTTTGGATGTTAAAAATACATTATTTCAGTTCCTAAGATCTTTGCTATTACTCTCTCCAGACATAGCTTTGCTTGTAATATTAGCTATCAGAAGATTAAAGTAATGTGTTAAATGTCTAATAAAATGTTTTATATGTTTTTTATTTATTTCAGAATATCTACTTTCTTTCATTATCGACATAGTACCGTGACAAAGACTCTAAGAGTAATTCTCTGAATTGTCATGAATTTGTGATGAAAAATTAAGTTAGATCTGTATTCAGGTTATAATTTGACTCCACAGAATCTTCTTCCTTAGTTCCCATTTATGGAGAAGATAATGAATAAATAGAAATTCCTCTGAGAATATACAGTTTCTAGTCTCTGAAACGGGAGAGAGAAGAACAGGAATTCTTCTCCCCCCTTGAATAAATTCACACACACCCAATAAGTAAATAAATAAATAAATAAATAAATGAAAGATAGGCAGCCCTGATATGCCCAACTTCCTTTTCCTCCTCCAGTCGATGACTGATTATTTATAGAAACACAAACAGCACATGAGGAAACTCAAAGAGTACCCCTTCCTAGAATATGCCACAGGGCACAGTGTTTCCCCAGACACCTTCATAGGAAACGGAAAGTGTTGATTCAAATCTACTCAGGCCATAAAGGAAACTAAGCAAGGTTTTCCTACATCTGGACGCATTTCTCCTTCTTAAGGGGTAAAAATAAAACCAGTTCTTCTTCTCACTCTTTTGTGCATGCCTTCTTTTTTTGCTGTTGTTGGTTTTTCTTACACTTTCATTAGGACAATTTTAAAAATACTTGATTTATTTTTATTTTTATTTTTATTGTTATTTTTTTTAAGAAGAATGAAAGGAAACCAAAGGAAAACTGAAAGAATCTGAGAAGTTTAATTCAAAGATCCTCTGTCTCTGCCATCTCAAACTCTCTTCTCCCACTGATATTGTGGTTCAGGTGTGAAATTAAAGCAACCCAACAGGATTTACCACTGTACTAAATTTCACATTAAACACACCTGAATGGTTGCATTCCCTAGCATGTCAGAGTAGGACACAAACACTACAAGCCTCATCTGAAGGCTCGGGGTCCTAGAGTTCAAGATTGAAATTCTATTTTTCCTTTAAATAAGCAAATACGCTTTATACCCTCAATTAAAAGAAAACTGTATTTAATACAGTTCCATTTTCACAAATCTATAAAAAGTCCAAGACAAAAGCTTTCTCAGTGTTAATCCAAAGCTCTAGGGAATCCCACCAGGAGCAGAAGCAGGGGGGTAAACACATGCCAAGAGATTAAATCAAAAAAAAAAACCCACCTTACCACCTATAATTGGAGTTACATTTTAACTACTAAGTTAGCATTCAAAAGGTTTCTTTTGTAGCTATAACTGCTTCAGGAAATCTGCATTTTCCAAGGAGAGCAGGCTGTTGCTCTATCAGAGGCAAAGACATCACTTGCTACTGCCCCTGCCTTCTCCATCAAGAATCTCACAGCAGCTCTTATATGATTAACAGAGCCATGAAGCAATGACTAGTCTTAAGACTGCCTTAATTAACCCTGATTCCCCTCACTGCTTCTTTTACCTTTGTGTTCCAGGATCTAAGAAAGCACTTCCAATCCCCTTCCACACCTTCAGAAGCCTCTTCAAAAGGTGGCAGCTGGTAGTGTCACTCTCCTCAAATTAATCTAAATAGCTTCATGGGGATATCCGTCGCTCTAGCTTGTGACATCAATGGTCTCATTACCGCAGGACTGAAATTCCCACAGCAAAGAGCAGTTTTAGGAGGAACAACTCTCAGCCTCTGCAGCATCCCTCTCTGTTGCAAGGACACAAAGTTATGGGTGAATTATCTTCCCCCTCCTCAATCTCTGAGAAAGTTGCTCAAATAGGAAAGAGCTCACAGTCATCTTCCCCCTCTCTTTATCAAAGCACAAGAGCGTAGGGCACATTTTTTTTTGCTCCTTGTCCACAGTTGAGTGGAGAAAAAGCATCAGTTGGATCTACAGAGCTCAAACCCACTACAGACAGCAGGAACATTGCTGTTTTGCTCAACACCAGACAACCACAAACTGACAGATTAATATTCAGACAATATTCATCCCGTGAAACCACAGACTAAGGGGCACTTATCTAATATATCATCCCCTGCATCAATAAATATCAGAAGTTAGACATCTTCACGAGAAGCACATTTTTTTTTCATGAAAAGATTCATGTTATTCATTCAGTCACACATTTCTTCAACTTGTTAAATTCTTTGAGGTGCTTACACAGATGCATACAAACATGCCATTTATGTATCAACAAAGGACTAAAACAATTACGGAGTGTTTTAAATGGTATAGCACATATTGTATTATGCAAGTGAGGAGCACTAAATCAATCTCATTGTTCTCCTAGTTGAATATAAATGTAATATCTGTAATCCAACCAGTCATATCTCAGGCAGATATTGCAATTACTTACTTTGTCTATGTTGCTCTTCACTATGGTATAGCAGAATGGTATCACATACAGCAAATGGCATTGTATAGGCATTTATAAACACCAGCCTTGGAATATGTACATATGGTACGATTTGGGGAACCATTCTTAGCATAAACTGCAGGACATGCATGGGAAGATCACCTGCCTGATTATCCCAAGGGAGAAGGAGCTGGCATACTGACAGATCATTAGATGTGACGTACTCATCACAGTTATGGCTGTGAAGAAAATGAGGGAAGAGGAACCGTCACAGGAGATGCTATAGGAAGAACTCAATAATGCAGTATCATACACAGGCAAAAGGAAACAAACGAACAAACAAAAAACAACAAAAAACAACAACAACAACAAAAAAGCCACCAGTGTTCAAAGAATCCTAATTAAGATGAAAAATCAAGTGCTTGAAAGTTCAGGAATGTCAGATTTATGGGTGGTTGTCTGTGCACTTGTATTTTCTACACATCGTGCAGTCATCTTCTACATTACATAAAGATAATCTAGCTGTCTTGCCGTTTTATTTACACAAATACACAGATGATTTCTCTGTAGTACTTCTTTGTTCACATTTCCAGTGTACAGTTATCGGTTACACAGAATTTATCCTGCATTTACTACTAATTGACACAAACATCTCATATTCATCAACTTAATGATAATCTAAGGACTTTTAGAGGTAAGGACAGGAAAGCAACAAATGTAAAAATACATGCACAATCTGACAAACATTTCTCACTTTCTTTCTCCTTTCCTCTCTCAAGTGGATTGGAACTGAAGTAGAGTAAGGATTTACTAAAGACACTCACTGTTCTGCTAAGATGAATCATTTCACCTCACTCTCAAACCTAATTAGCAATATGTTAGCGGGTGGAGAGAACAGATAACAGGCATCTAATCTGCCAAACGCTGCATCCACAGAGGCCCATTTATCTAACCTGCATGGTGTTTGGTGAAAATCTGGACAGATTGCTATGCTCTTAGAGAAGAACGCCTTTGTATCAGACGTGACCTTGCAATTTTTGAAACACCAGGTTTAAGTTTCAAGTACTGAATATTTGGGTATAAAATACTGAGCTCAAAAGTAATATGAATTGATTCACAGAGGTGCATACTGTATTAAAAAGAAATTACCTCCTGGGTCACTTAGGAGCCATTAGTATCATTACCTGACAAAGGTGACTAATATCTTCTAAAAATACTGGGTTTATAGTTTGGGATTCATTTTATTTGATATTTTAGCTAATGACCTTGGAATGAAAATAAAGATGCACCAATGCAGTTTGTTGAGGATACAAGTCAGGAGGTAGAGGAGGATTTGAATGTCCTGTGGGGGGAATGCATGATCTCAAAGACCCCAGAAACAGAACTGGGTTGAATGTAATAGTCCAAAGGGCACATGGGATTAATAACAAGAATTTCTGATATATACTGGGAGCTCATTAGTTGGAAATAGCAGCCTATTTTAGTCAGTCACAGGATGACTATGAGCCATTTAATTGAATCTGACCATGAAAAGGGCAAGGCAAGGTATTTTGATAAAGAAGGGGGAGTATTCATACCATTGTGTAGCCTGTAGTGAGACCTCATCTGAAGTACTGTGTATAATTCCAGTTATACAAGTTCAAAAAAAAAAAGATGAATTTAAATCTGAACAGGTGCCAAATAAGATTATTACAGAGATCAAATATAAACGTATCGTATGGGAGGAGACTGAAGGAACTTTTTATTTTTTTATTTTTAATGCTGAAAAATGAAGGCCAAGAAGAAAGATGATTGCTTGCAGCAAATGTACTGGGGACAAAAGAGTTGTTAAATCTAAGAGAGAAAGTTGGTGTTAGAACAAACAGGTAGAAACTATACATGAATAAATCAAGGATGGAAATTTAATGAAGGATTGCAATTTTCATTACAGGAATGAGGTCCTACAACAATCTTCCTAAAGAAGAGATTAGGGAATGAGAATCTAATAGGTGAACCTGATCAGCCTATGGCAAAGACTGTATAATATTGCATGCCATGGCAGAGGAATGGATTTGGTGACCTTTGAAGTTCCTTCAAATCCAATGTTTATATTGGCTTTGGTGAAAGCCCTCATGTCCTTAAATGGCTGTTTGCAGATACCTGCACCACAGCCACCACAGTCTGTACAGTGATTAAACTTATTTTAAAAAGCCTTTTTTTTTTTTTCATTCTGATCTGTATTTATACTTCAAATATCCACTTGTCATACCTCAATTAGGCACAAGTGTTCAGTCATATTTTTAGTAACCACAGCAGCATTACAGTCATGCAGTTCAAGATCAGATTTGGTGTCACAAACCATCTAAGTCTAAAGGGTGCAAGTTGGAAATGCTCTGAATCCGGTGGGCATGCCTAGCTTTCAAATCTGACTCCTTGTTGAAAGCAGCCAGTCCACCTCAGGAAAAAATAACATCCTAAAAGATAAGTCATCTTACCTTGTAAAAGTGAGGATGCTAATAGGACAATGACCTCTGGGTATTTATTCTCTGTTTAATTAATTGTGTCTTACAAAACAAAGCCTCTAAATAAATAGAGAAAAAAGAATCTATCCCAATAAAATACATGACAAACAATAATTCCATTTGATATCATTATTATCAACTCTCCTCCTGTTTAACCAGTTACAGCAGGTGCACTTACATGCTGTCATAATCCAAGCTACATTATCTACATAGAACAAAAAATTGATAAATACTAATTTCTAGTTCTATTCCTTTTTGTCTCACTCACTACCACAGTTTTTTGTGATTTTCTACGTTTTCCCTATGTGAAAGTTCTTCCAGATAAAATAGGATATCTCAAGATAGAAATAATTTCTCACAATTCTTAAATGGATTTATCAGATATATATGAGTCATAATATGGGAGGGAGAAGAAGTTTCACAACCTCCTGTACTATTAAGATTTCTAAATGAGCATTTCCATAATGTTGACTGAATCTTTTAACTATTTAAAAATGTGAGCAGTTAATATATTAATGTTGAAAAGGCATCAGCTAGTCAATGCTCAAATTCAGAGACCATTAGAGAACTACCTCCCCATGTAGAGGAAGATTCATGGCAGCCTAAGTAATTTCTCAAGACACATGGCTCTACTAAAGAGTTGTTCAAATTGTTGTGCTGTCTGTACAACATTTATATAAACACAATGGGGAAGATAAGCACTCAATAATTTAGTTCAACAACAATATAATTCCTTCTAAAATAGCCCATTGGAAATGCTCTGATTTTAACTCTACATAAAGAGCTTGTCACTCCATTATTAAGGCCAGCCAGAATAAAGTAAATAATGACACAAAAGCTAGAGTTCTTAATATTAATCCAAATGTAAATTTTCAGCAAAATTATTCTCTACTCAAAGAGTAATTCCTCTTCATTAGAAGAGACCTCATTTTTTGTACAGAGCAAAACACTTTGATTCCTGTTCTAAGTATAAAGTAAAGCTATTCAGTCAAAGCCAGTCAGTACCACTAGAATGCAAATTCATTTCCTGCAGCTTCAGAACAAGCCTTGAAGGCATATTTGGAGCTTTATCTAAACCAGAACTGCTGTACAGAGCCTGTGACTCTCTTGTTCAGAAGGTTAATGTGTTTTCATTCATCAGAACACATTACAAACATTTTAAAATGCTAAATAACAATTGTTAAATAAATACAAAAAAGTATAGCTTAATAATACAAAATTTGTTGAGAGACCAAGCCTTCAAACACTATCTGAACCAAGGGCATATGCCTCTTAAAAAAAGAGAGACATATCAAATCAATTAATTCTTGTATATAATCCTGTGCCCAATACATATATTTATAAAAAAAATCTGTATATATGGTGAAATTTCATAATGCACAGAGGGATGTGTAGGTGGCTGTGATTCTGAAGAAATGGGTTTACTTTTAAACAACAAGATCAAATTGTTAAACTGGAAAATTTTCAATTAGATTTCTTAGATTTGCTCAGCTAAATGTATGGAAAAGTATGGGATCATGTCAAATACATGTCCATCTAGAAATAAACAGTGAAGCAACAACAGCAGAGGTTCACTGTAAACTCCAACTTGCTTTGCAATTGCAAGGTCAAGTGCTATCCCTATGATCATTACAATTTTGCCAAACCGTCTTGGCAACTTACTAATAAAGACATATAACACAGTCACTTGTCACAGTGATTGATGAAAATACTAATGATACTCTGTTTACTTAAAAAAATACCACTCTGGTTCTTCAGGGAAATTGAGTTTCATGAAACTGAGTTATCACAATGTAATTTTACAGTTTACATTAAAAGATACCTTCAGACTTAAAGAATACCAAAAAGCCAAGTTATTATATGAACAGTGAATACAAAGAAAACTTTTCCCGTCCTGATGTCTTACACCTTCCAGAAACTTTGTCACAATAATCTCCTGTCTTGTCAGATGTTCTTCATGACTTCGCTTCACTTCAGTGCAATACCATCAGCATCTCCTTACTCTTCCTCAACCTGCCCAGCATTTACCTATCAGATTTTTATCATTTTTTTTACAAATATTTCTGGGCACAGATGTATGGGCACAGATTGGTTAGAAACCGAATGGGGGCCAAATGAAGATGAATTTCTCAAGTTAATGCTGCGGACTTTCTCTAAGTGGGTGAGAAGTGGCAAAGAAAAGCTAACCAGCAGATCTGCTCCACTGTTGAAACTTGTACAACAAACTAATGAACAAATGACAGACAGAAAAGCTGTGTACATCTCATTTCATGAGAAAAGCAGACTATGTATTTTACAGTTGTCCAGACCAACTCAAAGAAGCAGAAGAATTTGTAAGAATAGTGTGCTGCATTTATTTCTCCATTTGCGGTCAAAATTACTTACCCCTGATAACTTAATTTACATTTATTTCTTATCTATGCTTGATTTTTTCTCCTCATGCCTGAACCCTTTTCCCCCTGTTTTAATTTTAAGACACAGCAGGGTTCCTGTTCTGTTTTTAATAGCTTTCGCTGACAAAAGAACACATGCCCACAACACAATAGTGAAAAAATGATAAGCAGAAAGCCAGCAAACCAAAGCAAACCAGCACCCAAACACACACACATCAGCTGGAGAATTCCCTCAGACTTCAGCTGCTGCTACTTTTATCTTTGGCAGCTTTCTCTTCCCCTGAAAAGCTCCAACCTCATTTAAAACCTGGCTGAGGATGCTCAGCAGTAATTCCACTTTCTGTTAGTTTGAAGTGGCTAATAACTAGATGTTTCTATACTGATGCCTGGAATTGCTGCAGTGTCCTGAGGCATGACTTTTGATTTACTTGAGGAACTAGTCCTGTAAAAGTCAATTTCAAGTCCCTGATACCTCATATGAATTAGGGAAGCAAAGGGATATTCCCCCACTATACCATAAGGAAAAAAAAAAAAAAGAAAAAAAAAAAAGGCCCCTAAAAGAGATAATATGACAGCTGCACTTCAGAAGAGAGGTTTTTTTCTATGGAGGAAGATTTCACTGACTCCTTAAGAAACTAAAACCCATCCTTGTGTTTATGCAGGATGGCATAACTACAGGAGACCAAATAGTCTAATTTCTATATTCTGCCAGGAGGTTACTACATGGCACAAAGAGACAGGAATTTTATATCACAGTATTAGAGACTGAGAAAAAACAAAAACAAACATGTTTCTACACCAAATGCATATATTCCACCAACAAATCTACATTGTTTACATCAGCCATTTCTCAGTCATCCATTATAAAAGCACAAATTTAGATTAACTTGAAACACCTGCACTTGAAATTCCCTGTCAGCAGCAAGCTGATAACGTAAGAGAAAAAGGAGTCTTTTGTGTTAATAAACAACGTAATGAGACTGATACAATGTGTGGCTATTGTCCTTTCAAGTTGCTTTGAGAACATCTACATAAATTAAATGCTCGTTTTTTCATTATCAACTGAGGTTATGATGTGCTGTATTTTATTAGTTCACCACTCTCATTCAAATAGTAGCTATCTAACACGATCCTTGTAATTAGTACCTTATGTACATTCTTGAACCAAATTCTTCCTCTGGGATTTAAAGAAAACCAGGGTCTCATTTGAGTCTCTCTTGTAATTCAGCTACACACTACACTTTTACAGCTATGCAAATTAGCTTCAAGGAAAACTGTAACATACAGCAAAGGAAGAGATCTGAAAATTAAAATCCCGCAGAAGAGAAAATATTTAAAATTTCCTTTACATTTTTTCTTTTGTTTAGCTAATCCCTTAAGGCATTAGGGCAGCATGTTCCATCATGAAAGTCCCTGTAGAATCATGTACTATTGAGCATAACTACAAATGTGATGCTTTGAGCAGCCAGATAATGTTTTTTAATTGGCTCATCATTGCAGCTTCAGCCCAAAAGCACAAAAATGAATTTAGAACCAATATTAACAGGTGATAATTAAATTATGGGGTCTGCATGCTTAATATATTGGAATAAGGCAGATGAGGCAACTAAGACCATTAACTTTAATAATGGAAATCAGTATCTACCTTAAGTAGTATTTTATAGCACATTAGCAATGGTTGATTAGTGTTAAATCATAAAGTAAATTTTGTTTTTGTACTAATGCATTTTTCGCTACTACTCCGTACCTGTATATTTAGTGTGCACACTAAACTAAAGATGCTCATTTAAATCATTGATCAGAACCCCCAAATAAAACAGCTAATTAATTCATTGTGATGATTTCAGTACTTTAGTGGTTACTTGAGCAACTTATTTATTACCCCTTAATATTAAAGCATAAATAGATTGAACAATGAATATAATAGAAAACTGTATATATATATTTAATTAAATAATACTAGTAAAACTATTCATCATTAAGTCAGCAAGCCCATAACCCACACTTCCCATTCTCATGTGATGAAGCAGAACTACCTGGATGCACTGTTCTTACCACTGTAAGAAATGATGCCATGTACAGATTAATCCTGCACTTCCTCAGAGCAACAAAAACAAACTTTGCTGATGTCTCAGCATCACCCGAACTTGACAAAAGAAAGTGCTGCTTTGCTCTTTTTTCCTATTTTCTTCTCTATGCCTTTAAACCTAAGGAATGAGATAGGCTTTGAATTTTCCTCCCTTCTCTCTACATGGTCACTCCACTATGTATCTTTTCCTCTACTCTCTTCTCCATTCGATATACCTTATCTAATGCAATACTATCTCCTCAATCTTGCAAACTCTGCATCATCTCCTATTCTGGGTCTCTCCTGACTGCTGTCTCCAAATTAAAGCTTTCATTCTGCTTGCCTTTCTGCTGCCTACCTACACTCTTTTGTCATTTCTGCACTCTATCCTGTCAACTCTTTATTTCCCTTTACAGCAGAGTGCTCTGGTTCCTTTTTCCACTTCTGTGTCTGTCTCTTCAGCTTGAGCTCAGTAATCAGATTCCCCTATTTCCACTCTTACTTACAGTGTGTGAGCTATTGAGTGTTTTAGGAAACTTAGTTTTTCTGTGAGACTTCTTTCAATTTGTGAAGTGCCTTGTTTTTGATTTTCTCTTCCTTCTTGAATTTAGTTTTGATCAGCACGTGTATCTTCCAAGCTACTAGGGTTTTCCACTTTCAGACTCCTTCTCAAATTGTGTTCTTCAAAAGCTAGCCATTCATTCTCTGTTACTTTATTTTTTGCCTTTTAACTATTCCTAGCAACTTTCATCTGGATAGACACATATGAATTCCCTTCCTTCCTATAAACAAAACAAAACAAAACAACAACAAAAAAAACACAAACAAACAAAAAACACCATTAAAATGGGCCATGAATATAGAGTGAAGCAGCCATAAAGTTACTACAAAGCTACCTGTTCCTACCCGTGAATCCAGGAACATACCTAAATTAGGGAATGGAGGAGAAATATGGAGGTGTATCCACTTGTTTAGGCAGGTAGGTATGAATCCAGAGGCTTACGTACCTAACTCTTTGAATGAAAGCTTCTATTAGGTTTGAAGGATTGAAATAATCTGTGGACCACGAACCACCAGGCCTTCAGGGAATATATTCCATACCTCTTTTTAAAGGTATATGGTTTATTAATACATACTCTTAATCTCCTAAGTACTGAAGTCAGACTTTATGTAAAATGCAGAAACTGGAGGTAATGAGGTGGAAATAGCACTTCAGAATAAGAAAATCAAAATCTTGAAGCAATTATCTATAAGTCTAATGTGATCCGTACAAGTTTCTTATGACATCATTTCTACCCTATTCTTATTAATGTGAAATTCCAATTGAGCGTCATTAGGCAATTGCACTCAAAGATTAGAGCAAAGATTAAAAAACTGAACTAAAGAAATAACGATTCATCAAAAAACAATAACTCATCTCAAATTGTAAGTCAAATTTTATATCAAAACAACATTAAATTGTTCCAACACCTGTGATATTCACAGAAAACAAAGTAAAACAAATACTTAATATGCTTGATGCAGCTGAGAGGAAGGCTAAAGATAGAACAGAACTTGCAGGAAAATTAAGTTTGTCAATTCTATAACAAAAGTCAGATACACATATATGAGTGTAATACACTCATGTGGCTATAAATTGTTACACTTGTCCTAATGAATTGTATGGCTAAGGTTTTACTATATATGAACCTGGTGATATTCCCTTATTTTAATGGAGATCATCCCAAGGGAGTGTTCTTAATACCTCTATTTTGTGCCACCGTTTATCATATTTATAACATATTTTGCAGACAATCTATTTTAGATCTGTGTTAGAGAGTTTTACTTTTTTATTGTTATTTCTTAAATATCTACACATAAAGCCACTTGATTTTATTATCATGAGTTCAACTTTATAGGCCTTAAAGGGAGAATAAAATGATAATGAATATATTTCAATAACCTGTGAAAATTATTAAAATATATTCCCTATAAGTCATGGTACTACAGTTTTAACATCCAATAACTCAGAACCTACCAGGAATTGAAAAGAATGTCTTGCCATACCTGCAAACAGAATTTGCAGCTCTATAGATCAAGCTTTTAATGGTTCACGAAAGATTGGCTCTTAGACCTCTCAGTAAGACAAAGTAAGACAAAAGCATTTTAGATTTGTTTTGGAAAATGCATATGGTGCAGGAGAAAAGAAATGTTTCCCAGAGAGCTATTTTTCTTTATTTTACAGCATGATACTTCCAGATAACACTGAGTCCAAATCAAAATGACTAGTGAGGAGAGTGAAGGTGAGGCAGTCAAACATGCATCATAAATGAAATTTATCTCATGGTTCCAGTCTGTCACAAAAATCGCACTGTCAAACATAGCAATGTGGGCACAAAGCACTGCATATTTCTTGTGCCGAGGACCCTTTAAAAACACTGCAATTGCCCATACTGAGGTGCCATTTTCATCCTGTGTGCAGAGAAACACAGCAGAGAAAATTCATTCTAAAACATATTTATATGTCTTTCAAAAAGAACCAGCAAAAGCTTGGTAACAACGTTCATTAAAGATTCTCCACTACTGCTGAAGAATTTCTTTTAAACTTCCAGCAGCAGGATTAAAAGGTCTTTCAATGAAACTACTCTGTAATCATAGTACCATTCATACGCAGAGCATCTTACATGCTACTGTGGTCTTTTGTGACCCGGTAAGAAATAACAGCATTGCAGGGCCAGTAATACTTATGTGAAGTGACAGCAACACAGAATTCACTGAATTCTACTGCAGTTCTCATTGATTTTGACAGCAGTGTCATCTATGCTACTGTAAGAGCAACGTTGTTCCAAGGGAGATGTTGTTCCAAGTTGTTCCATGGATTTTAAAATTATCTTATATTCTTACTTTGCAGAAATCTTAAACACAAAAACAATACTCAACCCAGCATTGCCAACTTGAAGCACTCAAACAGAAGTGATAAAATTGTAAGATTTGCTCAGGATTCCATTTATTTAACTTCATTATTAACTTTTAAGAGCACACTCTTTTGGCTTTCTCTACAACCATGAGAATTAGTTATCTTACTCTTCTTAATCAAAGGCTGAGTTTTCAATGGGTCTACATATTTTCTAAAGCACTGTGCATGTGCACACACAGAGTAAAATACACTCCTAATAAAACTGAAAGTTTCGTCAATGTTGTGTATCCATGCCTATGTTTTCTCCAGAGGGAAAAGGTATAATGAAACTAAATACTAGTACAGCTTAAAAAACGAGTTTTAAAAAATGTTAAGGAGTTGTTGCAAACAAGACTTAGTCATTCACAAATTAAGTATCAAATAATGTGGAGTGAAACCTTGTCACTTCTGAAGTCTAGCAAACTGCTTCCTATCAAACACGGCAGAAACAGAATCTCAGATGTTCACAAATTCGTCTAATTAAATACATCCATTGGACTTGCTGTTCAGCAAATATGTTTTTAATTCAGAGGCAGCCCTGGTGGAATGCCACACTAAGAATTCAATTCCTCTTTCAGTTATGCATGGAGCTCACAAAAACTGAAGGAGTCCAAGGAGACTCCTGTTTGTTTGCACAGAAGTACTGGTTACTGGAGGCAACATTTGGCCATTCATGAAAGTAGAACCTGGGACCTTTCATTTGTCTTTTGAGGGTACAAGGAATGATACTACTCAGTTCCAAAAGCCCTTTACTTTTGAGCAGAGAGATCCCAAACCCACTGCACAGCCCTGGGGGCAGTGAACACCAGATCAAACCAAACTTAGCGGGGAAGAGTGAGCAGCTACAAGGATATGAGAGGAGCAAAGAGAGGA
The DNA here is from genome assembly GCF_040182565.1 of Anser cygnoides. NCBI lineage: Eukaryota > Metazoa > Chordata > Aves > Anseriformes > Anatidae > Anser > Anser cygnoides. The sequence goes on along the minus strand of NC_089874.1, from coordinate 40,613,479 downwards.
GTTGAAGAATACATTTAGATAAATGTTCACAGATGAAGTATTACAGAAGGCATTCAGTGCTACACGTCTCAACGGCTTTTGTTGAATCAGTGGAACTTGCTGTACGCAGCAAATTATTTTCTATGTGCAGCCTTTTACTTCAGCTCTTAATAATCGTAGACTCATATTCCTCTTCTATTATTACCTAATATTACTATTATTGATTTATATAGCACTGCCAGAAAGAAAATTTAACAGACGGGGCTGATTTCAATTAAAAAAATGTTATTAAAATGACAGTATATAATTATAAAGTAAAATTGAAGTTTTAATTTTAAAGAATTAAACAAATGGAAAATGAAGAATTCATATTTATGAAAAATGGAGAGTGCAGTTAACACAAAAAAAACCTTTACAAATCATTACACTCATAAGTTTAGAAATGGAGAATCCCTGGCAGCAAAATGTGTGAAGACAGAATGTTTATTTATTAGTGTTATTTTTAAAAGGATGTTCCAAGTCAAACTCGACAGCTTGTTTACAGTGGGGTCCTGCCCAAGGGTGGCTTAAAAGATATTAAACAGGCATACAACCAGAATATCATGTTACTGTACAAGATACAAGTTGCCTGTGGCTTGATTTTACCGTGACTGCTTTAGCAATTCCTTATTTATTTTTCAGGAAGCACTAATCTGCTCTAGCTTCCTGTCCCTCCAAAAAGAAAAAGAAATGCAAGAAAAACTCTTCATGTTTTCTATATGTATCTATACATAGATAGATTTATATATATCTATGAATGAACTAACATATATTCTTACATATAAAAAATATGTACTTACACATAAATGAACCAGTGGGCTGACACACAGAATCTATGCCAAGTATTGCTTTTATTTCCAGGCATTGGTTTTCGTTACAGAAAATTAGCTGTAATAATCTTAAGGAAAAACAATAAAACTTTTGCAGACCTTTCCTAATTTTCAAAATAAATCTTGGAAGGATGATGGCTTCATTACGGAATAGTAACTGTGCTAGTCCTTCCCACCAGACAGGTTTGGAAGGGGAACAGCTTTGAGAAGGGATGAATTTTCAGCATGCAGCACTCTTCGTAACATTATATAGGTGAGAGTTACTACAGAAATACCATAGATCTCTTCTTTCTAAGGTTAGTAATATCAGGTTGGAAATTGAGTATGCTCATGGTAGATTTCCATTCAAAATTTGACAATGTTATTTTATTTTAGAAAAGTTTGTCTTCAAGGAATATTTAAGTTGTCATAAAAATGTTTGTCCTACCCTGAAAAAAAAAAGTATTCATAAGGGGTATTCATAAGGTATTCAAAAGATATTCTAATACTGTTATTCTCAATAGGAAAAAGAAGTCTGACTTTGTAGAAGGTATCTCCCTGGCCTCAGGACCTCCAATCTAAACTGGCCTGAACTTTAAATTCAGTTAATGTAGATGACGTTAAATATTTAACGCGTCAAGTAAATTCTGTATGCTCATATGGTGCATAGCACCATGACATTCAAAATGGTGCTGGTCTACAGAAGTGAAGAAGTAGAAAAGAAATCATACGTCTGGACTTTTAAACCACCATGCTAAGATTTCCTCTTTTACTACTGCATATGCCTACAGAAATACTGGATGGATGCACAACAGAAATCCCTATAGGGCTTGAAAATAAAATTCATATATGAAGCCATTACTGGGGTAGATGATATTAAGAGATATGCAGTAATGAATGCTTTGTACATAAGAACTAAACTGAAACTTGTCAGACAAAATTTTGCCCTAAATTACTTTTTAATCAGCATCACTGAAGTAAATAGGAATACACAGGTATAACTCAGGCATGATCTAGCCCCTTGTAGCTATGTTTGGGCTTTCCATTTGAAGCAGAATCTAATTTGCAATATTAAAATAGCATTATCAGTCATTCCTGAAACATAAGAATAAATTTACCCCCCCGAACAATAATAATGTTTACTAAAGAATGTGACAGCCAAGCTTAAAAAACGAGTTCTGCATTCTCGATAAATTTTTTAATGTGGCAATTTCTACTTTGACAATAACAAAGAGCTTTCCTGACTTACCATTTAATGTTGGTATTTAGATGTAGCAATCTTTTACACCGCACTGGAAGTTTACATCAAAAACATGGCTTGACATGCCTCCATTTCAATGGTATGCTGGCATAAGTTCTCACTTTTCCCTGCCTTTTTGCTGCTGCCTCCAGTTTGCCAGTGCAGGGAACTGATCTAGCTCAAAAATAACCTTATTAAATATATATATATATATATTTTTTTTTTCTCTGTAACTTGGCTCAGCTCCCTGATCTGGTTCACTGCATGGCTGCACAAATACTTCTACCAACACAACCAAGGAGCTACGAGGGCTGTATAAGCCTGAACTGCAGCCAAAAGCAATTACATGTCAAACTATGGTCTATGTTTGAGCAGACAATTTTAATGTACTAGATGTGAAGGATGTTGAGATGTCTGTAAATGTTATGATTACATAGCTGGCTGATAGCATTGATTTATGCTGTCTACTATCAGAAGATTGTAAGGGGTTAATTCAAGTGCATTATTTAAAAGGGTTGGGCACATCAGCTTCATATAGGCTCATTTAAGAAAGCAGATGTCACTGAGTTTTGAAGTTTTACAACTGTAGATATTTCATACATATGATCTTTTCAAGTCTGGCTGAGTTCTAATGGAGACCATGTCAGATGAACCCCAGTAGCAAGAAGTTGCACAAAGACCTTGAGAATGACTAAAAATCAAAAAACCTACAGAGACAATGCTAGGAGTCTGACAATGAACAGGGTAGTGCTGGAGAAGAATGACACCTCTCCTATTTTTTTTTTCCGATCACAGTTCCAAACTGCTCTCTTAAATCATTCACGAGAGAGGAACCAAGGTAGAAAAGTTGTCTCCAACTCAACGAAGGCTCATGAGCAAGCTCATGCCTTTCAACCAGCTACTAAAAAGTCCACACAAAGGGACTTGCTTAATGTTGTTACCTAATGTCCCTCTGTCACTTGCTTCTCTGACACCAAACCCCTATCTGGAAACACAGAACACAAATGGAATTACTTGCCCATCCCAACGCTTGTTCCTCACTAATTCTTCTGCTGTGCAGCTACTGTTGAGACTAAATTGCATTATGGAGGAGGAGTTTCGTAACGGATAACTTTAGAATACAGAGACAAGTTTCCCATTTCAATTAGTGGTTAAGGACCTCAAAAAGGCATTTATGAGGTAGACACCTCTTTGCAATTGCTTTTTGGATGCATCCCCCTCTCCATTTGTTCTAGAGAAAGACCATAGGATAGCCTACCCAAGGAAGGTTATCTATTACGAAGCAAGAGTAGTCAGAAGTCCCAACAGCTTTGCAGTCACAGTTAGACCTTACAAGAAAATAATCTTAGAGCCCAAACTAAGAGCAAAATTATCACCAGCTCCTTCCCTTTGAAATAGAGAACCGTGTCCTCTTTGTAGAGAGAACAATGTACGGCTGATCTGTGACTCATAGGATGCCGAGCAAGTCTATATAGGTGCATGTGCAATGAACTAAGGGTGTGAAACTGCAGAGCAGTAGCATGTAAAGTGTCAGGAAATTTGCAGACTCACAGCTTAAACTACCATGCACCAAGGTGCCCTGGGCAGCAAAGCCCTCTGAACCTAACACAACATGGAGCTGCTGCAGGGCATGCTGCCTCTCCAACACCGCCTACTCTGGAAATATAATACAGCACTTTAGCACTATCTGCTCGGGTCACAGCTGACGGTTTTAGAGTCTAGATATTGTTAACTACAATTGCTATGTTGGCACTGTATGACAGAAATGGATCTGAACATAGTTTTTTCCTTTTATAAATTCTATCAGTAGTGTGCTTTTGAAAGATGGTATTTCCTTAATCTAAAATGATCACAGGTAGTACATCTCTGTTAGTTTCAAACGTGAGAGCCAAGATTCATGACACCATGGTTTAATGCTGCTCTTATCAGAAACCTGCAGAGATTAGAAACTGTAAGAAATGCATTGATGGACGTTTTCAGGCTTTCTGGATTAGTTTGGAATTAACCACCAGTGGCTTGCTTTCTTTGACAACTCTTTTATAATTGGGCACAGATGGATGAAAATACACTACAAACACAGTGAGATTTTCTTTAATCATTAATTTTCACTTAATTTGCCAGATGGCTTTGGTTTCTAGTGTAAACTTTATTTGCTGTTGTGTCATTTGCAGGGTAAGTTTTACTTTTTTTTTTTTTGGTTAAAAAATATTGTACATCTCCTGAAAACCTTACTTTATGATTGTCTTCTGGCCTCTTTCTAAAATCCAGAGGAGATGAATTTGTGCCTTTTATTATCTTACTGTTACATTCTTATAAGTATTCCAGTTTTCCCTCTAAGAAACTGAAGACTTTTATATTGCCAATAAAGTTTTTATATTGAAATTTAAGATCTGATATGGCATATTCCTAAGCTCACATACAAAATGTGACTTTAAATGTTGTCTTATTCTTAAAAGTGCATATGCCATTCCTAATGGTACATGTGTGTTGTTCATGAAAATGGGTTATTTGCATTTACACGGTTACACAGCTGTGCTAGGTACTCTTCTCTGCCCTGCCTAAGTATAATTGTTAAATTTACACCCTTTTGTGAAGGTATTTGAATGGAAAAATGGAAATACTGTGCTCAGGAAAAGGTGTTTCTTAAGCATGCACTTTGTTCCAGTTAGGAGTGACTTAAAAAACCGTTAATGTTTCAAGGAAATTCATTTTCTTTGTTCATTTTTCACAAAAGTAAGATACCCCTTTATAAGCTTTTCATTAAAAGACCTTTTCTTCAACCAGGATGACAAGATGCTGCAGTTCTTTTGGTCAAAAAGGGAGATGCTATTCAAAATAACTGGAAAACTCCTAATTCTGAACTATGCATACTGGAGCTTCCTAGTCTTTTTCTTAGTCTTAGTCTTGGGCTCAGAGTAAAGCCCAAGCTTTACTCTGAGCTGTATGTTGCCATACTTCCCCAGCCGGATGGTGTCTGATTCTGTGAGAAACGTATCGGACACCAGAGAGAACAGCATGTGGAGGTAACCGCTTTTTGTCATAGGTGAAGCAGCAAAATCTTTTAACAAATGTCAAGTCTCTGATAAGCAAAAAGACTCCAGGAAATGCTAAATTTGAACTTGGGCATTTTGCTGAAATGAGGTTCTTGTTTGTGTCTATACAACCTTGGTTTGTTCTTAGGGACTCTTCCTTCAATGAGACATTGATGAGATTATGTCTGAAAGGTCTTTGTTATGCTTTCTGCTGATACATTGGATGTAACATTATTCTGAACTGATGAATGAAGGCAGAAAGAAGAATGGAGAAAGTGTTAAACGGATATGAAATGGAATATTCAGAAAACAGCCCCAGGCAATCAGAATAGGGCAGGGATGAGTGAACAAAAGAACAAGGTTATCTACTCTCATATGTTAAAAATTCTCAGGGGGCTCTGTGTCAACCTTTAAAAAAATATATCAGAACAACACAGCAACAAAAGCAAAAAAGGAAGAAAGGAAAAATTCCCCATTTCTTTTCTATTTGCAAACATTACTATGTCTTCCAGTACAGCGATGGACGCCTTTGCAAAAACAAAAAGAAATGAACAGGAGGTATAATGAGACATTCCACCACTTCAACAGTTGCAAAACCATTTTTTTTTTTCTAGAGAAAGATGCTTCAAGTTTCTTAATACATAGTATTACTTGAATAATATAGGGAGCAATGCAGCTACAGCACATGCTGGAAGCCAAGATTCTTTTCACACAAAACTGGCAGGCAAAATCATTCTGTAGAGCAGTCTGCCTGCATAGGAATATACACAGCTCTTAAAGCGAAGATGAAATCTGAACGATACCAAAAAGTAGTGTGCATTTCCATTCAGATTCCTGACATTTTAAATAGAAATTCCCCTTTGATACGTCCTCACATTTATAAGAATAAAACAGTCTCTTCTTTTAGAATTACAAAATCTCTTCTAGTTAGAATTACAACTACCAGTGCAAGTTTCTATTTATTTTCACACTTTTTTTCCAGTTTCCTTTTGTCAAAAAATAAAATCACACCAAGAAAACAACTCCCCCAATATAATAACAATAACACTAAAATTCCAGTGAAATAATTCAAATTAATGCTTCTATGAAAATGTAACTAATACTTCAGAAGTTTACAAACACTATAGAGAAAAAAGTGAAAAGCGCTTGCATACAGATTTCAAATGGCACCGGCAGCTCTATCAGTTGCATCAGTCAAAGCACGCCCTGCAGAAAACGTACTGTATGCTGTTGAAATCAATGGAAGCTCCACGTGCAGAATTGAGAAGAGATTTTGACATCAGACTGCAACCGATGGCAAATATTTACGTTATTTTGGTCTGATACATGGCAGATATGGATTTCAAGGTACGTATAAAACAAGAATAATGACTGCTGGTTGTGACAGTTCAAAGGAGGGAATAAGTAAGTATAAGAAATGTACAATTGAATTTAAATAGTTTGGCCGTTTGTTTTAATCAAGAGAAGAAATTTAAGTCTCAGAAAACTAACAGAATTTTTATTTGACTAATATTAGCTCTAAATAGAACGTGTTGTTAGCAATGGCACTTAAGAAAAGGGAAAAAACAGAGTTAGTGAGGCTTAAAAACAGCAAGAGAGTAGAATATGTTCCAGTAAGAAAGCATATGAATCACAGAGAACTGCTTTCTGTTATAGCAACAAGATCAATTAGATCTGCAACAGCTGAAAACCATTAACTGCTGTTGGCTGCTGTTAGCGTAATGTGTTTTTTTTTTTTTTTTTCCCCCCTCAGTATTCTGGTGTCAGTTTATCACTTTACTACCCAAACAGTTCTGCCTGAAGCCCTGGTAATCTTAAATATAGAATTGTTAAGAACAAAAGAAAATCTCCCAGCATACAAATTGAAGTATTAAATATTACTAACCTGTTTACAGATTAAACACAGCTTCAGCTGCCAAAATTGTTCACTACAGTGTCAGAGATGTCTTTATGTTTTCATTCTTTTTTTTTTCTGCGAGATGGTCGCCTCATGTTAGTCACATTAATTGGTTTCTAGCCACATACATATGGGAAAAAAAAATTGGGGCAAGAAAAGCTTCCCATGCGTACCCAGCAACAGCACTTCTTTGTTCTTCTTCCACTTTATGGAAAATAAACAAAATTAAGTTCTTGAGAGGCTGTTCTCCTCATTTTCCCTGGATTCTTGCACTGTCCCCAAAGTACCATACTAACTTCACTTGGTTCTCTTTTCTTTCAAATTAGCAACACATTGCCTTCCTTAAAAATGTGACATCTTTTTACATAATTTATCTACAGAACAATTTATTAGTTTCTGAGTTTCAGATGAGAAAAATTGAATGTCTTTTTTTTTAATTTAAATATTCATAACATAACATTCAAAGTGACAGGCGGTCTTCTTCTGGATGAGGTTTGTTTTCTTTTGCTCATTAATGGCTCAAACTCAGGCAGGATTATTTCAGTAACTTGTCAACTCTATTTTCTTCACTCAGTGCTGCTCCCTTTCTTCGTCATCTTGGTGGCTGCTTTTACAGGCTTTCAAACTGTTGGGTGGGAAATATCAGGAACACCACTGCTTACCCTAGGCTAAATTAATGCCTCCCACATAAGGAACCATGTAAGCAAATATGTTTTTTTTTTGGTAGCAGGGGGTAGGGGAAATGAAATGCCAACACTGATTTATGTTAACAGGGTTCAATTGTGAGATAAGCCTGCCTGCTTCAAAGAAAGAGGTGTGGTGAGGAGATCCACAGGATAGGACTAAACCAACCAGAAATGTTTGCACGGGACATTCAGGACATGCACGTAGTACAACAGCCCCCAACTTTGATGAAGAGGCAGCAGAGCCAGCAAGAGCCCCGTGCCACACAGAGGCCAACAGGCTGTGCCTTTAGGACTCCTCAGTTTAGGTACCTACAAGCCCATGCTGCCTCCAGCTTTCGAATAAGTCACCAGCAGTTTTTGCAGAGCTCTGCTGCACAACACAGGCACGCTTGGGTGATGCTCCCTGCGGATGGGAGATGCTTAACGCCCATATCTCTGTCCCAGACACGATCGCATTATGACCCCTTCTGACTAGAGTGACGATGAAAAAGTGTTTTCTTCACCATCTTCATCAAAATTCTGTTCATACCTTTCTTTTGCCTCTGACAGAGCTCACTCTGTGGTTAGGATGGAAGAGACAAGTACAAATATCTGAGATATGCCTTCAAGCCTTTAATTCATAAGCATTCTTATCCCATGGTCTTCCCTTTGCTACATCACTTGGCATCATCAGAATACCTGAGTACCTATAACTCAGCAGAAATTGTAGGAAATCATGTTGCCAAGAGCCACTTGTAACACCCAGAGGAATTCTGCAGTGAAAGTTTCCACCTTACCCTTTTGTGTACGATTAATGACAGGTAAATAATAAAAACAGAAAAATGACTATATTTTGTATTAATTCATAGCAGCTAATCCACATTTCTTTGGTTGTCCTAACTTAATTCAGACTTACAGGACCATAGTTTCATGCTTCAGTGTCATTTACTATTTGCTTGTGTCTTTGAAAGGAATACAACTAGGGAAAGTCCTTGTGCAACGGAGGGAATGGGGTGGAGTGGAGAAAAGGTGAAGGCAGAGAACAATGCAACCATCTATCTCAGGATCAGTCAAACACAAAGCGTTGTTTTCCCCCCGCATGTGCAGTTCTGTTAATTGGTAAGGCGTGCATTTACAATAGCCAGCCTGGAGTGTGAACAATATTTCGTTTTTTCTGCACAGACATGGATATTTAAAACAAAAGCAACAAAGGAGGGTCCTTTTAAAGCTTTCAAGATTCCTCTCTCTAAACTTGTCCTTACTGCACAAGCCAGTGCTGCTGGAAGGGAACTGCGCTTGCTCCAGTCTCAGATACATCACAAGCAATAGCATGGCTTCGGCTTGAGCTCTCGGGCACCAAACACAGGAGTGCTCTGCTTGGCACTAGGTGCCCACTACCACAGCCCCTAAGCCTGGAACTAGCCTACTAAATAAATGTTTAACATCCTCCTGAAGCACCCTGACTTCCAAGTGCAATAAACATGTATCTCTGGGGCATGTGGAATCGCCCCAAATGGGGGATTTTCATCTTTTCTGTGGATCACTGAGAAAGTACTTTTGAAGATTTTTAAGTCTCAGAATTGTAAAGTAACAATATTTGTAGCTACAGAAAATATCACAGATCACTTCATAGTGAAATAGGTATTATAGGTTCATAGATTCTTAGGTGTTATAATGTCTTTATTTCAGAGAGCTCCTGTCACTGAATTCAGCAAAGTAAAGGAACAACAAATATCTATTTTTTGAAACTTTACTAGTTTCCCTATTAACTGTATAAATTACACAGAGGATAAGGAAGAAGCTGCATAACCATTTCAAGGGGGATAAATTACAATTCCCCCCCCCCATGCTCCCAGTTTTGGAAAAAACTTTTAAATTCAGCTGGTGTCAACAGGGACTTTAAAAACTATGTATGTCTCTCTCTCTTGTTTTTTTTTTTTTTTAAAAAAAAAGACTGCTCAACTGAGGACAGAGGAATAGTAAATGTAGAAGATGTATTCCCCAACAATGATGTAATATAAAACACTGCATTTTTGCTGGAGAAAAAAAAAAGAGTATCTGCCTTATTTAATATTGAAGGCTAAAAGTAAGAACGATTTAAAGAAGCAATTATAACTCCTTATGTGCAGGTTTAAATACGCTGCAAACCATGATTAAAAACAAAACCAAAAAACTTAATGCAGATGTTACACATATGGTTTAATGCCTCCTTTCCTTAACTTCACTGAATCTAGCCTATTATAAATTAATCTTGATTTTTTCAATGTAAACCTGAAATCTAGGAGGCTTTCCTTAAAATTCGTATGTTTTGAATGTGTTACTGTCAAACAGCTGACAAATATATGCCTATAAATTACCATGAAACAGTAGATAAAACACTCTGTTAGTTAATGCATATTGAGATGTTTCTTTATGTTGTATCTGTTATTTAGATACTTGAGTGGCAAGGCATAAAAGCTGAGAAGATATTGCCCATATAAACTGGCTCATGATGTCCTGTTTTTAAATCAAAAATTAAATCTGTGTTGACAGAACAGTTACGGATAAAAATACAAATTCCTGGCATTCTAATACAAAATGTGTGTCTCAGTGAAAGACTAGGTTTCTTTTTTTTTTTTTTTCTTTCTTCTAATTAATAAGAAAATACCTGTTTACTTTAGGAAATCTATGATCACGTTGCAGAAGTATTCAGCTCTACAGTAAGTAGTATCAATTCAACAGTTGAGAACAAGAACTACAATGGGATTCAAAAGACCAGTGACTGAAGTTCTAGTGAAGACAGATACATTACATCACAAGTAAAATTTTAAATTGCTGGCTTATTTTCAACCTAGGAAGAACATTTAAAAATGAAAATGGAACAGCGGTTTTTGCTTTTGTTTTTATTACGGGCAACATAATTTTCATATATCGAATGATAGCCAGCTCTCAGTATTTCCCGATGTAGCTCTAATAGCCACGCTGTTAAATATTACAGTATTGCCTGAACAATTTCATGAATCCTTACTCTTTCCTGACATTATGAATAGCTTGAATACTGACTTTGGTTTGCTATAATGAGACAAAGGTGTTCATCTATTAAAACTATCATAAGCATAGGCAAACTATATGCCTGTGTTTATTTCTTGAAACATGAAGTATATACCGAATACCATTAAGCCCTTGACCTCAGGAAAATTATTAGCCTAGACTTTGGCATCAGAAGGCTTGCAACCCTTAAGAAATATAGATACAGAATGAAAAAAAGTTTTTATTTACTTATTTATATATTTTTTAACCCCTGGGAATATACTGCATTTTCCAAATTTCAACAAAAGAATAAAGCGGGAATCTTATAGAGCCCAGCTAGAAAACACCAACAAAACTCCATAGAGATAGATAGAAATATAGATGTATACACACATAATTAATGTTCTAAGTAAAGAGTTAGGCCTGTATTCTGTTTTAATAGAGACATAACTGATTTTTTATTGTAACCCTCCTTTTCCTAGAGTATATACATATTGGGAAATCCTGTCTCATCACAAGTAATACCAAAGGACTATCATTTTGCCTTTTTTTCCTTATTGTTACCAGGAGTAGAAAAAAAGAAGAATATCATTTGGTAAAAGCTAATGTAAGGCTTGCATCATATTTAGTGAAATACTTCTTAAGTCAAACAAAACCAATATTTTGAAAACATCTTGTTCATGCAGCAAAGTGCAAGTAGGAAATACAGCTGGTGGAAGCAAGTATAAAATGAGAGTCCTGGTCTTAATCCCCCTGGCAGCTTGCAGAATAATGCAGCCCATGTTAAAGAGCACTGGTGATTCTGGAGTGCTCTAACTACAAAAAAAAAATAGACGCTACAGAGCTTTCGTGGACTTTTACCCTCCCTTCCTGACTCGAAGATCATCCACTGACAGACTAATCTAGAAAACCATACAACTTCATCGGCTATTTCATCTTATCACTAGGTTAGGTTATAATGAGAACTGCTTTGGAGCTTGCACACTTGGCATCCATCCGTATAGAGTGTTTAAAGGACTGAAATAAATCCTGCTGCCAAGATGACAACGGGGAAGACCAAATAATAAGAAAGTATTTCTGACATGAATTTAATTTTCAGTTCATAATTAAGCTTCAAGGAAAGTTACTGTCTGGGGAGAAATCCAAGCTTCTGGCCAATACAATACTCACTTACTGGTATGAGAAGTTGCATGACACTTTTTACTTAGGTTACATTCTTGGTACAGGGTTTGATGTTAAACTGCACCATACATAAAAGGAGGAAATTACATTCAGGTCTTTGTTAATTGCTAATGTAACCAATCACTGAAGTTACAAATTTGCATGTGATGTCATTGAGGTAAAGTTATTTTACATTTGCTGCTTTGAAAGATATTTTAACTTCCCCCAAAGCAGACAATTTTGACTGTGAATGACATCTCAACTTTTACATTTCTATAGCAAACAAAATATTAAAAGTGCTATAAAATCAACTGTGCAAGACATTATGAAAATACCTTTTAAAAAGAATGGAGAATTAGTTCATTTGATGAAATGGTGTATACAGACTTAGGGAGATGGTACTTTAGTTTACCACTCTATGACGATGGCCGTTTTGCCATCCTGTCTAGAACAGCAGAGCAAAGGATCAGCGCAGTGATTTTAGGTCTCTCTCCTTGTACCTGAGATTATAATATGCAAGGCAAAAGAGACAGGCTTGTTGAGTAAATGAGAAATTACGCCTTAACAAAGAGACAGCTCACAGCTGTCACTCAGGAACCAAACTGGAAAATGTTCTGGTATATTACCATTTTCTGCATTTTCTGTCTTTGTAAAATGGAGGGTAATCTCAATGTCTATCATACCAGATACAGATACCAGTAATGAAGCATCAAACAGCAGTTAAAGTATAGCACCTAAATAAATACAATTTTCAGAAGGACATTCACCTTGTTAAATTCACCTACTGCTATTTTTGAAAACTATGCTTCAAATATAATTGCAAACTGATTAAACACAATGTTGAAGCCCTCCTAAGTGTATATAAAAAAGAAGTACTAATCTTGGTTATCAGTCTGTTTATAGGATTTGAAAAATTACCTGCTATCATAAAAGATTTTCTAAGCCCTGAACTGTGAGAGTTGTGTGAACTGTCTTTATTCATAATAATGGCTTTTTATTTGGCAGCTTAGTGATATTACTTAGTTTTAGTATCTTGCTTCATGAAGTACCTCATGTTAAAAATCCTCAGTGGACTTCACAAAACATCATCTACATTTCTCTCTTTTTGTAAAATAAATACTACACCGAGGTTTTTCTGAAGTTGCTCATCTACCTGTTACGCAGGAGAGTTTCTTGAGCATAAGGGCCTGGGGCAAGGGGAACCCCTAATAAGAACACTGCCTTTTCTGTGAGAGGAAGATTTTTTTTCAAGAAAATGATCTTGCAGAAATTTCCTAAGACTGCTTAGACTCTGAGTTCATGTAATTACTCATGGGTGTTTATTTCCCACCTGGACTGTTGTCTAAAGGTCTTCATCCCTGCTTTGTGTATGCTGTGTCTTGGGTGTTGTCATTTGTTCCATACACTTCCAAGTAAAAAGTAGTCATTTCACTGTTGATCACTTTATTAAAATTGCCATCTGAAATAAGGTATATCCACATTTGAGAGACTACAGCTTTAAGGAGAGAGAGGAAAGGGTTGCTTTGCACTGGAGCTTATACCAGTGTCTTGAATGGAACACATTACTTCATCAGAAAGGGAGGTTTTTGACACTGTTAACTGTATCTAAACCAAGAGGTTTTGCCATTGGAGCTATGCCTGGTAATGGCACGATATTTTCCAACGTATGATTGAAACAATCACAATGGCAGAACTTTAAAGCATAAACCAGCCTTGAGTCCCGTGAATGAGATCAAAGCCATGTCTCTTTTCTTTTCTTTTCTTTTTTTTTTTTTTTTTGCTTGAAGGCTTTGTTCTAATAGTAATAGTCAGCAGAAAAGCAGAATAGCCTGATGATTACTCTGTTTTTAACAGATGACTCATCCTTTGATGAATCTTGAGGGAAAAGAGCACTGGGTTTGCTTATGTCTTTCCTGGAGTAGCTTCAGGCCTTAGTGAGTCAAGCCTCGTGCACTTAGAAGCGCAAGTCTACAGCACTTACCGCTGTATTAGTAATGAGTATGTTTTGCATCAGCTAGCATACATTCCTTTCTGAGGCATATATTTAAACCATATTACTTCAGCGAACATTAGATGATTGCAAGTTCTTAATTCTACATTCAATTCTTACCTTTTCCTTGAAGTTTTAAAATACTACCAGAAATAAAAACTGCTTCACTGCTTCAGAGTTTCTCCATCCTACATATCATGCTGTACCTTGCATTACGCCACCAAATTTATCTGACGGGAGGCCAGTTAAAATGTTTAGCAAGTTGCTCACTGTGCTACAAAAGCATTAAGTTGTCAAGCCAAAATGCTGTTAATGAAAATGCTACATTTACTTTAGTTTCACAGCAAAACAGGATATTTATAGATTTTTTTTTGTGCACTATCAACACAAGACACAGTCGGGCCAAGGTAACAAGTATGGTCTAATCTTACAGTTCAATGTATTTAGCTCTGTAATGTATGTGGGCACAGAGCAGACAATTGCATTGCTGCTCTCTTGACAAAGTCTGTGCCTGCTCAGATATGGTTATTACGTACATGTGGTTTAAATACAGAACACAGCTTTCTACAGGGAGGAGTTGCTTGTACTAATTAGGCTCTTATATGTTCAAGCCACTTCTGTGATTCAGTTACGTAATATAATGCTCCTCTTCAGATGTGCTCTCCACATAAGATCACAGCAAAACAGATGCACAAGAGGAAAACTGAGGAAACAGAGGACAAAAAGCCTTCTCGGTCATTTTAAATTCTTACTACCGCATTTGATTTTTCGGTCCCAATACCTTCAACATTCCCAAATCTATTTTCTATGTTTTGCGTTTTGCATCGTCTATTCAATGATTTTAACTAAAATTTAATTATATTGACTGCATATTTTAAGTGGAATGCATTTTTTCTGCACATTAACATGTACTAGTGACCACTAAAATCTGTCTTGTTTGCTTGCCAACTCTCTTCTTAAAGATGTCCAATGAAAAAAACAACTGTGAGAGCCTATTATCTAGGCTTTAAAAAGCAGACAAGGAAGTATTTGAAAATGTTTTTTGAAGAAAATATTATTTGAGGATGATGCATTTACATAGCTTCCACTGTTCGAGCATCAGTGCATATGAAAAATTTCAGTAAATTTATATTTACAACCACTCTGCAAGATAGGAAAAGTAATTATTCCCCATTTTACATATAGGCAATTAAAACACAGAGACTAAGCAACATGCCAAGCTATGAAAGAATGTGGAAGTGAACCTGTTTTCTGAATAACATACTAGCATTCACATTACACAAGCCTAATTGCGTCTTTTTTTGGAGATAAACAGCAGACAACCAAACTAACTGAAGGAGTATATTAGATGGTTCAGCTGCAGAAATTGTCTCTCCCACTTAATGTATTCCTAAACTATTTTTGAGATTAAACAGTCCTTCAACCAACTCCTTTTCCCATCAACTTAACCCATCCACAACAATTACCCAAATCTACAAATAAGGCAAGCCAAAACAATCTCAACTATGAACCAAAGTTACAAACCAACCATAATTCAGAATGAGTACATCAGCCTTTCTGAATTATTTTACTGAGAGCTGAACTTCAGAAGATGTCCTTAGCTTGTTCCTTGAAGAATAATGTACTGTATGTACATCTTGCTTGCTCAGTTTATGTTATCTGATAACTGTTCTGTAAGTATATCCCATGTTGTTCATTGTTTATCACTTCCCCAGTTACTTGTGTAAGTGTATACTTTAAGTAACAATTTTATTTCTACCAGCTGATTGATTAAAATGTTATACAATGCAGAGTGAAGAACTGATTCCAACAAGATCCCAATAGAAGCAGTTCATTGTTTGCAGGTATATTGACATCCCTTCATTTGCCAATTTTTAATCCACTTAGAATGCCACACTGATCTTGTATCATTATTTTTAAATCAGAATTTCAGGCAGTACTATATAAGGCCTTACAGCAATCTCTATATCTTGTATCAAAAATATTATCTTTCATCAACCAAAGCTGTAATCTAATAAAGATGGATATACAGTTAAACTAATGTTGATCAGTATATGATAAAGAAGTAAAGGAACGAGGTGTAATAAGAGAGACCCGCATCATCCTTTCTACTTCTTCACCTGGGACTGATATCAAGGACAGGCTATAATCACAACAATAATTTTTGTTAATGTTAAATAGTTACTTACAGACGAGAAAGATGCCAAATTTCAGCCAAGTTAAAAGGAGGAGAAAAGAACGCTAGTAAGAGCTTGCTGGACTGAAGATTTCTGAATGTTGGATACTAATTCTGAACTAGTATTCCTGTTTCTCGAGGAACTTATGACATGCCTCACATAAGGAATAAATGGCAAGACTCAAAAGCTGGCCATTTGAGATACTGAAAAGGAAGCTGCTTGACAAAAACAAGATCTTTAGCAATGCAAAGCATTCATCATTTCCATTCCAGCAGACAGTCCATGTTTTTTAAAAAAATCCTATGACCACCGCATCCAAACATATATTTGATCAGCTTACCATTAGTATGTGATTATTGCAAAATTGAACGAAGATTGGAAATTTCAAAGATTTCAAACAGCTATTTTTCTTATCTTGATCTTCTGGTTGACATTATCAAAGCCATTTCTGATGTTCTATTTGCCAAAATGATGCAGGGGAAACATCTGAAGAGGGAGGAAAGAAAGCAAAGGGGAAAGAGGAAGAATAACAACTTATTTTAAGTCCCCTATTTGCGTGGAAGTAGAAACAACTCCAAGGCCAGGCTTTGGTTACAGGCTGACTGGTCTCTCTGCCCATGAACTTGCAGAGCACTCCCTCGGCAGCTGCAGGAGAAGGCAACGCTGCTTTGATGCGTGCCATAGTTCACTTCAAAGACTACCTCCAGCCTACATTTTTCCTACCTCTAGCCACCACATACTCACTCCAAGGTATCATAACACTCTACTTCAAATTCTTGTGGTACAGAACACATATGCCAAGATGTCCTCCTCTCTGTGTTCTGATCTGCCCCTTGCCAACACACGTCAGCTTCTCCTGATATCCATTTAGATGAAGCACAACGTTGAGCTCATTTCCAACCCATCTGTTTTAAAATCCCATTTCAAATGACCAAAATTCAGATGTGCAGTTACACATTTTAAATGAACATAATGACCTTACTTTGGCAACCCTGTTAACACTCGTTCCTGAATCTTATTTCCCTGCTTTTATGAAGGCAGGATTCTAAATCAAGATTCACATAGGAAGCAACCCAAAGCATGTACTATATCTGTTTTGTATTTTAACTACCCCCATTCTGACACATGCAATTTTCAGTTATGCCTTGGTTGCACCCAAGACATGGAAGAGTGGATGCAGATAGAGCTTCTTGAACAACTCTATAGAATAATACGGAAACACCTTGAGGAAACTTAAGACTACTTTCAAATTAACAATGTATGCAAAACACCTATTATTTAGAAACACAGGAAAACATTAGGCCTACTTGTGTTAAACAGAAGATGAAAATATTTACAAGGATATGATTATAAGGAACGTGAGCAGATTGTCCTTCATTCAGAGTCTTATCATGGAAAAGAGGATGTACTAGATGTAAAGCTGTATTTGGCTAGACTTAGATTGGCTGAATGACTGTAAGCCACCATTTCAGTTTATTTAATTTAGAAAGCAGGTCAAAGTGCTGCTTTCAGCCATCTATTAATATTGAAAGGATCTGCTGGTTATTATAATTATGTTATAAAGTGTCTTCAAAGCATTACAACTGTACTAAATTGTATGTCTTGCTGAACAAAAAGCATCACGACTAAACATTTTTTAAGACTCAGGAATTCAAAAAGATTGTTACTAACACTTGACTAAAAAAAAAAAACTTATTGCGAGCTAATGCTTTCAGCCAAACGTATCTAAAAACACTACTTCAGACTAATGGGAAAGAAAGATTTCAGTTAAGAACAAATTCTCCCTGCTGCTCTTCCTCCCCTCCTCACCTGGTTGGCATTTATTTCCTTTGTGAGAATCTCTTTCTTCCACATAGCAAGTCCTAATAAAATTATTAACCAAAGGGTACACAATGCTGGAAACAATATTTAAAAGTATATTCTAATAAAAATAGTAACAGCTGTAAATTTAACATCATACATTTTAAAAAGACAGATTGTTTTTTTTAATTTGAGGGATTAGAGATAAAAACAAGAAATACCAAAGCTGAAATTTAGCAAAATGATGTCTCCTTTATTACATTATCTATGTGTAATACCTTGAGTTCCTGCTATCCAAAACAATATATAGAAAAGCAGGTTTAGAGTCCAATTTCACAAAGTCCTTCTGCCTTTCATACTTTATTTAGAGCAGAGTTGTTTAAATGAGTATTAAAAACTAGAATAATTCCAAAGTTTATTACAGGGTTTTACAGGCATTTTCTTGCAAATGGTGTGAGGACTGAGAGAAGCGTGAATTACTTTTCGTGTTACAGGTTTGTATCAGACCCTGATTTGAAAACTTCTACATATATGTACTACTATGTCTGCACGAGGACTAAGTAGAGTGAGTAAAGTTAAGCAGGTGCATAAGTTTTTGTAGGATTACAAACTTATTACCACATTCAGATTAGTTCGCTTATTTCTGAGGACTAGAAAGTTACTACAGTCTCAATTTGGGCTTTCTGCAGATCAGATTCACTATTATGTGATGTCTGTGATGTTTCTCTTAATGACACCATAAACATATGTGTGTGTGGTTGGTGTGTGGCTGGGGGGTGGGCGTGAGGGAAGAGAGGCTGAGTATTATTTCAGCAGTAGCTAATCGAGACGGAAATTCCCAGGCTATTTACTGTTAACAGTATAAGCGGATTGCTTTCTGGAGAGAAAAACTGACAATCATTCAATATTGCTGTAATAATAGCGTAAGTTCCTATTTGATAACAGCAACAGTCTCATTTATAACTAATTGACAACAATCATTTAATATTTTGAAGTAAAGAATTCTATTAAGAAAATGCAGTTGTGTGCAGGATGATAAAGGCTATCTGTTCACAAATTAATGCTTTGCTTCAGAATTAAACATCAAGACTTGTCCTCCAAACAAGGGCAGGTTTGATGGAGAGACTGAGGGGACTACTGTACAGTCCATGTGCTCCAGGCAATTTCCCTGTCTGTATCCTAGATGCATTGAGCCCTGTCCAATCCCAAGCTCTGTAAATCTGAAAAATAGTAGAGTGAGCTAAGAGGCTTTGAATTTGTTTGGCTTACACATTTGCGATAAAACCTTGCCTATTTCCACTGTAAAGAAAATTATGCGTTTTTGCACAAACTGTTTCATCTAATTGTAGCATTAGAAACACAAAATATAAAATAAGCCACACCAAAATTAGTACAAATTTGAAATATCTATTTTACAGCTAAATGCAAAACCAAAGGCTATTCCAGATGTGTTTTTATACACTACTGGTTTGCCTTGGCAGAATCCAAGATGCTCAAGCAGTCCTGAATTTCCTATATGAAACTCAGGTGTGACTACACACGATTTAAAACAAGTCATTTCCAATTCCTGCCCCCCCCCTCCCCTTTTTTTTTTTAAAGGTACTTTGGAAGAAAATAAAATGTTACAGCTTTAATTTGATATTGTAAATCTTTCAACCTCTTTTTATTTTTTATTTTTTTTTTTAACTAAGTGGTCTCTGTTTCCACCAAAAAGGTCAAACAGAAGTATTAACTGCTTCTACAAATCTTTTTTTCATGTGCACAATCTCTAAACTAATGTTACTAAATTCTTCTTAGACAACAGAATGAGTATCATACAGCTTGTTGGGCAGCAGTAGGGTAAAAAAAACATTTAATTTAGTAACTATAGATTTGTGGGAACTTAGAAGAGGCCTATACACACATTCACATTTTCATGAAACTGAAAGGTCTTGGTTTGACTATTTATATTCAACAACTTATAGCAATGACAATTTTCAATATATCATGACAACCTCCAAAAAAAAAAACACACAGAAACATTTCCTTCATATATTTGAAACAAACAAACAAACAAAAAAAACCACAAAACAACACTGAAACATCAAATACGTTCTCTGAAGCAAGTTATTACTTAAACATTAAGCTAATGAGACAGTTGAAATACTGGAAAATTATAATCTCATCACAAATCAGATCACAATGTATCTTGGCTAATTAGCACCAGAAAAGCAGTAATAAATTACTTGTGTTTCTTGTCCGCTAAATCTGCTTTCAGCATATTCTAAACAGTCCTAAATTTGAAACCACTGCTTCTCACTAATAAAGAGTTTTAAAAATACCAAATATCTATTGTTTTAAAGCGCTCACTCTTGAAAAGCTGTATAGAAAATAATGAAGGTTTTTTTTCTGAGAGAGGAAGCTATGGATTTTTTCAGAACACATGATAATGGCAGCATTTATCTATCTCAAACATGTGCTGATATCTAATAAGTAAAGGTTAAGCTGACCAAAGAAAAGGTCAGGGCACAACATCTGGTCTAATTACATCATCGGAAGGATTTTACCCAAAGCAAAAGGAATTATTCTGAGGTGTTGGAATAATGAAACCTACTTGTCTCCTTTGCATTAGCGCATGGAGAGTTCTTAACGTCTGTTAGCAGGAAGAGTACTATGAGACACCCTGCCCTTTGGGAGAGGTAAGGGCCTGGCACATAGGACAATCACCATGTCAACAGCCCTCTTTGAAACACAGCAGAGAGCAGAAACTGTCCCACTGGATACAGAAAGCCAAAGCAGTACAGGACGTGCCGCTTATCATCTTTCTCCAGTCCTCCTGAGCATGGTACAAAGGCCCAGATGACATAAATGCAAGTTACATAAAAGCATAGGCACATTTAATACCCACATATATGGGAGGTTTCAGATGAAACTGAACTGCATTTTATACTAGATACGGCTCGAAGCACAGAAGAAAAGAAACAGAGGTGATGGGCACCAAAGAGTGACTCGGTGGCTATAGCTTGTGCTCAGGCCTAGCTCTCCTCACTCATGTGGCCTGCAGCGGCTCGCACTGCTGGTGGCACTCTGTAGGCTCTTCCCAGAAGAAAGGAAGCTCAGGAGCTCTGGTGCATGCTTGAGTACAGACACAAAGGCGGAAGAGATGCACCATCCCATAAACTTTGTCTCCTGAAGCTGCACCCATGCATGAGTGCAGCTGCCCAGGGCAGCGCAGCCACTCACTCGAAGCTCGGGGCTGGGGTGAGTCTGGAAGCTCTGCTCATCCGAAAGCATGCCCCACGTTCCTCACCCCTCCCCAATACTGGGGGTCCACCAATCAAGTTATAATGAAACTTCCGCTCAGTTCCATGTCTGAACATAATCTAGGGGTTTCATTTTCTTTAGTTAAGTATCTACAGATCTTGATACTAATTATTCAGACTACAGGCTCATTAAGTAGATCAGCGACACATACTTCTTACACAGACAAAACATTTAATTTAGGATGGAAGTATTCAGAGGAGGAGCACTGGTGTTAAAAAGTCTAGTGAAAGTGGTTGTGGTAGAGAAGCAGCATAAGAAAACGTTTTCACCCCATACCGCATTTCACTTTTTACACTGTTCAACTGTATGTCCCTTTTGATGGCAGCGCCTGCCACACAAGATGCATTGTCAAAGGCAGTCACGAAGGGAAAGTCCCTAACCCCAGAAGATCCCAGCGTCGGGGCAGACAGAGGCTGGTGAAAGAGGAACAAAGATGACGACTATTACTTTTCAGCAAAGCAAATGGAAACACTTTATGAGGTTGAGTCAGAGCACTGACACACTTTCCAATATATGCATGCTCCCTCCTCCCCTGCTTCCTACGCAGACTCCCTCTAACAATAAAGAAGTCAAAATCAACCCCAGAAACCTGCTCAGTTATCAGTGAAAACTAACTCCTGAAATTAATTAAAATAGTGAGACTTGTCACCTTTCTTGTTTGTTCTGGGTCTCCCCCCCCTGCACCACAATCTCTTTCCTCTATTTGCTTTCTATTTTCAGTCTCTTCTAGTTCAAGCATCCCCAAGTCTCTGAAGTGGGTTTATTTTCATTTTCTTCCTTCTATAGAGCTGATATGCCCCAGAAGACTTTATTTGCATCTATAAACGATAAAGACCCTTCAAAGGGTTAGCAGCCGATGAGAAGTGAAGGGTGGCGTGGGATCTCTAAAAGAGTGAGCAATTCTGAAAGCAGAGAATCAGCTGGACAGGCAATTCATCAGTGTAGGAGAAAATACTTATTTTCCGCTTTTAAGCTGTGCTGGAAAGGGTACGGTTGCCCCCTGTGAAGGAGTTCCCTGGGGAACAGTTCATTGTGCTAGCAGTGGGAAACATGAAGGCAGGGGAAGCATGAGCTCAGATTCAGGGACAATGAGCACAAGGCTCCTTCCAGAGTGACTCATCCAGCCTCTGGGACAGAGGAAACCGATCACTCCATAAATCAGCATCTTTTGCTAACTATCCAAGTAGTGGCACTTGGCAGTGGGGAAAGCAGCTGTTCACTGCTTCTAGCAGCTCATGAGGTGGTGCTGGGAAGCAGCAATTAAGCAGAGACTTGGGGGAGAAGACATTTGGTGGCACACCAAGAAGGAAATAGTACAGTGAGATACTTAAATTTGCCTTCACATAAATAATAGGCCACTGGATCAAAGTAATATTCCAATAACATTAAGGTTCTGCTACAGTAGAGGATTTTTTTTCCCAAAACTTGTGGACCCCTGAACATTTTTCTAGTAAGCTAGAACTCATTTTTACATAATTTATGTGCCAGTAATGCATTTTTCTCATAATAAAGCCAGCCTATATCTAATAGAAAAGACAGATTTTGGAAAATAAAAACAACAAAAACTTTTTTTTTTAAACATAGTTAATAGGTTTTATGTCATAAAATTACATGCAAACTAATTGGGAAAAAAAAAGTAGGTATTCCTCAGCTTTATTTCTTTTCTGTATAGTATTGTGATGCTTACGAGTATGCAGGGAGGAGTCCCTTTTCTGATGAGCAATTTTGTCATTTCCTGCCTTGAAAAGCCAAAGAGATTCTACTCTTACGAAAGGCAAATAACACACCAGCACACTGAACTGAGAGATGCACTAAGTATCCAAGTATTACATTAGTTTCAGTATTAATTAGTCAGGGGCAGAGTTTTGGTAATAAATGTGTTTTTTTTTGTTGTTGTTTGTTTGTTTGTTTTTTTCCTCTCGTAGAAGTGGTTGCTTTCACAGCTTCTCTTATGGGCTGGTGGTTAAGGATGTCTCTTCTCAGCAGTTTCTCTCATCGCCCTCTTGCCCCAGAAGGATTGGGGGAAAAAAAAAAAAGATCAGTTTTATTCTATACTTATTGCTTTAACTTATTATCTTCTCAAAATTATCAAGGATACAATCTAAAGTAGCATGAAGTTTTCAATTACATTAACTGAAGGAATCTGATCCAGATAGCCGGACCAGGAAAGCTCACCCTAGGTGATGTGGATCTGGTGATGCTCATCTATCGCCTCTGGCTGCATAAAGACCTCTGCAACTCAACTACATGTGAAACAGCTTCTGAGGAGGGCTAGGACATCTGCTAACTGCAGTTCACCACTTCTACAGCCATCAGGAAAACCCAGGTGCCAGCTGGAACTTTTGACACCCCATGAACTTGTCTTACATGTGGGAGCTAAAGCAAAGGCCAAGTGGGTTTCTTGCTACATCAAAAGTTTGGAAAAATCACAAATCCTGTCCTTCCCAAGTTTTTACCAAGGGGCCACAAAAATAATTAAAATACAAATGAAAATCAGTGACAGAGGTTAGTTTGCAAGCAATGGTCAATCCTCAAGAGCTACATTCAGCTGTTTCAGAGGTGACCGAACATTCTGAACACCATTTAAGTGTTTTTGTGTTGGAAAAAGGCAAGAATGGCAGGCAAAAAAGAGAGACGAGTTCTCCTTCTTCTCCCTCACCCCTCCTCTCTTCTTTCCCAGGAAATGCAATTTCCTTCAAAGAAATGGGATAATCTACCAAAAGAGGAGGCTGCTCCTCTGGAAACAGAAACCTGTGGCTAATGAACCTAAGTCTTTTTGTTTGAAATAAACATATTAAAAGATAAATAAAGGAAAACTGCCCTCCAATTTCAAAGAAAAACACTTCTAATGCAAATACTAATGTAACTTTTTTTCAGAAAAAAAAACTTTGCAAGACCGCTTTGTTTGAGAAAGACAAATTCCTAATATCGTAGAGAAATCTTTATGGGGCTGGGAGAAATATCTGTTTAGCTCTGACAATCTGGAAAAAACTCTACCTGCTATAGCATGCACGAGATGAAAATGAAAAAATAACCCTAAAACGAATAATCTCACTTTTAGCCTTTCATACATTCCCAGTACTTGAATTTGTCCTACCAAGAGTAGAACAGCCTTGAGAGGATGAACAGCAGTGTCTGAAACCATGGAAACTGTAGTTTGCCTGTTTTTCTTAAGAGCTGGGCAACAGGCCCTGTCTGAAATCTAGTTTCCACAAGGTTTTGCAATTAGAGAAGTATGAATGCAGCAAGTTAGGGAACAAAAATAAACAACATTTCATACTTCTTCCTATTAGTCTCTGAGCTATTATGAAAGCCTTTTCAGAACCAGCCTTTGAGAATGAAATTATTGGGTTATCATCTGATTTTCTGACCAAGAGTGCTTGCAATTTAAAGCAGAGCAGGATAAAAAGCTTTACTGATGTGACACAGATACTTTCTGAGACAGAATTTATGCATCTTCTTTGTTGGTATTTGATGTCTTATTTGAAATAAAACCTTCATTGAGAAATTGCAGAGCAAGAATTCAATTCTCCAGTTTGCCTGGAAAAAAGACACATGTGGAATGACAGGAAAGAGGAGCTATGGAGAAAACCTTTCAAGACAATATCCGTTATGAATGTTGACCAGAATTCCCCCATGCCATCCACACAGAAATTGATTAGATATACAGAAAATGGTACCCCCCCCCAAAAAAAAAGACTACCAGATTTGCAGTACTACAGCAGCAACCTAAGTTTTTAGTTCTCAAAAACTTCATATAAATCCTCCATCACCTTCTGCCCTTCCCTTCCACTTCTACCTCTGAATTTTATAGAAGAGAAGACAAAGAGGATAGAAGAACCATTTATGACCCTAAGACTATTGCAAGTTGGTGCAGAGCTTCTTCTGCTTCTTCTTTGCACCCTCTGCCACACATAGCTGACAGGCAAGACTCACCTACAGAAACCAGAAGAAGGAATTGAGCACCTGCTGCATGCACAGACCTGGAGTTCCTTCTTCATAGGCATAAAAACTTTGCCATGATAAACATGAGACTCACCAGTGTAGATACCCTGACATTGTCAGGCTGAACAATTTCATCTCTTCACTCCCTTTTTTTGTACTTTACAGCTTTTTAATATAAGGACTGATATTTTGCTTCTGTTTGTACCTGAGACGACTTAATCCCTGGTGGGTCCAGTAAGCACTGCACTGTGATAAGAATAATGTGCATAGCAAGAGAAAGAGATCAGCTGGCCATTTCTGAATGCCCCATGACCCTGCTAATGCTTCAAAATTCTTGCTTTTGTGGGTAGTACTGCAGCTTTTTTCCCTATGAGAGCAGGGGACACACATGTAATTTGCTGACCCACTAGATCCAACGCATGGGTCCAGGAAAAGAAAAGTTGCAAACCGCATACCCCAAACTACAAGGCAGCAGACTAGCATTATGGCCTTTCTCTTATAACATGACTACCCTGCTTTTCCCCTGTGGATGTGTGTCACTCAAGAAAATATCTGTTCCCATTCATTAGTCCAAAAACCAAGTTAACACGCCTTGCATTTTCAGCACTATGGAAGGTCTATATTGATAACTTATGTTAATGCCTAACTGGATTTATAGCAAGAGAGGAAAACTATATTTGTGGTTTATGAATATGAAGTTATTCCTTCACTAAAGGAAAAAGGCAGGAAAAAAAAAAAAGCTGGCATTTTGCTGAAGAGCAAATGAATAAAGACTTTTTGAGAAGCTCTTCATAAGCAGGATTATAAGCACTACGAAACGGAAGTTTTATTTTGAATGATGGTAAAGTGCAACAGAAAACGGATCTATTGGCTTGTGCACTTCTTTCTTTTCAAACACAATCACCACGTTTCTTCCTTAGACCATCTATTTTCATAACATGAACAGAGTAGTTGTCCTTATCTCTAAAACTCCTTATGTATAACTTACAAGTTTGCACAAAAGGCTTTATTATACCAGTGCTGGGTCAAGAAATACTTGGATTCCATAACTTGTTCATTCGAGAGCATCCCATCTCTGCTAGAACAGGGGCAAGAGCCATTAAACCTTAGCACTCTGCTTTCTCAGGTAGTCTAGAAAAAACAAGTTTGTAATGATGTATGAGAAACTAAGTTTCAGAGCACACCGAGTGAATGCAGCAACAAACATAATGCCATCCCTCTGCAGCATTTTAACTGTTAGCCTTTCACCCAGAATTTTTTGAAGATGCAGCAATGATATGGGACATCTCTTTTCATATACATACCTTACAGTCAGTTTAATGGAGCTTTTGGTCTGTTGGAGTAAATAGGCCACATTTGAGTAAAGACATAAATTAAGATTCATGGTGCTACATACCTTCCTTAGCTGACCAGACCTGAAGTACAAAACTTTGGAGTTTTCACTTTTACTCCCCAAAAGCTTCACACAGTGAAGAACACACTTGCTTTCTCTTTTCTTTTAAATAAAGCAACATCTTCAGGAGGAAGAATGTTCACAGACTCAAAATATCAGTAAAGATCCAGGAAAAAGGAGAGAGGCTTGCGTTCAAACACTGACCTACTTCCTATTATAGCTTTCCTCGTCACTGAAGAGCACACAGTGCTTCTTCAGTAAAACTGAAATGCTGTGGCATATGCTTCTGTAGACAAATAAAATGCTGACAGGCAATGCACTAAACTGAGCCATGCTACTTCTTCCTCCTGTGAAAGCCCTTTAAACATCAGTATTACCTTATGCGCTGGGATAATGACTGAATACTTTATAAATGGGACAGAAAGCCAATTATTCTACACATTCGCAGTCACAAGAAAAAGCGTGAGATCAATGTGCTTATAACCTATTTTATAAATACTTTAACAGAAAAGAAACAAACGAGAATTAAGTTCGTTGTTTCTTAACACTTTAAAGAGCTGCTAATGTATGTACTGTAACCCATGAAGGTTATTTATAGAAGGCAAGCTTCTGCACAGCCTTCTTAGAAAATCATTTTTATTAACCCTCGGATACCATGTTTGTTAAAGCCCTGAGGATGTGTTACAATTAATAATTGGTGTGAAATTTGAATTTCAACAGTGTTTTTTAATGCCCAGACATAAAATGCCGGTTGACAATCTGTGATTAAGATGAAACATTAAGGATTATTTGATTAAAATCAACAAAAGAGCAATAAAAACTACCAGTCCTAAATACCCCAGTTTTAAATGCAACACTTCTCCCAGATACAGGAATGTACAGCAGACATACTTGTTGAGAAACCTGCACAGCATGGCTGCAACTTGCGAACAAGGAAGTTTAAAATATCAGGATTCATGCTGAAGTAAAATGTTTAATATTAGATACCTTGTACTTCAGCAGTCTTGAAATTGATACAATCACTAGCATTTATTGTCACAATTTTCATTTGCAAAAATATGATTATTTTTCCTAAAGCGAAGCATACCTTAGCTGTGCCATGAAAAATGATGCAATTCTGTGGAGTTCCATTTGTTGTTTATCCTAATTATTACAGTATAGTATTATGATCGTATTGTTTTCTATAGACAACAAGTTAAATCTACTTACAGTTGCTAAATTTAGGATTATCCCCAGATAGGTATATTAAGCATAAAAATAAACTGATTCTAGATTATACCAAATCTCTTTAAATAAATTAAACATTCATTCATTAAGTCTTATGATATTCCAATGGATAACTGCTCTATTTTAAATAAATTAATTAATAAAATATGCATATAATATTTAGGAGTGCAACTATTAAATCTCATTACATAGACCTTACCAACAGCTTCTTCCTGCAAATTCACAAGCCTTTTAAAGTTAACGCATAGTTAAATGTATTTTGTACAGAAACTTGCCAGAGGGAGGTTTTTTGTTAGCCTTCTATAAATATTCTGTGCTAAATATTTTTGCCATATACATAAATTTCCCTGAAAATGCTTTTAAGTGATTTCCTCTCCACACATTGTCTAAAAATACAGTACAGTATAGTAAGAATACAAAACAGCAAAAACACTGTGTAAATAACATAGAATATTTAGGAAATTATGTTGAATATTTTAACAGTTCATAAAAAATCTGCAGTCACATTTTCTGTTGTTTCTTACTAAACCTGCACTTAGTCTTGCATATGAAAAAATGAAAGGCAGAACTGAATCCCAGTAAATACCTGCAATAATTAAGGAAAGGCAGATGAACAAATGCTTTCAAAAACAGTTTAAGGAATATAAAAGAATAAATTCATGTTTATGCAAAAAAATGAGTTAAAATATTTTTCAAAATATTGAATAAATAATATATTCTGACGTTTACTTAATTATTGATACGATAACTTTCTCACACAGAAGCACAAGTAGAACCCAGGTATGAAAAATGGTCACAGGAGCCTACGAAGTCCCAGACTATATTAGTGATTCCATGCTCCAATACCAATAATTAAAAGTGAGAATTTGCAGAACATACTGCTCGATCAGCACAGGTAATGAATTATAATTAGAGTAGTATACTTAAAAAGCATTGGTGACAATGACTAGGTAATTTGTAGTTAGACTCTCGGAGCTTAATTAATAATTCTAACTTCAACCTTGCCTGCTGCAATATTCACTAGCTGCAATCATTACATGATAAGCTTTGGGAAAGAGAAACAGGCAGTTTGCACCTGTAAAATCCAGCCCTCACTGAGGCCATGCCAACACTTGCTGGAACAAGTAATATTTTGCACACTAGGGTTTAGCCCAGAACAAATAGCTCTGGCTTAGCTGGCCACAAACATGCAAACTGAATCCCAAAATAGGCAGGCCCAAGTATGCCCTTAATGTATTTATCATAATACAGTGGTATTTCAAAAACCTACACTTAAATATAGCTATGTAAAATGGAACATAGAAAAAAAAATCACTGTAGTTGTATAAATCATAAATTATTAGAAGTAAATACTTCAGCCCTTTTTAAATTCTGAAGCATTTAAAAAGGTGAAAATACAGTCTGTTCAGGATGTATTTATTTTTTTTTTTCAAAAACACCCATTGGGAAACTGATGACAAAAAACAAGTTATAACTGAATAGATGCAGATTTCTTTAGAGAAACAGATTCATTATGTGTGAATATTGTAGATGCTTGCAGATTGACATTTAGGAAATGGGCCTTTTTAGGCTTTGCATTCCACATGCTTTACCTCTTCCCCCCTGCCCCCCCCCCCCCCCCCCACTAGTCAGTATATCTGGTGTAACAACTTGTTATTGATTTATAACTAACAAATAATTTTCCCGTGTTTTGGGGATGAATACACACAGGCTCATGGTAGTATGGTGGCATGTGTGAACTAGAGAGTAACTCAGAATCATCGGTGTCTGTAGCTATTCTGGTGGCCCTCGTGTGTTTGGAAACCACTCCGAAGAATTTAAAGTAGAAGTAGTCCATCATAATCATGCTGTAAAAGAGCTATAACTTCTTTAACAAAATCAGTCAGAGGCCAATTCAAAGTGGAATAAATCCAATCCAAAATGACTAAGGAGTCAAGCTGCTAGTGATACAATGCTGTGATGGCCAGAATTTATATATCTGAATAGAAAAGATATTTTGATGATCTGCGTTTTCCTTTTAAGGATGGCAATATTATTTATTCACTTTCTAGAAGTACATAACTTGGACATGACCCCAGTCTGAAATGAGAGAAAAAATACATCTATCCATATCTATCTCTATCACTTCACTTTTTAAACGGTATATATTGTTAATTCCGCAATTATCATAGTAAATGTTACAGTGATTATAAATCTCATCAGAAAAGTCCATCCGTTATTATTGCTTCAAAGGCAATTTAATAGCAATAGCAGCCAAATAGAAAGCCATGACTCCAAAAATAAGATAAACAATTCTCATTTTTTATATTTGATTTTTTTCAATCTGGCTTGAAATATTGTAGCTGTGTGATAATCTTTGGCACTCTGTTCCATTGACAGTAGGTCTCTTTCTGAATTCAGAAGATGGAAGGTGAGATGGTATCAACCAATCCAGCACCACACCAGCTGAGAATTTCACTTTCACAGCTCCTCACTTTTATTAAGTAGTGAGAGCTTTGTAAACAAACTTTAAATGTTAAGCATCAGCATCCAAAAATAAATTCTCATCTATTTAGAGACAAGAAAAAAGCTTTAGAAAGAAAAAGCATTTAAGGGTTTATTTTTAAGCAGTTATTTTTAAAATGATCAGCCTTGACATCAGAACATTCTGTCATCGTAAGAAAAGGGAGTTTAATTCTAAGGGAACCAGCTGCTTGCTTTACTTTGAGTTCCATAATTCTTCCTTTCCAAACTTAACAAAAGCTACCGGAGTGTAACTGCTCAGTGGTAATTGACTTAAATATCTAGAGAAAATAACAATTAAAAAGGTACAAATGGTTTCCCGCTGTACAAATACATTAAAGTAGGTAAATATGAATTCTGAATAAATGAATATTTAATACATTCACTCTTTGAAAAGAACTCTTTTCTTCTGTATACACAAAAGTCACAAACTGTTTTTGAAAACAGCTACTTTGAAAAGTAAATAAGACAGTGGCAAAGAGTATGTTGTGTCCTACTTTTCTGGCTGATCTAATAGTTGATTGTTCACTTTACTTTGTGGTATCTATCACTCCTTTAGCATAAGTATTGCAGTGGGTGAACTGAAGGGTCACCTTCAGGAAGACTTTGCATTCTGATAACATATTACAATGTGAATAATATCCAAAGTGGAAATACTGATGGACAATAGCATGTGATGACATATGTCAGCCATGGGAGGGAGGCTTAAAAAAGCAGGACATGCCATAAGGAAATCTGACTTCAATTGTTGGCCCTGATACAGCTTTTCTTTGTGACAAATAATTTCATCTTCCTAAATTGCTTTTCCCACAATTTAAATGGGATAATATTTGTTTACTTTTCCAGATACTTTGAGGACTAATTTATTCCTACTTGGGAAATCATTTCAAATTCAGAAAATAGAAGCCTCTAGGGGACCCTAGCATAAAGTTGACCTGTAGACCAGAAAGACGTCTCTTTAACAGTGAGCGGTCAGGCTCGGGCACGTTCACTGCAATTTGACTCCCCTTACATGCAACTTCTGCCATGACTATTAACATAAAATGTTTATTTCTGGCACACTACCATTAGCAATCTAAATCTTGCCAGTCTCTCATGTGAACATACCAGAACAGCAACAGGATTAAATTTATTTCACTGCAACTGAATTAAATTTAAGGCACCTTAGTGGTCATTAGCACAAACTTAACAGGTCTTTTTAACATCTGGAGTATTCCTCATTCTGTCTACTGTTTATCTCTACTCCAACCCTGCAGTCCCAGAGCTCTTTTTTCTACCTTTTTTCCTGCCTGGTAAAGACTTATGGCTCAGGTATAATTGCCTCAACATTTGGTACCCTCCCTTCCACATTCTGTTGTTCTGAGTAGAAACTATGATTAAAAAATGCAAAACTATATCTAAAAATTTTAAACTCTCCTGATGAAGGCTAAAGAGATTAAAGAAAAGAAATATATATATACATGTATATATATTATTGGTATATTGTGGAAACTGAATCTGAGAACTCTCCTGAATCATTGTCAGAGAAAATGTCTCATAACTTACCGGATCATTATGATGACTTATCAAAAATAAAGTATCAGTAACTGAGCTCTTGAGAAAACACAAATTAAACTGATGACTTCTGAAACACAAAATACACCTAGTTTAACAGCTGCTAAAGTGCAGGAAACATACAAAGAGGCTTACTTTCAAGCAGGCAAAGTTACAGAATCTAATAGTGTAAGTGGCCACACCTATTCTCCTGATAGCACAGTGAGGTGCTACTGGAATATACAACATAATCCTAGATTAATTTTTATTCCAAATAATTGGAAAAAAGCTCTGGATAACTGTCTTGCATTCCTGGCAGGAATCCAGATAGTCCCAGGTAAAGTATTTGTCATTCACATGGCACTTCCACTGTCTATTTAGAAGAAAGCACGACTATTTTAATCTACTGAGGTCATATTTCTAAACCAGAGGTATTGTATTATGTTAGCTTAGAAGCTGAAACTAATATAAATTTGTATGATTTAAGAAGGAACCGTATACTTTCCTTGTGTAAAAAAAGGAAACAAACAAAATAACCCAAAATGCAATATTTATCATTAAAATCTTTAAAGAAAACAAGTGGTTTTGAAAACAAACTTGTGTCCCAACTGAAACTTCAAATTATTTTTCCTTTTCAATTGGGAAATTTTAGAAAAAGTGAGGTAATTTGAGTTACTTTATTCATATTTCATTATCTTGAAAATTCTTGCTCTTGCTGCTGGTTAACAGCACATATGTGAACAGATCAGCTTGTGTTTCCAATTGGTTTATCCATCTAAATCCACAAATGAAGACTAAGGAAATAAGCAGCCATAGTTCCAGCATTACATACGGGTTCAAAACTGTGGCTGCTATTCCTTATTCTCCTTTAAACAATAAATGGAGAGAAGTGTCAAAAGATCTAGTTGCTCACCAAAAAAAAGGCCAACTCTGGTGCAACTCCAATACTGTTCAAGCATTGTTCAAGTACAGAGTGACAGTAATGAAGTACAGACTGTCACCTGCTGCTGTTTTATTCTCAAAAACTGAAGACAACAATTAATTAATTCTAAATTAGAAACGGATGTTCCACTCAAGAGTTGCAAATACACACACCACAGAAAAGGCAAAGCAAAGATGGCAGCACATGGGATCCTACAAGTCACTGCTGTGTTAGGAAAATGATGGTATTTCTTCAGAAGGAAAAAATATCATAAGCAGTGAGGCGTCACAAGATGTGCACCAGTAGATGCTGGTGTAACTGGTGATCAAGGCTGTGGTCAGGACTGTAGGACATAGAAATAACCACCCCCTTCTGCAGACTTCAAAAGGGAAGGAGATGCATAATGCTCAGCAGGATGGTTTGCCTGAAAAGGTCCAGATGGTTGAGCCCCATTGCCATGGATGTATCTACTCATCTTTTTCATCTACAAAGAAGACACACAAATCCAGCAGAGTACTCCCTATGCTGCTGTTCAGTTTGTTTGGCTGAAAAAAATATTTTGAAGTCCGTATTACACTAATGGTGGGTTTTAATTAGTATTTTCCATCTGAGTAAGGGGAACTGTACCTGTAAGGTATGCTAGTCAAAAGCCACGTGCAGCAGTTGGTGGCACAAAGTGACAGTCCTTTAGACTTCAAACAGCCAAGGAAGAAGACCTCTCTGTGGTGTCCTGATCTAAAACATTTCTAAAAACCTCTAACATTCCTCAAATGAAGAGATAATTTCACATCTAATTATACTCAAAATATATATATTTTTAATGTCCCTAATGTGATTATCTTTTCCAGTTACGAGCACTAAAATTCTGAATAAGAAAAAATAAATCTTTGGCTGTGTATTTATCACACTTACAAAATGTGGTGGGACAACCCTATCCAAAGGGTGATATCAGACATCCTTCATTGTTCTGTGAGGCAGCAATGGCAGAGTAGCTCACTGTATACCTTGAATTTAGGAGCACAGTCTCATTTGCCCTCTACTTGCCCTCCCTTTCCCCTATGTTTTCCCTGGCTTTTCTCTACCATCAGTATAAGCAAGCTGTTCAAGTTATTCCCAGGGAGAATGAACAAAAAAAAAAAAAAGCACCTCAAAATCTGACAAGTGGTGTTCTCCTGCCCTGGATTCTGAACACTCTTATTTTAATTCTGTGAAGTAGAATTTACATAAAACTTCAAACACTTAGTCTGGATTTATTTGACTGTATCAAGTGCTTAATCCACATATAACAGAAAAAAAATAAAAATCTAAAGCATGGTCTTGGTATTACAATAATTTCAAGAAAAAATTCAAGAAAATCCTAGAAGTCTGCTGTATTGCTACGTTATAGAGAGTGTTTTTAGGATGTGTCAAGAAAGCCAGATAGCAGCAAATAACCTGCAGAATTCCCTCATTGAATTATGTGCTTGTAAAGATTCTGTCAGTTACAGAGCTCTGTCACACAATATAAGCTCAAAAGAAACCCTGGATGACTAAGATAATTTCAATGATTTCTAAAAGTTTCCAGATCCTTAGCGATTCATTAATGGATTTAAATTGTCCTTTAGTTTTAAGGGCAGTTCATGCTGGCAATTTATGTTCTGTAGCACTGAAGAGAAAGAAGAATCTAACTGTTAAGCAGCTCTCAAGTCAAAACTATATAATGCACTATCCTTTAGTATCTTTTCTTCCTTAGATTACCTCCATCTGAAAAGGACCATGCTGATGGGCATTTCTTTGTTTCTTAATGTAAAACATTGCAACTGTTTTCTCTGAAATAATATATACCCATATATTCTGTATAACAATACATCATCAGCCAAAACTCTCACACAGCATAGATACAACAAATCCTTATGCATGCAATCTAGGAGAAAGAAAATTCAGGGAAATATTTCAGTTTTAAACTTTTGTTGATCACAACAAATTACAAAGTTTTGAATCAGTGCAGAAATAGCAACTATTTCTTGGATTGTTAGAACAAACCCCTAAACAATGGTATGTTTTCCTGGCGCGTGAGCCAGTGATACCATCAGCTGAGAATCTGATGACTCAGAACACTGTCAATTTTGTTTGTCGACATTGTTAAGCTTAGTACCCTATGTCACAACTTCTGCCTAGTTTATCTACAGCAAGCCCAAAGAATGCTAACTTTATTATTCAAAATCAGTTGCTATCCCTAAATATTTAGGGAGAAATGTCAAGTTTCAAACACACTGGAGTACTTTTCCATAATTTAAAACCAGTCCTGCAGCTGGAGGCAATATAAATTCACTACCTAAAGCAGAATTACTTGCATGAAAGACTTCTTATGTCATACACAATTTAGTGGGTCTGGGCTGACCCATCCGAGCAACTGCTGCCTTGTCCCAAACGCAGCTGCTCAGCAGGCTCTCAGCACCGGCTGCAGCACCGCAAGGGGAGGGAGCCCAGCTGCTCCGCTGCCTCGCAGGGCATGACGGCTCTCGCTGAAAACCACAGCTCGGTTACAGCACGCGCTTCCTTAAAATGAGTTCATTTTTACTTCACCTGCATAGCTGGCCTAGCAGAAGCCAGTGGATAGTCTGGGAACCTAAAAGCATCGCTGCTCCACTTCTTCTTCCCTGTCAAACTATACAAGAAATTATTCTACATTAGATCATCAGACTGCTGTGGGTAAATCTCGTGTGCATTTGATTGATGCTTTCCTCCCACAGCACCCAGGATTCTGCCTGCTTCTGGGTTTCAGCAATGTTGGCTGTGCACTAGACTAACTGTCCTTGTTGGGTCCTTGCTGTCACTTGCATTCCTTCTTTATTTTGTGCAAAAAAGGAAGACAAAACATGGTCGAGAAAGTATGTCAAAATATACTTTGTGGTCTCTTAACCTTTCTGTAAGAATATGTTCAACCCTCAGGCTGCAAAGCACGAGCATCACTGTAATACGTGCTTGCTGATACACGTGATAACATTCTCCTTATGCATCACTTTTTATTGTAGCTAGGGAAGGGAAGAAGAGGAAGCTAAAGAAATCCATTAAAAAGAATCACATATTTCTTTTAGCCGCTGATTTTACTGACGATTACTAATGAAATACTTCATGGTCCTGTTCTCTTTATGTAAAATATAATCCTGAATACGATCACTTACTTCTTCAGCCTTTCTCATTTGTTTTATACATATGGACAATTATATACATGCCTTCCTGGTATCTCACCATTTTCTGGTATCAGACCAATTTACAGTGAACAGCAAGGTTGTTGAGATAAAAGGGATGAGGAAGATGGACAGATAACAAGTAGGAATCGTATATCCACCCTTTCATACTCTCCTTTCCTCCACAACCTCCTCCCCATCACTCTCTTTCTCTTTCCCCTCCATCTTCTAATCTTTTCTCTTACAAAACAAACGTCACCTATTTTTCATTAAGAAGTATAGAAAGAAACTTACTTTTCCACATACACTTGACCATCAGAATACCCTCTTCCACAATATGAGACTTACACATGACAGAAGTCTTGTAAGTAAGGAAACCTCATGCCCCTCTCACAGTATAAATTTGCATTCTGCCTTTCATCACCTCTGCCCCCCACCATTGTCAAAAATGATTGATTGGCTATTGAAATAATACTTACATCTCCTTCCCAAGTTTGGTCTTCTGAGCTGATGTAAAATGAGATCACAACCCAATACTGTAGGTGACACATGACATAAAACTGTCACATCTCTCCATTTCCTACTTCTCTAATTAATCATTCAAGTGTCTCCTTAGGAGGAGTTTATTTATCTGGACTCGAGAACTGAAGCATCCCTTGAAGGGGGAGGGAAGAAAGCAAGATAGGCAGGGAAGAAGCATTCTGTCTTTTTCCAATTAATTCCCTTCATTATTTGCACATTACCTCTGGATAAAGCCACCACCAAACAAACTTCTCAAAGACCACTGGGGCATCTGCTATTCTTTTGGATACCCTGCATTTTCTTGAGCAAATCACAACATACCCACATCTCTCAAAACATCTGCCAGTTCATACCAAACATATCCTCTTTCCTTCATCTCTCCTAGCACTATCCTCAACCTGCCGCCGGTAGTTAAGGTGGTATTTCTTCTTTGGGTCTCCTTCTAGCTCTCTGTATTTCAACCATTTCTAAACGTTTTCTTTGTCACTACCCCATAATTTACATTTTCCCATCCTTCACCAAGCATATTCCCATGTGGGATCTGATCACATCACATTTCTTTATTGCATCTCTTATTTCTCTGGCCTTTTTCTTTCTAATTTCTTTAACAAATGCAGTTTTACCACAATCACATCTGCTCGCAGTGCACCTGCAAGGATCAGTTTCTTAAGCTCTTTGAATCACCATGCAACCCTCTTTATAAGTTTCTTCCATTGACACCTGCTCCTCCATCTTATTAAATACAAACTATTTGTCTTCACTTCATGCCCTATTTCCACTTGACCATTTCTCATTTTTATCAGCTCTTATCTCCAACTTGCCAATATTGCTTCCCTCCATCATTCACTTGTAAAATGCCTAAGTACAGCAGCGGTCTAGGGTTCTGCTCTGTAATTACAGTTACGTAGTACTGTGGTAAAGTAAATAAAGTTAATTCTACAGCATGCACAGAGGACTGTGTTACTGAAATCATAGCACAGATCTCAACCTGATTAAAAAAAAGTCAAATTGACTGTGAAAATTCCAAGTTCTTTGTCCATTTCCTGGCAAATGTGTCATACTTCTTTTTTTTTCCCTCCTTCTTTCTTTCCTTTTTTTTTTTTTTTTTTTTAATCTGGTATTTGAAGCAGTGCTGGCAATCATCATTAATCATTAATCTTCCCATTTTCTTTTGCATCATGGGCAGGTACGCTGTATTTATTTAGGTGACAGGCTATGCTTACCTGAGGACGAGCTCATTAAATCTTACTCATTCACCCACCTGCTTTTATGAGGAAGTCATTTCAACTGAAATACAGACAAGCTATTTTCACTTAAGAATTTGACATGCACATTGTAAATTACAGGAAATATTTTAAATCACTTTAAAATTTTGTGTATAACACCCTATAACCTTCTATTGGTTTATCTGTTTACAATAACTGTTACTGTATGCGTACTGAATTATTTTGAAATCTTTCTCATAATAAGATTTTCACAATATATTCCACTACACTGCCTGCAGCAATACTTCCAAATCCCTCCTTCTTTCACCCTTAACTTTCTTCTTCCATTACAATCCCCGCTCAAACTTACAACTTTGCATAATGAAATTACGGCAATGATCCTTCCATTTGTTACCTCCTGCCTGGACTAATGCAATTTACACAAGTAAAGGCAGCAGAAGGCCTGCAAGTATGTACAAGGAGCTCCTGACAAAACTCGAGCACAAAAAGGAAGTATATAAGACACGGAAGCAGGGCCAGGTAACCCAGGAAAAATATATGTGCACTGTCTGAGCTTGCAAGGATTGGGTTAGGAAAGCCAAAGCAACCCAGAGCTGAAGCTAGCAAAGGGACATGAAGGGCAATGAGGTCTTCTATGTGAGCAGTAAAAGGAAGACATGGGGAAATGTGGGCGCGCTGCTGAATAGGCATGGGTCTTGATCATAAAGGTTATATTGCTTCAATAAAGAAGGTAAAGCTTTCAGAAATCTGAGGCCCCTGCAACCAGGGAGCAAGTCTGGAGCATGAAGATTACTCTCAGTGGGAGATGAACAGGTTAAGGAACA
The DNA here is from genome assembly GCF_040182565.1 of Anser cygnoides. Taxonomy (NCBI): domain Eukaryota; kingdom Metazoa; phylum Chordata; class Aves; order Anseriformes; family Anatidae; genus Anser; species Anser cygnoides. Next base: position 40,575,114 of record NC_089874.1, on the reverse strand, counting down.
CTTAAACTGAACACATACAAATCCATGGGACCAGATGGGATTCTGAGGAAGCTGGCTGATGTTGAAAGGCCACTCCCAAAATTATCTTCAAAAAGTCGTGGTGACAGTGAGATGTTCCTCATGACTGGAAGAAAGCAAACATTGCTCCTATCAACAAGGGCAGGAAGGAGCATCTACGGAACTACAGGCAAGTCAGTCTCAGCTTGGTTTCTGGGAAGGCAATAGAACAATTAAGCCTAAAAAAATGTTTCCAGACACATGAAGTGCAAGAGGGTGAGTAGCTGACACAGACTCATGATGGGGAAATTTTGCCTGACCAACCTGATGGCTGCAACAGCGCACTCAGCAAGTTTTCAACAGCATCCTGAGCTGTATTAGGAAGAACATTGCTAGGAGGTCAAAGGACGTTATCCTTCCCTGTACTCAGAACTGGTGAGACAAACCTGCAGTGCTTGGTTCAGATCTAGGCTCCTCAGTATGAGACAGACATGGAATACATTGAAGCAAGTCCAGCTATTGGCCACAAAGATGATTAAAAGACTGCAGAATCTGTCAATGAGGAGAGACAGAGAGTTGGGATTGCTCAGCTCGGAGACAGAAAGGCTCAGGGGGTCTTAGCAGTATGTATAAATACCTGATGGAGCAAATGAAGAAGAGGGAGACACTAAGTGAAGGCTGATGACAGGACAAGACACAATGGGCACAAACTGAAATACAGGGAATTCCACCTCAACAGAAAAAAATGCCTTTTTTTTTTTTTTTTTAAACTGTGAGGGCAGTCAAACACTGAAACAGGTTGTATAGAGCGGTTGTGAAGTCTCCATCCTTGGAGATACTCGCCTAACTGGACAGTTGGCAACCTGCTCTAGCTAATCCTGCTTGAAGCAGAGAAATTGGGCTATATGATCTCCAGAGGTGCCTTCCAAACCCAAACATTCTGTAATTCTCTGAATTTACCTTATTTAAGAATGAATTCTGAGTCCTGAATATGAGCATCTTTCCAGAGCCCTCTGTTTATATAACAATCTAGAACTATGTATCTTTCATTAGGATGATACTGCCAAACCTTACGCCAAGTGTCCTTACTTTCAAAGCCCTCAGTGGACCTGACAGTAGGTACCAAGGTATTCATTTCTACCAAAACAAAGTGTATTTTTTCAGCAAACACAGCTAAGAAAACTGGAACAAAACATGGGACAGCAAGTGAAGACATTCACACTGGACAGAATCTGGAACAAACTTTCAAATCAAGCTAGATTAAAATACCTAGTTAGTTTTAAATCATAACACAAAATTGTTCCTCAGGCTACAGTTTTCCTGACATTATGAAAAAAATATACAAAAGAAAACCTTATTTAATTTTCACTTATGAAGGATACATCAAAAAGACATTCAGAAATGGGAAAAGCACCATTCCATGAGAATAACCACTGGTATTCCAATACCACTTAAGATGAAGTATGAAAGCAACCAAGAAAGTACTGTAAGGGATTTGATATTGCCTGCTGGCAAAGAGCTATCATGGTGGAACAGAAGCTGGTATGGGCTCCAGAGCCAGCAGCTCATAAATTATCACTACAAGATTTTATCTTGTTCATCAGGGCAGATTTTGTCTGACTCAAAAATCTGGGTTTGTTTTCAATTAAAGAATTAAAAAATGAGGGCAAAATTTTTAATGAAGAAATTTATTTATCTCATAGCCAAAGCATACTATGTGAATTAATCATCTCTGTTCAAATGCTTTTGTTGTTTTTGTCAGAACTAGGAGAGGTAATAGTATATTTAGTGATTTTAGTATTTTAGTATAAACAGTGAGCACATGACAGTCGAGATGTTCTAAAAGACAACTTGTGTATGACCTTATTTCAGACTAAGACTTGGATCCATTTAGCTGATTCAACAGCACTACAAAAAAACAACATGGATAATTTCCTGCTTTGTCTTAGGTAGGAGATGCTGGCAGCTATCTACGGAATGAATCAGAGATTTTTCAACATTGCAATTTGAAGGATAACATGTGCAGCAAGTATGACTGAGTCTTCTTTCTCCTTTTGTAAAGGCCATTGAAATTACTGTAAATATTTTTTAGTAAATACATAACTAATGCTATTGTTATTTAATAGGCCTACTTTTCAGACACAATTCTTTCTATTTTCATATGCGTATGATTTGTATACCAACATTTTTCTTTAGAGTTAAATACAAAAAAAAGCATTGTTATCGTTATTGAAACCATGTAACATAATAAGCCAGCTAGAACAGACACTATGAATTTATATTTCAACTGAGGACAAAAAGACCAGTGTCTAGAAGACTGACGTAGAATGACCAGTTTAAAAAGATTTTCTATTTCTTAAAAAAAATAAAATAAAACAAGCCTCCAATACCCTGATGGAAAAACCTAGTAATATTTAATGCAATATTCTCCACACTTTTTTATTTTTTGTCAAACTGCTAAGCTTAAATAAAAGCAAATTAATATTTTCAGTGAAATAAAAGTTATCTCCCATTACTCTAGTAGACACCTAAAAATAGTCTAAATGAAATTGGCAGCTGTGTATAAAAACTCCTTTAGTTTTCATGAAAGCTTTTAAGTACTGTTGCAGTGAGGAATCAATATTACCTAGCTGGTGTAACAGTGAAATAGTTGGGTGCAAAGCAAAAAAAATAAGTGCAATCAAAGTAAATGAACTGTGATCATACCAGCAGGCCTAGCAAAATTAGCTTTAATTTTGGGAATATTTATGAAGTATATGTGTAATTTTTCATGATAAAATTTCACCTACAGTTCAACACATACTGATAAAACACTTTTTGATGGGTACACAAAACAGTTTGATTGGAATTACTTATCGAGCAAGCAAACTTGTACTAGAAAACAGATGAACTTCACAACCAAACAGAATGTTTCTGTCTCAAATTCTGGTTTCACATCTGCTTATTAGGACTGTCTCTTGAGTGAATTAATTATCATTAAGGAGCCACACACATTGTATCCAGTCCCATTAATAATATCTTTTAAAATAACCCTTCAGGTATCTTGGCAGGCATGGCAAAATTAGTATTTAATATTTCTCTATTGAACTAATTAGGATGAACATAAAATATGAAATACAGGATTTGTAAAAATATTTTCTTATGAAATTACACATAATTATAGTCTTTTTCAGCTATGTGTACCTTTTAATATAGTACTTAATCACCATGTTTTTATTCTATGAAAAGTGTGAAATAGCAGGACCTACAAGGCTTTTCTTGTACCAATGAGCTGAAGAAAAAACAACTGTATTTAATGCAGTTATCTTTCTGTTTGTCATTATGAACAGATTAATAGTATAGAAGTAGATTAGATTAAGAAATAAACATTTTCTATACGTTGTTCACTACAGTTTCCATATGTCAGTAATTTCAAGTGTCACCAAATAATTCTGAGTTTGTTAGAACAAATTTGACCTGTTAATTCCCTCTTTCACATAAATATAAATCATTTAAAAAAAAAAAAACATTTCTTCACTGAAGACTAATGAATGCACTCATTCTGCATTCTGTAGAACAGCCATCAAAACAATAAAAAACCACCATACCCCTACACCTTTTTTTTTTTTTTTTTTTTTTTAATTTTTCTGTTCTTTTTGTCCACTTGACAAGCCACCTGTCAGTGAAACTTAGTAGTGGAGCACCTACAACCCTCAAAGACAAGCAGCCATTTTCGTCTCTTGTTGCTAGTCCAGTAAAGACTATACAAGTCCTCATGAAAGCACTTATTTAGAGCAAAAACCACTTCACATAAAGATTTTGGCAATGGAAACAGAAAATATGCTATTACGTATAAAAAAAAAAAGGATGACACAGAGAGCAAACTGATGAGATAAGAGAGACATAGCAAAGCAAGAAAGGTTTGGAATTTCCTTGGAAAAGAGAGTTCCTCTTTACAAAGAAACTGACATACACCTTGTAATAAGCATGTGCTAGTTATAAATGCCAGTAAACTGAAAACTGAGTAATCTAGGTACCCACAAACCAAATACAGACTAAATGTGGTAAAAGAAAACACCGCTTTTTCTGATCCAGTACTAAACTATTTAAATTTCTGGTTTTGGATATACCCATTTCAATGCTCAACTTTTAGTGTGTTAAGCAGCCATGCATCTGTCACATGTAGGGGTGACGAAGGAAGGCAGTGATGATGAATGAGGAAGGGAATTAAGTGAACAAGCAAAGGAGGCCCTCTACATTGCATGGGAGGCATGAGGCCAAGCAGTTTGGCTAAAGGAAGAACAGAAGCCTCGAAATAAAGGGTCAGGCTAAAGCAACTCATTTCACAAGATGGGATGTAGAGACTCTGTTAATGGTTGCTCACTGGTGTTCAGTTCTGATATGTTTACCTAAAGTAAAGCAGTCAGTGGAAGGCTATCTAAAAGAAATGTTGCCTTAAAGAGCAGAGGAGATTAAAACCTACTGTAAGTGTAGCAGGTGATGTTCTGCTGTTAATGTAATCTAATGTAACTAAGAAGCAGAAAACAGGCGGAAAGATGCAAATCCCAAAGTCTAAGGAAATTTTTTATCTTTTAATTACTGATGCTTGCTCTAATTTCAGAGAAGTTTTATTTTGAAAAGGTGAGGGTAGGGGAGAAGGAAAAAAAGCAAAGCAACACAGCAAAACAAGAATTCAACTTTCAAAACCTGCAAAATCATCTACGCTTTGTTTTTCCAACAGACTCTGTAAACTAGTCAAATTCCATAGTTAGTTAAAAACAGAACAAACAAAATAGGTACTAGAAACCAGGCAAGATACCACAAAAATGAAGCCAAACAATGAATTCATATAAAATCACAGTATATGCTTCATGAACAATAACACTGTGAAATAACTTGGCATGATTTATCACCAAAAAGAAGTTGGTCTTCCTAGAATGCATCAAATAACATTGTCTGTTGGAATCAAAGAGGTGGAGTGGAGCTACCAGCGATATCGGCTGCTTTCTGTGTTTTTGTGGCTGAGGGCAAATGTTTGTGCATCCTATCAGTAGCTCAGGTAGGCTATCAAGTACCTCATTGCAGTCTGGTATTTCATGACAGCAGCCTTTAAATTAATCCTGGTGAGTGGCCTTAATGTTAAATTTTATTACTGCTATCAACCTGACATTAATTTTTCCACGGCTTTTTGAGATTTTGTGAGCTGTGCTTTGCTCCACTAATCCAAGATGCTACATTATAACCTTGAAATCTTGATGGTAATGTATCATCATAATTGGAAAAGAAATTAAAATGGTCAAAATAAGCTTAAGGTATCAGCTACTTGCTGTGTTTTCCTTAACCTTTCTTTTGCCAATTTTTCTACACTAACTTCTTCACAGATTATTCTTTCTTCTGGCAGTTAAACTGAGTTCACTTCTCAAAAATAATGAAAAGCAAACTAAAAAGATATCCCATTTTCTTACACATGCCTAGAAGCTGGCACTGTCGGTGACTGCAGAAGGCCCATTTACACACAGCTGTGAAGAGCTCTGAACAGCACTGGATCGTTCCCCTTTGATGATGCAAAACCACTTCAGCTCTGGTGACTGTTTGCAGGCAGTTAAGAAAGGAGATTGTAAACCTCCAAAAATATGGCCAAGAGAAGGAAACTTTCAACATTAAGTGCTGTACGAAGCAGTCTAAACATGCGCCTGTATTCATATACACGTAATGCCTGCTGGTCATTTTTAGCATTTGTGTCATTCAGATTTAAATAGGATACTTCTTGAGGACCGTCAAGATTTTGCTCTACAACCACTCGTGTCAACAAAAGGCAAAAAACAGGCCTCAGTGAACCAACTGCTTTCTACAACTTCTATTTTAACTGCATCTCCTAAGTCAGCAATTTTTCCACGTTAAATGACAGGTTACATGCTACTGGGCAAGACAACAAAATAGAGTTTTGTCATATCAGAAACTTCATAAATCTGTGTTCATTAAAACATGAATCAAAACATAACTAATATGCCTGGTTAAACAGAACTATGGCTCTGATTTCATTCACCAAAGTTAGTATTTTCTAGCAAAAAGTAATCTATCAAATGCGTTCAAAAAAGGCGCATGGCTCTCATTGTACAGATTGCCAGTTAGTGGTGTCCTTTTTTCACCAATAAATCCACAAAACTTCCACCGGTATTAATGTGGGCTGAGCAGGAAGTTTGAACATACTCTTCTCTATACAGGAGCATAAAGCAGCCACCCAAGGTCAGGATCTTGATTCTGATAGTGGCCTAAAGGGATGTGCACAGAAGAGATCATACAATCACAGAATCATAGAATGGTCTGGGTTGGAAGGGACCTTAAAGATCATCTAATTACAACCCCCCTGCCATGGGCAGGGACACCTCCCACCAGACCAGGTTGCCCAAAGCCCCATCCAGCTTGACCTTGAACACCTCCAGGGATGGGGCATCCACAGCTTCTCTGGACAATCTGTTCATGTGCCTCACCACCCTCATAGTAAAGAATTTCTTCCAAATATCTAATCTAATTTACTCTCTTTTAGTTTAAAGCCATTAGTCCTCGTCCTATCACTACACTCCCTGAAATCACAGCAGGGTCACTATATGCAATATATCTCTGACTTCTTCCAGTGCAGCTGAGAGACCTTCTGTGGCTGAGGCAACAGTAGGTTCTACATGCACTGTGGATGTAAAACGGATTTCTCTTCTGTGCATTTCTCCAGTCTTTCCTTGATTCCACCTGAAGTGTTACCATCCCCTGCAGCTGTCACAGAGGACTTTCGCAGGTTCAATGGGCATTCTGTGAAACTATTCTTAAATGAGTTAGCTGCTAATTTCATTTGATAGTCTTAATTTGTGCATCTAAAAATTTTGAGAACTGCCACCTCCTTATGAAACTGGTGATTTTATAGAATTCTATCATATTGAATCTTTGGTAGTCCTTGGTCCACACTGAAGAACTTTATTCAGTTGTTCCTTAAATGAGGGAAACTGTTCCTTACCTTGCAAGACAGAATACATTAGGAGAACTTTGAAATCTGATCTTAATTTACAAACAGCACAGCACCTATTCACCTAACCAGCTACAGAGCTAGAAGCACAAAGTTTAAAATAAGTCAAAAATTATATTCTACCACTTGGTACATTCAACCATTTGAATCCTCTTAAATCATATAAATAGTCAAGTCAAATTTTTATCAATGCCAAAGAAATTAAACAGAAATCCAAAATGGGTGAGGGTTATTGACAGCAATGCAAATCATTGCACAGACATCACAGAAATCTCAATATAATCAAAGCACAATTCTGTACATCACTAGAAGTGTTACTTAAGGAGATGTTAATTTGGGGAGGAGGGGGGGCACAAAGCAGAACTGAAACTAAATGATCCTTTCATCATTTTTTTTTCAGTTTTATTATACTTACATCAGAATTCTTACAAAAATTAAATAAAATAGTTATTGTTATTTCACAATATAGTATGACAGCCTGTCTCTTTAATTTAATTTTGGAGGACAGAGGATAACAAACTTTTCCAGTTCTGACCATGCTTCTGATTATGAAACCCACTTCAAATGGCAACACAAACCAAAACATTAATAGAAACAAATCATTTCACTTCTCTTGGGTCATGATCTCTAATCTCGATGTGTTAAAAATCAGTAGCACTTTCATGAAAGTTTTTTCGTGCAAGCTATTACCCAAGACAAATTGAAACCTTGAAAACTTTTCAAAATATGTAGTAAAACAGAGATTTATTTCTCCATCTAACAAATATGAAAAACATGAAGCAAAGCTTTAAATCTGGAGACTGACATAAAAAGAAGAATATATAGTGCTAATATTGGCATCCACAGCATACAGTAGGTGAATATTCTTGCAAAAAAACCCTTGAGAACATAACCCAAAAAAGTGAGTAATTGCATAATGGCTTCACTATTTACCTTATTCAATTATCTATTCACTTTGCACTGAAAGCATGGATGTTGCTTAATTATTGTGAAAGCAAAGAGACAAGCAGCACACAACATCACTTGATTCTATTTTATATATCCAATTGCATTCTTTATATAAATATAAGTTGCTTAATTGGCTAATTCATTACACCTTAATGTGCCATTGCTGCAAAAGTGATCAACAGCAACATGCTTGGCAGTTATATGACAGTAAAACAGAACAGGCTGCAGATGAGGCATTAATCACTTCTGTATATCCTTTCGCTCTGCCTGTATTGTGGGGGAACAGTAAGGAAGTTCAATAAACCTTCTGAACTTATTTTAATAATACCACTTTTAATTTAACATGATAAGCAATATTCCCTGGTCCAACTTAAAACTGCCTTTCTGGAAACAAGGCTTTGAAATATTAATTTATTTCTTGCTGTACATTCTGCATGACAGCCTCTTCTCTCTCTTCCATAAGAGAAAAAGAAAAAAAAACATTACTAAGAATATCTTATGTATCAAAACAATCAGTTGTGAATTAGGTTTAAAAAAAAATCTGAGAACATTCAATGACAGCAGATGATCTGCTGGCACATTGGCCTCACTGCAGGCACACTATCAAGGGTAGCATGGAAACAAAAGCTGAACATAGCGTAGCAATGATGCACTTCCTGAGCAAGCAAAAACAGAGAAAGACCGTTGTCCATAAAGCACTAGAAGACTGTCTGAACTACACTAGCTCTAGCTTTGTGTTATTGCTATTCCAAATTTGTTTCCTTGCCCATCATTACAGATGAAGGAACAGCACTATGATGCAGCCAACCAGAGATAGTAAAGTTGGGAAAACGTGTGCCTGAACATAAATCAGTGCCATGATGTGACAGCAAAATTTTCAGAGCAAATGAAATGATTGGAACTATGCGATCTATCCATCCCTTTTTTTCCTACTTTGATTACTAACCCTCTGCCATATTTAATGAGAATCAGAACAATTCTGTCATCTCTGATGGATATGGATAATCTCATTACTTCAATATATTTTCTGTTCTTGGAAAAACTGCCAGTATTCCAGCAAGGGCACATATATTTCTTAATTTATATTTATTTTTCTGCAAGGTTAGACTTTTTCCTACTGTGGAATGACTAATGGTGTTTAATGACTAAATGCCAGAAAATGAGATAGGTCACTCTGTACCAGTGAGTGTCCTCAAGTAGGTGCCCACACCTAATAGAAGTTCAGTGGTAAATTCCCAGTTAAGGTTTAGCTGCATAGATGTTAACAAAGGAGCTTACATGTATTTAGTAGAAGTAGCTTGAGACAAACTTAACCATCTCCCTTTACCCACTACTTCTCCTTGATTACCAATGCCATGAGAAAACAGTCCATGTGTCTACACATCGATTTTCACACTTTACATCTTGGCATCACAGTGAAAAAAATCATTTTCATCAGAGGCCCATCCTCTCCCAGGTAGCATGTGCCAGCAGAGAGATCAGAAGCGTCTGGGGATGGTATCACCTTAAGCTGTTGCACTAAAGCCTGCCAGAACCCATTTGTCAGTGCTGGGAGGCAGCAGGAAGCTGCTGTTGCCTCTCCAGGTGTGGTTCAGGCAAGATGTGTGAAATTGCAGGGGATGCAGCATCCATTTCAAGGTTGTTTTTGCCCCTTCAACCTCTTGGCTTCCAATGCCAGTTGTAACTAAAAGTCAAAGTTAAAGATTAAGTCCCAGTAAAAGGGTTTCTCAACCAGATTTCGACTTCCACTCTTGAAAGAGAAAACTAATGCAATCCATAATAGACTAGAGGTCACTCATCTGCTCCCCCAGAAGTGCTTTTCACCAGGCACTGCTGGTGTTCAGGGACAACTGGGAGCAGGCTGCAGCCAGGCACCCCACAGAGGCTGTGCCCCCATACCCACACTGCAGCCCAGGGGTTGGCACCAGGGGGGAAGCCCCCCCAGAGCTGCCCAGGGAGCACTGAGTGAAGGCACCCCAGCAGAAAACACACACCAGCACCCTGAAGTCATGACACGCAGATTTATGAAAACGTAGTGTGAAAAATGTTAGTATTTTGGTTGAGCAAAAGCTGAAATGCCCAGAAATGTTCTCTACTTTTAAAGGATTCTATGCATTTTTTGAAATCAACAATAGTTAAGAATTTTCCCAGAAAAGAGGGGAAATTACAGCAGGTTTGTTGCCAGAACCAGAGGATGCCCACTTCAGGTTGATCTCTATCATTCTATCAGGCAAGTAGGATATATTTGCTTTCTTATCACAAATAGAATAGTAGATTAGTATTAGAGCACTTTAAATGCAAATTTTTTAGGAAACACTTTAAATTATAAGAAGCATTTGCAACCGCTATTCTGATGTTATACCCACATACATATAGATAAAGAGAAAAGAGGAGAAAATCAATTACTTCTGAGCTGTCTTATTTTGAAACTACTTACTCTGGAAATCCATACCATTATATCACTTGCGCTTGCACAGTAGATATTTAGGAGGTACTAGATGTTTAACAGTCTATTTCACCAGCACAGCTAGACATATACACTAATAGGTTCCCTTTTTTTGCTACCCTAACGCATTCATGACAAATAGGAGGAAGAGGCTGAATGACTGGTAACAGGTCCAGCAAAAACACATCAACTTTAAATTACAGTACTTATATTTCTGTTTGCCAAAAGGCACCTTCTGTACAAGTAGCATCTTCAAAGGTGATCATTGTGAGAACGTAACCGGACAAATACTTGGAAACTGGTAAGAAATTAGGTTGTTTAATAAAGCTACAAGGCCTTGAATACCACAAAAACTGATGATATTCACCAGTGGACAGAGCCTTTAATGCACCTGGTCAGATCAGCGCACACAAGTTGGAATAGTACCTTCTTTATACTACATTTCTCCAGCCCAAAATACATGTCTGGAAACTATTCTGACCTATGTCACATGACAACCTTCTATGCTTTCTTCCTCACCATCCTCAAGAAATCCTTTTTCTACCAGGTAGCTAAAATCAGCAGTTCAAAAACACTAGAGGCACATTTCTACCACAGGGAACACAGGGTGGGGAGAGCAGCTTTAAAAATACTTTCAGATTTTCTTCCTTTAACAGGATAAGCAGAATTTGCAGTCAGTCAAAACAACCAGATCATGTGTTTTGTTTGCACTAAATTAATAAAAAATGTTTAAAAATTAAGTTAATAGAAAAATAAATGTCTGGACTGGAAAATGATAAAATCAAGAAGCCTTCAGTGTAGAATTTGTAAAGCATATTTGAAGGCTTAAAGCAAAAAGCCCTTTTTTTTCTTTAATAAACTCATTATTGCTGTGATTGAGGAATAGATACAAACCCACATGTAGACACCCTACTGCATATATATATATCACTATGGGAGAAATAGTTATACTGAAGTTGCCTATACTGAGAAATGATGCAAACATATGGCACTTCATGTGCAGTCATTTTGTTTGTCACTTAAGGAGTGATTCAAATCAGAATTAAAATGCAGTGTATTATCTGACATTTGTGATTGGCACTAAAGAAAAAAAGTAAAATCATGGTGGATTAGTTAAGCAAAAAGCCAGCAGGCTGAAGCAGTAAACACTGTCATATAGAAATTGAGGCAATACATGTTTTTATCGGGTTAGCCATCTCTTTTACATTTACAATCCAATCCTACTCCAATTTTGCTTGCAAAGTAAAGTTGAAGTTAGGAAGGCCTGCTTAATCATCTTGAGAGGTGCAATAAGCCAAAAAATTGCAACAAATTCAGAAGAGAGATAATTATCTAAATAGACACTTCAAAGAGCTAGATAGGGAACAAGAGAACAGACAACCACAGCGTGATCCAGCAGTCCCAGCAGGCCAGATACCACCACTGGAGGCTCTTCTGGTCTGTACTGCTCTGTGTGCTGGCCTTCACTGCTTCCACATTGAAGCCTGGTCTTATAAAAAGCAGCAGGCTCACGGAGAAAGAATGACACAAACCAGGTAAAGGAGGAGAAAACATTCCACAAGAGAGAACTACTTCATACCAGCCGTTGCTGTACCTGCTCCATGAGGAGGGAAAACCACCACCTGGAGAAGATGCTTCCCCTCTTCTGCACTCAAAGGCTGTTAAGGGGCTTCTTCCAACGTATTCGGCAAATCCACAGTATCACGGTTACCAGGACAAAGGGAGAGTACTCTCCAGGAGAACAGGTTATAGTTCAGAGCCAAGTGTTTGCTCATGATTCATAAAGTTCATTTGAAAAAGATGTGATTCCTATTTCCTCTCACAGGACAAAGTACTTTGGGGAGAATATCCATGCAGACTAAAACTAATCAGTGCTTAAAAGTTTATTATTACTTTACACTACTTGTTTCCATTTTCCAGTTTTTATTTACAAAGGGAGGTAATTCTTTTATTTACAACAGACCAGGTAAACACAAGTTTAGAGCTCACGAAAATTGTTTTATTGACCCAGTAAACTATGCTCGTTTGTTCACTCTATGCGTCTACTATATTTACACATGACCAAAGCCTTTTTTAAATTCCCTGAATACATTAAGTTCTGTTACAAAGTCCTTAAAGAGAATTTACAAAAGCCAGTTTCAAAAACAGGATGTTTCTTTTTTTGTGTGTGTTACTTTCCTGGAGATACTAAGCAGGATACATCCACAATATAGATACATAAAAAGTATCATATATGTGTTTCAATTACAGTTTAAGGGGAAAAACAAAACAAAAGAAAAAAAACACACACAACACCAGAGAGAAATAGAAGAGTTAGGCTTTTTTTTTTTTTTTTTAACCCAGCCTGAAGCAAGAAAAATAGCTGAACTGCAAGCCAGTGTGGCAAAGCAACAATGAAAGTGTACAACACTACATAGTAATTATATTTTTAACAAGAAACATATACACACACTGGGTAATATTCTAACATGATACGTGTAAGGAATATGTTTTTTTTGTTGGAGATTAAAAAAAATCCACCTACATACCTAGACCCATTTTTCCATTTTTGTAACACAGTGGTAAACATGTAGTACAAGAGGGTATTTCAAAGTGACATTCCCGCTGGTCTGAATCTGTTCTTACTGTACTAAACCAATCTAAGTGCCAGTAAATATAGACAGTTATGCTTTCAATATTGTCTCAGAAAGTATGACTGAATCCAATTACTTAAGAACAGGACTAGGGGCTTCAGTCCTTTGGTTAAAGCACTTCTTTCCCCAGTACTAATTCCATAACCGTTATTTGTTCAGGCAGTCTATTCTCAATCCATTAAAGATTGTGTATAGGTTGAGATCAAGCATAAGGATTGTAACACAAAACATGAAATTGCTGCGTCACATTCTGAAACTTAAGTGTATAAACACTAATTTTGACATCACGTAATTGTACCCAGAGTTTGAACAATCCTTTACAGACCTGGCACTCTATTTCTGATGTCTACATTTGTTCCCTATACCTTGTTTCATTTTTGCAACATACTTAATTCAAGATGAACTCATAAAATCAGAACACTGCTTTACAAGGATGCTTAAGCCTTACCTGATTCTAAGCTTAACAAGAAGTGAGAAAAATAATGGCACACTCAATAGAATATCCCCAGTTATCGACTGCAAGAACATAGCTTTTTAAAACAGCATGCTTATTGCATGAACTAGAATGTCATTACTGTTTTGTCGTCTTGAAATCCTGTTGAATCACCACCATTATGATTTACACAAAGATCAAACTTCACATTTCAATTTCAAAATAATGGATTTTAGGGTACTTAGCTAACGTAAGAAAAGATGTTGATGAAGTATGAAGGAACTTCTTCCATCTGAAGGCACTGCCACATCACTAGAAAAATAGATTACTTCACTGCCTCCATTGCCAACCATGATACCTATGGTAATTTTTATATTCTAAAGACATACTGCCATGACGAAAAATGGGTAAAATCCTGTATGAGCTGGCGGGCAAGGCACACTCTCTGTATCTGGAATAAATGTGAGAGATAATTAAGTTTCTTGAAGTGAGCGACTCAGTGGAACAACACGAACCACTGGCTTGACCACAGCCCGTGGGAAGCTGCTCAGAAGAAGAACTGCATACACTTTTGCTGGAGGCTGAATGTTACCTTAGGGATCCAGCTGTGGTTTGCATTCCTCTGCTATTGTGGCTGTCAGCAGAGAGAAATGTGTCACAGATACTCTGAGAAAAGCACAATTAATGTGGCTCCCCTAGTCCTGATGAAGTTCCTTTGCTTTCAGCTGGTCCCCAATAGACAGGAACTGTGTGCTCTGGCCTAAAGTATTGATTCATCCTCTCTGGGATGCTTCCTGGAGTCAAGGGCTTTGTCTGAAAATCCTTGCAGAAAAAACAAACTTAGGTGCTGGCTTACAGATGCTGCAGCAGTCTAATCACACTTTCCCAGAGCTTCATCCTTGTGGACACTACATTTACAGCTCCCCTCTCTCGGCTCACACACACAAAAGCTAAGTAAACGGACATTCTGGGCACCATGCAAAGCCCTCTAGAAATCATTCTCTCTTCATTTTAACTAGGACAGGACAGGCACAGTACTAGCAAAGCAGTGAAACACCCACTTCCCCATTTCTCTGTAGGTGTTTAAGTGTCTCCTAATCAAATAATTTTAAGGATCTGAAAACAGGATCCAGTCTATCTGTACATGCGGCAATTTCTCTCCCCATCTCTCCTCTCCTGCCAGTTCTTGCTGTGATATCCTATCCAATTATAAGCACTCATCTGCAAAGAAAACATCCCTATTTGTTCATTTCTTTTGTCCATACTTTTTCTTTCACGTTTCTTCCAAAATCTTTTTGTAGCTGAGTCTCCTTACTAGCCTAACTGAGCAATCAATACTTGCTTTTGTTGATCCTCCCTGAAGATGAAACCTGAAATTTTGTCCAGAACAGGATCAAAGTTTAAAACCTAAACTAAAGCTATTTTTTCCTCCCCCAAAGCTTAGTAGCTGTATCCATCACAAAAATTTATCCTGACGCTGTCTTGCAGTTTTTATCTGAACACATTGGCAAAATACAGCAGGGACTGCAACCTCCTGTTTTAAAGAATTTGTTATGAAAATTTGCATGCTGACACAGAAAGACCTAGGCAGACCTCAGCATCCAGGAGAATAACAACTCAGGATTGTCATGGTAGTCTAGAGAAAAAGTCAAGAGAAAACAGTTTTGTGGAAAAGTATTAAACAGAGAGAAACCTGTAATTATTGAAAATGTTTTCCTCATTGTTGAGATGCTTATTTACAAGATTTTTATATAGAAAAGTTGTGTAAAGAATTTGGCTAAAATATGTTTTTTGAAAGTCCAACTACCTGAAACACCATTTAAGCTAAAATGAACTACATCTGTAAATGTGTTTCTGTTTTTGATACTCCATCAGTGTACAAAAAAAAAAAGATTCTCAGATGACTCTTTAAATCTGTGTTTATTTTCTTTGGTGTTTTAAATAGCAGCATATAAAAATTGAGCACTGTAATATTTTCAGAAGGTAATTCCAATACAAAATTACATAATATCCATGTTACATATGGCAAGCTACTCTGAATTATCCACAGAGTATGTTCATTTAAGATTAATTGTTGATTAAAGTAAGATCCTGATCTAGAATTCTATAGATCTGATCTGCAACTTCATGGAGGTGCAGGGAAGCCCGCTAAGATTTGAATTAGAAAAGGATCCACAAACAAAACAAGAGCAAAACATATGTTATACATACTACTACAGATTTCATTTCCTACTGCAGCTTTCATTCTCTTAAAGCAGTTTTACCAGTGTAAATTTGGAGCAACCAATACCAATGTGTTAATTGACCACCTACAACTCTGTCTGAATCCTTGTCTAGCCCCATCATTTTATGGGACAATGTCAATTGCTTCCTGGAGGGACACAGTTTTCAACTCTGTGAGCCCAAATTAGCCCAAGGTTGTTGCTAAGACCACCTAAGCAGAAGTCCTCGACATCTAGCTATGTCTCTGGGCGTTCACAGTCAGCCTCAGCCACACAGTTCTCCTAATAGCCATTTATCAAACACATAATTCTGTACAATGATGAGATCGGATCAGCTTACTTTCACTTAAAGTCAGCTACACGAGTAAGCTTCCTATCCATTGAAGGGAGAAATCAATTATTTAGTTGAGGTAAAATGCCACCGAATTCATGATACATTTTCCCAAGAGGAACAATTTAGCACTTTTTATGATAATACAACATAATTCCAATGTCCTTCTTGCAAAGTTAATGGATATAGTGTGTCTTCATTGACATTGCAAGCCATTCTCTCTCTCTCTCTCTCTCTCATAAAGTTTGAGGAAGACAAAATCTTTAGATCCCAAGACAGAGCCCTTCTAATCCATGGTGACATTGTTCCCAAGGATCAGTAAACATGTGAACAGATGCATAACTGATTTTGTCCTCCCTTACAGTAATGGATTTTCAATAGACTTCTATAAAACAATTAACAGCTTCTTTACTCTTGATAAAAAATAAGCATTTTAGCTTCAAGACTACTGAAGTAAAAGTAATTCCCTCCCCCTCCCAAACAACAGATTTTTTTCGTTCTCTCTTTCAGTGCCCAAACCTAAGGAATAATGTTTGACACTGTAATGAATGCCCCACTGTTTCACAGATTTAATGGGGATTCTGGAAGTATTTCTACAGGAATATTAAAGGTAATATTTCTGCTGCAGTAACCTGACCCAAAATACTATAATTTATTTCTAGTTATTTTATTAGAGATATAATTCATATAAAAGGAAATTTTTCACTTAAGGCAAGACTACACCCATAAAAATAGATTTTCAACATATTTCTTATTTTATTCATTCAAATATTGGACTGAAAATGTCACTTGCATTAGAGGAATGATGATCTGTTCTACACATCTACCAGCATGCTGAGTTCACTATAACGCACCTATTGATGAGAGCTGTTTGCTCTCATTCTTTGTCCTTTCATATTCAGTTTTTTTTTTCCCCTAGATCTTATACAAGACACTACTGTTGCTTTCTCTGACAATGACAAGCTTTGTCACCAGATATAAAGTTCTGATATTTTTAAGACACTAAATAAATTGAGCCCTCCATCCTACTAGAAAGTGTATGATCTTTTATTTGGGATTATATTTCCAGGATTTATTTGCCCTATCTTCGAATCCTAACTCAACCACCTAGAACACAATCTGATGCTCCTTTGCAATAGGGCTGTAAAAACCTACTCTTCAGAATAGTAGCGACAAGTGGAGAATGCTTTATAACCACTTTGTCATCTAACTCGAGAATTGTTTTTATGAAAAATAATTACATTTTGCAGCAAAAATAGCTTCCTCTCTTTCTATGGTAAAAATGTAATTTTCCAATTATGAACTTAATAACCAACTGTAAACCAGCAAGATTGTATTCCCAAGTCTAAAGAATATTCTATCTGGCTGCACACAGGAGCAGAATGAAAATTAATATATTTTTTTTCTTCTTCTTAGCAATTCTTTGGTTTTGGCATACGATTGAAGACAACTAGCAAGAAGCATGTGGATCTCACTCTACTAGTGAAAAAGAAAACTTATCATGAGTAGTGGCAATGACTCATTGGAAAGAAAGATAACTCAGGATAACCCAGATAACCCTGGGGAACTGTGTGAAAGGCTTTAAAAAAATCCCCTTTTAAAGCAACAGCAGGCAGGCTGCAAAAGAAGCAAGTGATCTAATCCTAGCATTCAGCCTCACAGCCTACAGAATGCTTTGGACAGCCTGTTCCTCCCAGCTGCTAGAGGCAAGTGGAGCTGCAAATTCATCAGATACTTTGTATTCAGAGACTGATATGAAAGGCAAAAATCTTTTACACAATCTAACCAGTAAGGAAGGAAAGTCTCTAACAGGACGTCTCTCTTACTAGTACATATATTCATGGGCACATGGTGCAAAGCATCTACCAGCAAGTAGAAATTCAGACGGATCGATCCCTGCATCCCATACACTGTGCTACGCAGCACTGAGCAAACCTTCCACGTCCTTCCAGAGGATCTATTCCTTTCTCTGCCTTAATGACGACAACTGACTCCATGTTATGCCATACTGGATTATCTGAACCCCTTCAGTATACCCCCCTCTACTACCTTATTTAAGTTTGACCTGCTAAAAATAACATACAAGTACTAGTGAGGAGACCCTGAACAGGGCTATTCAAATCTATCCTGAACAAGTCAGAATAGAAGCTATAAATGCTGGAAATACTGATTTAGGTATAGCATTTGCATAACACTGCATGAAATATGTCTATAAATGGGATGTTTCAATTGTTGCTGTTTTTTGTACTATTTTATTACCTTGTGACTCAGTCAGACCCACAAACCACTTTCATTTGGCCTTAAGTAAAACAGAGAATTAAGATGTGAAACAGTGAATGAAACGTATATATAATAGACCTTCTCCAGTTCACGGTAAATACATATAAGCACTCCCTACAGAGCTCCCAGACCATCAGACTGGTAAGAATTATATCTATCATAACAATGCCATGGAACTATATTTTTCTGTCACATGCAAAGAAAGTAATCTGTAAAAGGCTGTCATCCAACAGCAGTTTCAAAACACCTTCATGATCTGCAAGGCAGCCCCATAGATAATACACTGGTAAACAAGGACAAGCATGAAAGGAAAACAAACAAAACCACAACAAGAAAGAGAAAACATTTGTATGTATTCTTTTATAATATGTTGCTTTCCTGAGCAATTGCTAGTTAAATATACATTGCCATAAATTACACGACTGCCAGATGCCAGCATTTCTTGCAACGTTAGTAACGTTCTGCTTAAACATTGGCTTGTTCTCAGAAACATTTCCTCCTTGTACCTGACAGTTATCAACCTGCCATACTTCCCACCTCCCTCCCCCTCAGGTTTGCAAGCATACTGGAGAACTATTAGCGTGTTTGATCGTCCTTACTGCATCTGATTGAAATCATAATATTTTTGAATTGCTTAAATGCTAGTTTGATTTGTCTGAGTGTATGTTAACATTGATTCTCTTTCACCTCTGCTATAGTGATCAATGCTTATGTATTTTATAGGTCTCTGACAGTTTTCCTGTGTAATTACAAAGATATTCAAAACAATTTCTCTTTGCTTGCTTACACTATATAAATGAAATGTCTCTATTATATATAGTGAAGCACACACAGCTGTCATTACCCAAGGCACTTCTATTACCAAACTCAGCAAAGCAGCAATATCGCTGTACTTCCAATATCACTTCAGTAATCACCACTACCATTTGGAGTGAGAAATTCAGTATTCTAGAAAAAAAATCTAAATTAGATTTCTATTAAAAATAATTTGCATATTTCATTATAATTGTATTATTCATTTATCAGCACTTTTAATAATTTTCTCACCCAACTTACAACCAATGATTTTGTTCTGTCAGCAATGACAGTAAAGGTGTACTTGAACCCCTCTGAATTTTTGTAAGCTTTATCGCATTATCTCTGTAAATTCACTCTTGTAGCAGCTATTACCTAGTATCTGAGACAGATAGCTAAAAACAGACAGAACACTGAAGACTCTGCAAGTTAGAGGGTAATTTATTCATCCCATTATGTATTTTAGCAATGAGAAGACTATTTATGAACAGTATTTTCACAAAATTGGAAAAAAAAAAGTCTAATGAGGAAATGATTCTTCACATGCAGCTTAGTCTAGGGCATCAATTACAGGTCTTCAAGCATCAAGGACTTGAAATCTGGAAGACGTTACTAGGAGAGAAAGGAAGAGAGAAGGCCATACTCTTCCAAATCCCTTTATGATACAAGGAAGGCAAAAAGTAAGATGGCAGGGCTTTTTGCGCAGTCAGAAAAGGCGGAATTGAAACAGTCTGACAGCAACCTACAAGATCAGGTCTTGGTCCTTTGCTGTCTAACATTTATATTCATGACTTGAAGTAAACTAAATCATCGCTGATAACAATTACAGCTTTGACAGAGATGGAAGAAATGGAAAACACTCAATTGCCTAGGTAAAACAACATGAAGTTCTTGATAAGATGTGTGCAAGCAAACAGTATGATTTGGAATATGGAGAAACACAAATCCTTACATGGCAGATGCAGAAATGAAGGTTGTGCTTTCAGAACAACAAGAAATTCCAGTTTAGAAAGGAAGAGTCAAATGTGTCACTACAGCCTGAACACAAACATATTGTACAATAATAATTAAAATCTAAAAAGCTTACTTTAGAACAAGAGACTCTAGGAACTTGAATTATTTTGATTTCAAAGAAAAAGTTAATGCAGAAACACAAGGCATTATTACCAACAGCTGTTAACTATAGTTAAATAACATTAACTATAAACTAACAAAACTATAAACTAACATAACCATAAAATAAGTTAAATAACATTAACTATAAACTAACAAAACTATAAACTAACATAACTATAAAATAACTGTAATACAGTTCTACTATATTCTAGCTCTAATAGAAAGATACCAAGAAATGCAGTATCTTGAAGTTAAACAAATCCGGATTGCAATTTTCCTGAATGGATAACTGATCACTGAGACATTTTTATTTTTTATTTTTTCAATCCAAACTCAATCTTTTCATGAAGGCATGCTTTAATTCAAACAGGAATGAGCTCAGAAAAGTCTTAATGTCATGCAAAAGGCAGAAGGTCACACTTGATGATCGCCATTGTCCCTCCTGACCTATTAATCTATGAATGAATGTTACATTAACATTTTTGAGGCCTGCATTTTCTTTATTAATAGTAGGAATATTCTGTATCAAATGAAATGAAAGAAACGTGTCATAATGTGGCATTAGACTTGAAAAAAACAAAGCACAAAACACAACTACTATTACTTTGCCACATATATACATACATGCTTAAATCTGTAGCTACAAATGTTTTTATTATTTTCTTCTTGCCTGTCTAAGTCATTCAGTCTTAAATGATTTAATGGTCATTGAATCTAAGGAGAAATAACTATTTAAAATACACTCTCTTCACAAAAGAAGATTGGTACTTGGAACTACTGACCACAGAAAATTTGGGAAAACGTGATCCAAAAGAGAACCGAGATCATTACTGGGTGAACAACGTACAGCTTTCACTTTTCCTTACATTAGTACTAGAAATAATGATCATCTCTATGACACATTTTTTAGTTTCGTGTTTAATACAGCTTGTAAAAGAAGTTCAATATTATTCCCTGATGTATTACTATTCTGCTAGTGTACAGCTGCCAACAGTAGTTAAATCTGATTAAGGCCCCCTGCCAAGTTAATCAATCTGATAATGTCAGACATTATTAAGGAAGCATACATGATATGGTCACACTGTCTATTATCAGTGGCATGTACACCAGTGCCTTTGTCTTCACAGAGCACTGAAGCTACTTAAAATAGATAAGCATAGAAAGGATAAAAAGCATTATAAACTTTCAGTCTTGAACACTGGTATGGTAATTCCTGCTAAAATACAGCTATTTAATATAAGATACCTTCATTTATTTTAGTTCTTTGACGGAATAAAAAACAAAACAAGACTTCAGAGTAACAGAGTGCAGGTTAAGAATACATTGCAGCATTCTGATCAATGCAAGCTTGTTGCTAAGTAAGAAAGTCTTCATTTTACAGAAGCTATGTCTGAGTTGCAGACATACTCATGCACAAAAATACACATTTTCAAAACACTTGTATACTACTTGACCTACTCAGAAGTCAGCAGACGTTGCTTCTACACTATTTACTTATTTCACTAATATATCCTAATGTTGAAATCCAGTGCTTTTGAAGGGAGCTGCTTCTCTTCTGTTTACATTACATTAAAAAGCAGTGTCATATCTGTTTACACAAAGCTGCATTTAGTCTTTGGATTTCAGCACTATCAGCAAAACTACCTCCCATTAGCTCTAATACTGATCAGCTCCTCAATAGATGCAGGCTTTGTAACACCTGACCCAGCACAGCTCCTTTGCAGAGTGCGTGAAACATTGCAGGGGACAGAAGGACACGCCGTGTTATTTCCTAACAACACACGGCATACATGCAAAGTGTGGCAGGGGTGGGAGGGATAAGAGCAAAATAAATGTGGGCAGTGAAACATAAGCAGCAACCGTAAGGATTCAGTAATGGTATCTGGCATAAAAAAGGGCCCAAGACAAACTCCTCTCCAAGGACTGGCAGAAAGGCAATTCCTTTAGTGGCTTACAATCCAAGGGAGGGTGGAGGCTGATGCCTATTCTTCCTACAGACAATTCCTTGGGTATTCAACTGAACTGCTAGAGTCCTGGGTAAACGGTCTGTAACAAAATCTGCCCAGCTGTACCTGACCTGGCTCAGCACCATGAGTAACATCAGTTACCCCTTCTACGTAACAACCTAGTGGACTGATATCCCTATCTATCTAACATTCAGTCCAGAATGAACTAATCAGTAGCCTGCAGGACACCTAGAACTGAGAATCACAAATGTAGGCCAGATATAGTCAAGAAGCAAAATGCCTTGACTAGTATTTGAGGAGGATAAAGGGATAGGGGGAAAACAACAAAACAAAACAAAAGATGTAAAATTACATTACAAACTTGAAGACCAAGTATATATAGTTTGGTACTAAATTCTATACAGCACCTTCCTGTGCTTGTCTGGAAACAGAAATCATTTAAGTAACATTATATAATGCACCTACAGCGGTATATTGCTGTGGTAGATCCAAGACCCCTGCACATCAATACATTAACTAGGAAGTTCTCAGTTTTGGTGCAGGGAGAGAGACTCATTACAGCCCAGTCTGAAATGTGTCAATATGTTTACACAGATATAACTAGGGCTTTTCATAACTGTCAATCACAAACACAGAATTAAGCAATATAACTTTTTTCCCCACTGTTTTTCCCTTTCAGAAGGTTTCTCTCCCCACCACGTGTGTCTTTAAAATTTAGTTGCACTTCAATTGCAGTGATTTATTTTTATTTTTTTTAATTTAAAAATAAAATGAAACTATAATGACACTTAACTGCTGGATTAACTCTATTTGAAGAGCTGAGATACAATAGGTATTTCCAATTACAAATGTCAGAGAACAATTAAAGCATAAGATTTTTTCAAAGAAAAAAAAAAGACGACTGTAACCTGTGTTTAATCATGGACATCTAGTCCTTGTATTATCTTTAAAGAACAGCAACAACATTTTCAAAATTTGCTACAATTTTAAAGGAAACAGAAGTGAAACAGGTTTTTATTTTTACAGAGCAGTGTCTTCTTATTCCCTCTTCTTCCCCGTTCTCACAAAAGCAAAAAAAAAAAAAAAAAGAAGAAAAAATTAAAATCAACTGGTAAAAATAGGAAACAAGATAGTGGCAGTGAGTAACAGATAGTTCCTTATGGGTTTGTGTTGCAGGACTGAACTGCCATGTGGATTCTCTAATGTCTAAGATGAGTTGTATTTGCACATTAATATTCCCACAGGGTGAAAGTCTCTCTTTTATCAGTTTTCTTATTTTTAGAAACCTCATATGAATTTAACATATCTGAAACCACTTTCCCTCTGTCAGCTTTGGTTGAAATTTGACCGGTTATTGGGGGGAAAAAGTACTGGCATGAAAGGAGAGCTGACAGGACTGACAAGGATATGTAGGCAAACTAAGAGCATAAGCTGCGTTTCACAGAACTCTCCCCCCCCAAAATCATATCACCTGAACAAGACATTAAAAATTCACACCTCTACACAGACCAGAAGTAGGAAAAGAAAAAGAATCAAGAATTTCCTTAAACACCAGTAGTTCATTGCTGTAGAACTCTTTCCCCCTCACAATAGACTAACTTGGAAGTATATTCCAAAATTTCAGTTTCCTTAATAACATGAAGAATAAGCACCTTGTTGTCTCTTCTTTCTCTAGAATGCACCAACCACTACAACTTAACACCAGTTTGGGGATTCTCTGTTCTACCATTAAATGTGGTCTATGCTAGAGTGAAACAGCTATATGATTTCGAAGATGAATACTCATCCCACACCCCTGACAGCTGAATTAGAAAAACAATGCAGTTTTGCACATATGCTTCAGTATTGGGAGAGTACTCTGTTACTTTCTGAGAAGCGTGAAAATTGTGATGGAGGGCACTTTTATCTCATTGACTACAGCATGCCAGAAGCCACAGCATTTATCTGCAGATCCAAAAAGATACTGCAATGCCTTTTTATCAAAATCACAATAGTTAGAGAACTGTTTTTTTTAGAGTGCTCATAATTCTATAGGAATGAGTATCTTCTCATCCTTGTTAACCAAAGGAACCATGAATCTCACCACAGGTAAATGCACTTCACTGGCAGTCAACTGCCATATCATAAGCCAAACAGTAGTCTACAGTCCCCTAACAGAAGCATATTTTTTCTAAAATTATTGCCTGAATGAGAACTGAGCTATCATCTCTCTGAAGGATAAAGTTCAAAGAAGAAACTCCGTAACACTTAAAGAATGCCAGTCAGCTCATTGTTTTCTCACAATACCTGATAACTTGGCAATCTGAGGCAGACGTGAGAAAAAAGGTACAAGGGAAAGTTTCTGTTTTAGCTCTTTTCAAAACAGCAGATCCCTCACTATGGTGAACACAGATGGAAGTACTTCCAAACACTAGCTCCCTTATAATATTAACACATCCCTAAACAGGAACTTCTGCCTATCCAAAGAAAGTAGAGAAGTATGCGTAGATCCTTTGTGTCACCCCTGAGCTTATTTTACTTGAGAAGCTGTTAGAAGAAATCATCTCTCTAGTTTTCTGGATAATTTGTTGAATTCTTGATGGGAGAGAACATGTTGCCCCCTGGCCACTGGCACACGAAAGCAATAGCTGCAAGGATTACATGTGGGCTCGGGGCCATATGTTGTGTAGGCTTATTGTAGGAATTTAGCATCTTTGAAACTCCTACTTTCCTGTCAAATTGGTTGAAATTAGCCACTGAGCTTCCTCTCTAAAAACTTCGGAAATGACATTGTGATTGCATAATCTTTTACCATTGAAAATCAGATTAAAAGGTATACAAAACCAGCATAAAACAAATATTTCTATTCTTCAGGAAAGCTAGAAGGAGAAGTTAGAGGAGACGGCTTCACAAACAGAAATGTTTACTGGAAGCTGGAGCTTTAATAAATGTAAGCTTAGCACTACAGAAATTAGTACAATATTAGAGTACAAGCTTACTGCTATGAAGGTTTAAAACAGAGTTCAGAAGCTAAGCCAGTTTAAGCCATAGAGGAGTATTCCATTATCCTTACAGAAAATAGTACAGAGTGTATATGACTGACACACAAAAATATAATCTTATTTGCCATTTAGTTACTTCTAGAACCCAATATTATGCTAGGATGTCTGCAAATAATACAAATGCTGGCTTGTGAATGAAACAATACATCAGGTAAAATAACACAGTATTGAGGTCTACACCTGATGAAATGATTCTGGCCTCCAGATAGTCATATTACAAATGGATTTATTGTAAATGTATTATGACTACATTTATTCAGGATATTGGTATTTTATAGATTTTCAATCTGGAGAGTATATAAACAGTAAATCATGATTATAAACAAAATTGAATGAGCGTAGACAACTTTGGAGAGTGGTGTTGTTCATTTTAAAGAGGACACAGTTCCTTATCCACTGATGCAACCAGCACATCCTCAGCATTTTATTTCAGTGGAAAAAGTTTCATCACAGAGCAAGCAACTTCACAATACTCTCTATTCACGTGTGCCAACATTCTGCATTATTTTTGATGGCGCTCCAGTTGTGTACCAAAATGCCATTCCATCCTGTCATTCCTCATCAAAACATGAAATTCAACACCACAGGTTTCTCATTAATATAATCCAAAACCAAATCTTAAATTCAAGCTTGCTTTATCTTTAACAGAAGTTCTGTAATATGCCCTAGTATTTTGCATCCCTCATAGTGAGGGGAGGCAATAAAGCCATTGACCCATTTGGACTACAAGATCTATGTACTACTTACTACTTGTGCACTAACTTATAGTAACTTTCTGGTCTCTACTGGAACACACACAGGTACATTAAGTTTGAAGCTATGAACATGAATAACTCCTGGAGTATGCTGTGGCATTATATAATCATTTAAGACCAACTTGGCAGTTGAAGGTTTCTCAGTTAACGCATCATGTCCAACATGTTGGACGTGGTGGTTGGACATGGCGCTTAGGGACATGGTTTTGTGGATGATATTGGTGGTATGGGGATGGTTGGACCAGATAATCTTGGAGGTCTTTTCTAACCTTAAAGATTCTATAATTCTATGTATAGCTGCTGCTCTTGCAGACAGCTTATAGATGCCAGAGATAAAAATACTCGCCTTTTAAGACAGTTTGGCCAAAGTGAAAACGAAAACAAACACACACACAACTCACAAAGACAGAGAGGTACACCAACAAGAGAGTTACAGGCACAGCACAGGGCAACTGACATCCAGAATATTATTCCCTATTGCTGGTGCTTAGGAGAAAAAAAGTCTTGCAGGGGGAAGGAAAGGAAAGAGGCTCATTATCAAACACATAGCCAGCTTCATGGTGCCAGTGAAGACCACAGAATGGTCCACCTTCCAAGCATCAAAGTTGCAGACTTGACTTGGTATCCATGTAGATTCTTGGAGAGTGGTTGGGAGGAGCTCGTCCCCATGGATCCTCTCAGAATCAACAAGAAAAGGACTGTGAGAGATCTGGTAGCAAGATTAAAGGAGTTAGGATGAAGCTTGGGGCCTAAAGTTCAGAGCTGTAAGTTCAGGAGTGTTCCGAGCACTATCCACTGGGCAGAGAGACAGCACAGTTGACTAAGTGGTGTAGGGAAGAGTCATGAGAGGGACAACTTTGGGGATGAACGGAGTTTACGCTGGATGAGGAGTCATGATGTGAGAAAATCTCTCCATGTGCACTCTTATGTGTACGTGGAAGAAGCCAAGCTTTCTACTCCCACATTTTCAGGAATAGCTTCTCTTTTCTTTTATGGGAAACTACCTAAGAGGTTGGAAAGCTTCTATGGTACTCCTTAAACAAACCAACTTCCAAAGTTGCAATAATATATTGTCTCTCAAAGGAGAAAAATAATTTATTTGTTCTACTTCAAACATATTCAGGGCTCAGTGAACCCGGAAAGGATGAGTGATAGATCCAGGAAAAAAAAAAAAAAGAAATAGAAGAAAAAAATACCAACAAAACCACAACCACACAACCCTCCAATGGAAGAAAAAACACACACACAAAATCAAAAAAAACCAAAACCACAAGAAATGTGGTAGGCAGAAATGATCTCATGCTCTCCCTGCACACACCCAAATAAAGAAATATCCAGTAATATTTTGAATTCTGGGCATCACCATACACGAGGGTATGCCTATGAATCAAGAGCAATTGACCAGCATTCCTGGTAAGACTGAAGAACTGAAGATGAACAGAGAGTGCAAAAGACTCCAAGCTGATGAGTATTGAAATGCAATGGAGGCAAAAATGAGGGACAAGGTCAAAAAAAAAGGTAGTTATGGGGAATCAGGCAAATTTAGCCAAAGACGGTTATTCTTATGTCAAGCAGAGTCACACAGAAAAATAAATGCTATTATAACATCTTCATTTATTGGCCATGTCATTTTACTATAAAGCATTCATCATAATTACTAGATTCAAATAAACTCATTTTCGCTACATGAAGTGTAGTTTGACTTCAGAACAGTAAATACATGTAACCGTTTTCAGCTAAAGTACAAGAAAATTAAATTCAATGAAATTAAGAATTAAGTGATTTTCAGATTCTCCTTTTACTGCTTGCTTATCCATTTAGCATGTAAATAATAACAAAAATATATCAGTAAAGCTATATAACTAGCATTTATTCAGTTATTTCAGGCACACAAAGTGTAATAATTACCTTCTGAGCATTTTTCAGTCCACACACAATGAGAGGACAAGTATGCTGCGGGATGGTCAATAATTCAAATTCAATTTTTACATGTGGTAAAAAGTGACAAGATTGATAACAATATGCCATCCATTCTCATCAGTCACACTTAGTCCTCAGACCTCTATCATCTACAAATCCTGCTATACAATCAAAGAGAAAGAACTACTGAATTATTTATTAAAACTGACACCATCAATTACGCTCCCATGTAAAATGTCACCATGCAGCCATTTAAAGAATTATAATGCCCATTTTGGTAACTTTTGACCAGGTTAACAATGGCTCTGCTTTGGGAGAGGATGGCAGCTCTTCTCAGACATTCTGCATCTGAAGAGTGAAACTCATAAAACTCTGCCATTGCAAAGCTAAGTCTCATACTTCTGGCCAACACAAGTTAAAAGCGTGACACCAATACTCTTCTGAGTAAAACTTTTTTTTATTTTATTTTTTATCCGTATCACCTTTAATGTAATCTGAAAAGTCCACAGACGCATACCTAAAGTGACAGCCTTGGAATAGTCTTTCCACATTGCACGGCCAGCAACAGTGATCATCATTGATGCCAACAACCCTGAATAATAAAATATGGGTGATATTTCTTGGCAGCCAGCTAGGATCACATGTCAAAGATTGAATCTCTCAGTAGAGGCCAGGCACGCAGTTGCCTTGTTCCCTTTCCACAGGGTTCTCTGAATTTATGCACAATTTTCATGAAATTTCTATCACCTTTTAAAATCAGTGTTATTCATGTCTCTTAAAACATGAACTTAATAACTATATTATTGCTGTAGAGCATTACCAAACTCCTAGCACAACATTGCATTCAGGAGAGCAAGCTACATTCCGAAAACATCCTGTCTAGACAATTATGCAAAACCACGGCCCACGGAGGTATTTCCCAGAGACACCTGGTGGCCTTTGCTCTGAATAAATATGGCCCAATCACAGCTATAAAAGTTACACTTTCAACAGCACCCAGCAGTAAGGGAGAAACCTGAAAGCAATCTAATAGACAAGTGATATATAACCCCTCATACATACACCCTCAGCATGGAAAGGTGCCCAGATTCGCACAGTTTCTGTTCGTGGTGGTGTACAAGACAAAGACTGTGCCTATAACAGTAAATTAAATATGCCAAGACTGTCTGCTGGCACTAAGGCCAGCTGGCACAGAATTGCCTGTGTCCATACACCCTTACCCTTCAACATATACAACTGTTTGATGGAAACGTCTTTCAGCTTTCCCTCTCCCTAGCCATGAGCAGGATTTTTTTCAGGAGAACACTGGTTGATGCTGTCCAACACCTTGGCAGACTGTTCTAATAATTTAGTAATATAAACAACTGAGTTTCACGGTTCAAGAATGCCCTCTGGTAGTGTTGTTTTATCACTATAGACCTAAGTGACAAGTCCAGAGGGCTTACCTGCCCTGTGAACACAAAGTGGTAGTACATAAAAAATAAAGGGAGGTAACTGAAGGGGTTAGGACAAGCCAAGAAGCAACACAAGGGATGAACATCTTATTACCAAAGATGTTAAATAGCCTTCCCCCACCTCCCACCCCGTTACTTCAGGAGAAATATTGGAAGCAATATATTTTTATTGGTCTTACTGTTGTTAGTATTTCAGGGCAATTAACATTGCAAGAAGTATTTTTCCCCAAATTCTGTTGTAGATAATTTACAATCTAATCCCAATTGCAACTCAGTGGTTGATCTAGATATAAATTCTTGCCATGTTCACAGAGCCCAGTGAAATCCCAATTAATATACTCAAAGCTTCCCCCTGCTTTCGACATTTAGCCAGATTACTTTGTGAATATCATTTCTTTTAGTTTCAGTGGTATGAAAAGGCCACAGCTATGTCACATGCTCTACCACTGGCATTTTTAATGATGAACAGGTTCACTAACCACAAGGTCTAAATAGAGTTCTTGCTTAAACATATGTCTATTTACAATACGTATGTGTATACAAGACCAAATTGGCAGCAAAGGTACTCTTGTTAAATTTATCCTCTGGATCTTCAAGTAGGTTACTTCAAAATGGATGACAATTTAAAGGATACTTTCAAAAGCTTTTTCAGGAATCTATAGCTCTTACATGAGGAATCGTATGGCTCTTTAGACATCATTAACTCAGGTAAACGCCTCTTTTAAAGGAGTATTTGAACTGTCAGCAACAGGACATACCCCTCCTGATGTTAACGCTCATCTAAAACAGTGTTGAGCGTATGCTGTCTGCTCTCCATTAAACTGTAGTTAAAGAATAAAATTTCCACTTATTAAAATTACCGGGAGCAAGACAATTAAATGAAAGTCACAAGTGTTAACAGTTAAGTCTTGAGAATTAGAGAACAAAATCTTTACGGTAAGAATAATGAACCAAATTGTCCACAAATGAAATCCTAGTGGTTTAGAAAGATACTGGGCTGAAAGGAACAACTGATTTTTTGTTTTTATTTGGTTAAATTAAATTGAAAACAAAAAAAAAACAACAAAAAAAACCCAACACCAAAATCATGCAAACACTGGAGAACTGCATTCCTGATTGCTAAATACACCTTGCCTTACTACACAGCCTGTCAAAGGCATTCTTAAAAATATGTTTTTTTTTTTAACAAAAAGTACTAAAACAGAAAAGTGTTTTTTTTTTTTTAAAGTAACATGGGTGCCATTTTAAAAATCCTCTTTCCAATTTTTTAAACTTTTTAATGAATTTCACCCCTACATTATATGCATTTTGTACTCATCTGAAATAGTCTTTCAAGTGAACGTATGAATATTATTTGTGAGTGGAAACAAAACAGCGTTTTGTTTCAAAACAAAACATAACTATCATTTTTAATGTAGTCTGAATCCTACACTATTGTCCCCCAAGCAAATCATCATCTTCTCTCCCTAGGGAGAGCAAGGGTGAGTCTCTCCATGGAAAATCAGCAGCACTGCCCTAAAATCATTTCTTCTTCTCCCATCTTTGGTGGAAAATGTTTCTGCTTTCCATCTCGAGAATACCACTTGTGCCTCCTAAGAATGATTTTCAGAAAGAGTACAGTGGCCCATGAGATGGCTTTGTACAGAGACAATGCAAGTCCAGAATTATTATTTTTCTTATTCAGCACCAGTTCTTCACCTAACCCACAACATGTGCAATGTCTCATCAGCAAGGCCTTTCTGATGGCTCAATACTACTGCAAGGCAATTAAAGTCTAAGCAAGTCACCTGCTCTTTTTTTTTTTATGGAGCTATTTAGTTACTTCCTTCAGAGCAGAAAAGAAAAAAAATGCATATTTACTGTTCTGATATAAAAGAAAATTTTGAGTAATATGGGATTTTTTTCTAAACCACTTCCTACCATTCTGCCGTGTCAGTGAGAGAAAGGGAGGGCAGGAGCCACACCATTGCTGGTAAGAGGTGGCCAGCAACTCTGTAGAAGTGCTCCGAATTTACTTGTTGGACAATCTACAACTGGGGTGAGACGTGTCTGAGTACATGAAATGGGTTACATGTTTAAGAGGGATTTGAGCCGCATTTAGAAATCCTTAAGGAACTGTGGCTGACTCTTGGTTTCTGATTCAAAAGGATATACAATAATTGCAAAGAAGTCCAGCAACTGTCAAGTGTAGAAAAAAAAATGTTCAGGAAAAAGAACAGAGTTCTTCATCTCTGTCACTTCATTGAAGTAAGCAGATGAAAGCACTTAACAGCATTAAACTTCACTGTTAAAGACAACAGTTGGCCAACACTTATTAGAAATCCAAAAATAAAATAACGCAATACAGGTGAGTAAAGCAGTTACATACTGCTCAAACAAAATAGTTCTGCAAAATTCTCAAACAGAGGTTTAATTAACGAATTTAAATGTCAGGCCAAAATTAACAGAATTCAAAAAGGGCAAAAGATTTGTACATTCATTTCACAGTTTCTTTAAGTACATCCTTTAGTTTCAATTCATTATCCACAAACACAAGCTGCACTCAGGTCTAACAAGAAACACTGCACAGTATGGTGCAACAATAGCAAAATATGCAATGAATGTGTTTATATACGAAATAAAGCAAAACTCACAGAATGTGAGCCAGCTGCATGTCACCCTAATTGTTTCAATCAAAAAAACCCACAAAACTATATAAACTGACCTTTAAGTTTTTAAATGATTGATCAGTTCAAAAATGCTGGAAAATTCATACTTTTCAACAAAACAATTTACATTATAATTATAATGAAAACCATAAAACAGATTCCATCAAAAAAGAAATCAAGTTGTATGACACATATTAAGCTTGCCATCAGAAAGTATCTTTTGTGGTAAAGTAAGGCTCCCAGCAAATAAAATCACTGAAACCAATAAAATTTGTAAAGACAAAGAAGTTAACTATGGTTAGTTGGTGTTTCTCCAGCATACTACTTAGTTTCCAACTTTTTATTTTTCTCTTCAGGAAGAATTAAGGAGAAAATAGCAAAACGGACATCTACATGAAGGCTCTCCTATGCATAAATTTGCACAGTTCAAGAAAACACATGATTTAAGACTATTTTTAGCTAAACCAGTCAAAAAGCTGCAGGAACATTTAGAAACAAGGTTTACATTGATTCAGTTTAAAATCAATAGACTTAATATAATGCTAAATAAGACAGAAACAAAAGAATTCAAAAATCTATCTCGACACTTTTTAATTAAAATCAGTTTAAAACTAATTCAACCAATTCATCAACTTGCATGGCTTGCATATTTAGATAAAGCTGATGGATCACGTCACTGTATGAAAGGGATAAAAACATGTAACAGAAGCTGGAAGAAAATAGCATAAGGCTTGCAAGCCAACTAGATGAGTGAAAAGGTAAGCAAAATCAAACTCTAAACTCAATGGAAATTTTAGGGCTGAACGGCATTTATTCTTGAAAAATGAACACTAATATATTGTCTCTCCACAGATAAGCATCAAACGTACCTTTTCTATTCACTATACAAGCATTCTGTATTTGATATTGAATTCTCAAGTCACTGACCACTTTCTACAACTGAGAGAAAGGCAGGAGGAATTGCTGGAGGAATGTTATCTTAATGCAGGACACAAAGTCACTGGAAATTCTTGGGGAGAATGAAACTTCTAAAAGCGAAATACGAGAAGTTTTAAACTTACTCAAGTGACCAAGCAATGGCACAGTTTTAAGAATCAGTATGTTTGGATTCTTGGTTAAACTCTCAGTATCAGTTTTGGTACTTCCTGGCTGTGCTTTGGGTTTTGTGTGTTTTGGTGGTGGTGGTTGGTTGGTTTAAAGCTTGCTTGCAACACGTGCAAAATAGAATCAAAAGTAGTAATAACGACTATTATGCAATTGAGTCTTCTCTCCATTACTTATCACACCATATTGCTGTTTCTGGTTCCATTTCTTTATTTCAGACAATGAAATAAAGAAGAGATGCCTGTTTTGTAGCCTTGGTAATCGCCAGCGACATAAAAACTGAAGTTACTTATTTATATTTTTGATAAATGTCTGATAAACATTTAGTTATTTAAAAGTAACTGTCCTCCTGACGGATATTTATCACCTTTTCATATTTGCATAAAGTCACCTCTAATCAGTTTGATATTTTGTACAAACTACTAGATGGCATTTGTGGCATGTCTGCAACACATCCTTTTAACCAAGCAAAAAAAAATATAATCATTTATTTCTTCTTAGTAACTCAATATAAATGGCTACTAAAATTAGACATTAGCAGTGTCCATTATGATAAGAAAAATGTAAGCATATACTTAAGTATTCATATGAATAACCCAACAAGAGCACTTCTGCAGTTGGACAGTCTCACATCATTGTGGTACTTACTAATCATCTCTGCATGTTTTCTCTTTGAAACATTGTTCTATTGCTGAGCTATAACAAACAAACCATGTATGGCTGATTATGCCACTGCACTAACAATTACAAGTTGGCCCTTTTCCATTTTGTTTGTTAAAATCTTCATTAGTCATGTGGAAAGCTACTAAGCCATACAGAATCTAAAAATGTTACAAAAACGTATGCAAGTGTTTAGGAGTGAAAAGAAACCATTTCAGAATTTGTTTCTTAGCCATAAGACTATAATGAATATTAAATGACAGAATTAAATTAAGAAGAAAGCAGTCTCCTACCAGTAATAATGACTTACTCGTAAGTACAAGTAGTATGCAAACACCTTACCCATGAATCCACAGATAGTCATGGTAAAAAAATTACCAGCATAACTTCATTTTCTCTTTACTTTTTGAAGTCTTTAAAGTAACTATATCATTTTAATGTGCTTTGTACAAGTTTTAGACATATTTACAATATAGTCTGTCTAGTAGAGTTATACCGGTTACAAATTTACTACAAAAACAGCATCAAATTAACAAAAAAAAAAAAGGAACAGAACTCACTTCGTTGAAATATTAGTGAAAACAAGTAAATCACTGATCAGAAACCCAAGGGTACTCATGTGAATAAGGGTAAAGTCAGTTTTGCAGTGCAAGAAGGAACACCAGTATCTAGATACAGCTACTGCTGCATAAAAATGAATTAGCAATTCTCAAGGCTAAAAGACCCCTGCAGCTAATAATTTTTAAACAGCACAGGAAAAAAAAAACCCTCTGGGGGGACAGCAGGTGGAACAAAGCGTATGCATTCTATTAAATTAAAATATTATGAAAAGAAGAAAATCTATGTGGTAAAATCTTAATTTTGAACACCCTAAGGCGGAAAGAGTTATGTAAATTGAACATTGCCAGTCCCAAATTTCGGGACAGCCTTGTGGCTCTCTGGGACATGGGACTATGCTGTTTTATACAGTTGATCAGCTCCCTTAGAAAGTTGCATAGCTACCAAGGCCTAAATAATAAATAAATAAATATTTTTTTTAAAAAAAGGCTCTCTCAAATCAGCATGAAATGCATGGAGTAACGCTAACAACTTGCAAGGCACAGCACAAATTATGACCTCCCAGATGCCTTGGTAAGGTCAAGTCACAGTGCATAAGAAACCATATATAAGGTAACAGTATAGCTGCAAAAAGCAACCACAGACATAAAAGAATTAGGATGTGTTGACAAGAGGAACTCAAGTTTAAAGTATTTCCCCACAGCCCACACTGGGGGAAACCCACTCCTTGTAGTTCTGTAAATACTCAGCATGTTTTTACTACGGCGTCCATTAGTGATATTTATACACAGTGATGACCTCATTCTTTAGCACAGTGAATGAACATGAGAGGAAAAAAATAAAATATTTTGGTTGTGTATTTATCAGCATTTGAGCTCATTTAAATACTACTTGAATAAC
The DNA here is from genome assembly GCF_040182565.1 of Anser cygnoides. Taxonomy (NCBI): domain Eukaryota; kingdom Metazoa; phylum Chordata; class Aves; order Anseriformes; family Anatidae; genus Anser; species Anser cygnoides. Next base: position 40,539,912 of record NC_089874.1, on the reverse strand, counting down.
AATTATCTTTCTCAGTTGAGCAGAGCATCAGGTTGGCAGACTGTGCTTCACTTCTTCTCAAAGTGACAATTAACCTTGATATCAGTCTGCAAAGTGCTCTGTACTGGCAGCTGAATAGAATTATCATTATCATATAAATCATAAAGATTCTACTGAAACTGAGATAGCTGTCATCCCTCAGCTATTTGTGTTCAGCAAGGAGCAAAGCAGGTTGTTGTAGAGTAGTTTAGAAATGCGTCATCTTAGAGCCCTCACACTGTGGGCTTCTGAGGCTGTGTTTGTGGCTACTTGAAAATGTATGCCATACATGTATGCCTAAACACTCACAGTTAATATACATTATTAATTAAGTATCTCTCAGGGAGGTTTGTAATGCATTAGGTCATTATACTTCAATCATGAATTTAAATCTGATTTACAATACAGTAATTCCAGACCCAAATGAGATTTTCAAGTTGATAACGTGACGCCTATCAGCTAGACAGTTTCCCATCCCAACGATAGCGTTGATCACCTGATCTTTTTGTTCACAACTACAGCTTACAAATCAGAAGACCTATAATTCAGTTAATGCCAGATCAGACTGTGGAGGGTATACCCAGATAGACAGATTACAGTAGTTGTGTCCACAACAGCCCGTTGTGATACCACATTATATAGATGCTTCTTCCCTTCTAAGGCACCCCAGACGTGGAAGGAAGGAAGAAAATAGTCATCCTCTCTGAAAATTTCCCACCTTCAAACTTGCAATGACAAGGGACTGTGAAAATGTTTACAGCCATTTTTGATATGACACTTCATTTCTGTAACATATGCACTGTGTGTCAGTGTTTTACTGCTCTCACTGCTACCGACAGGACATCCCTGTGAATAAGATATGGCAGTGAAGCAAGCTCTCTTTCACAAATATTTTATAGACAGGTCTTATTTTATCTGCAACAGAACACAAATAATTAAGACAAACAGCTAATTGGGGGCCAAGCAGGTGTTGGTATTTCTTTTTTTTTTTTTTTTTCCTCCCCCCTAGAGATAGCTACTAACTTTGAGCCAAATTACAGCAGACCTTATCCAAGAACCTCAGGAAAGAGAAAAGCAAGATGAAGAACATGCTCTTTGTACCTTCGGCACAAAGTGACCCCAGGAGATCATTTTTGGCAAGCACTGTGGCAGATTAGGTATAAGCAGGTGTGTTGCTGACCCAGCCAAAGTCACTCCTCCTGGGTGGGAGATAACAGTGCCCATGCTCCCACAAAGAATTGTGAATGAGCAAGCCAGGATGTTTCCTACAATGCTTGCTGCAGAAAAGTGAACTTATCCCAGTATAACATGGATCAATGCTAATGCCTGTCCAATAGTCAGAAGCCAGACATGCTTCTATAAAGCAATTCAATCAAGAATGCCACTTGTTTCAAGCTACCCAGCAAAATCTGAAATAAGGGGAACAGTCCATTTTCACACTGGAGACTTCAGCTAAATTTCTGTGCAACGATTAAGTCCAGTTAACTCCAGCCAGTGGCTTAACCTAGAAACTTTAGCAAATCCCACCCACTGTTACTTTCTGTTACTACACCAACTAGTGCTGCATTAACCTTAATTCTGAAACCGGCTTTCCTGTGAAGCCACTCTAGCTGCAAGCCCCACATTCGAAACTGATTTTTTTTTTTTCAGGTTTGCAACCCTAGCCTAAATACCACAGCCATGAGCCTAACAACCAGTTATTTGTAATCAAGAAATCTGAAATTCTGTGCTAGGCGGACATCTAATACTTCATTCATAAACTTCTCTGAAATTAAATGCATTACTCGCATGCTATCCATACAATTTTGAAGGGATATAACATGCCTAATTTTACAGGTAATACATATATTTATTTGTCTTATGCAGGCTACCCAAGGTACCAAATAATATGTGCTCAGCATTTTTAAGTTCTATGGATCACATCTATGGTAAAACAGGACTCAAAAATCTCTCTTTTGCTCAGTAGTATAAAGTCCTAGACACTGCCTTCTTACTTGTTAGCAGACTAATTACAAGTTAGTGTAATAAAACATTAATTTTGTCATTTTTGCATTAGAACACAGTAAAATGTAAAATAAATCTAATTTGTTACTACATGTTTTTATGCATTACCCATGTAATTACGACAGATGTATTAAATACAGCCCTGGTGTTATAGGGGAAAAAAAAAAGAATCTTCTTCGGCAGTTTTAAAATTATAATAAGAAGGATAATCACCTTTCTTAGATTCAGAACATAGATTTTCAGTGGTCATTACTGTCAATGATTCCCCAACAAAAGTTAAATTGAATATCATCTAATCATGAAGATATAAAAAGCCCTACTCTCATAAAAGTGGACCTATACTAAAAGGAATGCAATAATTTCAAAAGAATGAAATTTTTGGTTATTTCTCCACTGAACAATATCATCATTTTCAGCTAAACAAATTTCTGTATGAAGAGACACTACTGGATTTTATATAAGAAGACTATCTATATTCAGGCAATTTAGAACAAATGCTTTTAAAAGCTCTAAATTTCAAAAAGGCCATACTAAGGTCCAGGTTTCATAACTGTTATGCTAAGCTTTAAACTTAAAAAATAAACATGAAAGATGTAAGCTCTAAGTTGTCAGCTGTGTCAGGTGTTACTGAAAGAGTAATTGATGTAACAGAGGACAGCCTATTCTTCAAATATAACTCAATCTCCTAAATTAGGTACAAACCCTTCTATTTTAGTCTTAGCTAGAGAATCAACATCTCAGCCTCCACAATGTTTACAGCATTAAAAGGCTACAAACATCAAGAAAGCATATTATCACTCACCTATAGCCTTCTCGAGGCACTGCATGCATCTCAAGTTAATAAAGGCCACATAAATACGGCTTTTGTGCATAGCAGACAGTAAATCATGTATTTAATTACATATTTCTCTGTAAAAAACAGAAACAGTTGGCTCTATGCTATTTTTGTTAACATTAATCAGAGGAAACTTCAGATTCTGGCATAAATTTGACTATCATATAAAAGGTAATATTTAAAATACATAATGCCTTACCACACAAACACGAGCTGCCATATGTGAGGTGCTGCTAAGCATGGTTTCTATTAAGCCGATACACAGTAACTGGCTTCTTTCCAAGCAACATGGAAGTGTTTAAAAAACCCTGTTTAATCCAATTCCACAGCTTTGAAACAAAAATAAATTAAAGTGCTGCAAGAACTGTTAAAATGAAAAATTAAAGGCATGTAAATAAGTGAAAAAATAAATTGTCAGAGAAAATGAAAACAAAGATTATTTCAAGTAGATATCTTAATTGTAATTAGCAACATTTGGCATGTGTTATGATATGATTCAAAGCTGTAGCCAATTAGATACCCCAAAAAGCTTGTAACAAAGCTGCAAATGTGTAACTACAGCATAAATAAGTTTTATTGCACACCAAGAAAACAGCACCCAGATCAATTTCATAGTTTGTTCCCGAAAGGCTGTAAAGCATGCTCTGTTATTAGTTCATGACTTTTTATTCTTAAACTGCAGCTTGCCTGCTAGGAGATTTTGGAAAACTATTTCATTAGACTATTAATTGTAAATCTGTAAACATTTAGCATATATTAAGAATAAAAGACAAATTACAGCATTGCCTTAGACTGTCATGCCTATGTAAAAACAAACAAACAAACAAAACAAGCAAAGAGATGAAAGAATAAAGTATGCAAGTTAACAGCTGTTAAAAAGCTGCAGAATCGTGGTGTTGAAACTGAGAAAGATTTATTTAGTTATTTATTTATTAAGATTCCCAAGGGAAAAAAAATCATTAGTTTTTCTTTCGCAGACATAAAAGATACACAATGGCATTCAGGAAATAACATGACTTTTTTACGTGCCTTTTTAAAGTTTTCTTAAAAAGGAAATATTTTTACAGTATTACTTTAAAGATCAGAATTCAAATTCTGATCAAATGTGGGCGTACTGAACTCAACAGTATTCGGCGCTTCTGAGATTGTGCCATTTATTTAAGGAAACAAATACTTCATTATCAGTAATGCTGTCAGTCCTAACCAACAGACAAAGTACCTTCCATTTCCCCCATTTATTCAATAATGAGTAATTTACTAAAGGGTAATGAGTTGCTAATAAAAGCATGTTTCTTACATGATTATTATGAAATGTAAGTAACTGCTTGTTCAGTGCAACAATACTTACTACAGTCACTTCCAAATAACTCTGCTCTATCAAATTTCTGCAAAGAAATTGACTCTTATGTGGTTTTCATACAAAACACTAGACTACATTTAGAAAAAAATAGAAAAAAGCACCACAGAAACAGCTAACTGAATTTAAAAGCTACAAATATAACTACTTCTTTACCAAGTCTCCTAACAACAAGGCAAAGTCTCAGCCAACATGGTTTTGTTTCCCTTGCTGGCAAGCAATGACTGTTTATTTGACACACTTATTTTAGGTTTTGGTGGGGAGACATTGGTTTTTGGTGTTTTATGATGGCTGTATTGAAGAGATTACAAAAACATATGCATACAATATCATTTTTATGCTATAAACCACGTTCAGGATGGCAGGAAAAGTTTTTCTTCAGGTAAATAAGAGGCCAAAAGAAATGTCTATGGAAGGTAGTCTGAAAAATTCTGGACCAGAAAGCATTGAGGACTGTCCTTGTTATACTTCCTAACAGGGTAGCTTACAAAGACAAGTTGAACCAGATATAAACCCACTGGAAGAAAAATTTCTCTGTTCAGGATTTTCTGCACCATAAATATTAGAGTGTTTTTTTGTTTTACTTTATTTTACCCTTGGTATAATCATCCACTCCACCCTCCCAATACTTGAGTTTAAACTAGAGCTTTAATTCTCTTGTACACTAAACACACTACAAATATCAAGGATCCACAGATCCTTCCATGTCCCCTATAAACTCCTTTCTGGGCACTTGCATGTCTTTTTCTGCTTCAAAGAACGGGCAATCATCATGACCCCCTCATTACATCCAAATCTCCACCCATACTTCTGGTTCAGCTGTTCCAGGGAACAAGTTATGGCATCCCCTTGTTCTTCCAAATGTACACTAACACAATGCTTGCTGAACTATTTTCATTCTTTGCTAATACAGTTTTCTCTTTCTTTTCCTTCTAGGAGAGAAGGGGTCACCATTGGAAAACTGGCAGAACTGGTGGGAATAATACAGTGGTATTGTTACACCAGGAGGTACCCATGGGTGCTGTCAGCCTGTTCCTTGTTTTGTCATGGGTGAGTGAAGTTGCTAGTTCTGGCAAGCAGCCAGCGGCAGGATCCCTTTACTGCTCCCCCCGCCCCTCCTCTCTCCCCAGTGGTCTTCTTTAAGGGTTGCTTAGGCTTCTAGCCACCAATGCCTGCAACGGATCCTGCAGCTTTTGAGGGCTACCTCTAGCCAATCCTAAAATCACCCCCTCTACAGCAAGCAGAAAATGACTCAAGTGGAGATTCAAACATTAGTTTATTAAATTAAAAAAAATATGTAATTTGTTTCTTTGCTATCTTACACCTATGAAAGGGAAAGGCAGTGGCCAGCACAGTGCTGTCTAGTACTTTTTCATCTCAAACATACATTTTCCAAGATATCAGATCACTAAGAAACATCAGCTATATTTTAGATATTTAAGTACAGTGCATCTTGACACATGGAAAACCCACAAAAAGAAACATGCATGCATTATTTTTAATAACAGATACTTCAAGAACAATACTCCATCAAAAGGTCATTTCAACAGTCAAAAACAGATATTTTTTTAAAACATGTTTTAGTAGAGCTGCATATTTCAGACCTTAAGGCACATCTGACACTTTCCTGTATTGTCCTAAAAGAAAATAGCTAAAGGAATTAAAAGATTATATATTAAAATGTAACTTGACCCTTTTCATCCAAGGTACTTCAGAATATCATGGTAATAAATCCAAAATAATAGTTATAAAAAAACAGGCAAACTCAAGTGATAAAATATAATATAGTTGCTATTATAAAATATAATCCCAGTGCAATCATCAATTTACTTGTTCTTAGGATATGTTCCTTGCTGCTTTTGAAGCAGAAAGGGAATCAACATTAAAAAATAAAGCAGTTGCAATGGCACTCAAAAAGGTTTTACATTCATTCTTTTACCCTCAAATGAATGTTGATACTTCATAGATTTAAAACAACGGGATCCTGAGCATTAACATCACCGCTCTGAGGCTCATCTTTTTGATGAATTTTTGCTATTTGCTATAAATTCTGAAGAGGTCCAGCCAGGAGAAGTTATATATAGTTTTGTGTCACACTTTCTCTAAAAGGTTATAGGAAATTAGCTGCAGATCAAAGTAAGCCTACATAGGCAGAAGGTAAACTCCACGGGTAATGTAACGTAACAGGAAGAGAGCCCAGATTTATGCCAAGGAAGCTGGAAATGCTTGTGAAGAAAAATGTTCAAAGAAAGCATTCCTTATTCCCGTTTTCATCTTGCTCACACATTAGCATCACATGCATCACAGTCATGTGCCTGTGGCAACAAAGTGATGCATCCTTAACTAAAACAATCAAAGTCACTGAGAGCAGTTTATTTTAAAATAGAGATATAAGCTGCTATATCTTGAGGGATTTTTTTTTTCCCCACTTGAATTTGGCACCCAGGTTCTCCTTCAATGAAATCCCTACCAGAAGAAACTGATGTCATGAGCACAAGATCTAAAACAAAACAAACAAAACCAGATCAAAAAACAGTAAGGCATCTATTTGCTCACATTGTAAAGCAATGTGAGCATCCATGATTGAGATGGGTGTATGCACATGGGGAAGAGGGGAAGATCTCCTTGAGCAAGAGGTAATGAAGGAGAATTGGGTAGGCCAGGGTAGCATGACAGATAGTGACCGTACCTGCTGCTCTAACTCCTTGCACTTCTATCACTCTGCATTGGGGAGCAATGCTGACAGTCCTTTCCCTCTGGTCTTCCTATGAAATCGTGCTAACGTTTGTTTTCTGCTCCTGACACGTGCCATCTCCTTAGCTTTAAAGTACTATGAGGCAAGAGCTTAAACAAATGGCCCCAAGAGAAGAACTTAGATCGACGGGATTCACATAATCCCTTAGAGTTGTGAAGATCATGGCCTCACCATTTTAACAAAAACAGAGCCAGAGCAATATTGAACAGGAATGTCAGCCTTAATGTAGTCATTAATAGCACAAGAGGCATGCATGAGGCACACTGACCTCTCCCCCTAAACCAAGTCAAATAATTTTCCCGCTCCACTTGACTCCTCTCTATATCACCCCAAGAAGAACTGAGTTTTAGCAATCTTTTCAGTGTGATTGGCTTTCAGAGCTGAAATACGACGGTCAGATATGTTGGTTGTTTGTCAGTTTTGCGGACAGCATAAGAAGCAATGAATTAATGTAATGATTCAAAACGAATAGAAGAGATAAAGCTACATGCAGGGTGTTAAATTGATTATTTTGGAACGTGTATCAGTCATTTTGTCCACTAAGCTACACAGCTGCTTAAAGTCTATTTCTGAGCCTCAAGCATCACCCATATTGCTACAGGGAAAAGGAAATAAAATGAATACACATAAAAAGAACTGCAGTAAATACACAGAAAAGAGAAGGACGGTGACACCTATTGCAGAGGACATCAAAAGAAAACACAGAGGAAGATCGGTAACAACAATGACTTAATAGGAAAATTCTGAGCAGTTGCTCCAAATGTTGTCCACAGAGAGCTGCTATTCGCTTTATGCTGGCTCTCCTTGTTTCCAGCTGTTAAGTTCAGATTGAAAGAAGCTAAAAATACATGAAATGCTTTCCAGATATTATTTTCCCATGTAACCAATTGGTATTAGTTGCCACAGAGATGTTCTCTTGCCAGCAAGAAGGGAAATAGTATACAATGCTGACAATAGGTGTATTCTGATATCTGCTGTCTTTGACAAGATGCTGTTCAAAATATAGGAAAGTTTTAAATGGCATTATTTTAGCTACAGAAATTCCCAACTAGTCCTATATTCTAGCAGTGCAACATATGAAAATGATACTGAAAGATTAGGTTTTTTTTTTGTTTGTTTGTTTTTAAATCACCTGTGAGAAAAGGTATACTCTGTATTACTCTGAGGTATCAGATGCGCAACATTTTCAGCAATCAAGTTGTGGTGTTTCAGTGAGAAGGAAAAAAAAAAAAAAAGAGAGCAGGCTGCAAAATCTCTACAATTTAGCTATATTGTTTCCTGACAAACTAAAATGTCACAATGCTGCTGATTTAAAATACAAACGTACCTGCTTAGCATTCATGACTCTCCTTGACAATAAATTAAGCTCTGCACAAAAGGGGGGGAACACATACCAGAAAACATCCAGTTCTTTCTGTAAAACGTGATGTATAACAGACTTTATTTTACATGCCTTCCTCCGAAAATAGCAATGATTACACCGCTCAACTCCCACACACCCCCTGACCTGACTTTCTGACACTTAGTACATTATATATTCTCGGTCCTGGGGAATGATCCAAAGTTTGTCAACAGGACTCCTTTTATTGCCAGAACACAAACTACAGCATACAAAATACATTACTGAGGGAAACAGGCAACCCTGACTTCTTATGAGATTAAATCCTCTTTTAAAGAGGGATGTGATAGGGTTTTTTTTTATTATTTTTTAAATGAATTCTGAAATACACAGCTTTCCATAGTTTTGGAAAAAGATGCTGCAAGTCACAGCAGTGATAATCTGCCAATTACAAAGCACATGTGCAAGCAAGACTTTTTTTTTTTTTTTGTCTTTCAGGCAAACAAGAAGATTATATAGCCTATTCTTTTTGGGGGGATGAGGAGGGGGAAGTGTTAACATTGCAGCTGCCGCAGAAGTGGAAGCTGCAACTCCCTTGGAGCTTGTATCGACTCGGTAGCCTACCATGCCATTAAGAGATGCTACTGTACTAGAGAAATTGTTCCATTTTCTTTTTTTTTTCCTCCCAGAAAGAGACAAACACGAAGGTTTGGCTTGCTGTAGTTAACTGGAAGTCTTCCAGCATACCTTGCGATATTCCACCCAAGTTCCAATTCAGCTCAATATCCTGAGTATCAAAAGTTCCTAAGAACCTGCTTAGATAGTATTCGTGAATTTTGACGTTTTCCTTTGCATCTGGTGACATTTAGTTTGGAGCTTTATCAGATAGCTATTGCCCAAGCATGATTTATTTTATATATAAAATTCCCCACTGAAATAAGAAAGGACACATAGTGAAAGGGAGGCTGGAATTGCAACCATTTCAAGCAGCCTTAATTTGTAAGGAACTTATTTTTATGAAATGTAACTTCTTAACTGAAAAGATACCACCACTTATAACAATGACCTAACTTCTACTAAAAACAAGAAAGTATGTGTCAATACTTTAGGGTAAGAGATAGTCTATTGCAGCTTGGCTTTCTTCATTATGCTAAAGAACCATGTCTGGCTGATATATTTATTTTGTAATGTTTAACTATAATAGAAAATAGATGAAGTTCAAATGAAAACACTGTTTAGACTGTGTCAACAGAGCATAAAACTAAATGAAGTAATTCCGAATCGACTATAAAACATATTTGCTAATAGTAAAATTACTAATGGTTATCTATCAGGATCACAGCAGACACTAAGTTAGATGCAATTTTTTGATTTTGCAAAACAGCAGCATGCAGTGCATTTCATTGCTATTTTATCATTAGTGTAAATAATTCAAAAACAAAGCAAAACAGGAAATCTGCAGCTCACTTTTTTTTTTTTTAACTGCAAGTCACCAAAGGGCTTTCTACTAAGACAGCCAATGCTCAGTTTACATTTGCTAGCAAAAGAAAAGCAAACAACAGTATTTTGTACACTGAAAAAACTGCTTTGTTACAAGGGAAGGATTCAGAAAACCAGAACAAATGCTACTGCTGTAAAAACTATAAGTCTTCTAGACTCAGTTCAAAGACATACGCATTCTTCTACAACAGACTGAAGTTTCATATTCATCTCAGCAAATCAATCCACTAATAGGCATCAGTCATCAACACCTAAGTAAAGACCTGCCGTTTGAAACAGCTTTGAAGTGATTGGAATCGCACACAGTCGTAAGTATGACAGAACAGCTTAGCTATTAAAATATTTCATCTAGCAAAGAACTGTTCATCCTAATTGACTGAAATACTCTTTGAATGCTATTATTACAAGGCTACTTTGCTATGCAATGCTTTAGTATGTAGCCACTTGACTTACATCTTGAGACCCAGCACAACCACATCAAATCTTGTTAGAATATTTTCTCACACATGCTTTTGTCAAGAGACCAAAACAATAAAGCCAACTGTCATTTTTACTACCAGTTGCTTAGTTAATTCGATACTGAAACGTACTGGGATTCATTACAAAAGCTGCGTGCAATCAGCCATTTCTATCAATCTTGCCTTTTACCACGCCGATAGAACAAACGCGAGCAACCACATCAGCTGGAGTCAGCCGGCAGGACAGGATGGAGCTGCTCACCTGCCCCGTGCCCAACTGCTCACTGCCAGCAGTACCACTGCACGGCTTCACCAAACAGTGCTGAGCAGCCCTCGTGCATGCCCTGCACAGACCACGTCTCAAGCTGATGGGCAAGAAGCCCCGGACAGACATCTGAAAACAACCACACACCACCCCAGCTGCAAAGCAATGAGGTTTTCTAGGCCTGCCTCATTACTCCTTTCAAAGCAGATTTAACAAACACCGTTAAGTAAATACCTCACCAAAAAAAAAAATTAAAAAAAAGCGGTAATTATTAAGAAGCATATGTGATGATAGCCTCCATTTCAGGAAGTTTCCACTATCATAATTGATCACCAGAAACACAGTCAGAAGATTAATAATAGTTTGCGCTTGTAGCATTTTTCCTTCTCCATTATATTCACAGTGTGTTAACAATTTGCAAGAAAAAAGAATCAAACACACCAGTAACTGCCACCAAAATTACACTTCACAGAATCAAAAAAAAAAAAGCTATTTAATACCTCAAATAAGAGATGATTTGATTTTTACCTTGTATCTATCAACACATCATACTTTTCATTAGTTTTTACCATTACTTTTGCTACCAGGAAGTATGTCACATCAATTCTTTGTATGCAGGCAAACATGTTATCTGTCATCTTTTATTCCAAAACTGCTCATCAGCATAAAGGAGTGGATACAGTTACCCCTGTCCTCTATGTATTTTCCACAATTCCACATATTCCATTTCCATATTCCAAATTAAAAGAAATCCATGTGAACTTACCTACAGTTGGGAGGAGGGTCTAATGTAATTTCTGCAAGTTCTTTCTGAATTCTTGAGAAGGAGAAAAAAAAAAGACATCAGGACTTTATTTTTGCAAAATATTTCATTCAACTTCATAAACATTTCTACAGCAATTAATAATAATAATGTCTTAACATTTCTAATGGAAAGATAATGCTATAAGGTTTCATGAAACTGCTTGAGATTAAGATGCTAAAAAACAAACTTTTTTTTTTTTAAATGAGCACCCAAATATCGGATGAGTTATTCCATGCACAGCCACCTACAAAACCCTGCTTTTCCTACAGGTCAGGGTTCTCAGCTCTCATACACCTTAATTCTCCATTTACCCTCTGTCTATATGCCTTACAGCCCTCTGCCTTGCTCTCCAGAACATTTAGCTTGATATCTCCTGTGCATTTGAGTTTTTTTGCTCCATCAGTACAACATTGTTGTCTGTCATCCTCACCCCTGCTCTGACATACAGAGCCTGGTCCAGCCTTCTCCATAGTCTCCTTGCAGGTGTCGGGGGGCTGCTACGAAGCCCCCCTACTGCTGAACGTGCTGTTTCTTTGTACTAATAGGCCTCAAACTGGAAAGGTTATTGCAGATGCAGCCTAACGAGTGGTGAGTAAAGGTGGGTGATTGATTCCCTCTACCTACTGACTATGCTCCAGTTAACGCAGCCAGGATGCTGTTGAATTTCTTGAGTCCCCCGTCAACCCAGCCTGCCTAAGTCCCTCCGAGCAGCAGCCCTACCCTCGCCCGTACCAACTGCTCCCCCCAGTTCACCATCATCCACAAACATGAGAGCGTGTGCTCGGCCACATCCTCCCGGCCACCGATACAGGCCTGAGGCTGGACTGGCCTAGTGCAGGCCGACACAGCGATGCTCACTTGTTACTGGCACCCTGCTGGAGTTGTTCTTCCAGGCACTGCAATGCAGTTCTTATGGATTTCTGGGTACTACAAGGCTTATATTACCATGCCAAGCCCTTGAATTCTTAATCTGCACCACATCTGGCGATATGGCTCCTTTTCTTTATACCAGCGTCTCCGTGGAAGTCAGTATCTCCCACTCCATAGAAATGCAAGTGTACATGGTAGGAGTTCACCGAGCTCCCAAAGGAGCTTGTAGGAGTTTATATTTGCCAAAGATATGCCAGAGTGCCACATGCAGGACCGCAATGGCCACTCTCCCTATAAACTATACCCCAAGGCCTTTTTATAGGCTGCTATTTCTGGGCAAAAACACAAACATTTAGAAGGAGGAATGAAAAGACAGCATTCCCTCCATATTTTCTTCTCCCTTTCTCCTGCTCAAGATTTCATGTACTACAGGAGCAGATTACTACTACTTGTATTCCCCACACTAAGAAAGAAAACCTAAATGATAACACCATTCAAATTCCTGAGATAGGTGCTCAAGCCACAACCAAAGATCTCAGGTCTGACGTGAAGTACACACACATCCTGTTAAAAATGACTGCCACCCATCTTGCACATAAATACAGAAAAGAAAAAAAAAAGTATCTCAAAATAAACATTCACATATACTGGCACATATAACACGGAAATGAGCAGTTTACACTAATTCTCTACGTAATGTCAAGATCCAAATACAACCTTACATGCTAAGGAGTCTCACAGCCACTATCAAAATTCCCCTTATGCCAGTATGTGTTGATTTTATGGCTGTAATGAATCAACAAACCAAAAGCAGTAGAGGAACTGGCCGGAACCAGAAATTCCAACTCTTTATCATTCACATTCTGAAATAATTAGGACATACATCAGCAAGATTGTTAGGTAGAAGTAATAATCTTTTATTAGACCAGCCAACATTGTTGAAAAGATTAAAAACAGTCTTTCAGACACATTAGCTTTTCTTTCAACCCCTGTCCATCCCAACCCTACATACAAACACCAGTTATTCCTGTAGAGAGAAACAAATTCAATGTTTATTTGTTTATTCTATTCATGGAAATATTTACATCTCCAGGAAGTAGAATTTTACCAATAAGTATCTTTTTTTTTCTTGTAAAGATACAAACAGAGGCTGCTTAATCAATATTTGCAGTAAGTCATTGTAGTAATACTGCAAGCCCAACACCTTTTTTAGAAAGAAAAATCTGATTAGTGAAGTCTAAGCACACCAAACATTTATGTTTCTTTTAAAAAGTCACTGGATTTAAACAATCCTAACAATTTACACCTTTTAAGAGAAAGAAGATCCTACAACTGTGGGAGACGCTGAAAATATTTCTTCTGTCTATGACATAGTTCTACCATGTTTTTGAAATTTATGCTATCACAAATTCAAAACAGAAAACTTAAATAGCATGAAGCCTCCTTCAATTTTGTGTTTTATGGGTTGATTTGTTTTCTCTGCCTTTTGGGAAGTTAGCGAGTGATGGTATTGAACTTCCACAGAGTCAGGGACAATTCTTTTGCTTTACATATAATAATAGGAGCAGTTAATATTTCATTGCATTACAATGAGCCCATGAGACATCAAGAATGGATTGGCAAGTGTAGCTTAAGCCCTAGATCAAAAACCTTCCAATCATCCTCCTAAATCCTAGTCCATTTCCTTTCCATTCTGAAAAGAAATGGGTACAGGGCCTTTTCTTTTTCTCCCTCTGTTCTAGCTTAACAAAAAAATTTCTAATTTCAAATGCCAAGAGCACTAAAATAATCCTAGATCAAGCTTTTCCCGTGATTCAGAAAGCAAGAACAAAACACCTTGCTTCTTCAAGCAATAAAAATTGATCTGATGATACTTTCTATTTTTGTTCAGAAGTCCTAATTGCTTTAGCAAGCATCTAAGATAAAGCGATGTTTCATTCATGATTATCATTATTACACAAACAAGCTGCAACATTAATATGATACTGTCCATCAACTACTCCTCAACAAGTACTCCATGCTTATTCTCCTCCTCTGTGGCATATCCAGACTGAAATTAATATATACACCTTACAATTCTTTTGTTGCAACTTTAATTTACCTTGCATTCATGCTGAGAGCACATTCATAAACAGTTTCTGTAGAGTGGCTGACATGCAATAGCTTGTTCACATGTCACGGCATTCAAAGTTACAATTAAATCACCAGATAACATCCCGGAGAGCCCTGCACTGACAGAGACCTCTGATGCGCAAGTTAGCCTTTGTCTGCATGAGTTATTCCACTGCTCTGGCACTTGTTTCATATCTCCATTGAGTTGTCTTCAGAATTTGGCATAGGAGAGGATGTGCCTCATTTCCTTTGCTGACCACAGAGGGTTCACCGCGAGAGCGCGTGGCCTCTGGCAACATGACATTTTTTGCAGGGTCCTCTCTGACACTTCTTTCTTTGGATTTTCTGGCTCAGTAAGTACTGTTATGTCAGCGAGTAAAAAAGGGCTCTAAATTAAAATAATTATACACACACACTTTAGATTTAAATTAATGACATGCTGGTCTACTCTATATATTTGGGGGAATGGGAGGAGGTGGGTCAGTGAAGAGAAGTCTCTCTGGTAATCAAAGCCCTGAGCTGTACACACAGGACATTTAATCTGCAATGTCAGATCTGATGCTCTTTGTTTGATCTTAAAAGAAGTCATTTGACCTCTGCCTGTCTCCCCTGTCTCCCTCTCTCCATATATATATATATATATATATATATGAAAAAATTGCTATTACTGTGTTTTCCTTTCACTTTACTAATGGGAAAGAACAAGCATACTTGCCTTCAAGAAATAGTGCAAAGGTTAATTTACCCCTAAATTCAGAAGCATGAGAGTACATTGTGGATTTCAGATATTATTAATTCTTACAGACATATATTTACTGCTGTTCCAAGCCTAGGGGGACTATCTGGTGTTTCCTTCTTGAAACAGTTAAAGTTCTCTAAACCTTAGGGAGAACTGAACACGTTAGAGGATTCCCCGATATAATTCATAGGAGAAGCAGCAAGAAAGGACTAATAACAATAACCTATTTTACCACATCTACTTTTCTAAAATACATACCTCTTTATGCATAAAAGTTACGTGAACCAATGCACCATACTGAAGAACATGTTATAAAGAAATGCAATCGCTAGTATAAATTTTAATCTTACAGAAACTGTGACTGAGCATGGAATTTTTCTAAAGATGGTTAGATTCATGATGAAGGAAGAGAAATACTCATTCTTTCATATTAGATGCATATGTAAATGACAACGATATTTCATATAAGAAAAAGCACTCCATTTTTCCACCATATTCAACATGCTGAATATAACTCTTAGATTCCTTGAAACAGTGCTGTGATAAACTTCTGAGGGGAAAAAAAAGGGGGGTGAAAAAAAACCAGCTCATTTTAATTTGATTTCTAATCAAGTTTAATCCATTACCTAGTTGCTATTTCTACGCAACAAGAAAAGCCTACAACTTAAGTTTTAGAGTTCACAATTCATTTTAAGTACAGATATTTATAAAAAGAAATCCAAGACTGGACACTAAGGTTGACAGATTTTCAACCATCAACTTCAAGAGCCAAGCAAAACAATGCATTTATTTGTTGAGCTACTGTGTCAGCCAAGAATGGTTACACTTCTCTCAATCCAAAGGTCAGGCTAAGATTTGCTGCTTAAGAGGTAACAAGATGCCTGCTGTTTTCAAGGACAGCAATTCAATTCCGTGTCTGAACTGTAATTGTGATATGCAGTGAGTTTCTCAATCTTGACATGTTAGGTAAGAAAGGTTGCTATTTAGGGTGATGCCCTCAGGGTGAGGAAAATTGAAGGACCGGCACACTGTACGACATATGCTGTAAGCTATTACACCTGTATAGCAGCTAGCTTTAAAACTATTAACAGAGAAGGGCAGCTTGTGATGGCATTCTGCCTTCTTGATGCCATCTATGGTGATGCTAACAGAAGAAAACCAAAATTGCTGTGACTTAAATACAAATTCAAGCAGTCTCATATATCCTTCATAATAAAATCATTTTGGAAAGCATTAAATTGCTGGTGTAGTACACTCCTGTGCAAGACAAGGTAGCAGCGTATGTTTACGCAGTGAAAGAAAGAGCACTGCTAAATCTTGACTTATATAAAGTCAATACTACTGGAAATTCTTTGAAAGTAAATCTAATTGACTACATAAACATGCAAATAAAAAGCAGAACAGAATTATTCCAACTACAAATGCACAAATCTTAATTCTAATCCTATATACACTAGGTAGCATAATGTAATCCAAAACTACTGTGACTACAATTCCATATGCATGAAAAAGCTCTTCAAGTGTGAAAACGTGGCTTCCAAATTCACGTTAGAACCAAGCCTGTAGTCTGCGAATTAAAGCCCAAAGAAAGATTTTCTCTTAACTTGTTAGCACTCTCTGTTCTAAATAGAAATTAAGGAATTTTGACAAAAGCCTTAACTATTGTGTGCTCTGCCGTTTGGGGTTTTCACTGATTTCAGCAGGGCTGACACTTAACTACGTGAAAATTATTGTCACCTTAGTGTAATGCCATACAAAACCACAGTTAACAAAGCTAATGAAGGAAAACATCGCTAAGCTTATATCCAGTCTTTTTTCCCCACTAGGACAGCTGAATTGCTGCAATTTGTTTCAATTTTTAAGAGATCACTTTTTTTTTTTTAAACCTGGCCAAAAACAACATTCCGATTGAAGGAATGTAGCTTTATTCCCACAATATTGTTCATTTCTAATGAACAAAAATGAGTAGTATAGAAACTGTCCATATAAAACAACCACATAGGGATAGAATCCTCAATATGTGATAATATATTTTTCCTTCCTTGATGTTACTCCCTTCCTCTTCATCTCTACTCTAATTTCTGATTTTCCTTTCTTCAGGCTTTAGTGATTTTAATTAAAAAGCAAACAACAAAAACAACAAGTAACATGAAAACCTGACCAGATTAAGAATGCTTATGGAAAGGTTATCTTTATTCCAACACACTCACAAACTACTGAATACTACAAAAAAAAGCTATGCTACTATTGAAAAAAAAAGCAAATAAACAAACCACTATACTACTATAAAGACTATATTGCTGGGATTTCTACACAGTGCTGTGACAACCAGCGCTCCTAAAAATACATTTTTTTCAAAAGTATTATTTATTATGTCCTTTTCTACAGAACTCTCATATTTATAAAAATCATCTCAGCTTTTAAAATGCAGAATCAAAGGCTTTTCTTCAATATTAGTAAACATGTGAAACTTGCTTTAGAGCCTAACTGGCAAACATACTGATGTCAGCAGCTGGCATAATTAGTTTCAGCAGAACCATAAGCAGATATGATTAAACTTTAAAAGGTTTAAGTAATTTTATCACTGTGAAATGCGTGTTGATAAAAGCTCTAAGCTTTGAAGATACAAAGCTAAGATTAATAGACCAATTTCTGACATATCGTTATTAATTTTTTAATAGGATAGTGTCCACAGGCCCTTGTCAGAATTGTGGCACCATCACATTAGGCATTGTACAAAATTCAGAATACAGAGACTCTTTACTAAAGATGTTAAAAACTGGATTTTATGACCTCAAATATCCTGTCTAGTCTAATATTGCTAATATTGTGAAATAACAACAGCAGGAAGCAGGCAAAAGAGAAGAAGCCCAGAAACAATGACTATGAGGATTAACTACATGAATAACATCGCACTTTGAAGTGAAAGTTGTTTCATTTTGGTTTTTGTTTTAGTCACAGAAAGGAACATTGCCAGCTATCCCACAACCAACACGACTAGGTAATCTCCAAACAGCATCATAGTAGGAATGGGTCTCAAGAACACATCTCACGTGGAAAAAAAGAAAAAGAAAAAAAAAAAAAAGCAAAGGCTTCACAGAGGCTAGCTGTAAGGCAGGTGCCTGTGGTAGAAGAGAAACAGGATAAAATGAGTTTTCCACTGCACCAGAAAGACAGAAGTGTTCAGGACAGAGAAGTAATCAAATGGTAAGGGCCAGACTAAGCCAAGACACAGGCTTGAATCTTGATGAGATGTAGACACATGCTCATACACCGGCATTTATGGCCTCTTCCTATGAGCATGTGTTATAAATTACAGTGACATGGCCTTGATGCTTCTCCTTTACCACGGTGGCACAACTCCAATGTTTTTTCTTGCAGTTTACACTGCCTTAAATTAGTGAAAAACAGGATCTGGGAATTCTGCATCAGGACAGTCTGCAGAATTGGTCTCACCAGATTCTTTTAGAAGCATTTAACTACAATCACTGTACTCCAATTTGAATTCTGCTGCCTGGACTAACACCCCTACACGTACTGATGGAGCAACGCGAAGCTGTAAGTTCCCTCTGGCTGGTCCAAGCATGACAGTCATTATCTGGAAATTGACGTGATAGTTTAGAATAATTTAAATAGCTATTTCACAAATCCACCTTCCCTCTCAAGCAGAAAAGAGACGGAAAAGAAATGGGTATTAAAACAGACCACAGTTTAAAGTAATGAAACCAACATGCATTTGTTGTTCACTCAAATATCTCTGACCTGACCATCTGGGAAAAGGAAATGCAGTACTTTACAGCAATAGGTATTACGGTAGTCCTAACATGCTGAGTTACTGAACTGTCTGAAATGTTTATGGTTAATTAACTGTAAGTTACACTGACAAGTTTCAACATCAGTCATACGTACACATACAGAGATATATTTTATAAGGCTACAAAACTGTCTGAGTTTTACTAGCAATAAAAAAATGTCAGCTTTTATCATGCAAGCTACTATTAAAACCATGTGAAAGAGCCAATCTGTCAAAGAAAGGAAAAAAATATACAGGTCTCATTATCGTGACCAGCCTCAAAAGACTATTACACTGACACAATAATGTTATAATAAAACAATAAGAGAATGAATATACTGAACCTCTACATACATCTGATGGCCAGCTAAAAAATGAGAAAGGTAGAGAAACAGAACGCTGTACCTTTTAGCACTAGTTGACAGTTTAGCAGCTGTTTTGCTTGATATTTTGCCCTCTTTTTTCTTGGGTTGAACTTGCTCCCTTTCTTGTTCCTGCTGAACACCTTCACGTTGATCTCCATCAGAGCTGCCTCCACTAGTGCTTGGACTATCGTCAACTCTCTGCCCCTCCGTAGACATGGCAGATGCTGCACTGAAAAACACAAACAACAAAAGTTAGCTTTTTCAGAAGAAACTGTCCAACAATATTTCTTGCAACCCTTAAGGAAATAGAACACAAGATTTAGGCCTTCATACAGAAATGCTTGCATTTCAGTACTAAGATTACTGAGGTGCTGTAGAGTTTTGCCATAAAAATCCTAACAATAATTCAGGAGTTGGTCATTTTAAATCCCATACCAAATGAATAATAAACCTATCCTCTCTACATATGAAAATCATAAGTTATTGTAGTTAAGCAGGAAACATGATTGTGCAAGTATAATACCATTTGCTGTAAATGAGATTTTCCAACCCCTCGGCCATATCATAAGTTAACTTTCTCATCACCACGCCACCAGTCTACATCCAGCCCAGTTGTTAAAAACTGAGAACTATGACTATCTTAAGACTCTCTGCTATCCCATATGAAATAAACCTGTGGGCTCTTTCCAAGTCTATAATGTGGGTTTCCACATTACAAAATCCACATCTTGGCATGCTTGATGGAAACATTCACAGAACCAAAAGGCACTAACACAGATCTGTTTGTGTTTACTGCAACGGTACGCTGCTAGAGTGGTAAGCACACTGGTAGGGGATGCAAGAAGTTTTTTCTGACAAATTCTGTTCAAGCGACATGAGACGACAAAGCTGTCAGGGAACACAAGCTACAAGAAATCTCAGTATATTTCCAGAAGTCAAGTTAACACTTTATTTGCACGCTTCTGATACTAGTTAGCTATTTTCATTTCTTCCTTCATTTTAAATAGTATAACAATATGCCGACAGATGAGGAATTACAAGCCCACTGTTACAGCTGTCATGACTCTTCAAACTGCTCTAATGAAGGGCAGATATCCATGAAAAACTCTTAGTAAATTAGCATATGTGGTGGCAATGACTGTTAGAAAATTTCACCAAAAAAAGAAAAAAAGAAGAAAAACACACACTGTCCTTCCTTTAAGGCCACATCCACAGCTTATAGATGTATTTTATCTATCTTCCTCTGTTACAAATGAGCCACCTTGAAAGCACACAGGCCCAAACGTTACTCGCTTACACCCACGCAATCCCCATGTATCTGGGTGGTTTTTCTGATCGAATCTGTCTGAATCAGGAGTTTGCTCTTTCATACACAAAGAGCTTTAAATTGCTGTGAACTTCGACTTGCTTTTCCTTTTACCTATATACAGACACCATCACAATTAAAAACATAACCATTCACCTTGACAATTATTCATTTTAATATGTTCTCCAGGGAGAAAAAAAAGATTGCAGGCTCAGACTCAGCCACGCTCGTTCAGTGGATTAAACAAAGTTTGTCTCCCTGCACTTATTTATGGAAAGAGGCAGCAAAGGAAAAGTAAAGTAACATCAATGCCAACAGGGTTATGTTAAAAAGGGCACTTTTCAAAAAGGCCTAAGTGTTACAGTTACAGTTGCATATAACAGAATAAATTTGCTCCTATCCTGCAGAAGCCTTGCCAAAGTCTGATGCTATCAACCAGCACATGGCATGGAGTGAAGAACTAATCTTTTCAGGCATTATTCACACAACTCAGTCCAACTAACTTCAGGAGGAATTAAGGGGTTTTTGGTCTAACTGATGAAGCTAATCGGAAAGGAAAACCTGAACGTCTGAAACATTCAAAATGTTTAGACGCTAGAAGAAATAGTACGTGATGGATATAGTACAAGCTTTCCCCTCATCAGCTTATGCTACATTTGGATTTCATTTTTGAAATAATGTTTTTGAAATATATTTTCATGTATTAATTTATATTAAAACACAACAGCCAGCCTGCTGCATGAGATAACTGAAATAATGGCGGGTTTGATTCCTAACATGAAAATTAAGGAATTGTTCATTCTTAGCGGAATAAGTTTCCCTACAGTACAGCTACAACATATTAACACAATTCACATATGTACACAGGTTAACGTCTAGATATTTAGATCCTGCTTGTCAGATGTTAAGATAAAAGAAACAGAAGACTTAGAGGTAATAAAACACAAAAGTACCGTACTCTGACAAGTCAAGATATGCACTTAATAGCTATAATGAAATTTCAATAGTAGGTTCCAGTCTTCTACATATAGCTAAAACACAATCTGGCCTCTTTTAATAAAGCTTGTGATGGCTTTCATTTACTTTAGATTTTAGTTCTGATCTTTGCTTAATACGTTTAATTTTAAAGAGAAAATTCTCTCCACAACGTACATATGCTTTAACACTGCAGGCCAGAAAGTTAAAAGCATTTTTAATGAAGCCTATATGCATAGGACATCTGCTGCGAATAATCTCGGCTATAAATATTACTATTATCCCAAAACAACTGTATCACTTCATAAGTTCAGGTTACTATCCAGCAGACAAACACTGTAACAGTAGCCCAGAGCATATAATTACTGTAACATGTAATGCCAGCATTTACAGCAAGAAAATGCTTAAATCTGTCACTCGGTGTCTGGCTAGCTTCTTATTCCCTCCCCCCTCTTCTCCTCTCTCTGTTCCCCTTTCTGACACCCAGACAACTCTGGCCGTGCCCTCTCCTCCCGATATCTGCAGTTTTAGCAATAACGCACAGCTCCAGGGATGCTCGGCGAAGTGCCTTTTAAAGGGCCCCAAGTCAGACACTTGAAACGCGGTCATACTGAAGAGACAAACGCAGGTACGAATAAAAAAAAAAAAAATGGGGGGGGGATAAATAAATCAAGCGGGGAACGAGGGCGTTAGGAAAACATTTCGCTGCCACGAAGCCAGGCGGAAAAACGCGAGGCGCCGCCTGAAGCTGGAGAGCAGGGGCAGGGGGCGAGGGGCTGCGGGGTGCCGGGAGGGGCTGCGGGGATCGGGACCCCCCCCCGGACCCCAGGGGCGGCCGGAGGGGGCTGCGAGGTCAGCACCCCGCGGGATGATTCAGCACAGCCGGGGGTTACGAGCGCTGCCTCGACGGCAAATTGCGAGCCGTGGGGGTCCCAAGGAGCCGGCCCCTGTCATTTTTAGCCGCGGGGACCGTCCCTTCCCTGCCCTGCCGGGCAAGCGGAGGGAAAAGAGCCGGCGGGCAGGGCAAGGTCCCGCGGGCGGCCGAGCTGGCGATGATGCCTTCCCAAGGCGCCCCTAATTTCCTAGGAGCGGAGACAAATTGGGCACTCCGGGGTCCGCGGCGAGCAGAGGCAGCAGCAGCCGCCTTCCTCCATCTCCAGTAGGAAGCGCAAAGGAGCGGGGGGAGCGCGGGGGCAGCCCGGCCCCGTGGGCCCCCCCCCGGCCCCGCACACGCGTGGGGAGGGCACCCCCGGTGCTCCCCGCACCTCTGCCGGGGCACGGCAGGGAGAGGAGCGGGGGGGGGGGAGAGGAGGAGGAGGAGACTGCGAGAGGAAGGCGGCGGGGGCACGGGAGGGGGTTGGGCGAGCGGGGCTCCTGGGGGGGGTAAGGGGGGAAAGGAGAAGGGGGGGGGGACTTGGGGGGCCAGAGAGGGAGTGGGGGGGGGGGGCAGCGGGGCGAGGGGAGAGTTGTTGGAGGGGGTGCGAGGGGGGGGGCCGGGGAGCAATGGAGGCTGGAGCCAGGGGATGGATGGGGCCGGATGGGGGGGGGCAGCGGTGGGAGAGGGGGTGACAAGGAGGGGGGGCAGCCCTCGGGGGTGCGGGGAGAAGGGGAGGCGTGGGATGAAGGTAGGGAGCGAGGGTCGTTAAACGGATGGGGAGGGGGGGAAGGCTTGCAGGGGGGGGGGGGAGCAGGACCGGGGCGGGTTGGGGGGGGGCTGCTACCTGCGGGCGAGCGCGGGTCGCTCTCGCTGCTTCGGGGCTGCGGGACGATCCGTGGCCGGGCGAGGGGCTGGGAAGGGGGCAGCGGCCGGTCACTGAGTCATGAGCCCGCTCTGCCCTGCCCTACCCCGGCTGCCCGCCGCCCGCTCCCTTTCTTCTCTCTGCCCCCCCACCCCCCCGAGCCGCGGCGGCGGCGGCCGCTGTTGTGCTGCTGCTGCTCCCGCCGCCGCTCCTGCCCCCGCTGCCCGGAGAGAAGTGAAGCCGCCGCCGCCGAGGACGCGCGCGCGCGCGCCCCCGACGCCGACGCCTCCGCCGCGCGCGCTCCCGAGAGCTCTCCCTCTCCCTCTGTCTCTCCGCCCCCCTCCCTCCGCGGGGGGGGGGGGGGGGGGGCGGGAGGGAGGCAGGGAGCGCGCGCGCGCGCCCCCGCCAGCCAATTAGCCCGGGCGCTCAAGGGAGGGGCGCGCGGGAACGCGCTTTGGGCGAGGGGATGGGGGAAGGGGGTGCGCGCTCCCGCTGTGGTTGGGGCGGGGGAAGGGAAAGGGGGGGGGGGAAGAGCCGTCCGCGGGAGCGCGCGTTAAAGGGAAGCTCGGGGCCGGGGCGGGGTCACCGGGGACGGGCAGGAAGGAGCGGGGGGGGGGGGACGGGGGACGGGGGAGAAGGGTCGGCACGGCTGGGATCGGCGCGGCACGGCTCGGACCCCGGGCCGGGGGCGGCATCCGCGGGGCCGCGCGGTGCCAAGTTTGTTCGCCCTTTGTGTCCCCCCCCCCCGCCCCGGACCTCCCAGCTGCGGCCCTTCCTCCGCGGGACCCCCCCTACGGTGCCCAAGCGCCCCGCGGGGCTCCCAAGGGGGCTGCGGGGGGCTGGCGGCGGCGGCCAGGTGAGGGGAGGCCGGGGGCAAAGCTCGCCGCCGAGCGGCTCCCCCCGGGGCAGGCAGGGCCCCCGGGGCTGTCAGGGAGCCGGCTCCGCTGGCCTAGCTGAGGGAGAGCCTTGGGCCGCCGCCGCCGCTTCGCTCCGGGCGTAGCGAGCAAGTGGAGCTCACCTGTGCTGTCTCAACTTTTACTTCATCGAGCCCGGCTTCGGCCAACACGCCGGCCGCGGGTCGAGGAGTCAAAATATTTCCCCCTTTTTGCCGGCGAAAGGGAATTTACGAACGCCTTCTTGCCATCCCGCATGCAGAAGGAAAAGTTTCTCCCTGCTTGAGCTGCAGGGCATTATACTTTTTCTGACTCATGGTTATGGTGTAGGTGGAGTCCAGGCTACCAAACATACAGAAATTGAGAACTTGAAGCGCTGCCGAGACGTTTAAGGATTAGGAGCTTTATTGGCACCCGGCTCTCATGCTATATCCGGACAGCAGAAGTGATTTTTGCAGTTTCTCTGTACATAAAATTAATCTTGCTCTTTGTTGATAAATTGTTTTGAAATAGCTTGCTTTATTGTCTCTTCCTGTTTCATTGTTAAATAATCCCAGTGACGTTTTCACCTAAACTTAAAAACGCCACAGTCAGCTAGTTCTACTTATTTTGTGTGCATTTACAGTATATTTCCCCACTTTTACTGAGCCCCTGATGTCATCGAGGTGGGTTTCTATCAGTGGGCACGTGTTGACTTCTACAAGCACTAATAACTAAGTAATCAACAGAATACAATGCATAAAAATATTTTAAACAGTGCAGATCTTCTGCAAGCAATGCTTCTTATCATGCTGGAAGGCTGCTGGCTGCATTGCATGCTCTTGACATCACGGTTCCCTTTTCTAAAATCATTTAAAACGTGCCTTTTTCTTTCAGGCACTCCAAAACAGACCTCCTGAAAGCCATCCAGGAAGCTAAAAAATACACTTCTCAGTGAGTCTCCAGCCACATTTCCTTAATATCGCTTAAAGGTACCTTAAAGGAGGTGTACATTTTCCTGTTAGAATACCCCTCCTATTGCAACTCCTCAGCCCGTGTCAGGACTTCACTTCGGTGACAGTTCGGTGTGCTTCATTATCTCTCTTCTTTTCTGTTAGAATCCACAGGAAGCACAGAGGGAGAAGAGCCGTGAATAGCCTAATTCAGACAGGGGTAGGATGGGGCCAAACCATGTCCCAGAATCTGGGTCACAAATTCCCCGTGCCAAAAAAAAATCAAGGGAGTGCTGAAGTGTTCCAGCACCAAATGAAGGGTTTGAGTCATTCAGAGTCAGGCCCCGATTTTTTCTTTTGGTGCATAACCTCTGGCCCAGAGCCCTAGATGGTAGCTTAAATTAAGGGCAACCAAACGAGGGAGAAGGCTTGTCCTGCCTCACGACCAGGACATGCACGCTGAGGTGTGCCATGTGATTTTAGAAGTGAAGGTTCTGAAGGAGCCCTACCTATGCAGTGGTAAAGCAAAGAGGGCAGGGTAGTCAGCTGCTCCCATATTTATCCTTTTGACCTTTTGAAATAATGCATTTGGCCCTCAGATGTTAAAGGTTGTACAACAGTGTGTTATTTAAAATTCTCTGGAAGGCTGTTGTCAGTTTAGATCACACAAGGTGAAATCCTGGCCCTCTTGAAGTTGGATGCAATACTCCAGTGTTTCACCCATGCTGGAGGGTTACAGTTTTTTTTTTCTTTTTTTTTTTTTTCCCTGCTCAGCTTTGTGTGGTTTCTAGCAGCTGACACTATTTACAATACTGGACACATCCAAAACAACCTTTACTCATACAGAAGCTTACAGCTTCCTCAGAGAAGCACACCAGGGTTCAGCGCACCCGGCACAGATAGTCATGCTGTCAGACCGTTACAGCTAAGGACACTTTTGTTAAGGCCTCTTGATTTAGAGTGTCTGCTATGAGGACAGATACATCAATCAAAATTCATGAAGTTGGAGAAACCTGAGCCAAGTTTCCATTTAAGAGTGTTTAATTTAAGGATGTATTGGATCAATTTAGGTTTTTAGACATATTTAGCTGTACTGAGATCTCATCTCTGGCAAGTTTCACCCATCTTTATTCAGTTAAAAAAACATGGAAATTAAATGATGAATTATTGTTAGATGTCAAATTAAGAAATAGAAAAATGCAACTTTGAGGTTTCTTCTGCATTTATGAGTTATTGTCCATTCACATTTAAAATGGGAAATCCTTTTAATAGTGCTATTTAAGCTGGTAAATGTACATCATGATCAAGTTATACCTGATAAAAATTTGCGTGCTTGGCCAATCAAATTGAAGGGATTGTGTTTTTTTGAGGTAGAAAAAGACCAGGAAGTATCTCAACCATGATAGTGCTGAAAATATAACAGCAACTCTCAGCATCTGACTTTCAAAACTTTAATGTTTTATATTAAAGAGTGAGGTTGAAGATACTCAATTATCCATGGGGTGTCCTGTTGTTCTGTCAGTTTCTTTCAACCAAATCATGACGAACTAGATTGTTTCATCCATCTGAAGCATTGTCAGCAGAGGATTGGAGCAAAGGGGATGACAGTGCTTTTTTCATTCTTTACCTTGTATCAGTGTCAGCTCTGCAGGAGCTATCCCAGCCTGTGTCACCCTCTCCCTGTTTCTTCCCTGCTGCTTAATGTATTTGATGCATTTTGGGCCCCACAGCAGATAGTGGGCAGCTTTCTGCAGTGGGACATCCCTCCTGCCCTTCATCCTGAGTTGAAGGGGGAATACAGAATGGCATGTCTTTACAGTAGCTTTATGCCGTTAAGGGATTCCTCTCCCATAGCTGGCTTTCTTTGTACTATTGTGATGGCATAAAGCCACAAGGACAGTCCAGAGGATCTGGCCTGTTCTCTGTTCTTTTTTCTCCCTGATAATTTTTCCTCCCATTTGTAGTTAGCTTATTTTCACAGCACATCTATTTTTATTTTTTTGTTCTATGATCCTGCTTTGCTTTTGTCACTACTTGGCCAAATGCCACACCGTATGTTGGTAAATGTAAACTGAAATTCAGAGTTACCCTGATATCTGAAGCCGTCTGAAGCTGTGTCTGAAGAAGTAGCGTTTGAGTGATTCAGAGATGGGGATTCTTCATGTTCATTTTGTTTTACAGCTATCATCATGTAGAATGAAGTGGAGTAACAAGGACAGATTTTTGGAAAGTATCTGCAGCAGAAATTTTATTAGATTTTTCAGTTAATTGCATATGTCCTCATCCTTGAAAAAATGACACCTTGTGTCATGGAAAACATGATTGAATCCTGAACACCAGGTAAGCCTATTATTCAAATACTGCCTTGACAGAAATCTGTTTAAAGTATTTTCATGGCATTCTGAAGTAAAATGATTGTGTGGGCACAGAGACAAGTTATTACTAGCCTTCTTTATTTGCTCTACAATAGTGTAAACCCCCAAATTATTAGAATTTCTTCACCTTAATCTTTTCAAGCCATTAAATATGAACAGAGTTGTAAGTTGTGATGCAAACAATTTAAGATCTCTTTCACTGTGCTCACCTAAAAAAAAATAAGAATTTGCAGCTCCTCCTCCTCCCCTTTGCTCAGAAGCAGAACAGCTCCTGCTGTCATTCAGCTGGAACCAGAGAAACAACTGGGACAATAACCATGCAGCATCAGAGATCCTCATGGCTCTCAGGCGCATCGCTATCCAGGATTGTAAAGAATAAAGATAAAACATATTAGGGATGGGTGGGAGGGAGATGTACTAACTTGCTTCCATGTCCTTAATGAAAGCCTGGATTTTTCTTGAAGACAGGGAATAAATCACTGCTTAGTGTCCAGAATGGAAGTTTGTGCTGGTTTAGAGCCCAACTTAAGATAATTGCACAGGATAATTCTCTGATAGTTTCTAGACAGAAGTTGTTAACAACCGACTCCTAGACTAAGACACAGTTTTAAAAATCTCATCTTGTATGTACTGAAGGGAAAAATCTTTATTTCCAAAGCTATTGTAATGCAGTGACCTGTAACTGGAAAAATTCCCAGCATTGCCCGTGTTAATTCATCACCATATGGGGGAGAGAATGTTGAAAAGTGATGATAGGTTAGAAAAGAAAATTGTGGTTTTTTAGGTGTTATTTCTGCACCCTCTTCAGCACCTCCACATTTCTCTTATTTCCTTTTGCTTTCATAGCATCTTAATTCACAGGATCAGAAGTTGTTTTTCTGGTTAGAAATGGGTAAAATTCTGAGGATCTCTTGTGGTTCTGTAGGGAAAGTTACATCTTTACACAGAAAGAGAAGCCGTGGGCACTCCTGTTCCCTTTCAATAAAGTTAAGGTTCCAGGAGAATGTGGGCTAATATCCTCTATGGTTAATGCATGATTAATACATGCTTAAGGAGTAGGCTAGCGCAGTCACCAAGGCAAACCAAACCCCATATAGCAAGCTCGTTCAATCCTTTCAATATGATTGACCAAATGTATTTCAGAAACCCAAGGGACCACAATCAGTCTGAAGCAGATTGTCTGCCTTGTAGAGAGTGGAAATTACCCACATGTTCTCTGCAGGGGATTCCCCCAGTGAAATGGAAGTCCCCTGCAGCAGTAAGTCAGACTACTCATGTTTTGCACTTCTTTCCTGAAGATCCTGGCCAGACAGCCTGCTTTGGGCTGTACTTGGAAGGAATAAAAGGGAATGTCTGCAGTATGATGAGCCTAAATCATCCCTTCTGGTTTATGGCACCTTATACACAACTAATGCCAATAAAGTAGCTAACCAGTCTCTAAGTACAAGCAAAAATGGAGGAAGAAATAAATATCTTTTGTCTCATCCTCAGTGGTTACTGTTGCAGGAAGTAAAAGATTTTGCCTATAGGCAGGTAGACCCTGACAAACTCCTGTCTGCTTTTCCCTAAGCTTCTCCCGCAGACCTTCAGGGAGCAGGAAACAGAGCAGCTAGTGCTTCTCTTCCTCACTGACCTGCAAGGAAGTAGGCAAGCAGTGAAAGCAGCAACTTCAGGGAGGGACAGGCACTCTTAATCACACTGTGGGACTGTTCCCAGGGCTGCAGATGAAGTCATGGGGAAGCAGTGGGGAGGACACAGGTGAAGCATGCACTTCATTTGAAAAAGCTTCAAGGCACAACACAGGTGTACATCTACTTGCTAAGCAAGCAGACTTCTTCCTGTACCACAGTTTTAAGCAGTGCAAGCAGGTGTTTGGACATTGCTGGACTCAGCTCATCTCAGCTATACAGACATAGCTCAAACTTTTTCTGTTAGTTGAGGCTTGAACAGATATGAGGCAATCATTGAGCATGAGTCTAAATTTGGATGCTTGACTAAGACCTGAAATAAAAAGAGGGATTACATATTTCAGATGGGCTCCAGCAAAAAGGGTTGATAAGATATTGCAATGATTCTGCAGGCCACATGAATATAATAGGCAGTATCTGGGAAAATAAAAGTACCTAGTTTTAATAGTTTAATAGTTTAGTGGAAACTAATTAGATAATCCAACCTACAGTTTCTCTTTGAAATGCCTCTTTGTCTTGATTCCCTGTTTTAGGCAAGGTTCTTCGAACTGGAATCTAAACCATTGTTGAGGACTAGGCCCACAAAGACAATTTGGGATCCTGGCTGCAATTTCTAATTATAAAAACTCTATTGGCTAATGAAATTCACAGTTCTCAGATAGGACCATATGTTTCAAGTGAAATACGTCAGAAGAGCTAGGTATTAATACAATGGAGGTCCACGAATAATTGGTTGAGTAGTGAGCAGGTTAACCTAGTCATTAGGAAGTGGCAAGGAGACAGATAACAGCAGCACAGTATCTTCCAAAAATATATGTACTTATAGCTGGTAGGGGCCTCTAGTTAGGGGGTTCCTACATCCATCTCCTGGAATTAAATGAGCAGAAGACCCTTGCCCGTTCAATTTTCTGGTGATGGAGGCATCGCTGAGAATGTGGAGAATGGAGATTTAATTCTGTCTGCTGACTGAAAGGACAAAACCACACCATTTCTAACTCCCAGAAGTGTGTCTCAACCACTATGGCATTTTGGTGCCTGGCTTATTTGGTCTTTCTCATTCCAACTCTTCTTATCTCTAAAAAATATCTACGTCTACGCTGGATTGGAACTGCAAACGTGAGAGGCCTAACAAACAGGCTAAAAGTCATTCTGTATCTTTTGATCTTTCACTCTTTTAATATTTAATGATCCCATTCAAAATGGAACAGCATTAGCAAGAGAGATTAAGAAGTCCCCCATCCCCTTTCCATGCCGTGGCCTGTTTTCAAGGCAGCAACCTGAGATAACGTGTCCCTTCAGGAAAACAGACAATTTGTGCCCACGTCTCTGACACCTTTGGTGAAAAGTCTAACTGCTTCCCATTTCAATAGTGTTTATGCCTGTTCTTTCATGAGGGTGGGAATGATTGCTCTATGAGGCCAGTATTTGTAGGTGGGATAGAGAAACCATAATCGGGCTTAGAAATAGGTGTTAAATTGCTTGGTGCCATCAAAATTTGGGGTTCCACTCACAAGATCAAAGACATCACTTACTTAAAAGCAGAAAATACCACAAGGCACCGTTATCTGGAAAAATAAATTGAAGTCTCAAAATGCATGTTACTGATTCACACATGCTATGAGACTGCACTTACGCAATATTGGGATTTTCAAGCGCCCAGTTCAGACTGAGTGAGCCCAAAAGACCTGGTATTCCAGGTGAATCGCCAGTCTCAATGAAGGCATCTTTGTCTAAATGTTATTGCAGTGCTGCGTGTCAGGGCGCTTCCATGGCTGGCTGTTCTCTGGGGCCAGGGGCTCCCCATGGGATTCACAGGGTCTGGCAGGCAGGCCCGTCCCACTGCCCCAGACAGGAGCAGGGCAGCTGGGGGCACCAGGGCAGCACCAGCACTTGTCACCTTCCTGGGGACAGGGACAAACTGAGGCCAGGCGATGGGCCTTTGGGTGGGTCTGCCTAGGTGGGGCCCATGGCCTGGCCTGGCAGGCCTGCCCTGCTGTGGCCTCACTGGAGCAGGGGCTGACAGCCTCAGCACTGACATGGGGTCCAGGGCCTGGGTGGGGGATCTACTCCCAGATCTACTCCCCACCCTGGGATGGGCAATCCCCAGGGAGAGCAGGGTCAGTCAGGCCTGGTGGTGCCTTAGGGACCCCACCAGTGTGTTGGCTAAAATAGCTTTCAACAGCCATATTTTCTTCATTTTGACTGTGAGCACCCAGGGAGTATAATTCTGAATTTCACCACTTCTAAATACATTAATTTTAGTTGTCATGTAGTTATGTATAGAGAAATCCCGATTTTTAGATAAGAAGAACTATTATCTTGAAAAAAAAAGTGCTGTTTGGGAAAAGCAGAAATCAGTCACTCCCAGGAATGCCCACTAATTCAGCTAGATGATTATTATATTCCACAATCAGCCAGTCAGGGTTTATTATTCCTTTGAGACAATGGAAGATATAATTTGGTTTTGGAAGAGTTTCAGCAATAGTTTTTCACTCTTGTGAGCCTGCAGCTTGGATAGCTCTGTTGTACCGGACCAGAGCTCCCTATTGCGGGGAACACCAGCTAAATGGCTTGCAATGCTACATCTCCTGTGAGGTGAATGCCACAGAAGCTCTGAGCTTCACAGCTGCCTCGGCATCTGCTCGCAGAGCCCACAAATCTGAAACAATGGACCAGAAATTGGCTGGCAATTTAAATATAATGGTTTGGCCATTACTGGCAATTAAAAATCCATTGGTAAGAGCACAGAAGGTAGGGCAGACGTGAAACACACACGGATTTCTTCTCACCTAGGCAGGCCAGGATAGGCCTAGAAGCAGATATACATTTTCTTCATGTGGGCCTGCTTCAAACTCCTTTGAAATCAGTGGAAACATTTCCATTGACATTAATGGACTTTGGATCAAATCCTAATTGCCACTATAAAACCTTTTTATTGATGCCATACATTATTTGCCATGTATGTATTTTAATAAAGCAGTCCTGAATGTACTATAGGGAATGTGCTCTTTAAAATGGATGTCTTTTTAGAAACTGTACCAAGGGTAAGCCCTCTGACAGAAGAATTTAGTCTATTTCTGAAGGAAGGTTTAAAGCACTATTTCATTTTGTAGGGAAAACAGAGAACTGTGCAGAAGTCTGTGGTTTTTTGGGATGGGGAGAACCTCACATAAACATTTTCTTTATTCTGATTCATAACAGTTCATTCCCTCAAATATGATTTTGGTCTAAAACTCCAAAATGCAAACCAAAAGTGACTAAGAAGTATCAAATCTTGGGTGATCTGGTTTCATGTACTTTACATAGTTTGATCATCAAACCAGATCTATAGGCAAGTTTGCTCAGAACTGTATCTAGATTCAAGCAAAAGCTCATGAATGTCATAGTAAGCCTTTTTATAAAAATGGGCTAAGTTTAAAATTTGCACTGAAACCCTAAACCAGCCTAGTTTCATGTGGTTTCAGTTTTTGTTATGAATGGTCTTTTCTGGTAAATGTTGGGATGTAAAGTCAGGAGAGCAAAGATTACTTGTGTGACTACAAAAACTGAGTAGCTTTTCCTTAGTTTCCCTTTCATAACATATTCATAATAGTCACATGGATTTCAAAAAGCTCAGCCCTCCCCCCCCAATATTTGTAAAGAATTATGAGTCCTTCAGATCAAGATTCAAAATATTAATATAGCTCTTGAAAGCACCAGTGAATACTTTCATTTTCCACAGCATAGCTATAAAGGTAAACTGTGGTACCATTTTTTCACTCCTGAAATAGAAGAAAACTTACATCTGAGATTGCAGATGACAGCTGTATTCTTGATAACAACACTAATGTACAGTTTTAAAAATTATATGGGAAGACAGAGATGCTAAGTAAGCTACAAATGATGATTATCACAGTTTCAGACTGAGCTGTAACTTTCTGTTTGGTTGTTATTTTTTGTGGTCTTCTCCACAGGGAACTCCCCATAAACACATTGACACACACCTAATGGCAGTTTAAAATGCAGTGGCCCGTGAATTTTAATTAATGCCCCCAACCCAGCTGCCTTCCAGAGGCATCTGCCCTGTGGCAGGGGTGGCTGAACGGCTCGTGAATCAGCTCTTGAACCTTACAGTTTAGCATAAACCAAAATCAATGTTGGTTTACCTTAATAGGCCAAGCTGTAAGCTGTGGTGGTTCAGAGCTGATTCATGAGCTGCTCAGCCCACCCTGTTAGGAGGTGGCAACCTCCGGGAGCAGTCTGGTAACCTCTATGAGGACTCCTTGAGAACAGCAGTCACCACTTCAACCCCTTCAATATAATTTGCCACAAGCTGTAGATCTTGCATTATTGTATTCTTTTAGGTGGGATTCAAGATTAGGACCTGTGTTCCCTGCTGTTCATAGCAAAAATTTATAGCTGTGTGCCCCAATGTGTTATCCCAGGGGCTTCA
This sequence comes from Anser cygnoides, assembly GCF_040182565.1. Classification (NCBI taxonomy): domain Eukaryota; kingdom Metazoa; phylum Chordata; class Aves; order Anseriformes; family Anatidae; genus Anser; species Anser cygnoides. The sequence continues at coordinate 40,506,357 of NC_089874.1, read as the reverse complement.
GCATCTGGCCTTGAATATCAGGGACAAAGACGGAATTAATCAAAAACCGACCAACCTTACTACTTACTGATGGCAAAAGTATTACAGAAAAGATGTATTTCAAAACAATAACCAATCTACAAACTTGTTTTGCTTGCCACATGCTGCCCTTCTGTATGAGTGCCTGGCAGGTACCAGGTACAGGTGCGTGAGCTTTGTCCTTAGTGGATACTTCAGTGTTCTTAATGAATCCTATTGCGGTTTTCTCTTTCTTGCAGTCTTTCATGACAATCCTATAGTTTCTAAAATACCCCAGTATCCAAACCTCACATCTGTCACAGCTTTAAAGTCACATAGAGCCCCTTGGTACCAAGAAAATGTACTCTGGGAAGGCACGTACCTCAGTAGGACTTTCCTCTTCTTTTGCTCACAGTGTCTTTTAGATTTTCCAGGAACACAAAGCCCCAGGTTGCTTGTTGTTTGCTTCAGAGGACTCTTCATATAGCTACCCAAATAGAAAAGCCACAGCCCTGTCTCATTCCTCTGTGCTTCCTTCTGAGGCTTCACACTTTATTTTTTGAAGGCGGGGATTGCTTTCATAGCTGGCCTTCTGCAGGCAATATGATTGTTATGGGAACTCCGTGTAAAACCTGTTTTGCACATGATGTTGCTTTAAAAGGTTGCTAGCCAAGGCAAAATGTATCTATGCACAAATAAAGTTCTATCCCTTCAACGAACAGATGATACTGTATTATAAATTTGACTTGTCTGTCAGTTTATGGCCTTATTCATTTATTTATTTAGTAGCAAACAGATTTTCACATCTGGAATGTTCTCTTTCATTAACCTTGAGAAAACTCATAGAGCTGAGTATTTCAAGCTTTAAAAAAACACAAAACTAAAAAAAAAAAAAAAACCCTACAGCAAGTGGAAAAGAGTTGCACTAGGAAGAAAAAGGCTATGGTGAATAATAAGAGCATTTCATACTCTTTCTATTTCAATAAGCCTCCCATTGTCCTTTTACACATTTCTATACCTTTGCCTTTGCTTTCATTTCACTTTTTTTTTTTGTCACTTTCTTTTACCTGCTACTTTTTTCTCTGTTTTTCTTTGAATATGGCCTTTTTACCTGAACTGCTTGCTATTTTTCTTCCTCCCTGCTTCCCTTCCCCTTTCCAGCCACTCTCTATTTTTCCCTGTTTTCTTTTTGCACGTGTTTTTTTTTTTTGACTTTGTCCCTGGATGATCTTCCCTCCTCCAGTCCAATCTGTTGTGCATATTTTCCTTCCATGTGATAATGTAAGTAAATGCCTTAGTCCCTCACTTCACAAACTAACTCACAGATCATTGGTTGACGATGAATTGGGAGACTGTTAATCAGAGAGAACTGTTATCTTCCAGGCATTGAGTATCTAAACTACCTTCAAAGGCAAAGCACAAACAGATACCTATCTAGTGCTGTTTCCTGCATGACTGTATCTGTTGTTATAACATCATGAGGTGACATGCAGTTGTAAGTAAGAGCAGATATTTATTCCCCTGCATGAGTTCTGCTATGATACCATCCACACTAAAAGTCAGATTTCCTCGAAATCCAAGGCAGTAGTTGAAATCGTACCCTCTCTCTATTGGGATGTATCATAATCTAGTGATATAGGGCCTCCAACCTCTCAAAATATGGCATTTATGAGCAGATACTCTTCCTTTTTAGTCTGAAGACCTCGTGATGGCCTTGGTTTATGCTTTTAACACATCTGGAAACCTATAGAAGGGATCCTAATGTACAGTAGTAGCAGTCTCATTGATGATTGATTTCAGAAGTGGAAAACATTTCTAGATTAACATCAACTTAGAAGAACTGTAAGATGGAGAGTTGAATTAAAACAGGAATAGTACTGTCAGAAGGGTGGTGTTTTTTTTTTTTTTTTTTTTTTTTTGTAATTAATTATAATATCATGGGATTGCATGGGTGGTGGACTTGACATAAATTATACATTAAATCTGAGGTGTGTGGATGTGAAGGACCATAAGAAAGGCAACTGTCTTACAGTTTCATTGGGCACTGCCCAAGACAAGAAGTGTCTCTACTCCCTTCAATACTGGTCAGCAAACCAAACAACTCTGCTGTATTAGAGCACTCAAAATAAGGAGGAGACTTCTCTCTCTGTGTCTTTTCCTCTACTACTTTTTGAGTAATACCTATGTTTGCTGCCATGACCCAGGCTGTAGTTTTACGTCTGTGCACAAATGCTTTGGTCCAAGGTGCCATTTAAGTGCTGAACTTGGATGCTTTGGTAAATCAGTCTTAGTAGGGAGGAAGACAAATACCGAGAAGGAGTTTCCTTTAACTTCAAGTCATAATAAAGTGATTTCTTAAAGTCAGTTTACATGCAGAATGAAACCATCCTGTTTGATTAAACACAAAACATCAACCATATTTTCAGAATTAGTGTTTTGAAATATTCTTTAATTAAATTTCAGAGAGACTCAGAGAAAGCATGGGTCAAGAGGAGAATTGTTTGAACAAGCTAGCCCTACATATCTTATTGCTAATTGATTTATCACATCTCTTTCAACACACTTTCAGGGGGGAATTCTTTCTGTTCTGTTAAAGGCATATTTTAAGGTTTAGAAACAAGATATACAAACAAAGGGCAAATAACTCATTTCAGGCTAAAATAGACCAGTTTTGGAAATGTGATATTATGGCAAGCTTTAACCGTACTTGATTCAGCTGGGTAGTATGCCATTCCTTGGGGAATACTTCAAAGAATGACGCAGAGCAGCAGCAACTGGGAGGATACAGACAATTCACACAGGCTGCATGCTTTCACACCCTTGTCTCAGATCAGCAATCCCAGATGGTGATCACCCAGAAGAATCTCAATCTTTTTATAGTCAATATTCTGCAGTCACAAAGTGATTTAACACATCAACTCCGTAAACTGAGATGGCATTGACATTACCTTCAGTAGGCTGAGCACTCTCCTACATCCACTTGCTGAAGGAAATTAGTGTGATCACTCAGGGACTGTTCATACCTCTGTAATTAGCAGTAGTACAAATTGGGTAGAAGGGCATGTTCTTAAACACTTTTGCTGGAGGGATCTGGGCTGGGAAGGTAATACAGAACTCAGCATCAGTAAGATTAGCAGAATGTAACAAGAGATGACACCAATGTAAATCCAGATTAATTTATGTGACTCTGTGAGATACATGTCATCACAGTTAACACCAGGATGGTACTCTTAGTAAAAATAAATGCAGTGATCTTGGCATCTCCTCAGCCAGAATAAGCATTCAGCTTCACCTCCCGTGGGCATCAGTTACCAATATTTATTCTTTCACATAGGCTAAGCCTTAGATTTTTTGTCCCCTTCTCATCTCAGCTATCTTGAGAACATATAAAGACATCAGAAATAGCTGCAAACTGATGTCTGGTGTGACTGTTTTGTGAGGTCAGTTATGGAAGTGATAAGAATAGAAAGGGTAGGAATACAAAGAAGCTATTTTTTTCTTATTTTCAGTCCCTTTTCTACAAAGAAATGATTCAACAATTTTTTTTTACTCTTAGCTGCTACCCTATTCAACCTGGCCATTGTGGATTTGGTCAGCTGTATTACTGTGCAACCTGATTCCAGATTATTTTCTACCCTAGTAGAAATAGGGTTTGTCCATACCGTATAGTGGGTAATGTTCATGTGGCCTGGGCAATCCCAGTTGCACAGAGACACTAGCTCCAAGCTAAAACGCTTCTTGGCAGAAGCCGCAGTGCACAGCACCATGCTGATGTGAATCTGCTCCTCCCAGGTGTAGCCCAAGTGTGGCTGCCTCCACCTCCAACGTCTTTGCACCACCCTCTACTGTGTCTTTGCTTTCACTGCGAGGTCTCTGAAGCACAACGGTTCCTGATAATGCAACGCACATGTTGAACAGACTATTAATTGAAAACAAATCTGATTATCAAAGAAGGCTGTTACTAAAACACCAGGGTTTTCACCTCAAAAAAAAAAAATTCTCTGCAGGTCTCCAGTCCTTCTAGAATGCCTCTCCATTCCATATTCTGTCATTTTAAAATAATTCTACAGTAAAAATACATTTTCTCTAATAACTCGTAACCTTTTTATAAACCAACTCAATTTAAAATTCTATTTTAATCACTTTTTCACAGCAAAGAGAAGATATTAAACCATGTAATTCGTATTCATGACAGCAGCCATCATCGCACCCAGACAATGCTGGGAAAATTTTGTGAGACAGAGATAGGCAAATCAATTATAATGAAACTTTTGTTTACTGAATTCTTCTTTTTGAATTTTAAATGTCTGGGCATATATCACACATGTTTAAACTATTTCGGAATGATTTAAAATTATTTGTGAGACTCGTCAAAAAATAACTTAGTTTGAAATTTGAACTTTTGGGATTACATTAAGCTGTCTGCTCTGTCCTTTTGTGAAGTGCAAAAGGGGAGATTTTGGCTAGAAATACACAGTGTTTACAGAAAGCCAACATGAAAGAAATTTTAACAAATGTCGTAAGGATTGTTTTGTCCCAACTCTAAGATGCTTTGGAGCTGGAAAATTACAAGCATTAGAAAGAGCAGCAAGGAAAACAGAAGTCATTTCCAACTTTCCACGAGGTACTTATTATTGTGGCTGCTAGATACTGCATTATTTAGACCTCTATTCTCCTCTTGGGTGCTCACATTGGATTTGATTTATTCCACCCATACACATAATGCTGGAATCATCAGAGCTCCTATTTGTATATTATAAAAGTTAATTTTGCTGTTTAAAACAGAGATGTCAAATCAGCTAGGCCACGTATAGTTGCAGCAGGGAATCCTGAACTGCTTGGATGGCTTATTTAATCCTACCCTTTCTTTTTCTGTTCAAGGGACTGTATTCACTTTCATGTTCTGGAAGGAAAGAAAGTTAAAGGCATAGATGTAAAAGATACTGGGCCAAATCAGATACCTTACTTATTCAATAGTTGGACAAACACACTTTGCCAGTAGTCAAGATTTGAAGATCTGGCCCATAACAATACTCACAATAATAGACAGTATTTTGTTCTTGGCAGAGCACCAAATCTAATTTGCTCTGAATTTACAGGAGAGGAAAAAAAAAAGAAAAAAAAAAGGAACAGAAAACAAAACCACAGAGAAGTGCTCCACCACCCATTTGTTACAGCAGGGTATTGAGTGGGGAATTGCCGATCTCGACGGCGGCGAAAGGACCAGGAGAGGAACGCTGTGCTCTGCCAGCGCTGGGGCTGGTGACGGCAGCGGGTCAGTCTCCTGAGGACAGCCAGCCAGCACAGCAAACAGCCTTTGTTTTACTTTTTCTCCCTCTTCTGGCACATTAGCTTCAGCAGACAGATTTAAATGTTAACAAAGCGCTCGTGTTTACACGTGTTTTCCACCTCTCCCTCAGAGCTAAACAACAATAACCAGGACCCCTTGCTGCCTTGGCTTGCATGCTGAGGGCCGCGGGGCTGTAGCACCAGTGACTTTGTATCAAGAGTGCCTGCAAAAGCCATGCAGTGGGAAAAGGGCGATGTGACACTGTGGGTGTGGGACCGCAATAGTTCCTTATATCCAGGGCTCACAGGCAGGCAAGAAGGGCTCTGTGCTCAGTACAAAAGCTCAAGAAGCCAAAGTTGGTATAATGTCCCTGAAAAGCTGCCCAGCTCTCCACGGGGAGGCCCAGGAAGCTACTGTTCATCGAAGCAGTAATAACTTGCACAGAGCAGCCTGTGCACCTAGATCTCTCTGAATACCAGGGGAGCAGAGGCTGAATGCTGGCATAAAACTCAGGGGACCAAAGTGAGGTTGCACGCTCTGTATATATCAACGTGCCTGATGCCTGAAAAGAGTGATGTGGAGTGCCTTCATTCCTTTATTTTGAATGACTCCAAAGTGCCACTTTTTAAGGCAGATGTCTAGCTTCTGAAAATGCCTACAGGAGCTCAGCCCGCAGGCAGGATGCAGCGGATCTGCTGCTCCCAGGCAGGCGGTGGCTTCAGCTCCTGCTAAATTCCTGCAGGCAATGCTGAGCAGCCTGGTTTGGCATTCACCGTGCAAGTCCAGAGCCACATGGCTATTGAAGCACCATCACTTCACTTTGCTTCCTCTAAAAACAAAGTAAAAAATTAAACACAGAATTCAACCACATTTCACTATATTTATGTCAGCATCATTGATTCAAAAATGTGGCACACCACCCTTTTGCTGTTATGCTTTTTATGATGATTGGGCACACGTATTTTCAAGGCAAGGCTTTTAAAACAAATTTCTATAGTCTTCCCACTGATTTCCAATACTGGGTAGGGTAAGCCTTGCCATATATACAGCTACTCACTCAGTGAATAAATTACAGAGGAAACAATAAATACATCCCAAATTGACTTGGGGAGACAGAGTTTAAAAAGAAAATAACAGAAGTTGTTCTCTTACAGACAAAACCAATGAGGCGGTGAAGAGTCTCATCATCTGGGGCTATATCTGCAGGAGCTTTCTTCAGCTCCCCCACGGACACATTGCTATCTTTAAAAAAAAGAAACTCTTCTATCCTGACCCTCAGCATTTAAGTCGTGGTTTGGGGACTTGTGAATTTCTTTGCCATGGGTAAGGGATATAGGAAGTTTTGGCCTAGGATAAAGACATAATACAGAAGAGATGAAGATTTATTTGAGCACCCACTAAACCATAAAAGATTTGCAATTCCCTGCTGTAGAGCTCTGTATTCCATTTCGGCCTTGTACTCTATAATTTTGGCTGGGCAGAGCTTTAAGTCTGTATTTGCTATCAAAAAGACAGCAGCTCCCACTGAAGCAACTCTGACCGTGTGCTCAGAATCTTTATGTCTGGAAGCAGACCAGCCTCTGAAGTACCACTATCAGCTGTAGCAGTTCAAACTGGTTGGGTGTTCTTGGAGCTAAAATCCTCCCTCACCCCCCCCTTTTTTTTAGTTAAAGGTTGTGGGAAATAAGGATATTTTTTCTTAGCTCCCAGAAGGGATAAAAAATTTAGTCTTATAAACTTCCTTGATAAAGAATTTCAAACACCTAGATCACCAAATTTTGTTCGTTACTCCTTCACATTACTGGATGTGGATTCAAGAGCTCCCATGGTTAAATTTTTATGACATAAGGTTCTCATTTGGCACCATTTATATATTTATATTAACACAATCTTGCTATGTGACTGTGTATCTTTGTATTTTGAAGCCTCCAGATGAAATGGAAAAAAACAATTATTCACTCTTTTTATTAGCACTGTAATCAGATTTTCATAGAGTTCCACAATAACAGGAGAAGCTTGAAAAGTAATTAAGAGATTCTCCAACACAGCAGGAGTTTTTGTTAAAGGAGAAAACTAATTCAGACTACTTTGCAGAAACAAGAGGAGTTAGGGCTTGAGTCCAAGAGACTCCTAATCTTCAAGAAAAGTAGCTGCTCTGAAAGCCATGGGGAGGAGAGGTCATTCATATACTTTCGTTTTCCTTAAAAAAAAAAAAAGGAAAAAAAAAGGTCAGCAAATGATTAGGAGCTTATCTAACAATTAAAACATCTGCTTCACCAAGGAAAGCACATCAACTTGCGTTACTTCAATTTAAAGAACACATTTTATTATATAAATTAATTTAGAAATGTAAAAAGTAGTATATTAATTTGTCTGTAAGAAACAGTTGATTAATAGCACACTATGCATATGCATTTGAGAAAGCACCCAACCACATAAATGACAGTTTCCAAATGCACGTTTATTTAGATGTAACCAGGTCTCCCACACCCTACTGGATATAATGTGGTTGTAATTCACTCCGAACATTTTGGTGTTCCGTTTTGATATTATCATAATGCACTGACATTTCCAAAACTGTGAATCGTCTAAACTACATTTTTTCCCAGATGCAGATATAGATGGTAACGGATGGCAACAAGTAACTCATTTGTAATTCTCTGCTATCTCCCGGTATCTTGTGCTTCCCTTGTTCCTGCTTTCTCTATCTCATCTGCCCTTTTCTGTGGCTAGCTGCCACCTCTCCTACTGCTTCGATTCTGTTAGGCAGACACAGGTTTCATTAATGCTTTTCAGCAGCTGTGCTTGGCTTTAAGCTTTTATCTTCTAACAAAAAGGAATTGTGAAAAACTGCTTTAATAGAAAAAAATAAATTGGTGCAGTCTCTTGCGCTAAATAAGGTAGTGAGATCATTCAGAATGCAGTTTCATTTCTTTAAATGTAATAATTACCTCTTAAAATGTGCATGTGGCTTAATCTTTTTATGGTGTATGATAATGGAGGAGTTTTATATGATTCACTTACAAGTGATGATAAGGATGTACATTGTAGATTATTGCTCTATCACCATATATTTGAAGAGAGCTCCCTTATGGCAGTAAAATAATAATGGGACTGATTGCCTTGTCCTAAAACCCACAGGAAAGTGCTGCTCCACATTATTTTAAGGCATATCAGAGATTTTTTCTCCTGTGTCCTTTATTGCTCTCAGGAGGTGAGGAGATTCACCTGTCCTCTGTTTGTCCAGGTCTCCCAGTCCACACAAGAAGTCTCCTGCCCAAAATTTGTGTGTTGGCTCATACTTTCTCAGCCCTCTCTCCAGGACTGTTGTCATAACTGGAAGCTAACCAGTAGTCCCTTCCTAATTTGGGACCCGACTGCAAGAAGAGGGATGTGGAAGGAATGTGAAACATATGGAAAGATGGAGAAAATTAAAACATAATGTAGGAGGCCAGTGGGAGACCAGTGTGCACCCACTTGCTGCTTTTGTTCCCTCCATCTCTCTCTTATGTCAGTGAGAACTGTTTTTCAGGCACCTGGCATTTCCTACAGGAATGAGCGTGGCTGAGCCAACACCATTAGAGCCATACAGACAGAAATACATAGATTTAAAACAGCTTTTCACCCTCATCAAATGCCATGTCATTTGTAACCTGTACTACCCAAGAAATCTGCATTGTCTGAGTGTGACCAGTTTTAGTGATGTTCAATGTTTTCCCAAAGTTGTTGGCTCTAGGTGTGCTGAGACTGGGGGGAGAATCTCAGATGTATATAAACTATGAGAAAAGTTTGGAAAGTGCATCCCGTAGTTTCAAAATACTCAGTAAAAACTTCCCTCTCCAATGTCAGGTTTGTCAAGCCAAACTAGTGATTTTTGCTTCACCCTTTTTGAATGCTCAGGGATAGTGATTTTTGTTACTATGGCTGCTGGTTACTACTAGGCCTGGTTGGTAGGATTTGGGTCTAAGGTTAAATCACAGTTTGTAGGCAAAAGCCTGTTTCTTCTTTTTTCGACGTCTTTTGTTTAGCTCTGCTTTGCATCTGTTCAATTGATCCCTAATGGCAGAGGTGACGTAGGGCTACTCCTCACTACTGGCTGTTTTGCAGTGACACGGAGAAGTTCTGGAAAGAGGCCAGGATTTCATTGATATAATCATATCCCATGGTTTGCAAAAGATTTACCTCTGCTGTAGTTAAGAGCCAGTGTCCATTACTTTGATTTAAGCGGACTTCTATGCAAACACAACAACCCACAAAAAAATCTGTGACAACATGAATTTGCCAGGAGTTCAGAGTGGTTTCTGAGTTGCCAGAGTGTGCTGTAGGTTTCCAAAGTATTCCAACCTCAATGGTTCAGAGGTTTTCGCCTTCCCTACTACCTTCAAGCACGTACTATTTTTTCCAGGAAGACCTAGAAACTATGTAATAATGCTTCTTCTACTCTCTTGAAAACTACATGCCAAGCTGAGGGATTTTGTGACATGCTTTATTTCAGTTACTTAAAAAATATACATATTTCTTACACGAAAAAGGTACAGTCAAGCAAAGGACTGATTTTGATGGACTGGTTTTTATTTCCTGCCTATAAATTTATGACATAGCTGAGCGCTGACATAAGTCAATAGCTGGTAACATAGTTATTGAGTATGGAAAGGCACCAGGCAGGGACCATGCCTCTATTACTGCTGGAACAAAACTACGTTGTGCAGAAATGACTACCACATGGGACTGAGATGAGGCTTGGGGGAAAGCTGTCTGTATTTCTGCATCCTACAGAGGTGGCTTGTAGAAACAGGGCAGTGGTCTTTAAAATATCTTGTTGGTTTGTTGTGTTCCCTGACTGCAGCAGACCACTTTCTGCATAGTGAAGTTGTATTGGAATTGAAACTGGCGAATCTTCTTATTCTTTGCCGTTTCTTTGTTTTTGTCCTGCAACTAGTTTATACAGTATCACCATCATCTGCTGCCCTATCCTTCAGTCTCCCTGGACACATTTGTGGTCTATGTATGAGCAGCAGAGGATGAGGAATTGCACTGTTATAGTCTGCCTGCTGGTGATAAGGGCAGCAAGACCTCGCACAAACTTCTGTTGATGACAGCTGGATGGTAGCTCACTCAGGGGTAATACATGTATCTGAAGCTCACTCCTTTATTTTTTATATAAAAATATTGCAGTTTCATTCATGCTAGCCCTGCAGTTTTTGTATTGACACAGCCGTTTATAGTCAACTTCATATAAAGCCACAGTCAGTGCATCATGTTTTAAACTCCATCTATTCAGCTTTGCACTGAAACTTAGTTATATTTGGTCAGTGAGGTACTATTAAGAAACCTTAAGAAATCAGGTCAGTGAATGGCAGTGTTCAGAATCCTTAAGAAATCAGATTTCTCCTATTGCTTCAACACTTTAATATTAAACCTTATTATACACATAACGGTGTGGTACATATTAAAAAAATAAGTTTCTGCAGAGTCAAGTAACTTACATAATTATTAGAAGGGCTCTTTGCTAGTTGTACAACCTTAAAAAAAAAAAAAAAAGACCCCACCCCACAACTGCAGAGTATAATCTCTCTTTTAAATGCTGCAGAGGCCTTTTTGTATTTCTGAGAGATCTGGGAAATCTCACTGTCTCTTTATGAGATATATCTAGGGATAATCTAAAACCAGAGTTAATTAGTGGAATGTTTATCACTCTGATGATAATATTCTTCTTCCACTCACAGACCTTGGTCTGGTAAATCTATTTAAGTGTAATGTGTTAGTATATTCTGTGTCAATTTAGGCATAATCCACCATCTTCTTATGTATGATTTTACTTTCTGCATGTGAGTAGCTTCCTTGATTTAAACAGGAGTAGGTTTAATCAAGCGTGGAAGTGTTTACAAGGTGTAATGAAGATGTAAAAAATTATCCCTGTTTTGGCTCTAATGGACACGCAACATTGTCCCTTTTCCACAGCTGTCAACCACATACCTGTTTTTCTTATCACTTTGCTGCAAAAGTTATTTGAGCATACTTGCATTGAATATTTTAGAGTTCCTATGTAAATAAAAGCATGCTTTCAATAATCATCTTAAATTGTTGAACAAACACATAACTCAATGGACAATCAAAAAGAAAAAAAAAAAGAATAAAATAATTCAAGCACATTTACCTGAAACCTAACCAATGGACTGGATCCAATGGTGCATAAAAGTTGCAGGAGGACATTTGGGAGGTGGAGAGAGAAGGACTGAGTGGCCTCTGTCCCTGACTTCATGCTTCTGAGGATCCTTTCCCCAGAGTGCACCCCTGAGCTTGTCTCAGTGGGCACTGAAGAAGGATGCAGACACTGGTTTCTAGCTAACTCCAGAACTCAGGAAGTGACCTGTTGGTAGCTGAAAGCTGTTTTGCCCCTCTTATTTTGGTTTTAAAAGCCCACAACTTTATTCAGCAGGTTACAGTAATTCCTGGTCAGTCCCTGGTATGGTTCACCATACAGCCAGATAAACCTTTGTGCCAGCACAACTGAGGCACTGCTACAGGAACAAGAAGCAGGCATGGCCTAGGCTGGCATGGCTGCCAAAAGGAAGGGCTTCAGTTACAATACGACACGTTGGGCATCCATACCACGGCCTTACTCCCAGCTGGAGCACCGGTGGCAAGGACGTCCTTCTGCACAGTATGGAGCAGGAGTACCAAGAGGCTCTGTGCTGCTCAGCACCCTTTTCCCAGGAGAAAAACACCTGGAAGGAGGGAAGGCTGCAGGTAAGCCCGCTGGTCGTCACCCTTTCTAGGGTGACTGGCTCGGACCTGCCACAGTGCTCACCCCACACATACTCTTCTCCCCAGGGGCTGTTGACAGGATCCCGAGAGCACTTTGTTAATGCACTATTGAGATTCATGGCGCACTTCACATTTCCCAAAGTTAATGATCCAGACTGTCTGCAGATGCAGGCAGACACCGCTGCTCAGGCCTACAGTGCTGATGAGCTATTTACAAAAAATCATCTTTTATCTAAAATGACTAAATACATAGAAGTTTTATGAAAATTGACCTTTCTGTTGGGTAAGTTTCAGGAAACAGTTTTTCACTTAATGACTGCTTTGAATCCAGGCCAAATTGGTAAGTCTGTAAGTCCAGACTGAGCAAATAATTTTGAACAAATTATTTATTCAGTGAAGATAGCTGCTTTTCCTCACTAGTACATAGTTCATGGACAGGCTGTGAAACTCTTTAACCTATTTGTAATTCAAAGTTATTCATACATTTCCTCACATAATAATTCTTGGTCTAAAACTATTTATGAAAAGATTATCAGTGCCTGCCATGAAGAGACATGAAGGAATGGAAATTATGTCTGGATCAGAATCAGCTTGGAAATTTAGATGGATGGTCTCTAACGTGAAGAAACTCTTCACTGTTCAGTGAATGTGGCTGCTTTTCCTCAAATCATTTATTTGACACACCAGTTTTTCTGGTGTTTGACCAGCTCCATAATTCATAGGGAATTTCCCTCCCCCTTGCCTATCATTTTCCCAGCTTTGCTGAAAGCCTTGCAGCCAGACAGTTATTCTGAATGAAATGTATTTATGGTTTCATATCAGTTCCTAGTAAATAGGTACACCGGTGATGAAATCACAAGTATTACCTTAGGGCCATCTTTGCAAAGAGCAGAAAAGGACATGGACGCTTGCCTGCTCACTTTGTACTCAATTGGCCCCTCTGGTATACGTTGCAGTTAACAGACATTAGTAAAGCAGCACGAACTTTCTGCTGTGAAGGGCAACACCTGTACCTGCTGTGCTGTCAGAACAAAGCCATCACACAGTACCTTTTAGCATCCCTTAACTGCTCACAAAGAGAAAGCAGGGGAGGGAAACCCACTGGTTCCATCCCTAATTCCCTCCTGCATCTGGGCAGAGCTCCTTTGGACGTTGCTCACTGAATCCTTTGACTGTTTTGCACGGAGGCTGGAGCTACCTGGGGTTTCTGCCTGGTGCCCCATCCGGGACATTTATTTAAACCCTTGACTCCCTTTCCACCAGTGCTAACATAATCCCTTTAGTTAACCCTTTAGTTAACCCCAAACCTAAAAGACCTACTCCTTTCAACTCTATTGTCTTTTCTGCCTTCCCTCTCCACTATTCCCCTGCTGCAGCCCTTACCTTGTTCTTTTACCTGCTCCACTTTCTTCTTTTCTGCTCCTCATGATTGATTTCTTTTCTCTTCAGCCTTTCCTATTTCAGGGAGGAGGTTGCCTCTCCTGGCCCCAAGCAGTGCTCTTTCAAAGTCTGGCTTATTCTACCCTCCCTTTCTTATTCTTTATTTTACATTACAGCAGAGCCTCCAGCTGGTATTGATAATCACTGAAAAGAGAGTTCCTACCCAAAGAGCTTAGAATGTAGGCGCATTAATTCCACAGGTTAAACAGAGGGATCCCTTTTATGTACATACATTGTTTAAAAACAGTAATTAAAAATATTAAGAATCTAATTTGGTAGCATTAAGGTTATAAGTACTAATAGAAATGCTCATTTGTATGGCCATTTTAAAGATTCTTACTTGCCTATAGGTTATTTTTATTCTGGCTCTGCAAGATTTTTTAAACTATCTTCATGGTTACAGAGTGGTAATAAAGTCAGTTATCCTGGATCTTATCTTTCTTTTAAAATATTTTATTCTTTTTGCACTCAGTTCTGCTTTCTTGGTTTTGGTAGCCCTCTGCAAAATAGAATAAATATTTTCATTTGGTTCTGCAGGTGGTGAAAGACATAAAACATTAGAATGGTCCTTTAAAACAGCTGTAAACTAAAATGATGCTTGTAAACTGAAATACTGCAGTTTTGTTCACCCTGAATTTTAAAATAGTTTCATGAGGTAATTGAGCCTTAAAGGATCTGGATTTTTTTAAACTATATTATGTTATTATGCAGTTGCCACAGGGGAAGCATATGTTAGCTGCCAAAAATCTAAAACTGGATTCTTGGATGTTAAACAGATAAGATTAAGTCATAGTCTTCAGCTCCACTAGAAGCAAGCACAACATTCATCTGGAGCATGTGACAGCTACGTCCTGGAAAACTGTTTCTAGACAGACATTCTTGGCTGCTTGCATAGGCTAAAATAGGCAGTTCACATTCATTCGATCTGCTGAGTTTTAAGCACCTCTGTAGATCTATTCAGTTGAATATTTTTCCAATTTTCCTGAAGTGTGGTATTGCTTCTTTAGGGAGACTTGTAAATTAAGCCTTTCACTTAAGACTCGTATACTCTTGGATTTCTGTTATTCTTACTGGCCACTGAACACATACTGTGACATTTGATTTTTAAGACTGACTTTTTCTTAATTGTATTAGCAGGTTTGAGTCTGTGTTGGATTACAGGTATCAATTTGCGCACATGCTGTATTACATTTTATTGTGCCCTAAAACATGACAGGCACTACACTGAACAAAAAGAAAGATAAAATCACTTCCCTGAAGAATTTACCATCTAACTTTAGATTAGAAGGAGAGCAATAAACAGCAGGAGAAGATGGCGTGAGGAACTACCTCACACATTACAGCAGTAAGATCAAGCTGTTAAGCTGTTGGGGCTTGTAAACACCTCGATCACTTAACTAAATGGTTTATTTAAAATAATTATGATCAGTGAGCCAGTAATTGTAGGCACCACTGAAATGAATTTAAAGGAGGGATTTGAATCAAAAGTTCAAATTCAGTGAACTAGAATCAGCACTGCATCTCATGAACAGGGCAAAATGGCACAGGGAAGCTTGCAGTAGAGGTAGGTAAGTGGGACATCAAGACTGATGTCAATGGTAAGTGCAGAGAGCAAACCTGTATACATAGAAAGTACGTGGTTATGCAGGGTATTGAAGATGTGAGTGGAAAGTCTAAATCTAATGTGATGGGTAAAGGAGACCTAGTGGACTGGTTTAAAATGGCCCTCAATGACTGAAGTGTTTCAGCTGACTTAGCAAGGTCAGCATCAGTGTGTTTGAGAGAGCATGGTCCCATTGCCAGGTGTACCAAACTGACAAGAGGCATTTAGCTTTCTGTGTTAAGAGGCATTTAGCTTTCTGTGTTAAAGCAGCCCAGCTTTGGATGAGTGTTTGACTACTGGAGCAGAATGAAAACTTGGAAGAAGATTACTCTGTAAGCACTACAGCAGGTTTCTTACATAGTCCCAAGTCACCCAACCCTCATCACTACCACAGACAATCTCTGTCCCCATCAAGTTGCACCAGGGGAGGTTTATATTGGATATCAAGAAGAATTTATTCATGGAAATGGTGGTTAGGTATTGGAAAAGGCTGACCAGGGAAGTGGAGGTGTAGCCATCCCTGGAGGGATTTAGGAGATATGTGGATGTGGTCCTTAAGGACATGGTTTAGTGTTAGGTGGATAGTTGGACTTGATCATAAGGGTCTTTTCCGCCTAAATGATTTTGTGATTCTATGGCTCCACAGTGGAGCCACCCTGAGTTTCCTTCCTACAGTGTCTATCCTGAAATGCCTATTGGAGCAGTGGCCAAGTGCTGCCTTCTAGGTTAGACACGGCTTGGTGGCTTTAGTTCAGTTCATACCATTTCGATAAACATTGCAGCAAGTGCCGTGTTTGCTTGGCAGTGAGGACAAAGACTGCCTGACAATAACTTCCTTAAGATAATCTGACTTCCCCAGTGAATTTTTCTTATAAATATAAGGCCCAGAACTGCACCTGGAAATTTTTGCTGTTGCTGTCTACAGTCTGTTACGATACCAATATGAAAAATCAAACAGCACTAAAATGCAAAATTGCAGTTGCCCTGTCTAAGACTCAGTTCAAATCCACGTGTTTAACTAATGTTAAAGAAACTTGGACATCCCAGATGATCCAGTATTTGTGTGATTTCAAATCCCCAGGCCTCTATACCTTCCTCTTTGATGGTCTCAAATGGTTAGCATCTAGATTTTATGTTGCTGAATCTTGCATGTTGTCAGGCAGCACCACGTCGATTAAATTGCACTCAGGAGAGAGTTAACCACAAAGCCGTAAGTATTCTTGACAGGTCATTCTTGCTTGAGCCTGGTTTCTTATGTATAAAGATTAAAAATCTTGTCACAGATGGTAAAGAATGAAGTACATGCAAAACAATGGAGCATCAATAACTCATAAAAAGCACTTAACAGAAGTGGCAGAATTTGAATGAGCTGGGGTATACATTAAACAAAATAAGACTAGTAATAATGTTGAAGAGAGAGTACTGTAAAATAATTTCTCTAAGTGTTGAATGCAGGTAGTAATTGACAGTGATTGTTCATTTCAGTGATGAATGAGTGTAAGAATTTTATTTTTATTCAGCACTGTATCGAACCCAGGCAAATGAGAATAACTCCTTTGCATTTTGCTTCATTTGCTTTCCTGAATATTCTACATTAATGATATTTGAAATTAACGGGTTCCCATTCTCTGCTCTGCTGGGTCTGGTTTTGCTCTGCTCCCCTTTAAAAGGAAACCATCCTAAAATGGGCAGATGTAGCCATTGGCACCCACCAGACTCTTTAGTTAGATGGTGAGAGCTACTTTATTCCCTTATCCTGGTTGCCAGGATCTTGGCTTCAGAAAAAAAAGGCATGACCAAAATACCTTTGCATGAGAGCTTGTTCCTGCCTGCTGGCCTGCTATTGGCAGGTGGGACAAATTACAACAGCATTCTCAAGCAATGAAGAGGCTGACATGCAAAGCTACTTACCCAGAAGCCCAGCTTGGTAGCCAGGTTTCCCTGAGTAGAGAGGAGAAACAGCTCCATACTTTTTACCTATCTGCTGCCCCTCCAGATTTCCATCAGATGAAGAGAAACCTTAAAGATGGTAGCCATGTGGGCTCCGTATATTTTCTTCCACAAGTGCTTCTGATTCTGAACTCGTCAAAGCAAGGCAGCCCTGCTGATTGAAATGCAGCCCATGCTAGAGTTATGTGCTGGCTAATAAATGGCAGTAGTTTAATCAGACTTAACAATGTTATCCTATTCCATAACTCACATGCAAAGGGCAAAGAACACAGCATTTTATTGACAGTTCTTGGAAGTTTATGCTTTCAAAATGTAGTTTTCGACAGCTGGGTTTGGCTCAGTTGCCAACACTGAGAAGAACACTAGAGACCACAAGTGGCTTGAAACGGTGATGTATTAATTTAATTTATTATTATTTTTTTTTGGTATAACTTTCAGTCCATAAACACCTTTGTTTTTATGGAATACTTCTAAGAGACCTATAAAAGCTGACTAAGCAAGCGTTGTGTCTGTAGACTTCCATTCATTACACAGAGCTGTACACCTCCACAGAAAATAAATTATGGACCACAAAATTGAAAATCATTGGCCTACAGCTTCCTGGATAATCTTAATATTTGAGAGACAGGACTGTCTCCCAAGACACATGTAGAAATTCATATAAATACAACGAGAAAAGTGTTCTTTCCATAACTGAGTAATCTAAACTACTCCTTGGGCTTCCCTGTGGGTTTCCTATCCAAATACCAACTCAGCCTGTTCATGATTACCCTGTGAGAGCTGCGTTCACAACCTGCAGTGGTAAGGCTGCAGAACATGGTAAAAAGGAGCGTAGAAAAACTGGGACTGCTCTATGACATTATTATTATTATTATTTTATACATTATTAAATTGCTGCAGTCTGAGCGAAGGTGCTCAGAAGGCTATGTTTTTCCTGTTCTTTTTAAGTTGTCAAAGGATTTGAGTTACAAACACTGGGAGGAACAAAGTATGCTGCGGAAAACTTACCACTAGACAGTCTTGCTGCACTTAGGACAGGCCACCCCTCAGGCAGATTTGTGTAATCTACACAACGTGTAATTTCCATAGGTGTGAACACCTTGTAGGGCAGGATTCAGATGAAGATTTACACTGCTGGAGAGCAGTGAGGCTGCTTCTTCTAGGGACAGGTTCTGGAGCTGCTTTGTGTACTCAGCGTTTCCGGAGGACAGAGGAACCGTTTTAAACTCTGTTTAGCCTGAAGTTTAGAGTAACAGAGGGTGCTGACTAGTCCCAGATGGTCTCGGCTTTTTGTGGCTGTAGGCAGGACACTGGTTTCAGGAAGTATGCGTAGGCTAATGCAGGAATGCAGGATGTGAAAGGGCACAAAGTGCACCAGCCCCTCTGAGCTTGCAGGCCCGGCAAGGAAGGGGATATACCACAGGCCCTTAAGGGGGATTTGCAAGCCCTCCCTAGGAGGATGTTTGATTTTTGTGTCATCCTTGGCATTAGCATAACCCAGGCCAGCGCTACTGTTTGTGGTGGGGTTGCTGTTTCACTGCTGCTGACTCTTGC
Organism: Anser cygnoides; assembly: GCF_040182565.1. Lineage (NCBI taxonomy): Eukaryota > Metazoa > Chordata > Aves > Anseriformes > Anatidae > Anser > Anser cygnoides. The sequence continues at coordinate 40,487,755 of NC_089874.1, read as the reverse complement.
CACTCTGCACCTCTGGCATTTACAACTGCAGCGGCAGCCCAGGCAGCACAGTCTGTGGGGCTCAGGATCAAATGAGCAGCTGCTGGTGCTGCAGAGGAGGCTGAAGAGGACAGGACCACCAGCAAGGAGCTGCTGCTGCCCACTGATGAGTGGGTGCCTGAGAAGTGGGTTCCTCATCCCTGCTGCCAGCCCAGCAGGCAGGGAAACACGGCCTGCCTGCCCCAGCCATGCATTGGGGCAACCTGAGCGCTAGACACAGCCCAGCTGGAACAGAGCCAGCTTGCACAGCCTAAGTGGTGGTTTGAAGCTATAATTAAGGCCAAGTAAGGATAGTAAACATCTGAAGCCATAGGGTGGAATCAACGCTTTGCATGAGCCATTTCAATAACTGGTCGAATTTGACTTTTGCTTTTGGCCAAGCTTTTAGAAGGTGCTTGTTAGATCAAGCTAGCTAAAATGATCTCATATTATCCTTAAAATCCACATCCAAATAAGTCGTTAGTGAAGTTTAAGGTTAGGAAAGAGTTTTTTAACTGCGAAGGAATAGAACTGCTCCAGTTCCTACTTCAAAGAAACAGGTTGAAGTCAGAAAAGCAGTAAATTTTGTGCCCCCTAAAGAAAAAATTGTCACGTTCCACATTTTATCTGAGGATGGCTATCTGGGACAGGCACATCTGACCTAAAGGTGTGTGGGAAGAGGGGATTTGCAAACATAAATGAGTCACATTCATTAACTGTTTTCATTCTGCTAACTAAGAAAGAAACTGAAGCTAACCTACCGGTGGCTATTTCTGCCCCACTCCAACTGCTGTGCTTGCACACTTGGAATTTTAACAAGTGACAGGATTCAGAAGGATTGGCTGCATAAGTTTGAGCAGGTGCTAGAAAAAAAGTGGGCCAACAACGTATTTTGGTTCATGTCTGCATTGATATGCAAATAAACCACAGCTAGTAATTAAATACATGTGTTGTTTCACACTGAGCCAGGTAAATCCAGTTTGGAAAAAAAGAGTCTGATGGTATATTAGATTGCTTATAGGAATAAAGTAGCTGCTTTGTACTCTCATTTTCACACTGGTAATTAGCATAAAAATTCCAGCTCTTTTCTGTTTTGGATTATGGTTGAATTCTGCTATTTATTATTATTTTTTTTTAACAAAATTTAAAGTTTCTGTGCTTCTGAGTGCTGACTTTTTATTCTGTTCTTTGCATAGGATAGCTGTCCAAGGCCTTCTGCTTTTATTGTCCATGCTGAATTTGACTCAGGTTTAAATATATTTTGCATATTTCCTTACCCTGTAACTGCAATTGGTTTCAGTGAGACTTACCGTCATCTGCTGCCATGCTCTAGTGCATCTGACCAGTTACAATTGCAGGGTAAAATAGCAGTTTGTGGGATTTTTATGTGTGTCTACAGTTTTTATGTTGCAATTGTATAATACTCTAATTGTACCTCTGATATTTTAATGCTTACTCCCTTAAGTGGGTCTTGAAAAGATCCACTGAAGTCCTATTCCTTAGTAAATTACCTGGAACAGATAAGCAAGTAGAGCACACTTATGGTCCCTCTTTTGTTTTCCTGCTTATGCTAAATCCACTTCTTTTTTTTTCTCGGCCAGCTGTCTGAGACATAATTATCCAGAATTGTGACTATCAGTATCCTTAGACTTAGGTGAAGCTTTTATGTGGAGATCAAATGCCTTATATTTCGCAGAAAAGCTTAGACTAAAGTACAGAAGAGCTCACTGAGAAGCTTTGAGTTACCGTCTCTGCTCCCTTGCAGGTGGGGTGATGCTCTCCCAGCTGCAGAGGACCCTCCTGGCGCTGTACCTTTTCACTATTTTTCAAAAAATGTTCTTGTTGTTATGGTTACCAACCACCAACCACTCACTCTTACCACAGCCCTTGTTTCAATCACAGCTTTGAACAACCTTATCTCTGCTCCCGTGCCTGCTTCCACATGCGTTTTCCTTCATCTTTGATGGTTTACTACACTCCTTTTCCTCAACTTCCCAGTCTCTTCTGTTTCTAGTAGGACAAGTTCGGATCTTGTGCACACCACAATTTTCTCCTCCTCCTCCAGACCTCCATGGGTACCTGTCCCTGATACTGCCATCATCCCTAGTGCGGTACCCACCACACTGTTCTCCCTCTTTCTCTTGTGGCCTAACGCTTCCAAAACATTTGCAGCCTTCCACCCTCTCTTCACGTTTCCCACACTCTGGCTCTCTGGTCCCTTTCTTGTATGATACATGTATATGTATATCTATACACATATGTATATATATAAATGGTTTTGATGTGGCAGTTGGTCTCTTGGGGGATTCTGTGCTCCCTGTGGCCTATTTAGCTTACTTCCCAGGTGGGATAAAATTAACGGAGACACAATACAGGGTGGGTCATGTAGCTAAATCAAGCCTGGGGCTGCAGGCTCAAATAATGGGGATTCAGGGTAGGAGGCCTCAGAATTAACTCATTTTGTGTGAAGGTTTAAAGGAGCAGGATGGCTCTAGGAGCTGTTATATCCAAATGAATTCTTCTTTACTGCCGGATAAAGGATCTAGTGATTTACGGTTGGAGTGTGAAGGACAATCCTGTCAGCAGAAGCTCAACCAGAGAAGCTTATAAAACCTACACTCAGTGTTGCTTGGCTTCAGCTGGAATATTTGTGTTTCTCTAAGTGATGTCTTCTCCTTGAAGTTTCTTCTCTTCTTTCACTTTAATTTGTTTTGTCCCTCAATTTAAAGGAATGTTTCATTGTAAAGTGGTAACTACTTGCCCTTACAAATGTGTCTATTTCTAAATGAATTACATTATTTAATTAGCAATTATTCTGTAAATAATTGAACTGAGTCACACATAAATTTCAAAGACTAAGGTGCTATTCTACTTAATGTTAATTAATATGACTAATCTAATAGATAAGAAAATATGAATAATGAAGTCAGTCTTTCTACCACATCATCCACGACACTTTTATGGCCTTGGTTATCTGGAGAAGTAAAACGACAAGCTCTTCTTCTCAGTCAAAAGAATCTCTGACTGTTTTTTCCCTGGATCCATATTTTAAGCTTTCCAGGACATGCGGATCCACAGTTGCATTGTGCTACTGAGAGCAATTAGTTTCGCTTAGCTTTCCTTTTATTTGAGAGAAACTAGACTATAATTCTGTGGTTTGTTAATGAACTTCTAAGTATTATTTCAATCACGCTTGTACAAGCAATGGTTTTATTTATTTCATTTATTTATTTAAGTGAGAAAGAAACGCTAGTTTCTGAAAGTTTTTGTTTCACATCAACTTCTAAAATTCTGCTTGCTTAAAAGGAATGCCAATGTTTAAAAGCTTGCTCATCTTTGCTTTCTAGTAATCTTGGCATGTATACCAGGTATAAATCTCAAATGCTGATTAAATCTCAAAGAGAACAGGGGGATCCAGAATTAGTTGTTTGCAGGATGTCATACCTTATAAACACCAGGGGAGAAATAAATTAACACATCTGAAGATGGATTGTGGTAAAGGTCTAGAATACATAAATAATTCTTTAATGATGTGACATCTACATTTCCTGTATCAAACTATATTAGCTGAATCATTAATGGAATATTAGGTGAACCAATACAGATAGCAACAAGCTGTTGCCCTGGTGAGGCAGGAACAATGTATAGAGCAATGGGTCAGGCAAGAATAAAAAATGTAAAGGTCTGTTTGCTTTCCAGTAGCAGACCTTGAAAGCCCTGGAAAAGGGCCACCAAGCCTGCTTCAAAGGACAGCCTCTGTAACAGCACCCCAGACCTGGGAGAAAACTTTGTTAACAGCTGATCTTGACAATTTTTACTACTCTGTCAGAGACTGTCTCTACTCATACCTGGAAACTCATGACTGAAAACAGACCTTGCTCTCTGTGAATGGGCACTTCAGCATATTGCTTCTCCTGGGTACCGGGGTGAGGGTCCACCACTGTGCCTATGGTCTCTCTGCTTCACAAGGTAAGCACTAAGTACTCCTTGGGCAGAGCTTACAAGATTATCAGAGTTGACAAGGCTGATGTTTTGATGACTAAAAAAGAACAAAAACCACTCCCCAAAACAAGCCACTCCCCAGTACTAAACCCCATCTCATTAATATAGGTCATGGTGTATCAAGGAAGGCTTTCTCATGGTCTGGTACTCTCCCAGAGCCACTGAAGGCTGCTGACTCAAGTTTGATCTTCTGGCTATATTTGGAGTAGGCTGGCACTTGAAGGAGAGCTAGACCTTCATTGCCTAGTCTTTGAAATAAAGAGTCCATGAAACCAAAGCAGTGGCATTAGAAAATCCTCTTTCAAAGCTCCCCAGGGCTACTTATATCTCTGCTCCAACATTTCATTTTAAACAGCTGTAAATCTTCTCAAAGGAGGCAATAGGTCATTGTGTCTTTTCAGGTTAGCCTTCAGACCAGATAAAGGGTTGTGTGCAGAGACATTTTACCTGAAAGAACAACATCAGCTCAGTCACTTCTTCAGGTGAGACTGCGAAAGAACAGCTAGACACTAAACATTCATTAACACACCTAAGTTGTTTATAGCCTCCATCCTTGCTCAGCAGGTTTCCAGTGTTTCAGGTCTGATATGAGTCCACAGATGGCCTGAAAATGGCCTCAGGCATGTCTGGGAAAAACTTTTCCAGACATATTTCTGGAATGAATGCAACAAATATTTGTATCAGTCATCCCCAAAACCTCTGAACTCCACTGATTCTGGGTGGAAGAAGTGTAGCCCCCAGGTTCTTCTCTGAGTACTTTATGGAGCTCCTACTTATCCTTGATTATCTTCATCCATCCGGGCCAACAAATCCCTTCACTTTTCTTCACAGTCTGACAAGTTTGAAGAGTTTATAGAGTTCTAGGTTAGCATTATGAACACTGGTTGTGGCAGATAGCCTGGTTACTCTGCAAGAAAGGGGAGAGGGAGGGATTGAGAGATATAACCAGTAGGCAGAGCATAATGGCCACTCACAGAGCCTGCAACCGCATTGAGAACCATCTGCTCACTTTTCTCCATAGTACCAAACACATGCAACAGGCGGGGAAGGGGAAGAGAGAGGAGCACCAGTTCATACAGCAGGCTGTGCTTGCCTGGCATTAGGCCTGGCACTGAGTTACCTGGTAGCTGGGCAAGATTAGGTCACCTGCCAACATGTTATTGAGTCAACATGTTCTTGGCTTTTAATGTGAAAGTTGAGGTTAGGTAAATAGGTTAGTGAGGGAAAACTGTCTCTGAAAACTGAGTGCTTGATGGAAGAAGGTGTGGGTGCCCTGAAACAGTTTTCCACCAGTCCTGTTGGCCCTAGAGAAGTCCTGATTATGACCGTGGTTGCACATTTTGCCCTTTTGCTGTGGGAGGGAAATACTGGAAGCTGCCACCTTGTCAAGTGGTAGATGTGCTGCCTCTGTGGGGTTTACTGGCAGAGCTGGGTTTCCTGGCACAATGTTGGTCCGACCATGCCACAGGGCACACAGCGAGGAGCGAGATTTTCCTGCTCGGCTGGCCCCACAGCTCTTTTGGTCCTCCCTGATGGTTTTGAGAGAGGGTGCTGAGGGGAGTAGGGGGGTGTCCCAAGCACCCTGAGCCATGGGCACAGCTGTATTGCCAAAAGTGAAGGTTGTCCAGACAAGCACTCGCTGCTGTGTGGAGTGGGCACATGCTGTGAAGTGAGGAAAACAGAGGTGAGGTTTCAAGTAAGAAGTGGGATTTTAATTCAGAACAAATGCAGAAGACCACAGTATGTGTGGTATGTTCAGTACAGCTTTGAGGCTTAGCTGTCTTGTTTTTAATTATATTCTAATATGATAGCATGCCACATTATTCATGTTCTTAATAATGGTTTGTATTGTTTAAGGAGATGCAAGCAGAGAGAGCCTGGGGATATACAAAGCTCAGACTTTTAAAAGTAGTAAGATTCAACTATTTCAAGTGTTTGTTTCTTTTAAAGTGCTCTGTCTTCACCTGCAGCACACCCGGTACCTTATGGCCCAGGCCAAGAGGGATTTAAATAGGACCGCAGGAATTATGAACAGGATTCTTAGCTCAAAATCAGGCATCCAGCTCTGACATGTTCAATGTAGGCTGCCACAAGATGTTTTACACAATGTTTCTGGATCATCATTAAGCAAAAAACTTGTTTGAGTGTTACTCCCTTTGAATAAAAATGACTTACCCCTGGCAGGTTTGATACGACTACTTTACAAATCAACCAAGGGAATGACAGGCACATTAATGTGAGAAATATATATGGAGTTAGAACACAATACTCTTAGCGGCATTTGGTGAGGAAATTTTTGTCTGCAAATTGACTTTAAAAAACAAAAACAAAAGCAAAACACCCTTATTTAAATTCACTATCAATAATAATGAATTCCTGGAGGTGCTGGTGTCCTCCTCCAAGCTGCGTGCCCTGGTGAGCAGGGCCTGCGCTGTGGTGCTGCAGGATGGGGATAGCCTCGAGTACCATATACAGCAGCAGTATGGAAAATAATCCTAAAAAGGATTATATTGTGCCAGGATTTAAAAAAGAAGAGAAAAAGAGAAGGGATCGGAAGAAAATCAGGAAACAATTAAATGGGCTAAATGATTACAGAAGGAAATGTTCAAAAGGAGATGGAGATGACCGGATGAAAAAAAAGAACAAAACAAAACAAAAACACATACTGGTGGGAGAGGACATCCAGTAAACTGGAAAAAGAAACAGGGGGTGAAGGGAGAAAGCTATTAGTGTGTATATCCAGTGATAGCACATAACACATTTTCATACCTCATTGCTCTATCTGACCTCTTTTCAATGACTGCATACAAAAGCCTTGCCCTGTTAAGATATGCACAATCCAGGATCAATATTGCACTCACAGCTACAGCCAAATCCTGTTTGCCATACTTTCCTGAATACTACCATTGTTTAAGTAGAATTTGGCTGCAATACGTTATTTATTTTTATGGGTCGCTGATTCCCCTTGAATGAGGAGACTGAACATCAAGGAAAGAGGATTGGGAGAATCTCTGTGGGAATTAGCAAATAATCAACAGCTTGAGCTCCTGTAAGGCTTGGTTTTCAGATACACCTTAAACTGTAACTCCATGTCTGCATGTAATGATTCCAAGCATAGCTGTTTCTTCACAGGACTGCTTCACATCTGCTTTACAATGGCAGATGCAGATTGGGAAAACAGTGAGTATAATGTAGATCTAATTTTCAAAAATAAGGATTTTTTCTCAGATTGCGAGTTATCATAGCTCCAGGATCTAGTTTCCTGAAAATCACAAGAATTCACCCTACTCAAAGTACAGATCCAAGTACAATGATTATTTCATTTACATGAAACAGTTTAAAAACAATAAAATAACTTACCCCCAAACTTAGATCTAGTAGAAGTACAATATTTCTTCCCAACTCTGGATTTTAGTTTGGCTATCCGGAAAGTGGTCTCACAGAATAGTACTGCCAGATGATACCAATTATCTGTTCTTATTTCCCCGTTTAATTTCAACACTGAAGGACCTGATTGTACCCTTAAAGAATTTATATCTAAGATGACTTAATTTTGTAATGTAGACTTGCATCTACTTTTTTTTTTTTTAAATGCATATGAAGATGAGCCTGTGTTTTAAAGTTTTGCATGAAATAGTATGCAAGTTATTTCATCTACTAGTAATGGAAAGTATTAGAATGCTATGATAGTCACATGTGAAACTTCAGCTATGTGTATTGGTATGGTGCTTACACAGGACTTCAGAATTCTTTTTAGCACCTTGCAATGTGTTTTGGAAGAGTGGAAGAGCATATATATTCCAGTAAGCCCAGCATGAACTCAGAGAAGAAAGAAACTGGGGATGAATCACAGTTTATGTTATAAATATATGACTGTTAATGACACAACTGACAAATTTCAGATCTCAGTCTTATGCTGAATGAAGAGTGAGCGTTGCTGAGTAGACCACTTTTGTGTCTGCTTAGGCAACGTAAAGAAGAGTTGCAATATGACCATGGTCTTGGCTTGAGACAGGTGGGTTCTCCAGTATTGTGAAAATTGATCCATTTTGCCAGACGGGAGGATCTAATTCTCTGGCATCATCTTTTGGAACCAGATCCAGCTTATTCTGCAGATAATGTGTATTTATTTCCTCTTTGGCTTTTAAGAAAATAGGACTGGTTCTTTGGCATGTGATGGAGACAACACTGCATTCTGGAGGCCCTTGTGATTGAAAAGTGGTGTGAGGTGCTCAAAAAGAAATCCTTTGGTTGTTGTTGTTCTGATTTCAGCTAAGAAAGCCTCTGTAATTCTATTAAAGGAGTAGGAATTGCAGATTGAAAACATGTGCAGATTAAAGGGGAACTGAAGGGAAAAAACACCTTTGATTCACATACAATTATTATTGTTAAAATACCAGACATTTATATTATGTAATACATCTACAGTATTTTAGTAAATAGCATTTCATGTGGAGACTGGGAATGCCCTCCACATGATATATTTCCAGCCATAACTGAATGATTAATGAAATCAGAGTCTGGGTATTTAACTATGTATAAAAATCATAATGTGCCAGCCTGTGCCTTGGGATAATGGAGGCAGACTTGTCCTGACAGTGATCCAAAGGGATTTAATTTCCCAGATATTTAATCCAGACCATTTTGTGCCTTAGTCTGCACACCATTACAGTTCAACACAACATTATATAGCAAAGACATTAACTTCTTAGAAGGTACATCATATGTGATATGTTTTTCATTCACGAGAGCCACAGGACAGAGCCAAAATGCCATGTTGTAGAGTTTGGCTGTCATGATCAATTTGTAAAATGAAATAAGTATCTACTTTATTTCTTGTAAATCAAAATCAGCAGTGAAACATATTTATTGCCATAGGGACCATATTTAAAATTCCAGAAGCTGCTCAGCTGATTAATTTGATCTGGGAAGTTTATAGATCTCTTGAATAGTAAATATCATCTTAGTAACAAAACATATAACTTTGATAGAGAAATAGGATATAAAAACCTCCAACAAATTAGGTTTCTGAGAGATTATCAAAGTCATATCAGATAGAAGCTGAATGAGATGAGGATCTTACACTGAAAATAACAGTACTATCTATAGCTCCTCACTGTGACTGTCTACCTAGGTAAGGACTCTAAATAGCACATAATTATAATGTATAAGTGTTTCTCTAAATTATTATTCTGTGTAGCATTTAAAAGTTAATGTATTCATGCACTTTTACAACACATTCCCAGATTCAGTGTAGGCCTCGGAAGCACGAGAAGACACTCCTAGTCTCTGTACAAATTGAATAGCATATTAAAAATAACTCATTTAATATGCTTCTAACAATATAAAAAAGCTGTTCTTTATTTTAAAATATGTTTTCTGATAAAGTAGCTCAATAATGTGCAATTTCATTCTAGTAAAGTTTTATGAGAATAGACATTTTCTGTTTTAAATTATATTATTCAAGATAGCTGGCTGAAGCCTCTAGTGGGAGCTGGGGGAGAGGGGGAAACAGGCTGCTGACTGTTACCAGCTCAGCAAAGCTATGGAGAAGGCTAACAGCAATATATCTAGGAAACATAGCCCCCTCCAAAAGAGAAATGAGTTTACCAAACCGTCAACTCATGTCTCTATAGCTCGTGATTTGCTTGCTGCTATTTCCCAATTTCCCACTGGGAAAGACATACATCCCAAATTCTTTGATTTGTGTGACTCTTTTTTTTTTTTTTTAATGTCTTAATGAGATGTGAAAAAATGGAAATAGATCCCAACTTCCCCTCCTTAAAAAAATACACCTCCTCCTTTGCCAAATATCTACCACAACTCATTCTTTTCCCCTTCATAACCTCAGTCATTTCCCACCGAGGTGAGAAGCTTGAGTCTAGGGCACATCTCCTTTCTCCACAAGCTTCAAAGGACTAGCACAAGCAGATTTATCTAAGTTTTTCCTTGAAAATAAAAGGAAAAATAAATAAATAAAATCAAGGGATTTCACAGCCAATTCTCATTCCCCCTTTAGTGGTAACTGAGTTTGGTTTTATCCTCCCCTCATCCACCTGAAGGTGGAATGAAGGCTGGAAGGCTGGGCTCCAATTTCACCACACCACTCAAGTGGCATCTTTTTGTGGCAAGAGTGTCACAGCCTGATCCCAATGAAATCAAAGTAATTCACGTCTGAGAACAGTAAGGCAAGGTAGGAAAATGACCATTATTTGTAGGTGAGCTTTTTGTAGATATGTTGAAGGAGCACCCTGTGTTATGAGTACTATGCTTCTTCGAGAACTTGGCCTTCTGTGTAAACTGAAATTGTTTTGCTATTTTTTCACTGAAGTTAATTGAAGGTCAAAATAAATGATTATTCTGGCCTTTCCTAGCTTTATTAATATGTGACTGTGTATGTGTGCATGCATATGCACTTTTTAAGCCAAGAGAAGACCTCAAGCTATCAGTGAGATTTATTTACAATTCATACTGAGCCTTGCTCTTTCCCTTGCTCCAGCTGTACACCGCTAGCAAATAAGGAAGTATTTTCAGCTGTCGTTCATGAAATAGTCAGGACCTGCAGCCACCCACGGATGCTGCAGTTAGAGCTCTGTACACTGGCTTGCTTTGGGCATAACAACGCGTGGGCACAACAGGGGTGAATGGCCGTGGCGTATTTAAAAGAAGTAACAACACTCTCAAATTTTGCTTGGTATCATGGGATGACGGTATGACTAGCGTGTAAATGTTTTGGGTTTGTGTTCTGTATATCAGATCTTTACATTTCAGGTAGTTTACTGCCGGTAGGTGCAGGTGCCATTTTGTGAAAGAGGGTTTGATGCTGTATGTTACAAAGTTGACACAAAAGGGTTTACTGTTTCCCTCCCTCTAATCTTGTTTCCCCTTAATCCAAAATAAATTATTTGGGATGCAAGTGTAAATTTGCTGTTTGCATACACAAGTGCGTGCATGCACTATCATGTTATTATTTAAGCACAGGGCAGCCCACGCCAGGAAATGTGATAATTGCCGGGTGTGACACATTAACCTCCTCTGGTGAGAAATGGCTGAGAACCAGTTCAGCTGCTGGCTAAAGTCAACTCACAGCCCTGGTAGCTATGGATGCTATGTTACTGGCTGCAGAAGAAAAAAAATCTGTTATAATTTCCAAGGTGTAGGATACAAAAGTTGGGTGAGCTGATTTGTTCTGTGCAATTATTTAAGAAATTTAGATAGTATTGCTGTTATTTTTTACTGGAATTGCTGGGTGGAGCTAGTGGCATGTAGTTAGCCCTCCTAGATTTTCCCTTTTACACAGAGCATATGCTTTATTGTGTCTGTGGGTTCCCAAACACTTGCAGTATTTTGTTAAGTGAAGATATGTTTATTGTCATGCTAATGATGGATAAATACTAACACAACCATTTCCCCCCAAACTTTCAGGCAATAAGAGGATATTCGATTTAATAAGTATGAACAGAGTATTCTTAAAGCATCTAGATTCCTTTCCAGAACTTTGTTTCTTTGTATATATTTTTAGGACTTTATGCACATACGGTAATGTTGGAAGGGATCTAGGTAAAGTGATAAATCTGGCGGTGTTCCATGTGGCTACGTGTCCCACAGTCCAGGACTGTTGGCTGAATTAATCTGTCATCCAAATGACTAAATATCTCTGTGTTGCAAGAAATTCAACTAAGCAACTTTTGCCCTAAAAAGCAGAGCCATCCAGAAAGCTCTAATTTAGAGGTGGGGAAATTAGAATTAACCAGATGATGTTAGAGAAACTTATGAGTTACATGTTCTAGCACTTGAGTGTTCTAAACCAGCATGAAATAAAAGGTGTTGGGAAGGTTTTGAAATGTTCGAATTCTGACAGAACTGAGATTGAGATAAAAAATACTTTATTTTTATAAGGTTTACCTTCTCCGTTCCCTCACCTCTCATTGCTGCTTGATACTCTTTTTTTTTTAAATTATTATTTTTATTTATTTTAAATTATAAGTTATGATAGTGTACTATATGACTTTGGGGAAATGCTGTGCTGTTAATCTCTCTCCCCTGTGAGGGAGGGCTCACAAACAGTGTAATTCCCTTTGCCCAGGTAGCAACTGAGCAATTAATAACAGCTATCATAGTGATTTTCATACAAGTTTTCAACACCTAGGAACACATATAAAACCAAAAGGCTGCTTTGCATACTTATGTTGATCAAGCAGCCACAGCCTACAATAAATTTCAGTGTCTATAATGTGGGTTGAAGTTGAACTAACAACTTAACGATGTCATCCCTTATTGTTGCCAAACTCTGAGCTACCCAGCCTCTGTTTCTGTGAATAAAATTTCTGTATGCCTGTATTTTGATGTGAATTATTTTTGTAAGTAGCCTTTTTCTTCACTAAGTTTCATTTTCTTCTTCTAACCAAATTAAAACATGGATCTAGTTTGTTTTGTTTAGGGTTCGTTATATTCCAGAATATTAATGAAAAAACTTCATCAGGCGTGGCAGAAAGATTTTTAAGTGTATAAAAATATTGCCTAAAATTAATTCTGAAGTACTTTTTCATTATTGTACTGCTACAGTTCTTTTTCTAGATATTTATATCATGTGGCTGACTACCTATTATAGTTATCAAATCCTAAGTACTTATAATAAACAATGGGCTGAGAAAGATATTAACTGGAAATATACAACAAATCTGTGATTGAGAGGCATTAAAGGCAGTCAGGACAGACTAGTGAGCTATTTACTAAAATATAAGAAAATAATCCATGTAGATAGTATAATATGTAACTAAACCATCCTGCAATAATGAGTCCAATCAGCTCTTCATTTTCCTCAGTTCTGTTCCTGAATTCAGGCTACTTGAATTTCTGAAGACAAGTAAACAAGTTAGTTTACTTTTATTTTCTTTATTATGAGGTAAGAAAGGATCTGTTTTAGATAAATAAAATTACAGAAAATTGCAGACTTGAAACTTCATCTCTGTTGCAAAGTCTATGAAACTTAATCATGTCTTTTTTTTTTTCTAACGTCACTATACTCGCTAGTGCAGATTGCCTGTTAGTAATTAGAGAAATTTCTTTTTTACATATGTGAAATTGGCAATAGTCAAAACTGAGTTATGCTTCCTTCTCCTCTTTATTCTGCAAACCAAAGCACTATGCAGGATGAACGGTTTTTGAAGGCTGAGTTCCTGCTTTAGGACTGGCCATCCCCTTAAACGCCTACAGTCCATTTACCAAGTGAAATAACAGAGTAAAAATAAACTCATGACCCTGAAAGCATTGGTGGCTGCAGAAAGACTTTTAGCCCTTTAAATTACAGGTTGCAGAAACATTACACTGAATCATTTGATCCTTAAATTGCTTTCTAAATTCTGGATGCCTTGCATTCAACTCTAACTCTCAGCCACCAAAAAGATCTTGATGTAAAGCATGGTGGCTGGCTACTTATAACTCAGTTTGGTAAGAAATAATAGAAAAGCTTGTCTTTGAGAGAGCAGGAAGAAAACCTGACTGCAAGAAAACATTTGAGAGTATCCATTCGTCTGTAATCACTAGTTTAGCTTTTTCTACTTTGTATGTTGCCTTGCTGAATATCTGTCTTTGTACAGTGTCAGATCTGGTATAGACATCTGTCTCTGGTGCACTTCATAAATATAATCCTAGTTTCCTCAAAAGGGAATTTCCTGGAGCCTCACTCACCCCATAATAGATACTGCACTTTGTAGTGCGTGAAATCTGGAGGTCACAGTAGTCAGTCGTGCCCTGAGTGGACCAGATCAGTGTTTTGGGTGGGGAAACCTCCTTTTGCGTATTCAGTCAGAGGCATTAGAATAGCTTAAGAGCCAGGGATATGTCATGTAAATGAACTCAAGCAGCTCTACTACCTATTATGCTCATAGTTTCCTTCTATTCTGAGGGGCCTCATTGGGTATAGGAATTAGTACAGCCCTGGGGCTTCTCTATTTGATTAACCAGAGCCTGGATTTGTTAAACTTCCAGACATGCTGCAAAGTCCTTTTCCCTTCCAGGAAGCTTTTGAGTAAGGATTCAAAGGTGAAAGGGTTGGAGGTTAAAGTTCTGACCCTCCTCTCCCCCAAACCCCTTCCCTTCAAGAAGGGAACAAAACAAATCATTTAAGCATGTGCCTATCTAACTCAGCATTGCCAATGCTCATATGTTTTGTGTTGATCTTAAGGCTTTAGCTGTGGGAACTGAGATTCAAATGCTCAGCTTTAAATTAAAACCCAATTTTGTAGTTCTTGTGGTTCTAGACTACGGCTTGAAAATATCAGTCCAGGGAAAAATAATATCTTAAAGAAAATGCTGGCCTATTATTTTGGAATGTAGTGCTTAGCTCAAGATTTTTTGAATACCTGCATTTGGCAATATTGTTAACTGAAAGCGTGGTATTACTTCCAGTAAAATAAATGGAACTGAACCCATGCTTTACAAACCTTACTGAGTTGGGGTCTGATGATCACTTACGGACAGTTTAAAAAAGAAAATGTGACTTACTACTTGCAGGAAAGCTGGCTAACTGGAAAAACTACCTGCATTTTTCTATTGTAAGTATAATCCTATAATCTGTATTCTACTATTGGGGTTCTGTGCTTATTTGGAGACTTTACTACACAGAAGATCAGATTTCTGATTGTCTTTATCACATTGCTGTGTGAGCGTCCTGTGGTGGTCACAGGGAATGTGTCACGTTTGTTGGCCAGGAACAACATTATATGCAAAAACATTACCCAACAACCTATTTAGCCAAAGAAATCCTTGGATAATGACTCAGACTTAAGCTGTGGTTTTTAATATTCCTCCCAGGATTTCTCACTCTGCTCTGCCTGTGAGGAGGAGGTAGGGAATTGAACAAGGTGGGGTAATGGATGAGCGGAGTACTTTGTACTTGGCAGGGTTTACAGTCTGGGGTTGTATTTTTCCTTTCTGCAGCGTACCCCCTAGGGAAGATGCCTGTATGCAGAGTGTTCAATTATCTAAGCTGTCAGGGACATGCATGTTGTCAAAATGCAGGCTTGCAGCAGATTTCTGGTGATCTTTACAGATGGCCCAGGTCTCCTCCTCAAACCTTCAGCTTATGTACTAGATTAATCATTTCATTTAGGGTGAATTGTGAGTGCATGGAAGAGAGAGGTAAGTTACACAGGAAAGAGACAAACTATTGTGAAGGGGGCTTTTTTTTTTTTTCCTTGCTTTTTTGTCTGCCAGTAAATGAAATACACTG
Organism: Anser cygnoides; assembly: GCF_040182565.1. Taxonomy (NCBI): domain Eukaryota; kingdom Metazoa; phylum Chordata; class Aves; order Anseriformes; family Anatidae; genus Anser; species Anser cygnoides. The sequence goes on along the minus strand of NC_089874.1, from coordinate 40,472,502 downwards.
CAGGAACAAAGCATATATGATTATCTCTTTCCAGAAAGTGCCAAGGACATCAAGGATCTAAATGTCATTATTCTGGGTTCAGGAAGAGAGAACTCAAGTTCTTCTAGATGAGGGAACAATAAGTGATTTAGATATGTGGGCTAGAGAAATTCCATAGGAAATCTACTATGAACAGGAAAAATGACCATGTGCTCAGCTTTAATTATTACTGTCAGTTTGTGACAAAGATGAACCAATGTATTCTCTAGGTCACAGGCAGGCTCTGAGAAGATGTGATTTGAATTAGATAGCTGTGACTTTGCTTGGCAGGAGTGTCTGGTTCACAGAAACTAGGTTAGTTACTTGGTGGTCTACACATTAGATACCACATTATCATAAACAAAAATGAGCAATACAAGTAATAGGACCACCTTTGGGGAGAAGAGTGGAGATTTGCTGTAGTCTTTACTTTTTTCCTTCCAGAAAGGAAGCCCCCACTGTTCCTTGGAGGAAAAAGCTGAAAGAGATGGGCAGTACAGAGAGAAATTTGTTCTAAGCTTTCAGGAAAATTGGTAACACTCAAACCACATCTGCAGTCAAAACTGTGAGGCTGGGGATGACCTCTGTCTGAGAACAGTTTGTATCCCAGAGACAGATTCTAAATCTGTCCGCTTTCAGGTAGCTAAAATACTGAACAGCAAATTTAATGGAAGAATTGTATATCCCTGTTGCCAGCCCTCACTGTCCCCAGCCAGATATTAAATGAAACAACAAATTCCTACTGTAGGCCCTGACTTGGCAAAACAGGTTATGTTGCATTGTTTTCAATTACTTCCATATTAGAAGTTAATCTCTTGCTTAAGTGCTTTGTAGACTTGAGACTGTGGTTCTTTTTGAGACTTAGTTGCAACTTTCTTGAAATATTTTTCAAGCCGTCCATCAATTATGCAGGTAAAAACCTTAGATGCACAACCCACACATAACATGGAGAATCTCACTCAGCTTTTACAGGGGTGAACTCAATTGTCCTGATGGGATGAGCTTTCCCTCCTGACCCTGCATTATAGCTCTGCTTGTGACATGCCTTTCTCAGTCTTTCTAGGAGTAATGCAAAGCAAAGCCCAGGACAGAGGGTCCTGGCAGGATCTCACAGTCTTCTGACTTGTAAATGCCTCTTTTTTTCAGTAGTGTGAAGGTATATAGTAGCTGCAGACGTACTCATCATTCTCCATCTTCTACAATGATTATGGAGGTTGAAAATGTTTGGTTATGTTTGGAAACCATTTGACGTTCTTTGCAGAAAGACCCCATAGAGAAGCAAAGTATCCGTATTATTGCTTTATGAAGGATCTCTTTAAACTAATGATGCATTAATGAGTGGACTGGTATGTTGAATCTTTCTCATGTATAAAGGGTGCGAAGTAATTTCCCATAAATTGCAGCCCATTATTATAAATAGTTTGGCATTGGCTTCCCTAGAGGTGGAACTTTAAGCCAAATATACTGCAGCAGATGCGGTGACACATTATGCGGAAGCTGTTCCAGGCACTGTGCTGGATGAGTTGGTGTTGCAGGCTAACAGCACAACGGCACGTATTTAGAGCCATCCTACAGCAGCAATTCCGGTTTATACTGAAGGTCTAATAAATAGCTGTGCGTGTCTGAGCTGAGCAATGTGAGTTTTCCCCTCTCTCAGCATTTTCCAATGACTTTGTACCTGACTTAACCAATTACAGTCACTGTATATCAGATTTTAATGATCAAGAAGTCTCTCTGAGTTGCATTTTGTGTGGTAATTTTCATAAGAAATAGTTGTGTAAGTTGTTGCTGAGGTGCTCCTGAGAGGATGAACTTCCACTTCTACATATGGCTTTCAAGGTCTTTGCTAAACTGGAAGTGATACCAGGTATTGCCAAACAAGAACTGGTGTCCAAATTGACCCCCAAGATATATAATTATATTTAGGTCTCTAGGAGATTTTGAAGAGAAAGCTTCAGAAAAATTTGTCCCTTCAGACAAATTTTAGGAAGGCTGCACAAACACCAGGGTAAACGGACAGTCACTTTAATTGCAGAACCAGTTTGTGCTTACGCAGCTTAAAGATGTTTGCTCCATTCTTCCAGTGGGCCAACAAACCTCCAGCCATTGTCCAGCACCCTGACAAATCCCTAAAAGTCAGTCTTCAGTGGTTTGCCTGGTTTCTACAAAATAGTTTCCCGTCCTTTTTAAGTTCTGGCTGGCTTTATCCCCAAGAGTGACTCTGGCTGGGCCTTGGTACTCTGCTTGTTCTCAGGCGGAATCCACGATGAAATTCTGAGTACCTTCAACCACCAAGGACTGGGAATGGTGTCAGCCAGACCTGGTATTGGGCCTCATCTGCTACTGGCAGGCCTACAGGGACACCTACCTCAAAGCAACATCTTTTCTTCTCTTTTCCACAACCTGCATTGCATGTGCATGCATATGCGTTGGTGTGGCGTGGCAGAGGCAGGCAAACAGCAGGCAAAGTGGAGAGAGACTGTGTGACTTGTGACGGTGAACAGAGACATTTTCTTTCATTATATTTTCCTCCTTACAATAAAGGGTCCTGGATATTCATGGGACAGGACATCCTTTCTCTTTTTTTCTATGCAGGGAAGTAGCTATGTTTCTCTTTTTCTCCAACAACCTCCTAAAACTTGTGTGTGTGTATGCATGTACTGTTTTACAAATGGGATTTGGACAGACAGCAAGGATAACAATCAGGTTTATTTCTTATTCTCTAGTTTCCGAGAGTGTGTCAGTTGGTATCTGACTGAGAGCAGGTGTTTATTATTATTATTCTTCCTGAAGCCTGAAATTTAGTCTTACTCTTGCTCACTCCAAAACTGACTCTGTAATTCTTGTCTAGGAATTGCTTCATGTGTTTCTGCTTTTTATGTCCAACACAGGCTTTATTTTTGACAATGGTCATAAGTAAACCAGTCACATTTGAAAAGTCTAACGTTTCTTTTACAAGCATATTAGTCATATTCAATAGCACTTTATGGTAACAGATCCAACATCTAATTAATCTTACTTTGTGTTTATTTGCAACATTTAATGTTAACATTTGCAACATTTAATTTTGTGCTTGCAAAAACCCACCCTATTCTTGGTCTTTTGTGGAGTCTTGTACTCTCGGGACTGAGTGTGGCTCTCAGGTACTTCCCTGTAATAGTCCCAAAGGCCAGGCAAACTTTCACGTTTGGAGATAAGTAGAGAATTTGGTCCTAACTCACTCACTCACTATGGGTTACTTTTCTTAACTCTCTTCAGAAGAATCACCTCTTTAAATTTGATGCCTGACTAACATCTCAGGTCTTCTTTGGTGAAAGAAGCAATAGTGGAGATTATTTTTTTGATCATTGATTTTACTTTGTGATATATTTTAATTAGTCCACTATACGCAACATCATAAGCAACTCCTGGCTCTGCAGGAGCAGTTGATAACCACTTCCAGCTGGTGCCAGGACAGGCCACATGTTGGGGTCCTGAGGGCGCCCACAAGTGCTAATGGCCCTGGCCCCCTCCTCTGGGGCTTCCCCCATGCTTCCCAGGCCTCCATGTCAGCACCGGGGCTGTCAGATCCTGCAGCAGTGAGGCTGCAGTAGGGCCTGGCTCCAGCTCCTCATGGCCCTGCCAGGCCGTGGGCCTCATTGAGCCAGGCCCACATCCTGGCCTGGCCTGGCCCTGTCACCACAGAGGTGCCCCTGGCTCCTGGAGGGGGTGGTGGGACAGGCCCTGGCTGCTAATGCACCTGAAGTGCATATTTGGTATAATCACTTATTCTCCACCTCTTCCTGGGGGGGGGGCTGTCTCCTTTAGCTGTATGCTTTTTCATATAGCAATAATAGTGGTAATTTAATCACCGATTAAATGTATTGCACCACCAAAACTCCACTTGGATGTTCGAGTCTGGTGTGTAGCACCAACTGCGTGTTAACACTGCTTTCTCCAGTGCGATAATTTTTCTTTTGGCTGGATGGCTCACAGCTGAGTAAGTCCCAGCAATGAAGTCTCTAGAGTGGTCCTATATTTATACAGACTTTTTTTCCCTGCCACATGAACCTTGGTTTCTGATTTCCCTTCACCAGATTTTTGTTTGTCTTGTGATGCTGAGTGTTTTTAAAGTAGCAGGGTGATCTATTCATCTGGAAATGTGACTGCTTATACTATCTTCAGTCATTTCTGAAGATTGCTTGTGATTTTGAGAACAGGAGGGGAGAGCTTATGGCATTTGACTGCTTGGAATTGACCAAATGTGTGGTTGATAGAGATCCTATTCTCATAACTATTGAATAAATTGCTATTTTATTTCTTCTCACTTGTGTATAAGATATTTTACAGATGGTATTTGGTTTAGAGCTTGAGAATGATTTTACCTGCTGTTTCTGTCTGTCTGCTCTTCTTATTCTCACTATTTGTAGAGCTTTGAACATAAGTGACAAAGTGTGTATCACAAATTCAGGAAGGATTCCCAAGCTGCCTGAGTGTCAGGGCTGAAATACTTACCAGGAATTCCTGCTTTTTTTTTTCTTCCCTATTCTTTTGAATGCAGAATCCTACTGTTCATCTGTGCAATTATGAATGCACTTCCTAGAAAGGTTCTGATGGTATTTATATTAACTTCTGTGCCTGCTTTTGATTTTAGATGAGAAGTAGGGGCTATGCACCTTAAGCAGATGCAGAAGGCAGGCTGTTACACTGCACCTCTAGTCTGTGACCTTTCAGTGTGTACAAGCCAAGCAGTGGTGGGAGGCTGGATAAATTATATATATATAAGGTGCCTCTCTGTGCCTTTCCTGGGCTGTTCAATCAATGCTGTTTTGGGTATACTTACAGAGAGGTTGGCCCTGCTGACCATCATTTCTGTTGGGGTCTCTTAGTGGGGTGTTCTGTTGGGGTGTCTTCAGCTGTATAACATTGCTAGCAAGGAGTTCATTTCAGGCTTGGGGAGAAAAGAAAAAAAGGGGAATTACATGGTACATGGGAGGAGGTCTGGGAGGTGAGTGCACACAACTGACGGGCACACTGGGGTGGTCCCCGGCTGCAGCAGCACACCTCAGCCCCATGGCCTCTTGTGACAGCGTGTAAATGACAGAGCTCAGACCGGGCAGTGCAGACAGGAGAGCAGGGTTGAAAATGAGTTTTGTAGCAAGTGCCTAGCTCTGAGGGGACTGTGCTGGGGCTAGCGTGGCTCAGGCTGTGGTACAGAGATGGCTTGGGGCTGCCACTAACTGTGGCAGGGACAGTGCAAGACTTGGCCCTACATCCAGCTTTCTCTGTCTTGAATGGTCCCTGCAACCCCATAGATCTGTCTGGTGAGCTCAGCACTCTTGCCCATGCAGCATGCCTTTCTATCCTTGGCACTGCTGCTGTCCTATGCCTCAAGCTTTTATCCAAAACAAAAGTTGCCTTTGCAAATAATTAGGTGATGAAGGCTCATCTCTCGCCTGCCACCCTGGCACTGCTTCTGCTCTGTGAATGGGCTGTAATAGGGAGAAAAAATGCCCTGAAATAATAACTAAATGCTTGCTTCGTCATTTTTCTAGTGGGAAGGGAAGGGGATGTTTTGGAAAGTCCTGCTTCTGCTGGCACTGTGTCCTGTGGGAAGAGGGGTTTTGGGCCCTGGTAACAACGGGGTGGGCAGGGAGCTGCCTTCCTGGGCTGTGCTGAGTGGGAGGCAACCGGGAGGCATCCTCTGAGGCACCAGCTCAGCTGGAAGGCTGGGGAGCGCGGCCGGGAACAAAGGAGCATCAGCCTGTGCAGGCAGGGAGACAGTCAGCGAAGGGATTGATTCCACACCACCCCCCCCACCCCTCCCCGCAAAAGTCTTTGTTTTTTCTCTTTCCTAAAGGAGAACAAGAAAAGGAGAAAAGAGAGGAAAAAAAACAAAAACAGCAAAAAAAACCCTCCTGTTATTTAAATACATTCTGTTTATTCGTTTTTCCACTGAAATTCTTTCTTTGTATTTTGAAGAAAAATATACACAATTTAAGCCAAGCTATTCTCTTTACATGCTTTCAATTTGGAAAGACTATTTTCTGTAAGAGGATGTTTCTGTGTGTGGTGTGTGTATGTTTATGCATGTGTGCATGGGAGAGATTCATCAGCTTCAGTGCTGACAAATACAAGGGGCCAAGAGGTTCTCCCCCACCTCCACGAAGCAGGTAGAAATCATCAGGAAGAAGCACGCTGGCCAGTTCTTCCCTGGGATTATACATGCATGCAATATTTATCGGAATTGCATGTCTCTGACCCTAAGACGAATTTGCTCCTACCTATTAGTTTTGCAGGGTGTAATTTGTGTTCCTGACTATTTGGTGTGTATTGTGGAATTATTTTTGAGCAGGAGTTACCTTGAACAGCCCATATTTCAATTATGTTGTAATACACAGACTTATCATTGAATGCTGACTGCCTTTACTTCCTTGATGTCAAGCACAAAGCTGTTCAGGATCTGCTGGTAATCGTTGCCTTCACAATGGGAATTTCTTTTGCCTCAAAGGTAGCTATGGCATTTTGCTTCACTGATAACAATGAAGGGTAATAAAGATACAACTGCAGCCTTCAAGAAAGAGACCAGTAAACATTGTTGCTTTAAGGAAACTGTTACTTGATGAATTGTACTGAAAGGCTGCAAAGCCATGTTACTTTAGTTCCTTAAAAAAAAAAAAAACACAACACAACAACCCACACCAAAAACCCACAACAAAACCAACAGCAAATAACCCTCAAGCTATATTAATTACTAAGAGAAAAGCTACTTGCATGTTTCTAATTTATATTTTAAGAATATTTGCCATTAAACCAACCAACCAAAAAAAATCAGCTGAAATTGTAGGTATGTCAGCTCTTCCAATTGATATGCCTCAGAAGCCCCCAAAGACTTTGCTAATGTGTAAATACATTTTAGCCAAGACGTGAGTAAAAAATAGAAGGGAGTCAAGAAATTAACTTCCGTTGCTGAGAGACGATCAGATTAATTAGCTGTAAATAAGATGAGGAAGGTGCTACCTTGGTCCACATAATGAGGTACAGCCATGGGCCCGTAGGTGGGACTTGCAGCAGGGTGCATGGGGATGCTTTGGAAAGTCCTTGTGACACCCAGGCTGTGAAGAAGGAGTTTGGTACCCCAGTAGAGCAAGGACTGAAAATACGGGGCAGGATGAGTAGCCGCCTAAAGCCATAGCAACCACTGGGCGAGAGACTTAGGTGGAATTAAAGCCATCTGGATCTGGCAGTTAGCCTTTCTGTGGTTCAGACCCCCATCTGTAAAAAGGTGATAATCAGGCATTTTTCTGTCTGTCTTGCTGTGATTTTGAGCTCTTCATAACTTGGGTTCCCCTTTCTGTTCTGCCTGTCCGGAAGCTGTCTTGCACAGAAAGGCCCTGATCTTGTTTGGCACCTCTAATTATTACTATAATATAAAGAAAAATAGTGAAAGTAAGATTACAACCTCAAGGTCAACTTCTGCTGTATTACACTCACCCTTTCCCACTGAAGCCTGCCAGAGTGTTACTGAACACAGAATTTGGCCTTTAAGGTTTCAGTGTACAATATGCACATCTTGTGCTGAGATTAAATATGAATATGTTTAAAGGTCTGCTTTCAATCCAAATTTTGAGGGCTTGCCAAAGTAGCAGAGATTGAGATAGGATCTTTTGTACTATTAATTGAAGGCTATGCCTTTATTTCCTTTAAAAATTTTTTTAAAGCCTCCCTTCTGTGGTGGAAGATATCTTGCTGCTGCTTGGATTGATTCCAAATACTGTTTTCCCCTTTAGCTAGAGCTGCAAAATGTAGTGGGTTTGATTCCTTGCTAAGTATCTTTTGTTAAATACTCACAATTCAGAGTTGCAGATACCTTAAGGTGAAAGGGAAACCAGATCAAGATGCTATTAACTGCCACTAGAAAGAAAACATGCCATAATGTCATATGAGTTAATAACTTTAAGTAGCCTGTAAGATGCTGCTGTGGAATTAAATGCTTAACAATAATTCAAAAACGGCTTACAGAAATTTAAGAATGTGGATCATTTAGTATAGCTGAAATTATGCTCCTGGCATATATGTATGACACATGAGAGCACTTACCTGGAAATTTATTACCCAGCTCTGAGCAAACAAAGCATGACCTACATTTGACTAAAGTCAGCTGTCTCTGGCTAATCCTATGGGCTTCTTTTTATTAATGTCACAATTGCTAATGTGGTATAACATTGTCATTACTGAATAGCACAGCGGGATAAGCTGCAGCTGTTATTTCTCTTTCTATACCTACTAACTCATTAAATTTGAGTTTTGGGGAATACAAATTGTAAAGATTATTCAAATTCTGATTGAGAAATGGGACTGTTGGGAAAATGAAGGTATATAAAGTAAAACTTTGAATTGAGGATTTTTTATTTTTTATTTTTTATCAGGAAGCTTGAAATGTTCAATTAAAAAAAAAATCCTTCTTCCCTACTTCCTTGGCATTAGGCTCAAAATCACACCCAAAGTAGAATAATAAGAAAACGAGTAGAAAGATAGAAATTACTGCACGGTGGGTACTAGCCTACTTATGGAAAGATAAAATGCAGAACTTGCGTAGAGAGAACACAGAAGGAGCTAGTTTTGTACCAAAAGATCAGTAATACAGTAAATATCCAACTGTTATTTTAAATAGCATAATTTCTTCATTTGAAATACCCCAAAGACACTGAAGTTTGTTCATTTATTAAACTTTTACAGAATTCTGTAACATACATAGAGACATGTCTTAGGAACATGGTTGGGTGGGTGATATTGGTGGTAGCTGGATGGTTGGACAAGATGATCTTGGAGGTCTTTTCCGACCTTAGTGACTGTATGATTCTATGTCTTTGGACTTCAGTATTTCCACAAAAACACTCTGGGCAGCAAGAATTGACTTCTTCAAGAGTGAAACGGAAAGTTTCCAATTTGTCTGCTTCAGGACTGAGACATTGGTCTTTTTTTCCTTTAATTATGCTGGGCTTTTTCTGAGAGCCTTACCTCATACTTACACTCCTCCTCATCCTACTGTTTGGTTGAAAACTTTATTATTAAAAAAATACAAACTCTAGTATGGAATAAGAATGACGCTTGTCCTTCCCAAAGTTTCCTTGCCCAGAATTTTAGCTTCAATCCAAAATTTTGGCCGTGTATACAACTGTGGGCCAGGATGATGCTTTTCAGAAACCTCCAAAACCTTCAAAGTCCTCCAAGCAGGCTGCAAAGTGGTGACGTTGGAAGAACCCCGTGGGCGGGCAGGCAGCTGCGCAGCCTGAGTACCAGCTCAGAGGCACAGCCTGGCCAGGGTAGGAGGAGGCATGGCTGAGGTTTTTTCACACCCCAGCTCTTTCCTGCTTGCTGTGAAGCCGATGGAAACTGTGTCAGCTAGCGCCGAGCTCGGTCAGTGCTCAGGGGTCAGGCGGCAGGGTGGGTTTTAATGGACCTAAGCTGATGGTTGCAGCTGAGGATCTGGCCATTAATTTCCATTCCATTGTTACGGTGAATAGGTTTATAAGCTAAATTTGGTGCATGATCTATTGCTGTATTTTGCTTTTCAAGGGATTTACACCCCTTGACTTTCATAGACAAACCTGGAGAAGGGTAATGGCAATTTTTATTTTTATTTTTTTAAAGGGGAAGGAAGGAGAGTGTCGGGGGGGGCTGAGAATTGGAGTGTGATCTTGTAATAGCAGCGAGAAATATGTGACAGTTGGGCTAATCCAGACGCTTGGTTGAATTTGAATTCCTCAAATCAAGATTAGAACCTCATGCATTCTTTAGATAAATCGGAATAAAAATGATCTCCTAGGAATTCGTGCAGTTAATTATGTTCTCTCCTCCTACCTTCCCTGCAAACAGTGGGGTTGAAAAAAAAGTTAACTTCTACATTCAGGTTTTAAGGGTGATGTCAGACTTTAGGTTGTTGCTGACTACGGGGAGATAGGTGGTGAAGCATACAGTGGATGCTCTTTACTCAGTATGGTGAAGGAGAGTGATACTGTGTAATGTCAGTGAGCTTAAAACACTGGGAAGCTATATGGAGAGGAGGGGAACGTGAACTCGGATATCATAGCTACAGAGCTGGGATAAGTCTTTACAGGTAATGCATGGAATTTGTTCATGGGATTTCTCCAGGATATAATGGCTATGATCTCTAAGGTAATTCTCAGTATCAATCTCTATTCTCCTAAAATTTCAATTTCCACTATGTTCCTCTTTGTCTTGCTCCTAAGTCTTGATCCCCAGACAACTTAAGATTTCCCAGAAGTAAAACGTTTTTCCCACCATCTCTCCTTGGTCTTACGTGAGCTCATCTTCTCTTCAAAAACCCTGATCCCAGCTGCTGTCTTAATCTGCCTGTTAACTACTTCCACAAGCTGTTATTACTACTCTGATACATGAGCTTGTAAAAATTGGGCTTGATGGGAGAACCTGAGGACAGTAGAGGACAGAGCAGAGTGTGAGGGAGGGGATGCAGAGGCCACATGTAGAGCGAGGGACTGCGTGCCTGTGTGTGATGGGAGAAGAGGCTGCGCAGAGTGATTCATATGGGAAATACGCCATGGCCACACTGAAAACAAAACAACATCAGCTCAAATTCTGGTGTTTGTAATGAGAAGAAATGCTTTTTCCTTTCTTTTAGGCGGCTTGTGGTCTATATAAGTAAGTTTGAGGCCTCAGCTTAATGCTTGGTGAGCTGGTGCCTACCACAGGCACTGGCATTCTTGTAGAAGAAGGAGTTGGTGAGCTGAGAGCCCCTCCAGGGCTTTTGGGAGCATAAACATAGGATTTTTAATGCAATTTAATATACTAAAAAAAAAAAAAAGACAATTATTGGAGCGCTTTTTTTTTTCTTCTCCATACAGCAAATGCCACAGAATTTGTTAGTTTGCTCATGGCTTTAACATGGCAATTAGCTCAAAGGACACTTTTTTAAAAGAGACAAGCTCTCTAGGATATGTGAATGCATCCCCCCACCTTGTTTTTTCCTTTCTTCCTTTGTTTTTTAAATCTCCCTGCTTCTCCATTCCCTGCCTAATGTTGTTATTGAAAGTGAAGCAAAAGCTTTCCCATGCATCAGACAAAAGGAGCGCACTGTTAGTGCCTGAAGATGGAAACACACCCTGCCTCTCCAGTCTCACGTGGGTCTTATGCTGAAGAAAATAGACTGATCAGTCATTAAATGAATAGGTCTCATGCCATCCTTTTCCTACTCGTGATGTAGGTAGGACTACTCCTCTTAGAGCAGTTTCTTCACCAAACGAGCCCTTTCCCTTCTCTCTGATTAGTAGTTTGCTCCCTCTGTCTGTAACAATTGATAAAGCAAGGGCAACAGCAGTCAGGTTTGAAAGCATTATGCAGGATCTTTAGATGTGGCTATAAGGGAATGTGTGATTGCTCATGAGTTTGTGATGGCTAGAATAAACTTTCTAAGAACTGAAATCCCTGTGAGCATGACTTCATCTCCCTGGGTGCCACAGAACTGAATGACCAACTTATTTCTAGCTTCTGCAATTGCAGGCTGAGGAGTCTTGTGGATAAAGGACGATTGCCTGACAAAGACATGAAGTTCAGAAAGCTAAAAATTTTTTGGGAGAGTACCCTCCTTCTGAATCATAATAACAATAAAAAGTGAGTACTTCTTTTTCTTTTTCTTTTTTTTTTTTTTTTTTGGGAGGGGGGGAAGTTTTTCCAAATTCTTACTTTGCAAGGGAGGAGGTGAGGGGAGTTCACTTTCTGTTCCCTGCCGCCTGCTAGCCACTGCACTTGACTTCCACAAAGTCTACATGGGCCAAAGGAGGAGCTCTGAAAATAGGCTATCCATACAATTCTGGGAAAGATGCTGGAGGTGGATACCTCTACTCTCCTGCCTACTGAAACAGTTATTTTGACTGCAGGTTCCATACAGATTTATCAGGGAAGGTCACATTTTTCTTGTCACCTCTCCTTGCCTTCTTGTGGCATGGTCACCACTGAAAGAGCTCAGATGTGTCCTCTGTTTGCCAATTCTTCCTGTGCTACTGTGGCAGAAACAAAAAAAATAAATAAAACCAAGCAAAAGTTAAGGTTTGAAGTAAGAAAGGGAAACGTCTTTAATGTAAGATCTGAGGTTTACCCATGATCAACCTGAAGTATACAAATTTGGCATATACACATTAAAGAACTTCATTTATGAAATGTGTATCAAAAAGCAAGTGACCTTAAAACTGAGCAGTTTCACAATTGCTTCTTACAAAGTCAGTGAAAAAGCAAATGTGTGAACTCATTAAGTCATGCGTAAGTGAGCTGGCATTGCCATGTGGGCAATACGGGAGCAGGTGATCCTGGCCTTCAACACAGAATTAGACGTGACTGAGGAGTATGATACAGCATGCCAAACAACTTGAGAAGTTGAATGGCTGAGAAAAATAAGTGTCTTTAATAGCTTTCTTGTAGTGGTGTGCTTGGAATCGTAAGGCTTTTCTTTAAAACAAATGCCATCTTTAATTTCCAGATACTCCTTTAAAAAGGCATATAGATTCTCCCTTGGCTGAAGTTTAATATAAAAACCTCTTTATAAATTTTTCAAGGAATAAACCTGCATTATGTCTTGTTACTTCTAGCTTGACAGAGCAGAAAGTTGTAAATCTTCAGCTTAATAGAATATATTTTACCAGATATTTCACCGGAGGAAGGGCACTACTTCAATCAAGAGGCCATTTGAATTCATCTATGATTTTGTCCAAAGCTGACTGTTTAAAATAGCTGATCTGTATCTCAACATAGTTTTTTTTTTTACGAACATGAGGATTAACTACATCATGTTATGAAAGTACCCATTCGTGACTAATAGCAATTATCAGAGTAATGCTGTCTTTGTTCTACTTTCATTATGCTCAGAACTAATCGTTCTTGCCCCATAGTGTAATATAGTATCTTTGGTAATATTTAATTTTCTGTAAGGAGAATAATGAAAGGAAAAACGCTGTGAAAAATAAGGAAGCTCTTTGTTACATACAGAAAAGATTAAGGCTGCTGCTTGCCACATGGAGGAGCTCGAGTATCAGGTTAGGAAATGCCATTGCTGCCTGGAGGGCTCATTCCCAGGCCAAGCTGGACTGGAAAAGTGACTCCTGGCAGTGCCCCTGCCTGGGGTCTGCCCCTGGGGCTATGGATGAGGTTGTTGTCACTCTGTAGCAGTTACGGGTAAGAGCATAATTTGGCCTGTGTTAGCATTAATGCTCTTTCCAACAGACCTGCCATATAGATCTCAAAGACCTAAAAGCTACTTCAACTAGTGCAAACCGTGGCTTCTCTGAACTGTTGCTGCTTTGCAGTTCTCCACATCTGCCTCCACGGCTCCTCCTCCTGCTACAACATATAAGGCTAATTAAGAGGAAAGGAAACGACTGAAGTCTCTGATAAGTAGGAACAACTTTTTTTTACTGTGAGATTCTGTGCTTTAAATTTAAGTCATGGAGCTTCAGCTCCCAGATCCAGCTGTGCCAACATAGAAGGTTATTGACCTGCAGCTATTTTTGGTCCCTTTCTGTCCTACCAAATTATATACATATATATATATTCCAGGTCTCTGTTAATGGAGCAATGAAAACTCCCCAGTTAGCTTCAGGAAAATGTAGCCACGTTAGGTAAAATAACCATCATCAGTTCTGCAGTGACTGGCAGGGAAGTCCTTTGCCTTGGTGGAGAGACCTGGGAGGTGTGCTGGGGGCCACCCCTATCCCAGTCAGACCAGCTGGCCTGTCGTGATGTGTACTGGCATGGTAAGAGGTCCTTGCTTTCTGGTCCTCCTCCTAGTAAATTAGGAAATATCAGTTGTGAGAAACTAGAAAAAGAAGAGAAATTAGACATGGTATGGTTGCTGCAGGAGGGAGGAGAGAGGGGATAGAGGCTCCTTGTGCAGCTTGTTTTGTACAGCCTGCTGGCTTAGTGAACACACTCATAGTGTATAGCGTTGGTTTTAGCTGGTCCATGTGTCTCTGCCTGCTGTTCGTGAGGGAGAGCCTGTGGGGGCAGCTCTCGAGGGATGCAGCGAGGTGCTGGTCGCAGCTGGGGGGCTTTGGGCTGGGGGCAGAGCAGCAGTTTGACCCCTTGGTTTCCTGTGACAGCCATCCTGCACTGAACTCTTCTGCCTGGAAACAGGCACTTCCACCCCTGTCCCAGCAGTTAACAGTCATGACTTATGGCCTGTCTTGGGATTAATTCTTTCTGTTATCAGTCTTGTCCGTACAGATGAGTTATTATCTGACTATTGCTACTTCTTCCCATAAAGGATAACTGCTTAATTCTCACCCTTCCGCCTGTGCTGTTGTTGGGGTTAGGTGTACAGCTGTGGCATCTGCATTGTGTTGTGAGCACACACAAGCTCTGGGAGCTCCTAGAAAGGAGAAACCATCTCAGAAGCTGAAGTGCACCTCAACTTCTGTTTTCCCCTTAATTAGTTGCATTAGGCTATCAGTGGTCTCAGCAGGTGCATTGCAGGCTGACATAGCAGAAGTCTGAAGATCTTTGGGGTTCCCTGGCCACTTCTTCCTGCTGTTCTTGAGGGAAGCAGCAGCCTGTATATTTTGTGGGAGGCACAGGTAGGTTAATGTAGCCTTGTTGTTGTTTCATTGTAAGTTACGTGCAGTTCTCTGTAGTACATTGCGCCGAAACTACAAGTCCGCCTTCTGAAGATGATAGTTATCGTATATTCTGAAGTGGCTTTGTTTTCCTTCCAGGTCAGAACAGATCAGTGAAAAATTCTCTAACTTTAAAATATATTAATAACTCTGAAAAACTTTATGTTCTTGAAGTCTTTGACTGGAAAGGCTAAGACAAATGACATAAGTTGCAACGAGCCACATTCATATAAATAATCTAATTTTAACATACTTGTGGCTCTGAAGAACATTAATTTACTCAATTTGTTTTACAGGAATGTCCTGCCTTATTTCCCAAGGTTTAAAAAAAACAAAACAAAACAGAGTCATGACATCTCTGAAATGGTTCAGAAATCTGGCACATGTTGGCTGCAAGGGTAGCTGCTGCTGATGGAAGTTGAGAGTGGCAGTGGGAATCACAGTAGAAATCCAAGTTTTTGTTGGACCTAGTACATCTTCCTGGCCATGGGTGTGAGTAAAGAAACTTCACTTCTCTTGAATCCTACTTAGTTTATTAAATCAAATTGGAACTTGGGCTTAGAATGCAAATACTGCAAAGTCTGTGCTATCCTCCTGTAATTTTTTTATCTGCTATTTTTGAATTGCTAGGGACAAACTATACAGTGTATGGTACCAGCAACTGCAAAATGGTATACACTTTAAAACATAAATTGTATGCAGACTTCAATGTTGGATTCCAGTGAGATAATAAACTGTGAATAAAGTATGCATTCGTTGGATTAAAATACCCAGTCTTTGTATTAAGGTACAGCAATAGTAACATATACTGTCTAAGAAAGTCCTATTTCCGTAGATCTAAGATGTTAGAAACCTTAGTTTAGGCTGGAATTTTCTTACTGAAATTTGAAGTGATTCAAGAGCGCAGCTGAGCAAATAGAGGGCACCACTTCACTTGGTAGGAATGTGCATTGGTGAAATTGCATGGGGAATAGAAGTGAGGAGATTTTGGCCAGGGAACTGCCTTTTGCTTCTGTTCCTTGGTAATTTAATCCAATTAAAAGAAAGGAAGCTTTCCCAATATAGCTATGCTGTATAAATGCAAGAACTTCATAAAACCCGTCTCTCTTTACTTCAATCATTTAAGCAGCCCATAAAGACTCTCAGGTTAAAGAATTAATCTTCAGTTCCAAGCTGAAAGTCTTCAAATATGGTAATTCATGAGGGATCTTTGAAAGAGCAGAGTTGTGCCGACCCTTCCCAGCAAGTCATTACTGAAAGGGCTTTGTGATAAATAGTAGTGTGCTAATGACCTGTGGATGGGCTTTATAGGGAAAGGCACTGATCTCTTGGGGTCAGTAAAGATGGTATTGCAGATTTAGGAAGAATAAAGGTGTTAATACTTCTATTCCAGACACAATCCGTCCCAAGCGGTTAAAATCTCTACTGAAATCCCTACTACAGGGTCATTTAATACCTTTCAGTTCTTTACACTTGACTTATGCTCTGATTCTGTGTGCTGTATAGAACTGCTCTTGTATGTAACAGCCACTGAACTCATGGCTATTAAAAGCTATCCTTCGGTTTCTGGAAGGATTTGCAGGGCTATTTTTTTTATTATTATTTTTAATTAACATTTATAAGGCTTTTTGTGGTTCTCAGAGAGTAGCGTGAATGCAAGGCTTTCTTTCTTACTGTGCCAAGTCTGGAGTTTTCCTCCCAGGCCTCCATTCTTTGGGAGTCAAGTGGCGCTGAACAGGGGCTGAGCCCCAGCTGGAGAGCCTGGCACACCAGCCACTCCACTTTGCTTGCTGCAAATCTTGGACTCCAGCAGTTTCAGTGACTGAGATGACTGTGACAAGAATTTCTGCCCACAGGTGCTGTGTTGCCATAGTGCTGCCTTCTAGGTGTGCGCTCATAGTTGTTACCTTGTGCAGCCAAGGGCTATGTCTGACCTTGGAAATACAGCAGGAAAAAAAGATGCTCATACCTCCTTGTTCCCTGGAATAGATAAATAGATCTTGGCTTTTTTTTTTTTCCTAATTCATTTTTACCCCAATTATTCATATTGTAAAAATTATTTTTTTACTTTTTTTGCAGTCTTGAAGACCTGGGTGACTGTAAACTTAAACAATCTCTTCAAGAGCAAAAACTTTTTTTTTTTTTCCACTCAGTTTTCTCTTCAGCTTTTCTGTTATTCTTCAGGCTGTTGGCTGTAGAAATTAGAGCTGTAGGTAGGTGCGCTCTTTTTCATATTGCCTAGCAGCATCCCTTTGCTCTCCCCCTGCAGTCTTAGGACACCCTCCAGCAAGGCAAGAAATGCTATTTGAAATAGCAAGACTGCTATTTCAAATATAAAGGTAATTAGAAACACCCCTACCCTGTCCAAGGGAAAGAAACACTGAAGCCTGAAGTGAAGGTAGTACTTTCTTCTTCTATGGCAATACAATGCTCTGGGCAGAAATGATTGCAAAATTTGAATGACTATGAACTTGCTGGAATCTTATTTTGTCTATGCAGTTGAATTCTGCTGAATCCTTTCTCCCACAATAATCCCTGTCTAAATTTGAGGGGAGGTGGGGGGAAAGACAATATTGGAGAATTTTGAAGAGAACTGTATTTATCCATATAACTCTATGAAACAGAAGGAGAAATTTTTCTATAACTTGGAAGAGGTAATGAAAAAAACTTTTAAAAATTTAAATGTTTAAATATAGAGCCTTCATATCTGGTCTGACTCTTTGCAGAGGTGGTTAGTGGCCCACAGATCCTGTAGGAGGTATCATTCAGTGCTTGAGAATGACACTCCCTCCCAGCCCCCCTCCCCCACCCCCCCCACCGAAAAAAATATATCCAGCAATTCATTTTGTTTTAACTGTGCATTCCTGTCCCTAACAGAACTGTTGGTGTCTAAGTGTGCAGTTGCAGAATGAGAAGAAAAAAGCTCTCAAAATTCGTAAAACAGATAACATATTTGAGGAGCTACTCTAATATCTCCTGGGCTAGATGAGATAATGCATGATTAGAATATTTATAATCACTGATGAGAAGTAGGAATAATAATATTCACTGCTGCAGTATTCTTTAACTTCTCTGCAGGTTGAAATGCCTATTAAAGTAGTAGCAGCATGTGGAGTGCTAACACAATGCATAAGGCTCGTTGTGGAGGAAAGTGTTTTAAAATAACTTCTAAGTCTGCAATTTTTCTCTTTGTCTGGGAATGAAATCTCACTTTGCTCCCAGATTTAAATCCTGCTTTGATGAGATGCCTTAGGAAAGCTACCTTTCAAGGTAGCTTGTCCTCTGTCTCCTTCTAGTGTTAATACATACTTAGAAAACATTATGAAAAGTAATGCAGAGGATGTTCAAACATTAATAACACACTCATTTTCTTTTCTAATGGTTGAATGACTTTGCATTGTCTGTACATTTTCACTTCAAATACAGGCAGCCTTTCTTTGAGTTGAGTGAAGGTATTTGCACTTTTCTAGCATGTGGTTAATTTTCAACTGTCCCTTTGAAGTGCTGTTTCAGGCTACAATCCTCCAAGCAGTATAGCACAAAGCCCAGCTGGATTTGCACTGGGGCAATGTGCAGGGTGGAAGCCACAGTAGGTTCAGTCTAGCGGGGAAATGAGAAAACCCTTGCAAAGCCAGCAGAGAGGTCAGGAAATGGGAAGCTTTTCAAAGTTTCCTCGCCTCCTTCCAGCCATCCTCAAGCACCTGCTTTGTGAGTTGTTGTCTTTGGCTAAGATTTTTTTTACAAAGCCTTGTCTGTGTGGCTCTTTTTCAGAATAAGAGTTTTCAAGAAAAACATTGTGTAGGCTGAGAGACATGCCAAAATTAGAAGTTAACAATGCTGTATTATGGATATTAGGACTGTGCTCTTCAAATGCTTCCAGTAAGCCCTTGTTCAGTTGGCTTTATTCTTTGTGTGATTCTAGTTTGCAGAAATCCATTTTTGTATCCCTTTGAAAGTCTGTCAAAATCTTCTCCTCTCCTGTCTCTTATGTATGTTGTCTCTGAGGGTTTAGTCCTGCAAGATGTTGAATGTGCTGGATATAATTAGAGGCATAAAAAAATTCTTCTGTGCCTTGGTTGTTGCTCATGCTGACTACTTATCATACACCAAGCACTTTACAGGCACGTAAGGTAAAGATGCCATTCCAGGTGTCTTTCCATACACTTAAGCACTAATCATGTCAGTGGTACTCTTTTCATTCTTGAAATTACACACCTGCTTTGCTGCACTGGGACCAAAATGCTCAGCGTTTTGCAGAATCACCCACTTAAAGACTGTCTATGGTGTAAAGTTTGCTGTATCTACCCAGAAACCTGAAGTGTTTCACATGAATTCATTTCTTCACAAAATATGATCACGTAAAACAGAAAGTGAGTCAAGTGTGCTCTTGGTGCAATGAGTGATGGCAGTCCGGTCCACGGCTGCAGCTGTGCCACAGCTCCCATTTCCAGTTGCTGCCCTCAGCAAATTGTGTCTAGCACCAAAAAGCGGAGTTCTGGGGAGAAGAGGAGAGCATGACTCATATCAGGGCAGGAGGCTTCTGCTTGCATCATAAGCTTTTTTTTTTTTTTTTTTTTCCTGAGGAAGAAACAGATATGACACGAACAATACTTGCCAAATATGACAGATGAACAGACTTTTACAGAGCAACAATATCATGTGCAGTTTGATTGCTCACTGTTTGGCAGACAAGGATCCAAGGAGGTAAATGATTGCATCTGAGCCTCACCTCACTGACTCAGTGACTGTAATGTTCTCCTTTAATATATGGAGTATCTTTGTTATATAGTGTTCCTTCAGATTTCCAATAGAAAATAATTTGTTCTTCTTTTGTAGTTTTTCTTCTCAGCTGAAGGTGTGAGTATGAACTTTCTCCCTGTTGGCAAGCATTGAAAATAATTTTTAGTATTTCTGTGTCTACAGCTTTCATAACAAGTGGACCATAAATCCCCTATCTAATATTGTGTGCTCTGTAATACCACCAATATATCATAGCAGTATTTAATTTTTTTAACTGGAGTCACATGAGGGCTCGGGTTATAAACTGTATCTCTGTTCCAAATCTTCAGCAGTTTATCCTGACCCACCTCATGGTCATCTAGTTTTTTTCCAGAACATGCTTTAGAGTAAGTTGTGTGATGTTTTATACTTACCTTTATTGATATCATCCTGAACAACAAAAACAAAAAACAAACAAACAAACCAAAGAGGAATACTATTTTATGCTTCTTTATTTTTTTTCTGAGAACTTTATTCTTAACATTTTTTTTTCTGCTCATCAACACAACTAATTTTGATTAAAAGATTGAGGTTTTCTTGAAAGAATGTGTATATTTATTCTGCAAGCCACAATACTCTATTCTTTAATTAAGTATGCTCTGTGAGCTGAATTAAGAAAACGCAGCTTACACAGAAAGAAAACTTACTGTTATAACTGTTTTAAGGATGAGAAATGGTTCATTTTTCTGAAAGTTTGACATAATGCAAGTAGCTAGGGTACAGAATATGACTCGGGGAATGCTTGTTTATGGATAGTCTTTGTATGTGGAGTCCCATGGTGGTCTCTCTTCATGGCATCCAAGCGTAATGCATCTCCTTGTTTACATCATCTTATGTAGGTATAACATGAAAATCCATAAGTTTTTCTGATAACTAAAAGAGAAGGCAATGTTCCTTTTAAAGAGCTTTGTATGTCTATACCAGGCGATTGTAAAGCTTCTCAAGGGACATCTCTTTCATAATCTCAGTGCACAACTTGCACATCCCAGGCTCCTAACACATAATCTTTTAAACTGTAGAAAGAGCTCTGCTCTGTAATACTAAGACTCCAACAAAGATGAGTCATGTTTATGACACTGGGCATAGTTAAACTACTTATGCTATACATCTGTTTAAACTGAAGTAGGCAAAATACGCAGTTACTGAAGACAGCCCGTAAATCTGGCATTCATTCAAGGCCTAGAGCACTCAGTTAGTGTCAGTACAGACATGTAGGAGTGTGGCCATGGGGGTCGACAAACCCCATGGTTGGTGATAACATCGGACTCATCGGATAACATGAGGCCAGAAGGAATGGAAAGAGTTTAGAAAGAACAAAGAAGGGTGAACACCTTGCTGTCTCAGACTGCTTGTTCTCCAGCCATTGAGACATGGAAGTTGCTGGGTGTTTGCGGTTGCTGGGCAAAATTGTTGACCAATGAACGGTTAGTGGAAAAGTACTGCTGTAGAGCGAATGGCTCTGTCCTCAATAAGAAAGAGTTGAAGTTATGTCATCAATAAAGTGGTAGCAGTTACTGATCCTAAAAGAACCCTGGTGTCTGTGTGGTCGTTATGCCACGCAGAGACATGGGACGACTTTTAAAGTTATCAGTTTATGCCAAGTCTTTTGTAACGTACTTTCAGTGCCTAGTGGTAAGAGGAAAGAAGAAGATAATGATAGCTCACCTGGGGATGATTCTATTATGCAGAATAATCTGAAGCTATGCAGAAAAACATATTGTGAGCAGGAATGGACCCTAGAGATTTTTTTTTTTTTTTAATCTTGAAAGGCATAGCTTTCTTGCCACTGACAAGGCTTTACATTAGATGGTTGATTCAAAAAAGCTTGGCATTTATCTTAATTTTGCTCTTTTCAACTTCAGTGACACCGTTTTGCAACTGAGTGGGAGTTAAGTTAGAATAGTGCTGAACATTTTTGACAGTTTCAATTTTTTTTTCAAGGTCATTATTTCCTGGATTTCCAAAGGATTCTACTTGCGTGGTCCACAGAAATTATACGTTTCAGACTCACTCTTGCATATGTTATAGAGCCATAGGGAATTTCAGAAAATTTGGAACAAAGTCTCAACATTTGTTTCTTCTCTCCAGACAGTTGTGAATAAAATATACATATATATATATATATATTTCTTTTCTGCATGTAAGCAGGTTTATGTGCTTTTGTAGACAAATGGAGACAGAGAGGTACAGCTTATCTGATGTTGTGGTGTGTTGAAAACATTGGTGTGGTTTTTTTTTTTTTTCCTCACAGCTGAAGTTGCGAGTAGGAATTTATTCCCTGTTGGGAACCATAGATCTAAAAGAGTTGCTTCCTTAAATATATTTAAAAACAAAAACAACAAGCAAAGCAATACTCATTGTGTCATTAGGCAGTCTTATTCTGGCTGTTTTTTCAGCACAGCTCCCTTACATCCTTGCTCATGACTTAAGCAGAAGCAAGGCTGCCTTTTGATGCTGGAGCCCTGTCACAGAATCACAGTACACTGGGTCTTTCTCTGGTGCTACCATTTTTTTTTCTTTTCTTGCTTTTTGTCCTCCACTAAGTCACTAATCACTGCTGGTATCACTTTGGACCACTAGGTCCAACAGGCACTTCTTGCCTTGCCCTGGGCCCAGGACCTCTTGCTAAAGCTACTGAAAACGTTTGTCAAATTAAAAGAATGATGAATGAAACTAAAAAGGTTTTCAGTCTCTTGACTTGGTCAAGATAAGTTGGTAAGGTCATGTATGGCTGCCTTCCCGGAGTTTTAAGATGCAGGGGTTGAGAAATAAGGCATACAACAGGTCTGGGACCCTGAGTGATGCTCCTGTATGGCTGGCTGCGCTTCCTAGCCCTTATGTTTTTGTACTGTTGCAAGGAGAGAAGAGGAATAAAGATTCTCTGAGGACAAATCCCTTCTCACAACACCTAGCAAGCTGAAAATAGACCTGAGGATAATAGCAGGGATTTTCCTCCTAACCTTTGTGCAGAAATGCTTTTTGAAATGGGATTTCAAGGAAACAAACCTTGGAAGCTTGGAGCCTTGTTAATGTCTACTTCTAAAAAGAGACCTGTAAAAACAAGTGAAGGAACTGGGGCAGACACATTCCCAGTTAGGTATCTACTGATTCACATTAATAGTAAGATCTGACTGTGCCCAGGGAGCTGGATTTCCACCTTGCATTCTCCTCTGAACACCAGATCTGAAAAAGAGAATTAAGTTTCTTTGCTAATGGATTTTGTTCTCTTGTGAAAGTCTGTGAAAGTGCTTATGTACACGTGGGCGTATCAAAGTCCTAAATTCTTCTGGGGAGGGTGAGCAATCATCAGTGCCTAAATCACTTTTGAGATTTAGGTTCTTTAGGGAACACCTTCAAAAACACCTAAAGCTTTTTATTGTATCTTTGTCAGAGTCAGACTTTCTTTCTGTTTACTGGGAGGGTGGAGAGGTGTTACAAACACAGAAATTCACAGATTGGATTTGCTGAAGAAAACAAAAAGATTGGCATCAAAGACAAGAGCGAGTTCAAACTGTATGAAAGATTTGTTTAGAAAAATCTGGGACTGGTACTAGAAACAATTTTCTATTAGAGTAACAGTTATTGTAGTTTTTCATTTTTAAATGGAATGTGAAACTGTTGGACACATTCTCTTTTGAAGGAGCGAGACACTAGAGTACAGATCTTTGTTTAAGGAAATATGAGAATGTCAGGCATCATGTATAAGGGGACTTTGAAGTATATTATTAAACTTTGTACTTGAAGGAATTAAAGGTTGTTAAATAGCTTTGTGTGGAAGAGCTTCAAAACATAATGAGCAATAGTGAATGATCTGCAGTTATTAAATTTACGGTAAGCAGAACCTAGTAAGTCTTCCTTTTTATGTATAATAGAAACATGAAAATTATGGAGAAGGCATGTGAGATGGGGACTGGATGGATCAGGAAATGTCCCTTAAATTACTTAAACTTAGTATTTAAGTAATTATTTAAATTAAGTATTTAAGTATTTTATAGACATAATGCAAGTCAGCTAAGGTACAGAGTTTGTCAGGGAATGCCTGTTTATAGTTAGTTGAGTGGGTGTGGAGTCCTCTGGCTGTGTTAGCGTTTTAGATCCAGATAGTAGTGATGGAACAGCCGCTGCTCAAGCTGTTGAGTAAAGTGGGTTGCTCTGTTCTTGGAGTGGATTCTTGTAACGGTGTATTCAGCTGAGCTCTGAGTTTTTGTGTTTCGACTGATGAAAGCTGTGTTTTTGTGTTAACCTACGGGGAGACTCGTAGATTGCTGGGCACAGATCACACTTCCAAGTTGTAACTTTACAGTAGGGATGTTCTAACTCAAAAAAATTTCAGGCAAGAGAGATCCATGCATTTACATATTTTAGGAGGAAGCTGAGAAGTATAAAAGGACACAGGAGGTTAGGATGTAAGTGTACTTCTGTTAAAGCCCTAAAATCTTTTAATTTCGGAGAGGTCATCAGTTGCATGCTGCCAACAGTGTATAACAGTTCAAGTTCTTTAGCTTTATTTATTTATTTTTTTACAGTTGTTTCCCTGCTTAGGACCTGTGTGGGGATGTGTGGAAGGATGTTGTCCGAAGGGAACCTGTCTTCAGCAGAGAAGACCATGAATCCCTGGAGACAAGAGCCAGTGGGATGGTGACATTGTTTGACTTGCTTTGACTGAATTTCGGTTTGGAAGGCTGTGCTTGACAGGGAGACTGGCACAAAATAAAGTAGGACACAAATTAAAACTGCACTTACTACTCTGCTGTAATTGCTCTTTTGTATCTTCACAGTGCATTTTAGGTGTGCCCAGTACCTGGGTTTTCTTTGGAAGCAGCATAATCCACCTTGCACAAAGGCATCCTTAGTTTCTATTTTAGTAGTGACTGATGCAGGTTTATTTCATGCCCTGGATCCATGGCTTTTAAGATTATCCTAAGGAAGGCATTGTTCAGAAGCATTTGGAAGAAGCAAACAGCCAAGAGGAGAAGACTGAGCCAACGACTGGATTAGGGAAGGGAGCAGGCAGGACTGAGACACCTACAGCTGGGAGAAAGAGGCTGACAGCAATCGGAACCAGTGATCTGGAGCAGAGGAAGGACATGGCTGGTGGAATCTGGCAACTGATCCAGGGACAGAAGCTAGCCATGCATTAACTATGCCACGTAAAGAAGTTTTGAACGACTAAAGAAAAACCTTGTATCCAGAAAAACTGTTTATAGCATCATTTGTCCAGACTATAAATTAAGAAATCCAAGTTAAGATCTAGACCTTTAAAAAGCAAAAAGAAACAAAAACATCCCCATTTCTGCTACATCTCCAGGTGATAACAGTATGTTGTCAACTAAATCAATGTAAATGAGTGCTGAATTCAGTGTTTTCTCACTTAGCTGTGAAGTATTGAGTGTTTCTTCAGTGGCATTTTATTCAAAGGTACCAGCTGGAAAGGAGGAGGAGAAGCTGTGGTTCCAGAGACTCACTGTCAGCTGTTCCATGCAGCACCACTGACTGCTAGATCCTGCTTTGGGGCATTCATCGTACATGTGGCTTCTGAGGGCTTCCTGCGCTCCCATTATCCTATTATTTTTTTCTCCTTTTGTGAGTTCACCAGATGACTGAATGCACAAGGTTAATATTGAACTCAGTGAGTCCTTAGATGGAACTGCTACAACTTGATGGAAAGTCATATTTCTTTTTTTGAAGATGGGATAATCTAGTAGTGCCAATGGCTGTTTGCACATACGGAAAAAAAAAGGTGAGTCTGTAAGATCTGATAACGTTCTCTGTTCCCAGTATCTTGCAATAAATGCCATAAAAAACCCACTGAGTGAGGCACAGCTGTAGTTCTTCTACACTATTACAGAGCAAGTACTTTCAAAAGTATCCATTGGAGGACACTAGAACACAACAAATCACAGGAAATATGCTGTAAAAAAAAAAAAGTACATTTCTCTTTCAAAGAAGAAAAATGAAAGTAAAACGTTGTTTTGTTTACATAGCCTGAAAATCATTTATTACCTGACTGTTTTTCTCTGTTGTACCTTCTATAGATTCATTCCTGCTTTGTTTTTGGGACAGGTGGGAGGTACCTACTTTCTAACTGCATGTATTTTCATGTGTTCTCTTTTTAAATAATACTCAGATGGGCTCAAGCTTTCCTGTATGTGTTTTTTTTTTTTTTCCTTTTTAGTTTTTAATTCTTTGACAGTGTTATATTAGCTTTTGTCTCATATATATTTCAAATGATTACTTTCCTTGTATCACCTTGCTTAAATCTCACAGCAAAAGTTCAGTAAGTCTCTAGTCATACAACTGAGTTATAATTCAAATAATGAGACAGTGCTGGACTGCACAACATCTTTGACTCAACATGCTTTTTTGTGAATGAAAACAAGATTTCAGAGTTTGATTCAATCTAACACGAATTAACTGTCATCTGCTTTCCCAATGGCAGAATCCTACTCCTTTCTGTCCACTTCCAAAGCACTGAAAATGGCAGTTGCTGAAATGATTTTCCTCCTCTGCTGTTCAGAGGGTGGAGGTAGCAGGTGTCACGTGTAAGCTGTTTTTATTGTTTGTCTTTGCCTCTAGTGTTCTTTATAGCTCAGCCCCTTTCTATCAGTTGTATTATTCTCTGTGGCCTTAAGCTCAGTTTTCTCTTCAGCTTCCATGCCAGTCCTTCTCCATTTGAACCAATCTTTCCTATCGACTTGAAATGCACTGGTAGCAGGATGCACAGCCTTGCTGTGTCATTTTCTCTTGGAACTGACCATTAAACATGAAACTCTTATTCATGTCTTGCTTCTTATCTGACTTCCTTGTGAGGATATTTTGAAAGACGGATGTATGAATAAATGTTCAGTAGGGAGTGGTAGGAAGAAGAAAGATAGAAGTTGTGCGTGGGATAGTGTGTGCTTTCTGGTTCTACTACTCTGTTAACTTTGTGGTCCACTTGCTGTCATGTTTTTCTTTCGTTGTTCAATTGTAAGTAAAGCTAGGTTGTATTTCCATTTTTTATATGCATTTCATTAAACTATACATAAAGTATTTATGAGGTGGCTTATAATGTAATAGTAGTTTCCAAAGAGGAAAATATCATATTAAATAATATTTATAAATAATTCAGTTGAATTGGGCTTGTCACTCCTTAGTTTTACATATGGTCCAGTTCTGGAGTGCTAAGTGTCTTTACGCTTTAGTGACCTTTATACAACTGCAAGTTTAGTTCCTAGTTTAGTTTAAAGGGCAAACTAATACTTTGCAAAGTTCATGAATCACTGTAGGTATACACACAAAGAAACCGTAATCACTCATGACATTTCCATTTTATTGCACAAAAATTTAACTGTGGACCACAAACTTCAGTTAATATTTTGTGCTTCCATTTCCCTGTTAACTTGCCCGTGGTGTCTGTCTCTGCTTATGCTTGTGTGCAAAACCCAGCCATTGGTTTTGTTTTAAATTGTAACATAATGGTGAGATTCTGGTAGACAGATGTTCTGTTTAGAAGGTGGCTTCACAGTGATATGTCTGATTAACTTATTCCTGGACCCTCCTGTTTATTCCTATACCCTATATGCATCTTCCTCAAATGTTTTCCTGATGCCTACTCTAGACATCAAAGTGTTTATTATCTGACCCTATGTAATATTAAGCCTTGTGCAGGATGTCTGCTTTTACTTATTGAAAGCCACCATTACTGTTTAATTCAGGGCAGTGTGGTACCGCACCAGCTTCTACAATCTTATGGGGCAGCCTGCTAGGAAAGCCATTTGTCACAAACAACATTGAGATATTTTTTTTCTTATGCTAGGGAGAAAGGTGAAGGGATAGCCTTTGTGTTTTTCAGCTTGCATGTGTGTAAAACAATGAAATCCCTAAGATTTAACCTACAGTTCTGCCTATAATAAACCATATAGCTCCCCTGCTACTCACATCAAGTGTTGTCTGTCTTCAGTGATTGCCTTGCTATTTTCCTCGACTCTAAGTGCTATTTAACATGGTTCATATAGTTCACCCTGGCCTAATGCTTGCAGTTAAGATTATATTTCACATTTAGGAAGAAATCTGAATTGAATAATACCAAACTGAAGCTCAGAAAATCTAAAGAAATTATGCCAGAAGTGCTCAGAAATCCCTAAAACAGTTTTCTGATTTGATATTTGAGATAAAAGAATGCAGCATGTTTTCAAGTTTATATGACTGCTGCCTTCGAGGATTTATTTAAACCCTAACTTTGACAATTATAACTATTATCAAAATTGCTTAATAGCATAAAATATTTGTGGCTTCCAGAAGCCCTTAACTTCTATTATGGTAACTCCAGTTTCTGCTCATCTGCAATTCATCAGGTACACTGAGTCTTATGTGCTTTAGAGCTCACAGATGGAATTGAATTCTGCCTTTACGGTGATGATAAATTGCTAATGAATCCAATATAAGCAGCCTGAAGAGAAATGGTGACTGTCTCAGACTTGCCACTTCTAGGCATGAACATTAATATTCATTATGGCCAAGGATTTTAGTTAAATTAAAGGCTATTTGATTCTAATATAAGTCAGGAACCTTCCTCTGTATTTGTGTTAGAAGTTGTCACTGGTTTGAATCTTTTCTAATCTAGACTGTCTACTGTGCCCAAATTTATCTTGCTTATGCATCGTGAGTTCCTGACACAAATGTTTGTTAACAACAGATGCCATGAAATTAATATGAAGAGGTATACTGTCATTTACAAAATAAATAAATAAATAAATCAGGTAGCTAAACCGAATTTAACCCCTTGCAAAAAATTGGAGGACAATTGACAGGAGCCTGCTTACATAAGATAGGAGTTTCATTTCACTGATTTTTTTTTTTTTTCCAAAATACAGCAGCCACAGCAATTTATAAAGTATCCTTGGAAAGCTGGAGTCCTGTTTTCTCCACAAAAGTCTGTAAAGTGTCTGAGGTAGAAGTTTGCAAATCCAGCCTAGGTCTTCATTGGAAAAGATTAGAAACTTGCTCTGTCTCCGTGTCTGTTCTGCTGTGCAATTTGGGACTCTTTTACACGTGAGAAAGTGACGGTACAGCAATCATGCATGCACACAACATGCCATGGTGTTAATTGTGCTGCCGTCACTCCACTGCAGGTAGGGTTTATTCTTAGGTAGATCAAAGCAGAAATCTACCCCAGCAGATCCTGGCCATGTCAGCAGAAAGACGCACTTCCAAAGGGAAGTCCTTTAAGAACTGTGGCAGAGCTGATGCTGTCCTAGCACAAGCCTGCCAACAGTCCTGCAGTGAGCAATCACTAGAAAAACATTTTTTTGAAATGAATCAACTCTTAAAGACAAGTTTCTTGGTGTGGGTTGTGGGGGGAGCATGTAAAATAACAATGACTTGAAAGAACAGGCAGAGCTGCTCAAAGCCCCAAACAGTTTGTGAATGCAGTTCACCATCTGAGCTTTATCTGAGGGCCCTCCAATGATTTCTGTCAAACTTTGCTCTGGTTAAGGGTATTCCCTGCCACCTGTCTGCCCCAAGCCTTGGATGGTGTCTCTGTGGTGGAGCTAGCTACACACCTGTAAACTCAAATGGGCTGTGTCACAAAACAGAGTGCATTTGCTTCCCCACCAAGAGGGGTGCTGCAGTGGTTATCGCAGCTGGGTTGCATAAACCCTCTTCAGTTACCTATAGGATTTGTAACATTAGTTTTATTTTCCTTTAAGTATAGACTTTGACTCATCTTCCTTAGGGATTCTTCTTTCTGCACTGCAAGGAAATAAAAGTTGAACTTAACTTGTGTATACAGAATAGAACACATCATGAAAAAAAAGAGTTGCAAAAAGACTTTTATACCAGCTGTTAGCAACAGGAACCAAACTTCTCCTTTATATTTTTTCTCATCTTTAAGTTGTGGTATTTTTTAGAGATTGCACATGAAAGTTAATATATTAGGTTTATCCTAGTAAACATAACTTTGGGACCTGCCTACCCTCAAATATTCTAAGGGTAACTAACATAGACTTGTGACTTTATTTATAAAGCACTTTGAAGAGGATAGTCTTTTACACAAGCTATAAAAAACAGATAATGATGATCTTTCTTTAATGTTTGTTTAGTTCAAGTGTATGAAACTGGATAGAGAATTTCTCTTTCCTAACTAGTCAGTACAAACCAAGAACCGATGTTCCTAATACTTAGTCTTGTCTTCTATAAGTAGGAAGCAATAAAAGATGCAAATTATTTCTTTTTACCAGGTCTTTTCTAAAGAACATTTCTTCTAAGGCTACAGTCTCCAATTCCATTTTTAATTTTCACTTCCATTAATGTTATTTTAAGAAGCTGCAGCTATGTGGACTGGAGCAACATCCAGTAATCCTTGTATGTGAACCATAATTTTAGGCCCTTCATTATTTCTACTGTCAGTACCTGTTTTGTTCATTAATTTAACCATAAAAACTTGCTGATGCTAGGTTAAGGTCTGGGCCTGTTGAATTACACAAGTGCACTCAGGATAAGTTTGGGGATTGACTTAATGCCACTGTGGCATTAAGGCGACCATGTCAGTGCAAGACTTGCAGCCAGGTACCGAAGAACAGAACAGAACGCAGGCAGAATTCAACAGGCAGAATGTAGCATGATGCACTTATTGCCCTCTCTGAGCACAACAGGGAGAGCTAAAGACAAATTCTAGCCTTAACTTGGAACTTTTTGACTCCTATGAGTGTAAGGTATACCATTTTAGTACAGGTTATTTTTTTTTTTTTTTTTTTTTTTTTTGTGATTTGATGTATTCACTTCACTATTTAAGTTCACTTTGACAGGACAGTTGTATAAGATGACATCACCTCAGAGATGTTGGAGCTAAGAGCTTTGTATTCCTGTGACTGTTGTTTCCAGAGAGAGAAGCAGAAAAAGTTAACGTCTTTTTAGCTTTTCTCCTTTATCCATTTTAAATACGATGCTGGTACCTATTAGTTATCTTCTGAATCCATCTTAGAAAAACTTAACAGGACTTTTTGAGCTAATTTTTCCTCAGAAAACAGAATTTGTGTAAAGTCATAAATACCCTATAATTTCATGCTAAAATATGTGAGAGAAGGAGAAAAACATGTTGAAAATGAGACAATAATCACTCCATGTTCACCACATCTGTGGTCATGTTTCTATTTTATACTGTTTCAAACATACCCTTGGTTCATCAGATAGTAACAGCTGCGAGTGGGGGGAAAAAAAAAGACCAAACAACAAAAAATATACTACCATCACCACCAAGAAACATGCAAATGTTCAGGTAGATTTCTCTATTTTTTAGTAATTCTCCAAGAATGACAAGTTGAATACATTCCACCTTCCACCCTATGCTTTTTCAGTTTTTGTTTTGCTAGCTTTAATGTCTAAGAATAAGTAAATAGTGATTGCTGCTTTCATTTTTGTGTCCCATATGAGGAATGAGTGTATGCAGCAGAATCCCTGTCGTGGTTCCTGTCATGAATCAAAATGACTTCACCTGTCACTTTTAGAGTTAAAATTTGTAGTCTTGGTACTCGGAAGAAGCATTTTACTGGGGATAAAATGACATGGTTCCAGAGCAAATTTCAGCTAGGAGGACTGGACTTGTGGAAATTTGCAAACTGAAGAGTCCTGATGATTTCCTACAGCAGATTTTGCGCTAAGCTTTAGTTGTGATGAACCATCATATAGGTGCTTTGAAGGTGACTGAATAAACCATGTGGAATTTGAACCAGGCTCCAGAGACACTAAATCTAATGGAGTGTACAAAGTTGCTTGTTAGATATAAGCAAATAGCAGCCCAGCCTTCTGGAAAGGTGACCAGAAAAAGTTCTGAGTGATTGTATTAGTTGATTAAATGCTAATTATGAGTGTAAGGTATAATTCTAATAATGCTGGCTTAAACACAAGAAAACATCTGTGGTAATTTGTCAAGGAAAAATGTTGCCACTTGTTTCTGCCTTTTTTCTTGTGTTGCAGTTTAGCCATATAGTCTTGTATGCACTTCAGAGCTAATTCAAAGGCCTAGAGGGATTGAATACAGAATTCAGATTGAATTTCTAATAACTCCATGCATGGACTTCCTCTCCTGATTGCAGAATGGAGGTCTGTGGTCTGAGTGGTTTGGAAGTAATTATTCTGGATGTACCTATCACTCATTTCTGTGTAAGCAAGTCCTTACTGTTGCCAAATATGTTTTGCAGATGGAATATTTGTATCTGGATAATTAATTATTCATACTTTCATAATTTATTATAATTATGAATTAATTGAATGAACAAAATATTATTCTTTCTTGCAGTGAGGGTGAAGCTGGCTTAAAGACAATAAAGTTGTACTATTCCTGGTTGTATAGACGTATAGGATAACTAGGCAATGGAAAAATTGGAGATGAAAAGGGAGCAAGTGAATTTGAATTTCTGTTATTACCTTGAGACAGCATACTCTGATACAAGAAGATAGTACGGAAAACATATTTATTGTTACTTACTGTTCACCACAACATCTTAATGTTACCAGCTATGTTTTGGGTGTTTCAGAGCTGGAGTTTATCATTGTTCCTGCTTCCTGATGGCAGACAGCTGCCACCCTGCAGTCATTCCTTCTCTTCCTCCTTCTGTCCTCCTGCCTGGCTACTCCTATCCCCCTGCTCCTCTGCTCTTTCTGCAGGATCTGGGGACACATGGGAAGTAATGCTTTTCTGTCCTGCTTCTGCTACAGTGAGGGAGGGAGACTGACTTGCCTCTGGTGATGGGCTGACAAAATCAAAGGAATATTAGTTGTCATAGATAATAGCAATCAGAGTATAGTAGCTACAGAGTTTTTGGCTTAGTTGATGCCGGAGGGAGATTCCTGCTTTTCTTTTTTCTCCTGTCTTATTTGTGTGACTTGCCCCTTAGCATTCCTGGCCCTTCTTTGGGTGGGTAGAGAGGATCCTGCTTCAGAAGGAAATTATTGATAGCAAGGGACTTCACCTTGTTTCACTCCATTATGACCACCACTGTCCTTGGACTGAGCTACTTGCTGTTGAGCCATGTTGCTCATCATCTCTTCTCAACAATCAATAACTAATAAAAAACACGGCAAAGAAGTTTCAAAAGATACTAGTAAATCTGAACTCCTTTTTAACTGCAGTTTGACAGGAGCTGATGCCATATACTCACAGCCAAAACTTTTGCTTTTTTTTTTTTTCATCTTGACTCAAGACATTTCAATTTAACCTTTAAGGTTGATTTCTCCTTCATTAGGCTGGGGGTCCCATTAACTTAGAGACTCTTTGTCCATTCGATTTGCTCAGTTTTAATTGAACTAGTTTTTATTATATGAACGAGAATAGATTTTGATTTATGGGAAGTTTTATTCAATGAGGAGTTAATGTTCCCATTGTCCTTTGCTGCCATCAGCAATCCCAGTGAGTGTCAGTGTTTGGTAACTCAAGATGATAACTTGGGTGCAGTATGCTAGTAGCATGTAGAATTAGTCAGGTGGTGCTTAAAGTTGTTTTAAAATTATGCAAGATAGAGCATAAAATATACAGAATTATTCTAGTGCATTTAATTAGTATTAAAAACAAGAACCACATTTGCATTCTTTCTTTTTGTATGTAACTATGCACACCATCTGATAAGCTAGAATTGTGGAAGGTCATCTAGAGGAAGAATGGGATAAAATTTTCCCTGTCTCTGAAAACATCTGCAGATCTAAAATAAAAAAGTAGGAGGAGGGGGAGAGAGTGGAATGAACTAGAAATTCTGACAGGGACATGGGTTGCTTACAAATAAGTATAAACACTCTCCATAAGACAGTCCAATATTGCAGAATGGGTGAACTGCATAACTGGAACTGATAATTGATGCAGGATAGATTGATTTAGGGATGCTGATATCAACTCTTTATTGGGAGCGAGAATACAAAGACACCAACATGCACTCCTTTCAGACCTTGGGATTGTGCTGAGCGTATTTTTCAGTTGGATATGATTGTTTTGGGGCGGGCAATATGTTTCAAAACTATCCACATTGTGGCTGAGCACTGTACTAGCAGTTTGCATCTTCCAGCTCCTGGCAGTTCATCTTTAGTAATTTCAGCTGTGAATACTCTGATCCTAGTGTTCATACTGCAAGTACCAGTTGAGCTTGGGAATGATGGTGCTGTAAAAAAATGTACTGGATTGTTTGAGGCAACTAATCTGTGCTTGGTATAGCCTAATTGGGGAAAACACATCTTCACTGCAGCTCCTCCAAGATCTATTAACCAAAATTTCACCATGATGCCCTTCTTTGCCATAACCCCACCCAAACCCGGGAAGGAGAGGCCTACATGTTATTTCCAAATGCAGGATAGCTAAGTGTCTGAGACAGGCAATTTGTACGGGTATTCTTGTACAAACCAAGTAGACAAGTCTTAAATGTGATGTATTTTCTGAAACCTAGAAAAATACTAGGTAAACAAATCCCAAACCTGCTTGAAGAGCCAAGAGCTATGCTGAGCATCTGCCATTCCCCCTGGGTGAAATTGTCAGGATCTTTTAGAAATGCAGACCGCGTTGTCACTCTTGTTGGGATTTTGCTCAGGTTTATCATTCATTCTTGTAATTAGGACCTCCTAATTCCTTTGAGAGTGCATAACTGATACCATGTTAGCAGAGTATTTGTAATAGACATGTATTTTGGCCAACTTCCTAGACATCGTTTTTTCATCTCACAACAAGCAGAGGTAATGTACAGCTATATACCATTACTGCACAGTGCCATTATTTTCCTACATTTTCTGTTTTCTGTGAAGGCCAGAGATCAATATAAATCCAATTTAAATCTCTAAATATATTTAATGCCAGTAAACCAATAATACCAATTGAGGTGCTTATATAACCATCATTATTGTACTCTTTGGTTGACTAATTTGAGTAAAGTGAAAGTAAGTACATCTATTAAAATCTCTCATATAGATTTATATTCAGTGTTTGTTTTCAATTCAATGTAACTGGATTATAATCACATGGATTAGTTTCCTTTAAATTTGACCAAGCTAAATGCTAGATAGACTATGTTGTGGGCTTGTACTTTGCTGTCTGTAAATAGTTTGCAAATCCTTTTGAAATAGCATTAATGGTGACCTTAAGAACAAAAACATAGATCAGAAAATTTCCTATAGGCACTTACATTTACCTAATTTAAAATAATAATAATAATCAGTCGCAAATCACCTAAACCCTCGCTTTCAAAGGTAATTTAACTCAACAATAGTGGTCAGGTATTTGTCTCCAAAGAACTTTCTGCAGCATATTTACTACTAATTTAAGAAAACATTAAGAGAAGCAAAGCTGAAATGCAGTTGTTAAGACAATGTGTTTATATCGAAGTCCCAGTTCTGATATTGACATTGGGTACCAACACCAGAAGTTTTTTAAGTCCTGACATGTAGATGTACTGACAGCTACATAGAGGGCATGGCTGTTTTCTGAGGAGAGGCCTTGTATGGAGTGGATTTCTGCATGGGTTGGCTCCTCTTCTTCAGCACAGAAGACTACAACATTAGGGGAGGCATCTTTGTGAAACTCTTATATCTGACAGATTGATTTTAAATTAAAAACATGCATTTTCTTGTGTTTCCTGATGTGTCTCAAGGGGACTGCTATGTCTATAGGGACTATTTTAATGCAAAATTATCTTTCCTAGCCTTGGTGTGTCAGTACCTCCTACACAGCATTCCCTTTTATTGTATACATAAAACTGTCAGCCTTTAAGTGCTCATCTTGAGAATGTACAAAGATAGCTGTAATTCGTCAACAAGTTTAAAGTCTCCAAGCAACTGTCTCCTTTACCATCACACTTGTTGTTGTTGCTGCTCTGCAGGTCATCCGGTGGTTTTGTGTACAGGTGTGCATGTATAGTTCTTCCAGTTAATTATCCCGACTTGCTTTTTGCAAGGAATAGGAATCAATTGCTAATTGTACTGTGACATGTGTCTCCAAGAGTTTTTTTTAAAAAAAAGTGATTGTTCCAGGCTATCCTCAGTCAGCTATCATTTATGTGAATTTAAGTTTACATTGGTACGGTTGGTGGCTCAGTAAATATGACACTATTTGTCTTCTCCTGTTTGATTCTTAAGCAATCAGTCCAATAACCACAAGTAGGATGGATTTTTTTGTGTGTGTGTTACAAACCTGTCAAGTAAAGGGATATTTTTCTAAGCAATTGCTCCCTAGGAGAAGGAGAAAGGCACAAAAAGACATTCAGTCTGACCTTGTGCCATTGAGTCAGGGCAATATGCTGCAGAAAAAAAAGCTGTCAGCAACCTATTGTGGGAAATCCTTTGCTGGTCCTCGGGGCCTCATAGCAATGAAAATCTGTGCCAAACAGATAACTTGCTTTCTAATCTCCCGTCTGGTTTATTTGTATCAGTGGTCTAATATAAAATGCATTATGCCTGACAAGACTCAAAGCAGATGCTCTGTGTGTAAAATGACATGTCCACCAGCCCTTCCTCCATAACAAGAGCCAGAACTGGAGCACAAGTGAAAGTATCCATGTGCCTGTTATCGGTAACAAGGCCGTGTCTTTCTCCCTAATGCACTGCACTGACTGTGGGTTACACCTGGCTGAAGATCATCTGGACTTATTTTGGGAGCACCTCAACAAGTGCACATCAAGATTTGGAGGACCTGTTTCCTTTGCTTATAACTTTTGTTGCTGCTGCAAAGCAACACACTGGTGAGGGCACAGTGAATAACTGCAGGCTCCTGAGTGATAGGCAACCATTGTTGATACAACTTCAAGCTTTGATTACTTCAACAGGTGCTTCTACTATTTGTCCCAGATGATGCTTTTTCATTATTTCCTCCTCCCTTTTCTTCTATTTTCCTCCTCCCCAAGCTTTCTTGAGTGAATGCCAGCAGTGCTCAACTCTTCGATAGCAATGAATCTGCTATCCAGTTAGGTGATGGGGGATTTAACCTGCTTTGCTCTGGAATTTAGACTCTAGGGCATGATACTGCTCAATACTGCATGTTTAAGTTTTTTGTTTGTGTTTGAATGCTGTTTGGAAGGATGGTTATATTTACACAGATTTAGATCTCAAGAAAAACCCATTGTGTGTCTAATTGATTATGTAGGCAGCCATTTGATAGGCAAAAAAATAAAAATAAAATTCTGGGAAGACAATGTACTATTTTAGGTCTGTTTGTTCATAAAACATCCTGATGCCATTCTATGTAAAAA
The DNA here is from genome assembly GCF_040182565.1 of Anser cygnoides. Taxonomy (NCBI): domain Eukaryota; kingdom Metazoa; phylum Chordata; class Aves; order Anseriformes; family Anatidae; genus Anser; species Anser cygnoides. The sequence continues at coordinate 40,435,886 of NC_089874.1, read as the reverse complement.
TTGAGAGGTGTGTTTTCCCATAGAATTCAAATTTATCAAGGTTATTAACCCAGTGCTGTTCAAAGCAACTAAGAACTGTACAAATGTCTTTTCTTTACCACTTCTCCATCATTCTCCATTTCCAAAGCATGAAGATGTGGCTAATTTTCACTGCCCATGCATAAAGTTAAAAATGCCATTGTGCTCTGCTGAATCGAGGACTTTTAGGCTCACAATCTGATATACATGAAGCATGATCTCCAGTACATAAATATTTGCTATAGTATTTAGTGTGTACTAGGAAAGATTGATCACTACATTGGAAATGAGGTGATGAAGTTGACAAATAGAAGAACAAGAGGTTTGTTGTTGTTGTTGCAACAAGAAATTGGCAATTTGCTTGTTATTATTTCCACTTGCTTAAAGATGCTGATGTTTTTCTATTTTTCCCCAGATATTTTCCTCACCAGTAAGACCTTGGAAGTTCCTTAATATTTTGAGGTTGATGTAATTGTTTGCTAACCTCAGATTTGAAGATAAAAAGCACCATCTATCCTATAGCATACAAAAAGAAGTTGCATGACCATGTAGATTGTCGTGACTGTCTTCTCTTCAGTCACAGATTACTGGCAGAAAGAGTTTTGCTTCAAGGCACAAGGAAAGGTAATTCAGACTGTTGACGCATTATTGAAATGATAAACCATACCTTGATTTTCACAGAAAGAAATGTCAGCATATCAGCCAGGGATATTTTATGTCCAGGGAGAAGGATGTTTCTGGTTATGGGATATTAATGTCTCTGTCTTTTCTATGAATCATGTTTGAGGAGATATTAAGTCTCTGGATCTATCTTCATCTTTCTCAAAGGCCCCATCCTGTGTGTGAATATCTTCTGTTGGGCTGAGCAGCTTGTGGGAGTATGCAGCAGTCTTTTACCTCTAATTTCTGAAGGCTCTGTCTGTTTGTTGAAGGTGGCTGTCAGTCAAACCACTGTAAATCTGCCCTCTGATCAGTCTGTGGCACTGACGACAGCTCTGACTGTTGTTGGACATGCAGCTGTGGACCATATTGACTTTCTCTAGATATCTGGTGTGGTGGACTGCCTCCAGGGAGTCAGGTATAGTATCAGTGTGGATGAGTAGTTGTCTTTGTACGCAATAGGCAAACCAATGATGACATGTGATAACCCATGAGTTACATGCTAGAGGTGATTACTAAGCAGTCAGCTGAAGAAGAGGCCAGGGAGTTTCTTGTGCATGCAGAAGGCAAGTTATATGAATGATATATGTAGTTTTTGTCAGCCAGGAGATTCCCTTTCTAAACTCAAAACAACTTGTTGTAGTTTCTGAGTCATGCATCACTTGATAACAAAAACTCAATATGTACGTGTGATCAGCCAAGGATGAATAAAATGACCAGCTTCTATGTGAAAGTCGAGGGATGAAGTCTATGACTCCTCTGATGTAATGTACTCTCAGTTCTCTTGGAAAATGGGTACTGGTTACACAATCATGAATTATTTCCCATTGCTATAATTTCTTGTCCTGCTTCTCTTTCATCTTACCCTCCTCTCCTCTCTAAAAAAAAAAAAAAAAAGAGGTACTTTTTCATAAAGTAAGCATTTCTGTGATTTATCTCCCAAGGGAAAGCACATCTGTCTAAGAAGCTTTATCAGAAACATTGTTCAGTTCTCCTTATTACTCAACCAAAGATGATTAGTTGACAAGTGCATGAGATAAAAATTAATCTGTTTAGGGCCTGGGCTATTTGAGAAATGGAGAGATGTAGAATGAGGTTTATTATTTTTTTCTCAATTTTAACATTAATGAGCATTTAATGTGACTATTATCTCTAAAGAGAGTAGGAACATTAATGAGATAGTAAACTGGTGTGTCAAGAATTTTCTGAAGCAGAGCAATCTTTGTAAACAACTTGACTTCAGGCAAAATAGCCAAATTGCTGTCATTTGACAGTACATTATATGTCAGCCAATGATATAAAGCATATTGTGCTCTGGAAAGTTTCTGCACAGGGTAGATGCAAATGCAACCTTGACCTAGGGAACAGGGAAAGAGGTGAGGGGTGTTTGGTGGTGTGCAGATCATGCAACTGCAGCAAATTCAATGTTTCTAAGTCAACATACATCCCATTTCTGCCCTATCATTTATATTGTGGAGCTGAAAGGAAGAATGTTGATTGTACCTGCCCATGGGAGATTGTACCAGCCCATAGGAAAGAAGCAGATAATAGAGGAAAACCTGTGTGTAATTTTGTTGAAAGTTCTCCTCACAGCAAGGTTTTTAATCTTTCCTTGCCTCCTCCAGGCAGGAGCATATGTTTCTATTTCTGAAGTCCAAAACAGACCTGCTTGTGAAGGTCTAAGCAGAATTATTAAAGTAAAAGGTCTCAAAAAGTCACTCTGTGTAGTTCACAAAAGAGACAGAATCGATTTGATCAGTTTCTAAGCACTCACAGAGAGCTGTGACATTGATAGTGATACTTTTCTTTAGCTGATTAAAGGGATATTGAGTTTTAATGGCTAGAACACAACTCTTTATTTATTTGATTTTTTTATCTATATGCCAGATAGGGCTGGCTGTTGTAATAGGGGCCACCAGCAGCCCTGGATGGAGAAAAGATGGTCCAGGAAACAGACATACCTACAATGCTGCATAGGCCAGGCCTGGATGCTGGGCCTGAGCTTACATGGATCCTGGGGAGATGAGCAGGCCTGTGTGGCTGAGGGTCCTAGCTGAGGCCACTCAGGGCAATGGCAGCCTACAGGTGCCCTCAGGGCTGTCACACTTGGAGGTGCTTTGGTTTAAATTGGACATAATGCATGGGAATAGGGCTGCTTAGGTTCTGGTTGGGTGGTTCTTCCTTTTTGTGCGCCTGCCCTGATAGTGCTGCATGTATGGGGGGAAATAGTCAGACTGGCTACAGCACCCCAAGGGTCTGTTTGTCTTTCCTTTGAAACTACAACGTGGTGGATTCAGCAACATGAGTTCTTCAGGTATAGTAATATTTTTTATTCTGTACTGAGTGTGGTACTTCACAAAATAAACCTGTCTTGTGAACTTCCTCTGTGTCCTCAGGAAACGCCACCATTTTCTGTGCTCTGCAACTGCTGGGCTGTAGCCGTCCTTCACGTTTGAGGTGGTTTTGGAAAAGGGGCTCTTGAGAAGCTCAGATACAGAAGAGATAAGAAACAGAAGAAGGCTGTAGGCAGTCTTCCCCCCCCCCCCCCCCCCCCCCACCCCCCAATGCATTAGTCAAGAGGGGTTAAGGCTTTTAGCACCTGGGCATATGCACCCCATAAAGGTCTTTGTGGGGCCAGAAAGCTGCTAGCAATCAAGCAGGACTATTCTGTTGCTTGCCCTGGTCAGTGGGGAGCCAAGCCTAGGAGGGATGTCATGGAACAGCTCTGCTCTGGTAATTCCTTACCTGGCACAGAAAAGCAGCTGAAATGCAGATGGGAGAAGCTGTGTTTGGTTGTATAAGTAGATGCTTCCAAAATGCATCCTGAACTTTCTTCTTGCTGAATAGTTCCAATAAGGGCACTGAAGCAAAGCATATAAATTTCAGTGAACAGAATGTAGCCAAGCTGAAAAAAGTCATTCTTCTGTGAGTCGATAGTGTAATATCCAGGATTTAGCACGTGCAGATACAGTATTAAAGTTCAACAGAAATAGTTCCTGTGACCTTGAAAATGGGTTATTCTGTAGTAAAGATACAAGCAATGCTATCTGAAATGACCTGCAGAGTCAGCAGATGTATAGCAGCTGGTGAATACAGCTTTTAGCTTTATAATGTACTTGGAAGTCTAATCAATAAACCTGACTTTGGGAAATACAACCTTTTTTCCTCCCTTTGCAACAAATATGATTTATATTCCATTTCAAACCAGTTTTAAAAAGTACCTTTCCTGTTTTCTAAACCATTGGATTGGTAGGTACAAGACAATTAGGTTTTTTTTTGTAATTCTAGTATTGAAAACATTCAAATACCTATAATTTCCATCATAGGTACGTCTGTGCTAATAAAACACTTCCAAGGATCCCCCTGAGGCTTGTTTTTGAAGGCTGGGATTTCTTTTTCTTTTTTTTTTCTTTTTTTTCTTTTTTTTCTTTTTTTTCTCTTTTTTTTTTCTTCCATAATAGTGTTTGATGAGGTTTTACTCAAAATTTGAAGTTTGTAATTATTTACTGAGAATAAAGATGCATGTCAGCGGCTAACTTTGTTAATGCTGACATAGATGAACACAGATGTGAGAAACTTGGGTTTGAATAAGGTCTCTTAAAGAGAAGTCTGCTGATGATTGTTTCCATCTAGTACGTTGAAGGTTAATGCACTTCATCTTTGTTCCTCACCATGCTTTAACAGGCTATCTCAGATGTTGTGTAACTTCATAGGCACTCCTAGCCAGGAGCTGCATACAATTGCAGCCTTATGAAGGACTTGGAAAGCTTTCAAGCCTTTCCAAAGCTTTCTATTAATGATTCCGATTGCAATCGCACTATATCCCTGTAGGCAAATAGTCTGTTGCATGACCCCGTTGTGGGCTGATTCCCACCTTTCCCACTGTATTAATTGCTGAAAAGACCTCAGAGGCTCTAATGGGAATCCTTGCAGAGCAAAGTGCTAGCTAGATGAAGAAAGGAGGCAGCCCTCTCGTCAGATCCATCACCTTCCTAGATGGGATAGAGAAATGTAGGGTTAACTCATACTTCCCTTCAGTTATTGCAAAAGGGTGACTCACGAAAGGATGAAGACAAGAAGCAATATATGCAGGGATTGGGGTGGTGGGAGTCCCTGTGTGCTGCTGCTGTTAATGATTGCTCTTCTCTTTTTGCTCATATACTCTCTGATGTTGGGCAGCATTAGAGTCAGTGTGTCAGCTACTAATATTTTGCCTGAAGAAAACTTCCAAACAAGCCAATATAACATTTCCTTCTGTTTTGAGGTTACTTAATCATTTTAACCTTAAAAAGAAAATAGATTTCCTTGATACAAAATTTCAAAGTGTAAAGTTGAAATGTTTCATGTGGCAGCTCTTAAAGAAAAGAATCTCAAATTTTTCAAGCATTTCTCCTTCTCCTTTGAAAGTGTTAAATACCAAAAGTATTCAGTGGACTGGGCCTGTATCTGTAAATTCTGTTGGTTTTCCCAGACTGTACTTTTCTGATTTTTTTTACCTTTGGTGACCATTTCTTATTTATTAATAAGTAAACTCATGTGCAGCCAGGTCATCAGTCTCTGGCTTCTGAAAGTGATAAATCTAGTGTTTGTATCTATTTTTAAACTTAAGTGCAGGCACTTTTTGGATGCTTTCTCTCTTTGTTTTTAAATAAAGGAGATTAATATTATCATACCATTTTTTCCCCTTTGTAAACCATATGGGATTTTCTGTTTATTACTAAAAACATCTGGAAAACACTTCAGAAATATTTTAATTCCCTTAACAAGGTTCATGTATTAAGCATCCCTTTCCATCCTTCTCCAAAGGTCGCATATTTTGAAACAATCTCTGAGTGAGTTCACAGTATCACTCAGTTTATCTTTTGAGTGCTCATTAGTAGTCTCGGTGGTAACCAGGAAACAGTCACGCTGGAAGTGTCAGTCTTGATACCGATTCTTAAGTTTTTCTGGAACAAAATTTGTACTGTTTTAAGTATGTCTGGGGTCACCAGATTTGTGCTGGCTTAGCAGCCAGATATAACTCTCTGAGGGGACCAATTGGAATTTGTTTGCAGTCTTTTATACTAGAGTCAAATCAGTAGTAGACTTCATTATGGGTCGGATAGTAACACATTTCTTAACTACTTTGTGTGTGATTATCGCTAGTGTGTGGTTTGAAAGCTCCTAGTCAGGATGGCTCTAGATATGTATATCAAACTGTGAAGTGCCAGCTTTATCATGTAAGGTATTTGCTTTGGCTCAGCATCCTCACTTCAGTTTTGTGATACGAAACAACTTCAGGAGTGGCCATCTGCAGCGTATAAAAGCCCTCTCCACAGGCTATTTGAAAACTTCAGACTTCTTGGGGTTTATTTTTCTGTGGCTGTTTGTCAACTGTTTTTAAATGGTAATTTTTCCTGGAGAGGACTGGGTTTTCTCAGACCTGTATTGGGGCTCTGGGAGCACTAGCAGGCCTTGGGGGCCCTGACCGGCCTCCCTAGGCCGTGGGATGCTGTCATAGCTGCCAATAGCTCTGGACTCCTGCTCTTTCAGGAGCAGCCATCGCTTGGGGTATCCTGGCAGCCTGTGCAGGACCCTGGCAGCACAGCCCCATCTGTACCGTGCCTCTGGAGAGTAATGCCATTTTGGTGAGGCAGGGTAATGGCTGTTCCCCTTCAGGATTTAGGGAGGGTTATGTGATGTGGCAATGTGTGTTCTTATTGGTCTTCTGGATTTATTTCTGCATCGATAAGGACTGCTTTTTTGATGTGAAATGCTATTGGTTCAGTGCATATATAAAGGCAGTTGTGCACGTGGGTGTGTTGTTACCTCTCGGATACTGAAGACAAGATCTTGGGAGAGCATTTCAGATGTCTTGTTGGAGTTTGCAGGTGTTTTGTCCTGTGGACAGGAGAAACAAGATGCACAACTCTGTAACTACTGTTCATATTGTCAGAAAAACTTAATGTTTATGGTACCTTCTTAAAGCTGTATAGTACAGGATTTTAAGACTTATGATATAATTCATGGACATGGATGGATCCCAGGTCTGGTAATGGAAAACAGAGACCTTCAGAATGAGGTCATTGCTTTAGAGACTCAGTTGTACAGCTAGTTATTACCAAGTGTAAGCTTTACTGCTGTGAAGGGACATTCTTCAACACATTAAGAAATACACTCCTTCTTTGGTACTATGTAGCTTTGTGCTAAAGCTCCAGTTGGGTTTAAAAATGACTGTGTACTCAGTGGTACATATGAAGTAAACCTGTCTTGGGAGATAGTTGTCCCTATCACCTAATATTGGAAGGGTCATAGTTTCTGGGATCTGGAAAGCAGAAGGGGAAATGGACTTTGGGAAATGTAGGTGGTGTTATGAGTTACAGGGGAACTCTGGCAAGTTATCCTTTAAAAGGATAACAACTCTGCATTTGGATTAGGTTTCTTGTACATGCTGAAATGTCACAGCCAAGTGGAGACCAAGTCTCATTTCATTGGGGTCTGACAAGACTGAAATACAAGCAATAGAGTTGGGTAGCTACTTTAAAATCAATAAGAATTTAAAGCGTATCTAGTGCACACGGCTAATGCTTTTACAAAAAACATGTACTTATTTCTACATGAAAATATTGCCGAATTGTTACATACTTTTCCGTCACTAGTTCTCAGAGTTATATTTTCTGTCTTTATAAAGTACTGTTTTACAAGTGGAGATCCCAGAGTTCAGGGAGATAGTGGTTTCTTTGCAGCTTCGGAGAGCATCATCTAGTCTGGGAAGAGAATCTAAATCTCAAGTCCGTGTTAAGTGCTCTGCTAGGCTTCAGTGCTGTAAGTGTAAACATGAAATGTTAAATGAGTGCATTCTCTCTATTAAGGGGAAAAAAAGGAATGTTCTTAAAACACGAAGACTGCCTCTTACCTTCTGAAACCTACATTTGCTTTCAGTAGACTTTATTTTAACTGCTATTTATACAGCATCGAGTGCTCTAACTGTGATTACCTGTCTTACAGGACGTAAGCATTCACTTAGCTTGATTGAAGTCAAACATTGTGATTTGTGCAAAACAAGTATATCATGAACCCTAGACTAGCTATCTGTGGGCGAAATCTCCTTGTTTCAAAGCGCTTGAGGGAGTCATTACATTAGGCAGACAAAAAGTCTTTTATGTGAACTTTTCTGTTTTCTCTAAGGGTATGCTTTCTCATCAGATCTACAGGATAACTTAAGAAATCTAGCCTAACTTTTTTCTCTTTAACTTTAAAGGATCTTTGGCTTAATGTAGCTCAGCATAATTTTCCTGACATGCATAAATTACAGGGTTTTATGTTTTTATTATTATTTTAGAGGAGACCTGCAGGTTACAGGACTATGTTTCAAGCAGAGAATTTAGTAACTAAATAGTTCCTTAGTTCTGGGCAGATAAGAGTTTAACCAGTGAGTGCATCAACAAAAACCTTGTAAATAGCCTTTTAATTCTATAAATACTTGTATGTAGATACAGTCTTATGTAAGTAAATAATCTTGCTGACTGCTATAGGGATGCTTGAAAGCTTATGGGTTCCTTTTGCAGAACTAAAGCTTAAACTGCAAGGAAATGTTCTAGGTGTTGATCTCTGTCTAAAACCTCTTGAAGCTGGATATGTGAAATGAAGGTGTTGCTTTCAGCTGAGCCAGGAAACCACCTTTGTTCCAAAGCTAGAACCAGGATGACAGCCTGAGTCTCACTTGGAGTCCAGGGATAGCTCTTAATATGGTAGTCCTGTCATATCTGTTAGACTAACTTTGCAATATTAAGAGAATCAAGAAGAGAGTCTGATGTTAAGCCTGTTGTAAATTAGGAGGAGTGGTAACATCTAAACTTTTTGGATCCTGCTGGTAGCTCATAGTCTTACAGATATAGGGACCTTGAATGCTGTTGAGGCTTGATGTTATATCAGCTTTAGGAATCAATCCAGCATTGGCTCTGCTGGGCATTGGAAAGGTCCTTTAACAAGTGAAATATGCAGTGTGGAGCATGAAAACCAGATGTGGAGGAGTAGATACGTGACCTCAAAGATATGTTTGCTTTTAAACAGAGGAATAGGAAACATCAGCAGAAAAAGGGTACATGAATAAAGATTTATTTCTTTGACCATGTGGGCTGTGATATGGAGATAATGGAGATTTATCACCGATAAATCTCCATTTGGTCTACAAGCTTTGAGACACTGAGGCACTTGCAGTCCTCCATTGCATGAGTATCCATCTACAGTGAATAAGTGCTGAAGTCCTTTGTGCTTTATTACAAATGTGGCTATTAGGTCATGAAGAATATTGTGCTGCTTGTAATTAATTTACTGCCACCAATCAGATTTGAAACTTTTATGGCACAGAACAGTAGTTGGCCACAACACTACTGAGACTTACGGGAGTAGAGGACCTGGCCCAGTGCCCCACTGCCTGTGAATAAAAAAATAGATTAATGTTGTCAAACTCTCTCTGTGTACCACTGACTGGAAATATTTTGGCCTCTGTTATCAGCTAGCCTATTTGTCAAATGCTTTATTTTAGCATAGTGCCATTAGTGTATATTAGGATAACAAAAAATCCATATTTTTCCAAAATAGTGCATCCTATTCCACACAGGAAAATAAGGTTTATTCATCAGTACTCTAGTCTTCTCTCTCTGACAGACCAGAAACTCCTGATTTAAACAACACCTCAAGTAGAAGTCAAGTAATCTGCATTGTTGAAAGTGCTTATTTGTTCCACTAGGCCACGTAAAACCTGTTTTTCATTTCTATACGTTGTTTTTTGTTGTGTATAACTAGTATTACAGTTTTGCTTTCAATAACCGATCGATGCTCAAATTCTTACTTGCGAAGGTGACTTTGTTTTTTGAGCTCGTTCCCTCCAGGTCGGTGTCCCTTCTTTTTGGCAGTGGGTGTAGCTCAGTTACCAGGTCTGAACTCTGTTGTGTTTTCTATGCGTCAAGTCACCCTCATTGCTAAACTTCCTTTCTGCTGGGCCAGTAAAAGCACCCCTCCCGCCTTTCTTGTTACTCAGCAGCTTCTCCATCAATTATTTTACTCTGCTAAAGCCTGCATGTGCATCTATCTTATCTATGAAACTGTAGCTTCACTCAAATAGTGCAGCTTCCAGTAGGATTTTTGGAAGAGAGCTAGCAAGTCTCTGCTGAAAACACAAAGCAGCAAGGGCAAGAACAGTTTCCTCCTGCCTCTGTCACCAGTAGCTGTGGCAGTGGTCCTCAAATAGGTACTTGTTTTCTGCTTTGCTGTCAGATTTCTCTGCATAATATGAGATTTTAGGAAAGAAACTTAAATAGTGAAGATGAAGTAGCAGGTGGCAAAAATAATGGGTTCTCTTTCATCCTCCGTTGTGTGATCATGTAAGTGAGCCATGTTATGTAGAGGGTAAACCCAGAGGGCAGAGTTTGGTCTGCACTGGCGAACACTGGGATGTTTGTCAGCATTTGATTTTTCACTGGCTAGTTTTTAAAATTATTAAATGATATTTTAATTGATTTCAAACTGAGTGTCATAGTTAATGCATGCAGCTGAGGAAAGGAAATGTACTTGTGGCCTGTAACTAGAAGGGTAATACTTGCATTTTTATTACTATTTTTAATAATATCTGTCTTCATGAGCTAATATCTGATGCAAGACTGGAGGCTTAGTCAGACTTCTCTTGAGTACTTTGAGGTTTTTCAGTAATATAGGTTTAAAATGAATTACTTAGAAGTGGAAATCATCGAGAGAAATTTTTAAATCCATGTTGCCTGGAGGTTATTCTTACTGTTCGCTGAAACTGCAGTCTTGGAAAATGTAGCCTACCGTCTGATCAATAACAGTTTGTTAATTTGATCTAAAGACTGTAGGTTAGCATAGAGGCTGGTATTTCTTACTGGCTTCTGGAAAAGTGTTAAATATGTTTGGGATAAAACTAGTAGACTTATACAAGGCTTTGTGTTTTCACAGACATTCCTCTAGGCAATGCTTTGTGGGGAAGAAGGAGGGATTGATATCATCAGGACCTGGCTGAAAAATCTGATTCTTTTCTATCAGAAGAAACTAAAAGAGCATTCTTGACAAGTGTCCAGGGGGGAAAAAAAAACAACAAACACACCACCTTAAATAGCTATTGCATTCTTTGTTTCATTTGGAGAACACTGGAAGGCTTTCTTTTAAATTGTTTTCTTAATAACGTTAAACCAAATGTTTTTGTATTACATAATAATCATAAATTGAGGTAACTATGGGAATCTGGCATGTTCTTTTTCTCTAAAACGTTTGAAAAATGCTGTTTAATCATCTGAATGTTTTACTTTTTTTAATAACTTTGCTGCAGAAGAATAATTGAATTAGTAATGAGCTTTCTGCCTGCTATACTGTTTAAAAATATATATTTGCATTGAATTCCAGGGAGCTGACTGGCAGAAGTGGGAAGGGGAGGTGGCTTTCTCAACTTGAAGTTATTGGCTGTACTTTTGTTTAAAAAAAAGTAATTGAAAAACAGGCTGAGCTGCTTCAGAAGCAGCTTCAAACCTGTTTGCTGCTTTCCTTTAGGTGAGCTCAGCAATCCCTTTTGCTCCTGACTGTTGACTTGCTAATGAACAAATTTAACAGATAGCAAAGTTCATAGCATGTATAATCATAATATGAACTAAAAAGTGACTTTTTTGATATGACAGCTTCTGAACATCTGACTTTATTGTATAGGTTCTGATTATTTGAGGTTATGAGGAAATTCACTGATACCTTATTTACCTGATTATTGAAGAAAGGCAGCAAAGCAGGCTGTAGCATAACTTGTAGCCTGCAGTTTGGGAAGGTGCTCTTCTGAGGCTCTTGTATGTTGAGCTCTGCTGTAGCTGTCTGCTTGGCATCCTGGAGTGACGATGGAGATGTATTTCCTCCTAAATGGCCAGTGATCTTTTTGGGAGCATCTGCCAATTTTTCCCTCTTTTTCTCTTCCAAACTCTTAGAAATTTGAAGCTTATACTGAAGGGGTCAGCAACAAAGCTGTAATAGGTAGGATGTTAAAGGAGAGCAGGTCTTGCCCACATGCTATGTAGATTTGGGCAAAATTGTCTTTGTGGCTCAGAGTTGCTCAAGCTCAGCAGCTATCCCTTCAACAAGCTCCCTTGTTCTGCTTTTGCTTAGAGATAGGGCAGTAGCTCCTCTGATATGGGAGAGGGGAATCGACTGAAAATTAGGGATGGAAGGTGTCGCTAAGACTATCCCTCCTCTTGATATAGATTCAAAAGAAAATCTGACGTCTCTGCTCACAGGGAGAGATGCCTGGACAGGGTTTACAGCCCAGCAACCCCGTAACAGCAGGGGTGATATAAGCCAAGGCAGCAGCACTGAAGCCCAAAACCTGATGGATGGACTCTCTTGGAAGCAAGGGCTTCTTCTTTCCAATTTGTTCAGTTTGGGGACCTGACATGGTCCCTTCCAAACTGAGGTAGTTTCTTCTGTGTAATTTTTTCCAACAGACAGTTTTCTTTTGGAAATATATAACTGACAGATCTGCAGAGGTTCTGGCAAGAGATGGATTTCTATTGCTTACCCTGAGTAATCTGAGCTAATGTTGCTTTATCCTTGCACTTAATCTTGTTGCTTTTTAGTTTTTTTTTAAATTTGGATAACTTGTTAAAATCGAAACAATTGATGTTGAAGGTAGAAAAATACAGCCAGTTCAAGAACTGTCTTTGCAGTACTAAATATATTCAAGGAAGAAGCTGCATATGTTATCTCTAGATGTATGTTTGCTCAAGAAATCTTTGTCTGTTTGAGGTGTTACAGGGTATAAAAATACATGGTAGGCAGTCCTCACTGAGACTAAACTGCATTGGGTAACAGGATCCATTTACCTTTTGGTCTGGAAATTTAGATTTGATACTAGATGTTGTGCTCAGGATGTGTAGCCAATTTTATGTCATGAGCCACTAGACATGCTAATACGGAGGAAATTACCTATGAACTATTTTTAACTTGCTTTCTGACACATATTTACATACATCCTTGATGGGTATGATTTTTTCCTAAATTATCTTCTCATAGAGTGAGCAAAAACTTTTCCTAGCTTGTTATGAAAACAGAGTCTGTGCTTTACATAAACCCTAAACTTAGCCTTCTCCTGGGGGTTGGTTTATTAGCAAACAAAGTGATACATCTCAAATCTCTGGGGCTTGGCTGCAGCTGGGATTCCTCTGCTGGGACTCCTACACTTAAGTTAGGAATGCATGACTAGCTCTTGAAACGTATGTGTAACTTAAGCTGCCCAAGAGAAGGCTTTAACATTTTCCAGTTCAATCTTTTTGCAAAAAAAAAAAAAAAACCACACCACCAATCTTTGAAGGTTCCTAGTCCAAATGTATAAATATATTCAGAGGGGGAGGGAAAGGGAGGCTTTTTTCTTCAGAACACCAGGTCCTTTGAAGGCCTCTCGTTTCCTTGGCTCCTGAGAATCCATTTCTGAAACAGCCATCATTTAAAGTGACTTGCTTACCTTGCCTGGAGGTATAGGCTAGTTTTGTGTAAATGATCGAATCCTTGAGGACAATAATTACTCTATGGTGATGACCCTTAGAGTTAAACAAGCTCTTCTGCTTGTTTAACGACTTAAAAAAGTGGTTATTATAATAGCCAGTTTTTGTATATATAATTTTCTATCTAGGAAATTTAAATAAAATGGAGTAAACTTACCTTGTGGTAGAAGATATTAAGGTTGCAGGTGAGAAAAGCAAGAAAAGAATGAGATTCAAAATATTTTATTGTGAAAATGTGTGGTGGGAAATGTGATGTTAACGTTTTATTGCTTTAAGGCTAACCTTCCTTATATGGTACTTTGAGAGATCATATTTTGGCATACTTGACAACATAGAGGATTTGAATAAAGAAATATAGGAATGGAAGATGAGGTCAGAGATGTACGTGTCCTATGTTGATGGGCCTGACTTCTAATGGACTGGAGAGTGGTCAGTACTTGACATTCAGTGAAAGAATATGAACACAAGCAGACATCAGGTGAGGCTTTTCCCCCCCTCCCAATTGCTTTTAGCAATCTGTGGCTTAGAGCCTCTGATTCAAAGGCTGTATCCATATCTTTGCATTTCTTGGTTCTTGTAGGACTTTCCAACATGTTGTCTACAGAGAAAGCTGTCCTAAAGCTAACCGAAAGGCAAATGGCAGATAGCCACAGGCTTGGCTTTTCTTCTTTTTTTTTTTTTTTTTTTTTTAAATCTTGATACAGTATTACTGGCTGCTTTTATGCTTTGCTTTCTGAAGCAAGAGCAGGATTGACATTTCCTTCAAAAAGGCGTTGCAAGACTGCAGCATCCTGACCATGAAAAATGACTGGTCTGAGGGATGGTATGGTTTTGCTCAGCTAGGCTACTATTGCAGGGTGGCTCTTGCAGCTTAATGCAAAGAAATTGGTGCTCTCAGGCCAGAGAATTGGTGCGGAAGTGCTGCTTATTGCATTTCCTAGGATACATCACCTCTACCTCTCTTTGACTTGTCCATGGTAAACTCTATTTAAACCTGTTTGTAGTTCTGTCCCTCTTGATCTTCTGTTATGTACATTTTATTAAAGCTGTGCTTGTTAAGGTAAATACTGTCTGTTTGCAAAATTGCTAAGCCTGTTAAACAATTTTCCTGACAAAAAAATAGTACTTAAGAGATCTGGTATACTATAAAATACTAAATAAATATGGATGCTTGCACACTTCTCAAATTTAGGACATTACCTTTGTTAAAGGGTTTTATGGGAAGCATATTCAAACTGTTTTTGTCTGATTCCAGGTCTTTCCCCCTAGTAGGTACTAATTTTAAATGCATTAAAAATATTCAATTTCAAAAAGAAAATTAAGTGATTACCAAGGGGAATTAGGCACTTTAAATCGTTGTAAGTTTTAGTGTGCTTATATGTTGAGAGTTCTGAAGCTCAGGTGTTTATCTAGGAATTGACAAGGATGCCCAATAATGACCTTCCTGAAACAAATTTCTTTTGGTGACTTTCAAGCAAGAGAAGGAAAATCTACTTTGTGAAGTCTTGAAACTGTATTGCTACCTCTTTGTTTCAAACAACCCATCTAGTAAAACAAACCCAGATGATGCATGTTTGTATAAGTAACTTTTTGATAATCTGGGGGCGACTAATGTGGTTGAAAATCAATCAGCAAGCCAGGCCCCTGGGAAAGTAACGTGAAATAGCACTACCAAGCTGCAGGATGTGTGTGCAGTACATAGAAGTAATATAAGTGGGGCCTCAGACTCTGTCTTTCTCCTTCAAGATTTCCTTGGCCAGTATGACCCTGCCAAACACTTTCTCCATTTATTGTTGTCTGTCCTGTGACCTGCAGAGTCCTGAAGACCAGGTGGTGAAACAGACAAAATTGGTCTTGGTAGCTGTTCTGCCTACTTCCTCTGTGCCTGCTTCTTCCATGCCTCCTTAGAGGGACAATTCCTCCTGCTCTCCCACTCTGTCCCCTCACTGCTGTTAGCAGGTACCCAAGCATTGCTGAGATTTGCTGCCTTCGGTCATGTTCACCCTGGCCACATCAGTGAGCTCTAGCATGGCACCTGCTCATGATGGGGACAGGCATTAATGTTCCTCTGTCCTCTTGTAACCACAAATCATGTCTAAGTAAGCAGGAGGTAGAAAAACACTGTCACCTTCCTGCTTTTGAAAATGCTGCTCATTTGAGCAAGGAAGATTTGATGCTTGCTGCAGAAAGTAACTGAGTTACAAACACAGACCTGGTGCTGCCTAATGTGCTATGGATTAAACTCATTTTCCCCTTCTAAGCTAAATGTATTTTATTGAGCTTTCAGGAAACTTAGATATTGTCATCTTATACTACATAAACATTTCAGTGAAATGCAGTTAATGTTTTTATAAGCTTATAATGTTTCATCTAAGTACCAAATTAATAAGACATTCATGTAATGATCTTTCTTGCAAGATAAGGTCAACAAATTAAAATGTCTAGACATAAGGTTGCTTTTTTTCCATCTTTTTTTAAATCAAAATTTCCCTTACCCCTGTGTGCATGTTTAAATATGTTTTGATACTAAAAGGGGAAGATGAACTTCATTGTGGACTTCTTCCTTTTATTTTCTATCAAACGCTCCTTACAAAGGGACTCTTTCTGAGTTTCCATAAACTATCAGCAGTTCAGTCATGACCATTTTTCTAAGCTTTCTGCATTGGAGACAGTGGTCAATGCAGTCTTTCAGGTCAAGTGGCTTATCTAATCTATTTCACCAGCATCCTTATCAGTCAGAGGTTTATTTTCATTCAGTGTTGGCTTCAGAGGCAGATATCTATACAGACAATGTCTAGGAGTTCTGCAGTTCCTAGTTTCACTTTTTTTTTTAATTTACTGTGATTTATTTTTAAACTCAGTAATGGCCTCAACTGTTGTGGCCTGGGTTTATGAAATTTCATTGCCACCTGACTTCAGAAAGGGGTTCTAAATAAAATATGTTTCTATTTAAAAAGTTAATAATGAGGTGAAAACACCAGTTCAATGAAAACCTACTTATAATTATGGACAGAATATGCTGAGGAAGGACATTTTGAGTGGTCTTGGTGTGAGAGTGAGGCTTTCGCAAAATAGATCAAATTTTCTATTAATCATTAACTCTGAAGTGTTATTTTGAAAGAATAGCTACCTGCAGCTATATGCAAATCCTGTGCCCATGTTGGTGAGAAAGAACAAAATACATCAATCAAGATGGAGTTTTATTAATGATTCAAAAGTAGGTTCTGCAAAAAGGTAGCTTGATCTAAGCAAACAGGAACTACAGCAGTGTGCTTTTTTTTTTTTTGTCAGCTTACTGTATCTTGGCTATCAGGAGGAGGATTTAGCTGCTTCTGTATCCTCCTAAATCTCCTAAAGAGAAGTAGTTATCCTTCAAAATGTGATATTCCTGAATGGTGCAAAATCTTGTACTCCAACTGTATGGTTCTGTAAATTGATCCCTTGAAATATCATATATTAGCTGTCACACATGTAGCATAGCATTGTATTTGCCATTGAAGATTCTTCAGTCTCTCCTGAACTAGTGTAACAGGCTATGGCTAGCTTGTTTCTAGTGGTTTTGTAAATGCCTGTGATGCCGTGTAGTTCTTGTAGGCTCTCCTGGAGGTGTTAGATGCTAGGTTAGAACGTGCCTCAGGGAATACTGAGCTTGGCTACAGCTATAGCTGTGCAACAAATATTACCCATATAAAATAATTGCACCAGGATTAACTGTCTGATCTTAAAACTCTCCTGTTCTTAAGATGCAGTGTGACTTTGTTTCCATAAGACCTTTCCCAAGTTTCTAAAAATTCAATCTGTTCAAGCGTTCCAACTTGTTTTCCACTGACATTAAGAAATGTGTTTTGTATAGATGGAAGATTGTTCTGAAGCTATTTATGGTTGCAACACCTAAAAATCAATACTTGAAATAGGCTTTAAGGCAATAGTTAAGCCCATTATGCTTTAAACCAAAAAGACCGCATTCAGGGAAGCCTTATGAAATGATTTAGAATGCGATAACCTTTATTTTCTCTTTCATCAAAATTGCTTTGCCATCCACAGAATGCCAGGAAATGTTACCAGATTCACAGGATCAGTAGTTGCATTTTCATGTCAAACATACTCTGTTTCCATTTTTGAAGTTTTTGATGTTTCCATCTTTCAGATTCTACATGCTTCTGGACTAGACCCACTTGTGTGACCTTCTGGCTTCTACGGAAGACCTTTGTATGGCTTCCACAGTGAATCAGCTCAGTTTCATTTTAGTTTTCAAATTAGAGTCTTAATATTCCAATCATGATGTGTGACTACGGTCTGTGGTACTATTTCTTATTACTACTTTTGTAGTTATGGGATGTCTGGATGAAAGATTTTAATTTCAAGGGTGTTTGCCCTTGGGAAATTCCCCAGAGGAATATGGAACTGCTTGGTTTCTGGAAAATCAAAGAAAGAATTCTGAGAAATGGGAGTAGACAAGTTGTTCTGTTTCATAATGAACGCAGCAGGACAGCCAAACAGTTCATAGATGAAGAGGGAAGGGATGAGGTAATGGTTTTGCCGTATGTTGTGTAGTGGTGGGTTTTTGGTGGTCAATTGAACACATTTATACTTCTTCCTGGCTTCTACTGTTACAAAAATTTGGAGACTTATGTTTTTAAAACCTTCTCCATTTAATCCTCCAGTTAGCGTTAGAAGGGGTCATGGTATTACTGACTTTTTTTTCTTCTTTCTTGATTTTAAACACATCCGTCAGGATACCTGTTTAAAATGGTTGCATCTTACATAGTAGGCCCATCTCAGAAGTGAGATTTGAGGGGAAAAATATTAAGTCCTTCAGAAGATCATGAAGCTGGAGGATGTCGTAGGGAATCCCTTCCATAACTGTAGGATAATCTCTTTCTTCTGAAGATGGAATCTTGCAAGTGTCTTTCATGGTGTCTGTATACAGAAAGCGGAACACTTGGAAAATAGTCTTTCCTTTTCTCCTATCCTCTTCCCCCTTTCTTCCTAAAGTAGCCAATCTTTTGCAGAAGAATGGTATGACAGGTCTTCAAGAACTAAGCCTTTATATCAAAATATATCAAAAAATATCAAAAAAAAATCAAAAAATATCAAAAAATCAATCAATCTCTATCAAAAAATACCGAAGACTTCTTTGTGCTGAAACCTCATGGTAGCTTGCTTTCCTTCAGGGGAAAGAAGGCAAAATAAAAGCATCCAGTCTCATGGGTGCAGAGTATCTTGGATGTTCTTGATTTTAGTTCCTGACTTCTCTGAATACACTGTTTCTTCCACAGTGAAAATCTTTTGAAGTTTTTTTTTTTTCTTGGCTCTGAGTCAGAGGAGCATGTCTAATCAGAATGTTTTTTTCATTAACTGATTTGATCATTAATCTTACTTTTTTTTCAATGTAAGCCACAAAAACTTGATTTTTTTTCTTGTTTCCTGTGTAGTATTATTTCTGAAGAAGTTATATTGTTGTTTGTAGTTTACACCATTTTGCTAAGCCTGTTTTAGGAAGGTGTCTCCCTCCCTCCCTTCAAAACTTTGAACCAAAGCCTGATGTATTTGAAATTAATTGACTCAGTCTTTTTTTCTTAGTAACAGTGCTGTCAGTTGCTTTAATTATACCATGTGTCCTGCTCAGTCAATGTGTTGCCTGATTAGCCCCAGATGTATGATTGATAACTCTAGGAACAAGGTGGTGGTGGGAAACCCAGGATCTACAGATCCCAGCTTTAGCTGGAAGAACATACTCTAGCCCATGTACTTTAGTACATGGCTCATAGCTATCATTAGTACATTCATAGCTTTCATTTGTAAAAATTGCACTATATATCACATTGCTGTATTAAACATAAAATAAATAACTTTGGAAACTCTCTGATGCTGGAACACTTAACACCTTCCTCCTCTTTGTATTTCTAGAAAAATTTGTCTTTGACTTTTGACTGCAAATGCATGAATAGCTTTCTCTGCCTGTTAATGGAACATTATTTCTGCTTTGCTGCTCCCATGACAATGACACTTTTATATAAATGGCACGTGTACTGTACATGTGACTTCTTAAACTTGCCACTTGAAGTAAAAACTCTTGATCAAAATGAAGTCTTTGACACATGTAAATTGTAGTTAATCCTGTCTATATAACCTTTGGTCATTACTGCATTACCTGAGTTCCATTTCCATAATCCAACAAAAGAGCCATGTTACCTAGCCTTGATTATTTTTTTCGGTATTGGGAAGATTTTATAACTAGTCACTTCTTTCACCCGGGATCACTGAACATAGTCTTGCTCTTTGATTTTTAGATTGAAATTTGAAAGTAGTTGGCTACTTAAAAAGTTGAAGTGCAGCCTTTTCAATAAATGATTGAGCATCTTATCAGAGATGTTCCATTAAAACAGTGAAAGGATTTGTAGTTTTTTTTGTCATTTTCATCAAAATGTTTTCCAATTGAAAATTCTACTTAGTTAGAAATGAAGTGTCCCTGTATTCTGCAGCCATGACCTTGCCAATGTTACTCTTCCTGACATGTGCAATGTGCATTACAATATGTGCTCTACTGATGTTCTGGCCTTTAGGGCGATGTCTACATTAATAAACTACGCTGCTACCCTACTGACAAAGCCACCCTACCAAAAAGGGAGTATAGTTTAACTGTGTGAATGCAAGCAGCACTGAGCCATTCATCCAAACGAACGAAAAAAGTACACAAAATAGGATGTGTCCCATTTTCCTTACTAGTGTAGGCATAGCTTGTGTTTGTTTTCTGAAAGTGGGTACACAAATTATTATTTGTGTGTAATTTTAATTTGGTGGTAGATATGTGCCTTATGTTGATCGCGCTGAAGGTATTTCCTTTTTCTGTGTAACGTGTTGATATTACACAGGACAGTGGCTTTCCTGCCACATATGGTCCCGGAATTTAAGTATTCCTTTCTGGACCTACTCCGTATTGACTTTCCTCAGAACAGTGAGTTGAAAAAGTGTCCCAGATGAAGTTTTGATTTGGAAAGGAAAAGTAAGACTTCAAGGGCTCCCACAGCAAGTTTGCTGTTTCAAACTGATTTTGTGTAGAAAGGGAATTGGAAATTGTTGCATTGCAGTAAAAACTCCTGAGATAACTGGCATATGAGAGGAACATGTGACTGACCTACACCCACAAAGCGGGTCGGAAGGGTTCTCTTTGTTAACTTTGAGAGCGGAATTACTCCTTCCAGAGGTGGAACTGTGGTTTGGGAATAATAGCAAAAACTTCAGCTGGTTTGTTTTTGCAGTGGGTCAGACCACGTGATAAGTAGCTCACTTCTCAGTATGATAGTGTGGTTGTATTTCTCTTTTTTTGGTGCCAAGATCTTTTTTCATAGCACTGTATCTCCTTGGCTCAGTGGAATTATTGTAGATTCATTTTACACATTAAGAAATGACTAATAATCTAAGGGAGCCCTCTCACTTAACTAAAGGAGAAAATATGCTCCATAATTTAAAAAATAAAAAAAAAAAAGCTATTACTGCCTTTGCTGTTTTGATACAGGAGCTAGTATGGTTATTAATACCTATAAAATGGATTGTATCCTCCTTGCTATCTTCCATTCTAAGTTTAATAGACTTTAATGAAATTTTCATAGTAAAATAACTTGCCAGAAGGTCAAGAAAGCCAAAAAATAAAGCTGGGAATGGAAGTCATCTAAATGTCCTTTTCTTTTGCATTTATGATGATAGTACTCCAGGCTAGAAATTCCCAGGAGCCAGTTACCAGCAATAAGGAAGGGAGGATGAAGGGTTAAAGGTAAGTGAACGCAGCATAAAGCACAGAGGAATTACTGCCTTTTTTGCTAGTCTGAGAAGTTTCCATTTGATAGGTTGACAGAGTTATAAATGCTGTGCTGCCTTAAATGCTTTCAGAATGACTTATCCAGAACCTTTTTATTGACTCTTAGCATGTTTTGATAATCCCTTGAACCCATGGTCATTTTTCATTGCTGCAAGAGCATCTTCTCTGAGGCTGAATTGCTGACTGGTTAAAGCTAGTAGGGCAGCAGAGCAACCCAAAAAAACCTTCATGCTTTGCAGGTCAGACACAAGTGCTTTGATTGCTTAACACGTTTTTCTTGTTTGTTTGAATTATTAAGAGAAATTGTTTAGTTTTTATAAAGTTCTTCACATGGTAACTCTAGTGAGGTTCTTATATAGCTAAAATCATGTCAATAAAAGTGTGAGGGCTTCTCTTTGTTTTGAAAGCAGAATTTTTAAGGGACTAAGAAACGCACAGCAGCAGGCATTAAATGTAGCCACCCAGTGCAGTCACAAATTGCTCTGCTCTGCAGAAGCACCCATGTTGGGTTTGTTTGCTGGGACCAGTGTGGCATGCTTCATCTCTTGGCATCTCTGGCTTTCCAGAATATCTGAATCTGTTAGGGCCTAGTCCCTGTGCTCAGTGGGAACTGAGGTCATATGTTGTGCTTAAGTACTGGGGCTGTGGTTGCAGAAGTCGATGCAGTCCGTAAAGCATGCACCGTCAAGATAAACAGACTGTGTTTTCTTAGACATAATAAAGATTGAGGAAAAACATGTACCTCTTACTTTACTTAACTAGAAGAAAAATTCTTTTCTCTGATAAATATTACAGGAGTGGAAATATTACAGTGTGACAGGAGTGCATGGAGGCTGAATTTCAAGCTGAGAATTGTTCTGCCTCTGTTTCCCCATGTAGACTAGTGAAAATGAAATGGCATGATGAAGACTTATCCACTTCCTTTTGCTGGGTCTTGAGGAACCAGTTGTGGGTCATGTGTTTGCAAGTGCAGTCTTTCATTTGGGGTTTCTGGCTGGCTTGAAAAATTCATGCTTATCTTGATGTGGTTACCACTGTGATTCATCATCATGTAGAAGTATCTCATTTTCAAATCCAAGCTTTGAGAGCTAGAGATAGTAAATGGTTGGCACGTCTTTCTTATGTGGGTGGGTGGTGGCATCTTGGGGATAGCTGGTGTGTAACCTGGGGAGCAGAGAGAGGAGAGGGAGGAAGCCAAAGGAGATGGAGGACTGTGACGAGCAGTGAAATAGCTGTTCTGGAGTAGTGTGGATGTGCAATCAATTCCTCTGCACTAAACCTTTACCTTCAGGATCCTTTGAATGACTTAAATATTGCAGAGCAGTCTTATACAGATATCCATGTTTTTAGGGCATCTAAAAGATCAAAATGGAGAGACCAAATTACATAGCCTCTTCCTGCTCTGTTCTTGTACTATGGTGTCTGTTTAGGGATTTGGTGTGAAGGTAAACAAGTCTGTAGTAAAAATGTATATTAGTTTCAGATAACTTCTGAGTTGTGTGTGTAAAGAGCTTGATTAGTAAATCATGTATATGATTAGTAAATCATGTATATGTCTTCAACATAAATGACTTAAATCTTTTTTAACAAACTCAATGCTGCTAAGCTTCCATGTAACAAGGTAAGAACTGGACAGTTTTGTTTTTTTTCTCCTGACACTAATATTATGCTATTAAAAAAATGTGTGTGTGTGCTAAACATTTCCTCCCCTTTTAACAGAAACTTCTCAATAGTGCCAACTGCTGTACAGACTGTTTTTTTGCTTGACAAAGGTTTCACTGTCTTCCGTTTATAACTGAAAATAGTTAGCAAAGAGTTTCAGTCCTTGTAAAATATAATTTTATATTCTAAACCATGCTAAGTGCTACTTACTTGGTCAGAGGATTAGCAGGGGCAAGAGTAAAATATCTCCTTAAGACAGGGTGGTGGGAAAGGACAGTAATTTACTAATAGTTGTGAAGAAATAATCTTGGCAGTATCCTGTCAGATAAGTTCAGGTGGGAATCTCGAGTAGACTTTCATCTAAATGATCTGAGATGGAAATTCTAGGAGTCTGACATGACATCTTGTTTCAGTAGTATAAAAATATGGAGAGTATGGATGTGGGCTTGATTATAGGTTTGTGGACAAAATCACAACTGATCCAAAAGATGGAGCTACATGTCAGTTGCACAAAAGTGTCTTTCTGCTGTGAAAGGGCAATATCCTTACAGTTTTGTATAAAATCGGTACTTCTGCAGACTAGACTAACTTGCTGTAATAGTCTTTTATTGCCTGAAGGGAAAAACTGCAATAAGAATGTTACCTTTCAGAGTAAGCATCTCCAAGTGCAGATGACGGCAGAAAAGGAAGGGGTATGTGACATAACCTTCCAAAAGGAAGGTATATGTGACATAACCTGACTTTTTTTTTAGTAGTTAGAGGAGGTACGTCAAGCCATGAGCCCTTCAGAGCGAGGTTCATTGGGAGACGATAATTTAATATAGCAGTGGAGAGAGAAGATTTGTGAGGTCAAATGCTCAGCCAAGATTTATTCCTGCACCAGTCAGCTGGTGAGGCAGGGCTACAGTGAAAGAGCCTGACTCCTAATTTTTTTTTTTTTTTAACTTTTAAAGCTACTCATGTGCATAAGTAATTATGCATATTATTATACCATAAGGATTATTAATAAGGAATACTTTCAGGATGAAGCATTCTGGTTTGAACTAGGTTTGGACACTTTTTATTTTTGAATGTGCCAGAAAAACACTTGGCAGATGGAGGAGAATGGGATAGAGCTGCTTTATTACAAGCCTTTCTTCACAGTGCCTAACGAGGTCACTTTTCTTAATGCCCTCTGCCAAGAGAGTTGCAGAGGAATGTTCCTGGACTGAGGCATAAGGACCATGGCCACTCAATTTTCTCGTGTATGTTCTGTCCTCTGCAAGTAGGATTATCCACTTTAATCTTCTTGCCTTCCAGAATTATTTTTATTCCTGGCACGAGTGATCTGTGCAGATGTAGAAGAGAAGACTGGAGCTCCAAAAGTCAGAATAGTGGGTACAGAAAGGTACAGACCATCAGGACAAGCTCTGCAGGAGCCAGAGGAGTTGCGCCTCTGTTATACGCTGAATCTTTGTACTTCAGATTTTGCCAAGAAGTTGAAAAAGTTGCTGCCATCTGTAAAACTTATTAAATGATTGATTCCTAGTAGCAGAATGTACTGGGGTGTGGGTGGATGATATATCTGATGTAATGTGGTTTGAGACATCTGAAATAATAAAAAACAATTATATATTTTGGCCTCTTGACTGAAATAGCAAGTATCTCCTTCTGCATAAATGAAATAGGTAACAGTGCAGATAAGTGGATGTCTTGCTCTTGCTTCCAAAGAAGTTAGAAACTCAGGGACTCTTTGGTTTTAAAATAAGTATTTAAAATGACCTTTGACAGGAAAGCTCTGAACCAAATAGTACTGTCTTGGGGAGGCACAATGAATAAAACGCAAGGAGAAATGGGGCTTTCATGACTGTCATTCAGTAATAAATAAGAATTATTATAGGTCCAATGATCAGAATCACTTTCATCATACTAAGACATGCTCAACAGTTCTTGTTGTGGCAAGCTGAGTGCTGTCTTCCTCTGTCAAAGCCATGTACACCCTTTATTTCTGTAGTTGTAAATTATTTTAGTGGCACTGTAGCTCAAGAGAGAAGTAGACTTCTCATCTAGAGAAGAAATATATTCTGTGATATGCACAATGATAACTGCAATGGGTGCCCTGCTTTTCCATGATGCTATCAGGTTGGAAGTTAGGAGAAATTTCTTCTCAGAGTAGTTGGGCATTGGAACAGGTTGCCCAGGGAGGTGGCAGAGTCAGAGTCCCTGGGGGTTTTTAAGGAAATTCTGGACTTGGTGATTGGGGACATGGTTTAGTGGGTGTTATTGGTGGCTGGGGGACAGTTGGACCAGATGATCTTAGAGGTCTTTTCCAACCTTAATGATTCTATGATTCTATATAAAAGGTGATTCTATAAGACTGTCAGTGAGCAGTGCTGGTCTTCTACAACTTGTAGGTTTACTGTAGCACTGATGTGAGTGCACTAATCCAACTGCATGGGACTTGAAGTACTACCACAGACTTTTGCACGCATTTTGTTTTAAACTTCCTTAAGCAATAGCTATCCAGCAAAGCACTTCTTACTCATGTGAACACTTGAAGCTGATTAGTGTCATATGAGTACTCTGCTGTCAGCTGGGGAATGTGCTAACCATTTCATGCCCTTTCCAGTAGACAGAACTCAAATTATGCATACAGGTGCTGTGTTCTGGTCTTATGGTTCTTCACAACACATATGACAGAAAATAGCAAAGCTGACATTTGATATGCACTTTTCCATGCTTGTTTAGTAAGCAAAAGCTGAAATTATATCTTTGAAATTACTCTTCAGATGCCATTCAGAGAATATTAGGAATAAATTAAACAACACAAGACTGAAGATCTGTGACTTTGGCTTCTAGCAAAGTCAGCCTTTAAAGTCAAGATCTGTTTTCTGTATCTTTCTGTAAGGTGCACAGCTGGGCAGCTCAATAAGTCCAAGAGGGAGTGAGGAGCAGGGCCTTATCAGACATTTACTTTCATCTCTTTGGCACTTCATTCTGTGAGACTGTATATACAGAAAGCAGATTGGTGTTTAAGCTCCCTACAGACCACAAAATATTGCTCTTTCTGCTATCTTCAAAGACTTCAATAAGGAAAAACTGCCAGTCTTTCTCTAGAATGATTACTTGGAAAATGGTGTTTGAAGAGAGAGGGAGGATAACATTTTAATTTGAGGAAACCTTTTACTTCCACTTATCTATCTAATCAATTGATTCTGCTGTCATTAACATTGCAGTGTGTGGCACAGAGGTGGCAATCTTAAGTTTCACCTTGAGATGGAAGTCTTTATATTCTTAAATACAATATTTTCCAATTGTGAAGAAGCATTTCAGCATAAGTACTGTGGAAGTTATTGTGAAGCAATGCAGTCCTGTGTGGCTTGTGTCCCAGTGGTCCATGGATAATAGTGGGTGCTGTCAATGCACCCAAGAGAGCAGGCCATGTCCCCAGGCTTCCTGCAGACAAGGGATTCTTCCTTGCTTTTTACGAGGTGTAGTGTTTTAGTTGGTAATGTCACAACAGGACCAGGTGATCTTAACTTCTGAGCCCTGGAATGGTCTCAGTTGAAAGAGTTATTCTACAAAATAATCTGGGCTTTCTGGTCAGTTTTGAAAATTAAACCATGAATTTCCATGTATTGGAGGGAGGTTGGAGCATAGCATGCTGTTGGTATTTATGATTTGGCAAGTGCATCAGAATTTCAGGCTGCCTAGTGTATAGTTAAAAGTACCAAGAAAAAAGGTTTAGTCCTAGGGACCTAAATCTGCTGTATAAATTGCAATGGCAATTAAGATGAGATCACACTTACTGAGATTACCTGTTCTGGCCAGTGCTCCAGGTAGTTGAAGGAGGAGCCAGTTTAACAAGTCAGGTATGCAGTTGGTGCTACAGAAGTGTTACATGGGGTCTGGTGCTACCTATAACCTGGAGCCTTGGTGGATCTTTTTTGCTCCAAAGTATTCTGCTCCATGTTGTTCTGCTTTAAATCTGCATAGAAGAACAGTAGGGCAGAGCTTTTGGAGACAGTATTTTCTCGAGAAAAGGGGGCTTATTTTTTAAATAACAGTTCTAACAATTATTCTGTAAAGGTGCTTGAGGCTGATTTTTAACTGTTATGTTGTGTGTCAGATATGGTGTTGAAAAATTGAAAGTGTTTTGAAAGTCGAAAAAGTGTTGAAAGTTGAAAAGTGTTTTCAAACACTAACCTCTTTATCCAATAGTTTATTCAAATTGGGGAAAAGAGGTGTAGGCTATATGCTTTTGAGTTGTGAGCATGCAATTACTACAAAGGAAAAAGTGGCCTGTTACCATATTTTGACTTGTGGCATCCCATGATGCCATCCTGAATTTGTGCCATACTTACTTTCTTCTGTCACTATAAACTTTTTTATCTCACTGAATCATTATCAGATATATAAGAATGTTATTTAAAGTAATGTATTGAGTCCCTTTTAAAGAAGACAAGAAGCTTGAAATTGTGCCCATACCCAAAATGCAGATGGATATCTCTAAATCATTTAAAGTAGAGGAAAAAAATTGCAAATCAACATAAATTTGCACTATTAGAGATCCCTGGAATATTAGAGAAAAAACTTTTAGATCAGAAGCTTTTAGATCAGTTTTGACTTAAGGGTGTGTGAAAATGCAAGCAGTGAGCTATTTCAGATGTTTTTCTGAGCTCAAAAGGCAAGACTTTGTTCTTGCCAATAAAGAGGATTTCATTAAATATACTCAATTTCATTGCAGTTTCTCTTTTATCTGAAATAACCTTCTGAGTCCATATTTTTTTTCTATTTCCTCAGATCAGAAACGATAACAAAATGCTTCTGGAAGCATACTGTGTAATTATTAAAGTAGCCATGGAAAAGCTTTTCTCTGTGTTAATCTGTCTTCTGTGAATGAATGACTTACACAAACTTGGAGCAAACAAAAAAATATAAAAAGAGAAAGATAATTTAAAACTGGAGTCTGTTATTGCTTTTGCAAATAAGTTGCACATACGTATATGTGAATTAGCATGTTAGTTTTTTTAAGACTGTGGATAAGGTAGATATGGAAGAAAAATCTCAGAAGCAGAATTATTCTTCCCCTTTCAGTTCTATCATTATAAAAACAAATATTTTAATGAAGTAATTTTTATCAGAATTTTCATTTGACTAGATCATGGATTTCACCTCTGTATCAGTATATCTGATAGATTTGAGATGTCCTAAAATATAACAGTAGCAAGTGGTTAAAAAGAGCACAATGTACAAAAATATACTGTTGATATTTATTACAGAAGAGAACATTTGAAGGAATACTTAAAATACAGTGAGATATACTAAAATAATGGGTAAATAAAGGTACTGTTTAGTATAGCTAGGAAAAATGATAGAGGTAGTTTTTTCAAATGAAAGATATGCTTTGTCTAGTTCTTTAATACGTAACTTTTCAAAAAAAAAAAAAAGCCGTTCATAGTTGAAGTAGTGGTGCCTTTTGGGGCCCCTCTAGAGCTTGATTCTTCTAAACCAATGTTGATAAAAGCAGCTATAACATACAAGAACAATTCTATTGCACCAAATAAATTAGATGTTAACTTATTCCTAGTTAAATTATTGTAAGCAATACAAAGATAAATTAGTTCCCATGGTATTAGTCCACACTTGCAGTGTTGCAATCTAGTATAACTGTCAAGACTTATTGACAAAATGTATTATTAATCTGTGGAACTAAATACTGTAAGCTGTGATTGAGGTAAAGACTATATCAAGCTTCAAAAAATATTGGACACAAGGCAGGTAACATTTGCAGCTTAGTCAGCTAAAAGAACAGCTGCCGAGTTTTCAGCTGAATTTGATTTGTGCTTTACTCACTTAAGGACATTATAAGCAGACGTACCAACTCATTCCTTCCTAATTCTTGCTCAGTAATTCTTTCCATTCACAAAGCCTGGTACGAGCTAAGGTCCATGCTCCTTCAGATTTTATTGATTTCATCTCCATTTGATATTGGAGTATTTACAGCTAAGAAGGGACCTAATAAAAGTACCCCAACTTCTACTGCTGGTCACTGTCTCCATGGCCTTCAGAGGATAATTGCAACCCACAGTAGACTGCTGAAACAAATGTTATTTGTATAAGCAGTTGAATTAACTCTTACTCTGAATTTAGCCAAAGTAAAGTTAGATTCTCTTGTAATATAAATGGAGTAATCTTCCAACAAACCTACAGTTTCCATTTTGAAGTCTGATTTCAGCCCAGTGAGTATGGTTTTGTTTTACTGGAGGAAGAAAAGGTGGGGAAAAAAGGGGGGCGAGGGGGGGAAGCGTAGGGGTGGAGGAACACAACTTTATTATTCTCATCCACTCCTTAACAAGCATGTTGAATTAGACACATGGATCACCCAGGTTTCCTTTAGCAAGGATGATATGAAAAGGCATGGTGAAGAGAGGCCGTGAGAGACCTTACCTTTAGAAGGAGCAGTATAAACAAAGCAAGTGCTTGCGTCATGTGCAAACATGCTTTATACGCCACTTAATTTATGTTAGAATTGTAAGCGGGGAAACTTGAAACTTGATCTCTGTAAAAGTGATCCATCTATTTCTGCTTTCTGCTTCTAATGAAGAAGAACAGTGTTTTAATTTGTGAGATGGCATTCCTGCTTCTGACAAGCAGTAGAGGGAGACCTTTGTATTTAAAACAAAGGTTGAACTTGCACAAAGTCTGTGGTTTTGGCCAACTGACTAGGAAAGTAAATCTGAAAAGTTGAGTTATAACTATAGACTTAGGGATTTTTATAGGTATTCCTAGGGAAACTTATCACATTACTCAATGGCCTGCACAATAATCTTATTTTCTATTATTAGTTTAAGTACTTTTAGGGTGGTTCGCCTGCGTTCTCAAGTCAGTAGGTCTTTTGGCTGCCCTTAATGTTTGTGGATCCTGAGCTGTGCATCTGTGAGGACAGATGGTTTTACCTGCTGTCTTGGAGGGGCTGTGCAGGAGGGTGCAGTGAGGGGCTGTTCTCCTCCTCAGACTTGCCTCACCCAGTATGTCTCTAGTAAAGCACTCATCTCGAAGGACGCACTCCACCTATCTCGCTCTGCCATGTTCACCAGCTTAATTTTTGATCCCATGTTAGTCAGCACAATTCACTTCTTTAAACCATGGCTGACATTTTTATGGTGGTGGCAGTGATAAATCGAGAGTAACTGCGTTAGTTAGGATTATTGGTTCTCACTTTCCTTTCATTGCCCTTTTCTTGATCGTTGATGCTACATAGTTGTAGTGAGGTCCTGATTGGCCTTCCAGCAGCCATCACAACTTGCCTTTCTTCCTCTCAAACAAGAGGAGGGAAGCACTGCGGCTTCTGCGTGCAAACCATAACGGAAATGCTCACATCTATCACATCAAGATCAGGTTTATATAACAAACATGCTGTGCTGTGGACTAAACCTTTTAAATCAACCTTGAGTTGATGAAAAATGATTTTGATGCCTGTGGTGCCTGGGACTTCCTTGGATGCAATTCAAGATGCTGGGTTTCACCTACAGATCCATAAATGGCCCTGGAACTTTTTCAGTTGACAAGATGAATTGTTTTTTCTTCCCCCTCAGTATGAGGAAGTGGAAGGCTATAAACAGGATCGACTTCTGTTTAAGAGTGAGAGATGCTGTTAGCCCTTCTTTTGTGGGTACTACATTTCTTTTGAGGGTTGGGATGAGGTCATGTAGAGAAGGGGAAGAAGATATACCCTTTTGTGATGAATTATTGCAGTTTATTTCCTGGCTTTGCTGTGTGATCTTGACTTTGTTTTGTAGCTTAAATGTACAGATTTGCTCTAGAGAGCAGATCTGTGCCAGTCTCTGCCCCTTCCATACCTCTTCTGCTGCAGCTCCATGTAGTGATTTGAAATAAAATTACATACCTAGAAACTGACAGCCCACAAACTAAAGAAAATCCTTTCCATTTTTCTCTTTACATTGAACTGGGATGTAGAGCTTGGGAGGGTCTTAAATTATTTAGTGGGATTTTATAGTTACAGCAGAGAAATAATATCGATGGTCTTTTTCATGTTATGAGGCTGATATTTCTAATACTTCAGAGGACTATGGAGGGGATGGGGGAAATCCTTACAGAAACTTCAGCAGCACTGGTGGATTTAGTTGGTTATTAACTAGCTGGAGGAAAAGGCCAAATGCCCAAAACACTGAGTTTTTTTCTATGAAGGCCAGTGACAGTACAGCTGTAAATGAATTACCAGCTGCTGATTAATTGTTGTATGTGAAGATTAGTCTGTCTTCCAAGCATGTTGTGTTGCCATGTGGTGCTTGGGGGGCATGTTGCGCTGTAGGCGGATGCTCCCCTCTCCCTCTGAGCCATTTCACCAGTGGTCATTTTCCTGTGTTCAGTCACCCGTGCAACCTTTCATGTCGGAGAATAACATAGTGAATTTATTAGTGATTCTAGTAAAATCACTTGACAGAAGTTGATTAGTCGTTAAAACAGTTGTCGTCTTGAGCATCATGTGATTGTTAAATGGCTTTGGTAGTAATATGTCAGCTGGAGATAGGGCAGAAATAGGCCACCTACTTTTGTGGAGGCTATGCAAGCTGTCATTGAATGATGAACACAGTGAATATGGACTTAAGAGAAAGAACAAACTACTGATATCTCCAAAATATCTTTCTCTCCATTTTCGCAGAAAAACAAAATGCAAGTGGAGAGAACACAGAGAAATGCAAGGGTAAGTAATAAGATCTGAAAGTTAAAAGGTTGAGTAAATTCAAATATGGTACACTTATCTGCAGGCCCGTGATGCATTTTTAGTATAGAACATAAAGAAATGAACTACATTCATTCTGGAGGTGATATTTCTTTCCTGCAACTTGTTTCTACGTGCCTCTTCCTCCCAGCCCCCCACCCCACAACAGTTCTCCTGTGTGTGACTTAAATGCTTTTCTGAACACCGTAGTTGCAATTAATGCCCTAGAACTTAAGGGACCCTTCTGCTAAGGGGAGGGTGCAAACTTGTCCTGCTGCAGGTTTTTAAGCCTCTGCTGCCAGTCTGTTGAGCACTTCAGTCTCTGCTACTGAGCAGTTCTGGCCAAGAGGATATTTCTTTTTACAAAGCAGATAGGAGCGATGAAGTCTCTGCTCTACTGTGTTCAGCTCTACTTATCTTGCTGGTTTTAAGTATGTGTTCAAGAAGCTGACTCTTCCAATATGTTTTTTTTTTTTTCTGCTGCCTTTGCAGAGTGTGTGATTGGCAGCCACTCACACAGCATTACAGCCTGGAGACTCCAGCACAGCTGTGGCAACCCTGAGTTTATACTTGCAGAAAATTAAGGATTTATAGCAGTTAGAAAATTACGAAAGATATATATTCTATATTTTTTTTCTTTCTACAAAACATTTACTTCTCTTCACCTGTTGTCTGTTTTTTTAGCTACTTTGCTCTCAAAATCAGTTTCCTTGGACTCATTGGGCATTGTAAAATAATGGAAAGATTTGTATATAATCTGATTTTTTTTCCCGTAGAAATGATGATGTGAAAACTGTGACCTTCACATAGACCGAGCTTGTTGCCTGCACATCTCTTCCTGAAGTGCCTGCCATTGCTCTGGCCTTGTAACAGAGTGCCAGATAGTTGCAGGGATATACTCTTTGTAACTGTATGGTTTTGCAGCACACATCTAATCCATATTTAACAGGAATTTAATGTGTCCTGTGGAGGCTGACAGGACTTATCTCATATATTGTCATTACCTTGAGATGGCTTCTTCTCCTCCCTCAAGGTTACTTAATAGGACTTTATTTGCTTCTGAGTCTGCTATGAAAATGTTAGCTCTTCCTTGTAGGTGCCAGAACCACCGTTCAGTGAAGCAGACCCTGCTAGTGGCTGTGGAGGTCTCCGAAAGTACTTCAGTCACATTGTCCCAGACCAAGATGTTAGACAGGGAACAATTTAAACCTAGGCAGGAATTTGAGACAAATCAGCAGGTCTACATTTACCAAAACAGAGAGGGATAGCAGAAGACAGGAGGGGAAGGAAGGGACTCCCCTTTGGGCAGCTGATTTTTCTCTTCCCTATCACAAGTTTCTGCCTGTTTCTTCATGCATTACTTTTGTGATGAGCAAACATTGCTCCTAATGAAGGCTTGTGTGAGAATTCAAATGCATGTTCATATGAACTTTGCAAAATATATTATAGAACTAAGTGCTCCTATGGATTCTCGACTTTTAAGAAAGATTTTGGGCAGGACATCAAAACCAATGAACAATCACTTTTAATGCAGTCTAGCAGTAGATGGTCTGTAACAGTGTATGGACTCACTATCCTTTTTGAAGTCCAAAATGATACTAACCAGCAGAAATGAGGATAATGAGGGGAGCAATTTGTTTTATGACAAGCAGCCAAGGAAATTTGTTTTTTAATCGGTCTGTCATGTGAGGCTAAGGTTAAAGCATTTAAGAATATAAAAATTTAGGTTTTAGTGGTGTTCAAAATGTCACTGTTTTGTACTGCAAAAATAAACAGAGAGAATTTAGGCTGAAGTTGGTAGGCAAGGATCATGGGAAGAGTTGCGGTGAAAACACTGAGGTCAGAAGAATTGGTTTGGGTTTATATGCTGGCATGTTAATGGTTGTTTTTCCATAGTCTTCTGTGACTGGCATAATGAAGTTTTCTAGTGCTTCTCTCAATACATATTTAATATCTACTTATAAGAAAAGTTGGAATCTAATCTAAGAATGACTCCATTTCCCATTACAAAACCATACATATATAACTTAAGCTGCAGGAGAAATGTATTTATATGAGTTATTGAGTTTTCATACTTTTTTTTAAATTGCATAATGCATCATGAAAACTGGAAGAAATAAGCCAAAGGAATGTTATGCCGACTTCTATATATGGTGATCCTGGAACATAATGGCTGTCAGAAAATGACTCTGGAAGAATGTCAGCATTGTATGACAAAGCTGCTGCCCCCACTCACGTCATTGCTTTTGCCTTCTCCAATGCACTGTGAAGTCACTGTGCTAAGACCCAATAAGAAAACACATACAGCACAGCCCTGCATCCTTTATAATGCTGTATGCAGCTGCAGCCTCCCACATTTTCCACCCTGCTTTTGTGAAACTTGCCTCAAGAAACTTACCTCAAAATTCAATCCTTGGGCCCATCAGCCAGTGCTTGTTCAGAATTATTATTGTTTTAAGAAATCTCTGTGCAGCTTTTCCTGTCTGTCCCTGCTGAAGCTGCTGTTTTGTTCTGGTTTCCCTCGTGAAAACAGGTGATATGGGAGCAGCTGGGAGCAGGGGATGGGTCATCTCACACCTTGGGAAGCAATGGTCCTTATGCTGCCTGTTGTCCCAGGGAAGTTGTGTGCTCCACCATGCTCCGAGTGAAATTCCCACCCTGAGGATGTACAGGGCACCTGCAGTACAGAGCAAATCATCAGAAACAGAGGTTACATTTTCCTCTTGAATTAAAAACCAAAAACCACAACTTCCGTGTATTTTTGAGGAACAATAAGTAGGTTCCAGTTTTGTATGTACATTTACATACCACAGCTCTTGACCGTTTGACACAACTTTCACATTGTTTGGCATGTGATACTCCGTGATACAAAAATGCCCCTGAATTTGGCTGGATCTTCCTGCAATGGCCAGTTGTTTAGTATCTTACCACATGAAGTAAAAAATAACATGCACAAAACTTAATTTTACCTATATATTTAATTCAAATATGAAGGGTTTTATATGACTGTACTACTGTTGTGATTGTATCTTTGTTAAAAATCTGGAAGCCTTGTTTTTTTGCAGGGTCTGTGGGAAGGCACCAGCTGACAAGTTACTGATTGAGCTGGGAGTGGAAATACCCCAAATTGACTAAGAACCCATGGAGACAGGGGCAGCTCGGGAAGCATGGCTTTTTCCCCCACTGCTGGTTTTTTTACTGATACTGTGCCAAGTGCTTTTTGTAAACCTCTGGAAGAACTGGAAAGTGATACAGCTTATCTTTCCAGTGCCTGATTCTTGCACCAGAGCCAATGTTATTACTGGTCACACTCCTGTGTGTCCTGGGGGCTGCTGCTGCCAGCCTTTATCCCTTCCACAGCCATGACAAGCACTTCTCCTGCAGTCCTTTCATCTGAGAACCACAAACACATTAAAAGTTGCACAAAGTTTTCCTGAAGTTCAAATGAGTTCATTTGGAAAAAAAAACAAAACTCATGCTTGCTATAGTTGTCTTTACCACTCTTATATCAGAAGAGTTCTAATAAATTACCCTCTCCACCCTGCCCCATCTTCTGGTGTGTCCTAGAAAATAATTCTTGATTATACCATTAGAAGGAAGATGTGGAAGAAGGACAATAAAACTTTAAAACACAGTTGTTGGCAGTACTGTGCAGCTGCGTTCTCCATTAGTTGAGGCAGCAGTGTGATGGGCTGTTAAATCAGGCCTCTTTCACAACCCGATTTCTTGTGATCTCTGCTGCGCCGGCATCTTCTCACCTGAATGATCGCAGCTAGCTTCTAGATCTTCAGGGAGATGTTAATAATGCACATAATATCATTGTCATTTAAGTTGCTCTGTCTCTTTCTGCTTCTTTTACCTTTTTTTCTTTTTGAGCCTTCTGCTGCCACAAAAAAATGGGAATGAGATGCTCAAAACCCTTGACAATGAACCTGAGAGAATGCTTTGCTATCCTTAGAGCAGGATGGTAAATAAACCATTTTCTGTCACATTTTTCTATGCATCCTACAAATGTCCAAGGGTACATCCACTTTATAATCAGTGTTTACATTGGTAACAGAAGTTGAATCCTTCTTGTATGTAAAGGTATTTTATACCAGCAAGTGGTCTTTTCTGCTTTTGTTCTAACTTCTGGTCTTACATTGTACAAGTGGCTGTGATGGGGGCAAAAGTTACAGGAATAGTGTCCTCTGAAGTAAAGATAGAGGAAAGCTTTATAGTACACTGATACGTGGCTAGATTCAAACAACTGAAAATATAGTCCTTTGGGGTTTGCTTTTGTATTTTATAATTAGAGAAATTTGCTTCTTTGAAGCAAAGAATGCTACCTTGCCCAGGGGGCAAGGTGATCTTACAAAATGAAAGCCTTACTAGATTTCAAAGGCATGTATGAAGATCATAGATCATCTAGTACTGTGATCGCATGATGTCTACCTAAGTAAATGTCACAATAGGCAGATAATAGGTTTAATAAACTATTTAAAAATACGTTCTTTCATGATAAGTGCATTAGACTAGATCTTTTGGGTGAAGTTAAAATGTTTTCTTTCTCCACAGCATTTTGTCTGTTTAGTGCCAAGTCTAGAAAAGATAAGACATGAAACAACGAGTTATCATGCATGGTCTTGTCATGACTTAGTCATGCAAGATCTCATCTTCTGTGTGCTTTCCAAGGCTTGTTTGTATTTTTGCCAGCATGTATTCTCCCAGAGCCATTTTAAGGAATATTTTTTAACATTATATAAAGATATTTATTTAAATCATTATACTTAAGATTTTAAAATCCAGTAAGTGACATCTCTGTTCACATATAAAGAATGCTGAGCAAAGTAGCCCAATTATTCTACCAGACAAGCACTGTGAGGTTTCTTTCTGAGGAGCTGGGTGAATCTGTGCAGCTCTCAGCCCAGAGCAATAAGCTACTGCTGTCTCCACGAGTTGAACTGGCGTGCTACATTTGATCTTGCGTAGACTTGCTCTGCCTGATGCAACTCACTAGCATGTAAAGTAATTACGTTTTTGTGCTATTAGAGCTGAGAAGGGGTTAACTTGTAATCCCATGTGTGTTTTCAGTATCAGTTGGATAATGAGACTGGAGGGAGAGTAATGAGAGAGAAAGAAAGAGAATTTTATCCCAGATATTTTACATATCTGAGGCATAAGCTCTCCAAATTGGGAGATGCATATGAGATGGAAGTCTCTCAATGATAATTAGGACTTCCCCAAATTAAGAATGTTTCTAGCCTTAGTGGTGTGTGTGTGTCAGCTAATGCCTATTTTTACAATATTCTTGCATACAGTGTTTTCTGGGTAGATTCTGTAGAAATTATATTCTTTATTTCCTGGAAGCACGACATTCCTTAGAGTACCGTTTTTATGCACTTAAAATTCTGAGATTTTATTTACAACAGATGATTAGAAAAAAAGAAAACGATGTTAGTGTGAAGACACTCCCTGGAGACTCAAATGTGATTAAGAAACAAATAAATATATTGATACCTAAAGAATGCCCCGTGAAGTTGCTATGTAATATGAGCTCAATTACTGAATAAATACCAGAACATCTCTCTTGAAATGAAATAGTGAGGTTTTTGAATATGATTGATAAAAAGCCACTATATAGTCTATCTTCTAGACCAGAGGAAACCAGCCTTTAGATTGTGGTTTGTCACTTGTGCATGCAAATAATTGTGCATGCTCAGTTATGGTGTAATCAGCTGCAATTACAATGCTGGGGTTTGAGGCTGAACTTCTGTCAGATTGACCAGGTTATTTTATGATGGTGCAAGCCTATTTCAGCTTCAAAGTGCTGCTCTTATATTTTTTTTTCCATGTAAGCTTTGTGCTCCTGGGAATAGTTTATATGAAACTATAGATATAAGCAAGTCCCTTGTGACTTGTGTTCTAACATTGTGATGGGATTAGATTAAGTTTGCACAATCCTGATTCTCATTAGGAGCCCTGTCAGAAAGCTGGATTCATGTTGTGCCATTTTCCATCCTCATTACCGTTTTTGTCACAAGAATGAAATTTTTCATCTGTCACACAGGCTGGAAAAGACAGCAGCCTGCAACTGTATTGCGATAACCTTTCTAGTGCTTTGCAGTTTGACAGTCTGTGCCTTTCTGCTTTGTTCTCTTTAATGGTTTCTCAGGCCATGTGAGGGAGGGAAGGGATGGTTATCTGTCTCAAGGTGTTACACATGATTAATACTGTTGTCTGTATTCAGAGGACTGCAACTTTCCAAATTGAGCTCGTTGCAGAAAGAATAGCAGATATTAGAAATGCTGCTAGTGTGAACCGGGTCCTTTCTCCTTGGGCCTGGTGCCCAAGAATCTGAGATGGGGTTAAAAATATTAAAATAACTAATTCATACCTGTTTCCACAAATCTGATTGCTTTGGCCTCCTATTAT
Source organism: Anser cygnoides (assembly GCF_040182565.1). NCBI lineage: Eukaryota > Metazoa > Chordata > Aves > Anseriformes > Anatidae > Anser > Anser cygnoides. Next base: position 40,398,058 of record NC_089874.1, on the reverse strand, counting down.
TAAATGTCCCAAGTGGTGGACTTCTCCTGTAAAACAGATACGACTGTCAAAGTTTTACAATACTTAGCCTAAAATTTTCTATTCTTAATTTCATCTCATTATCATAGTTTATGCCCTGAAAAACTACCCTGTTTTATTAAATTTCTATCCTTTATGTTTGTCACTTGACCAAAGAGAGAGTGCTCTCATTTTAATTATTCCTCACAGTCTGTAATGAAAGTTTCAACAAAGGGTTTTTAAATAGATATCCTCCACTTTTATATCCCATTTGTAATATCTCTTGACCTACTCTATTTAAAAGAGAAAATAATTCATGGTTCTGTATCTATATTCTCCCTGTGGTGATATCCTGATTAAACTACCTGTATGATGAGGGTAGGTAATAGTACTGCTTTTGCAGGGGCTCACTAGCTGAAAGATGCTAGGATGCTGTGTATTGAAGTTAATAAATTATTGGCTGTGTAAGATAGCTGCTAAAGCACAGATGCCTGAAGGCCTCAGTTGTAACCATAAGTGATAACAAAAGTGGTAACATAAGAGCAGTGCTCTTGTAGGGAAAGGGTAGGAACCACAATGTGTACCTCTTTTGGAGAAAGCATTTTGGGGAGAGCTTTCTCACAATGCACCCTTGTAAAGAACAATATTGGACTGTTTCTTGCCTTTTTTTTTTTTCCACCCTCTAGTAATGTAATATTTTAACTGGCTGATTCCCTTTCTAAACTGCTTATTCTATCCACAGTCCCCTGTATGAATGTGTCACATCATACCAGGCATTAAGTAAAGGTCACCAGGTTTCATAAGTTCTGTAGTTTGTCAAGTCTGTTTGTGTAATTTTTTGTGAACACAATGGGTTCTTGCAAATAAATACAATTTTCTTGCATTTAAATGTAGCAGCTGTACCTGCTTATTTAAATAACTGTTTAACAGCAATTTTATAGCAAATGTGAAAATATGGAAAAATATCATACTAAATCCTTTCCTGAAAGGGCCTTTACAGAAACAAAGGGGTTATTAAACTTGTCTCTCTGTGCTTCTAAATGTCTTCATGTAAAGGTGCATTTCTTTAACATCTGGAACACAAAGTTCAACTGAATCCCTGGAGATTCCATCTCAGATGTAATCTATTTCACCATGACCTTACATCAGCGAGCCCTTGAACTTTGCCTGCTGGCAAGGAAGATCCCATTCCATCTCTCTCTTATTCTTTCACGGAGCTGTTAGTTTCCCCCAGTAGTGATTTTCTTTCTTTCTTTCTTTTTTTTTTTTTTTTTTAATGGAAGGCTAGTTTCTCTTCTTAGCTACCCCAAAGCCTTGCAGCATCATATAATGTCTTTGTCCTTCCTCCTGCCACAGAGGAAAAATTAGCCAATTCAAATTTTTTTGATAGTGAATTATATCCTCCATAATATCCTATTTACTCTAACATAATACAAACAAAAAGAACATCAGTTAATAGTAAAATTTCACCCCAGCATTAAACCCATTTAACACCACCTACACATAAAACAAGAAAATCAGACTCAACTACTCCTGTAATATGTATTATTTACTCTTTAAAGTGTCCTATTTAAAGCAACATGTTGATATAAAGTAACGTGCTTAAAACAAGTAATTATTCTGATCCATTTCATTATAGAAATGGCTTCTAAAAGCCTTCTTCTTATGGTCTTGTTTCCCATCTAATTTCCCTTTAGGAAGGGACATATCTATATGGAAGAGGAACAAAACCACCATAATAAAGAGGTAAAATCAAGGTAACACAGGAGAAATTAAGTGGTAAAGAAAGAGGCAGCCTTACCTTTGTAGGAAGGTAAGCTGTTCCACTTTATTTCTTTAGATTGTATAGGGTAGATGCATGTCACTAGGATGTTGATTCATTAGAGGAAAAATGTTGAAACAACCTGTAATTCAGGCTGCTGGCCTACTGTTTTTGGCACTTGTTTCTACAGATTCTTAAGACTGTTTCTGTCCTTTACTCTATGGCAGATTTCATGATGGAGAAATCCTAAGGTAAGGAGAGAACTCTTCTTTACAGCTTCAGATTGTTTTGTGGGGAGTGGATGGTGTTGGGGTTGGGAGAATGACTAGTGTGTGACTGAACACACACTGACACCCTCTGCTACTAGTCGGGTGTGTTCTTGCTGCCAGCTCCTATTCAAAGAATTGGAACGAGATGGGATTTTTCTGCTTTTAAATCCATACATGAAAGCCTTTGACTTGCTTTGGGAATACTTAGGAGCACAGTTGTGTATTCAAATATATTCCTGGTAAGTGGACATGGGACTTAATTGAAAATTAGTCTGGGAAAAGGGTAAAGTATGCGTCTACCCTGATCAAAGTGTTGTTTTTTTTTTTTGTTTGTTTTTTTTACAGCTATTGTACTTGGGCATCTCAGAAATAACGCTACTGCAGTTAAAACTGTAAAATAAAGAGATGTATTGCTGAACTCTTGTGTTATGCAGTGTTAAAAAAGAGCTGATTTTGCTTACTTCCCTGATGAATCATTATTTAATTGTCATGATTCATAAATTCTGCATCTATATTAAACCATTGCTAAGTGCCCACATTACTGATTTTGGCTTGATTGAAACAGTAGCTACTGCATTAAAATTCTTGGGTTTTGCCTGCTGAACTTCTTATTCCCCAAATCCAAATGCCATCATCTAATTCAAACTTCATGGAAAATGCTAGAGTGGAGTTGGTTTCTCCAATGTTCCTTCAGATTATGCAAAATTATCTTGTATGCTTGCATGCTTTTTCACGGGTATAATGAACTCATGGTTATTTAGGGAATACATAATTCTCTTTGACTTGCTAGATGATATAAACTAGTAATATATGTTCTAGTCCATAAAATACACTTAAACTGTGCAAAGCTTATGACAGTAATGATAAAAGACTGTACTGGAACATGCACTGTCACCATTTGTGACAGTTGTTTTGGACAGTACTGTCTAAAGCTCTTCAGTGATTGATGGGTTGGTGGCTTCTGTCTTGGTTAATAATTATTTGTCATCAGATTTCTCAGTCAGAAAAACAGGGTGTATCTGTCTAAGCACTTTCATATTTCTGAAAAATAAGGAGTTTTATAACATCCTTTTTTATTTTTTTTCCTACTGAAGGGCAGAGTTTGAAACTGCCTGTGACTTAAATTCACAAGGACTTGTGAAAGAAAGAAATACTTCTGTAATTCCCATCCATTTAACACAAAGGGTTCATGCTGGTTCCAGTTTAGGAGAATGACTGCTTTTAGGAGCAGGCTGTAGTTTTTCTTTTTGGTTCCCATCCATGTTCCACGAGACACGAGCAATTTGTTTCCCGCCTTTGAAAATCTTTTAGAAGAACAGAATTGGAAAATGTTTAGTTCTTTGATTTTTGTCCTTTCAAAATGAAAACATGATCCTGTGTTGCCAGTGTGTAGAGGACAAAAGCAGTGGTGTGGAGGGAGTGAATTGTTTTTAACCATATCAACTGTTTTACAAATGGTAGGCCTAACCATTCAAAGGCAGGCTGGCATGAGCTGCTGAAAGGGCTGATGAGCAGAGACGGAAGGATATGAGGAGGAGGGGATATCTGAAGAATCAGGCTGGAAGGAAAGGTGAGTTAAAAGTGAAATTAGGCATTTGGAGAAACAGCCTTGTCCCACTGCTATTGCCAAAGTCCCACGGTCTCTGTAGCACCAATTTTTTCACTCTGAACATTTGAGGTATTCATGCGTGTGTCCTGTAGATGTTACTTGTGATAAATTATACTAACACATGTCAGATCAGTCCCACTGAGGTAAGCACTGATTGCAATTGCAGAAATGAATCCTCAAATATTTTATAGACCCAGAAGTATTTATTCCATACATATGTATCTTTTTCTTCTTGTCTCACTGTTTTGTGATAGCTGTTACCCTGAAACAATTGTCTGATAGAGCTGAGCATTCACATTGATTCTCTTTATATTGTTAAGTGTTACATCTAAAAATGTCATTTGATGGACTCCCAAGATGTTTCTTTGTCATAACTTCTTTTGAAACAGCTACTGAGGATACTGTGGAGTAACTTCCAAACACACCTGGTATATAAACAATGACACGGAGGTTTGCAAGCTGTTATACTGAGTATATACATATATATGTATATATATAATTAAATCTTAATATTGCAGCAATCAGTGCAAGAAGATAACAATCCATTTATCCATCGTTTGCTTAACTTAAGAGCTCTAATACTCCACTGAAACTGTTTTCTTCTGTCTGCATTTCTGCTGCGTAACTGCTGGGTGGAAGAAAAGTAAAATTTGCATAGAAATGTCAATTTTTAGGGCCCTTAACTGACTAATTCAGCAGACAACCTGTGTCATTTAAAACCAGGCCAAATCTTGTAATAATCCTAAATCTTTTGGTGGAAAGATGATCTTTGGTTGTTGTGACATGATGATAGTTTTGATACTGATAAAAAGCAATTGGTAAAATTCATCACATGGGAAAAAAAAAATCCATAGTGTAATACTTCTGATCCTCAGGGTATATGAGGCAAGAGGTAATAATCATGGGTAGGAAATAGGCCTAGTCCTCAGATCCTCAGAGATGATGTTTCTTTTGAATAGCTAAAAAAAAAAAAAAGATAAAGAAAAGTGGTAGTTTGAGGTATTTTTTTTTATTATTTTTATTTTTTCTGCTGCCTTGTCAACAGAGCATTCCAGTCTGGAATTAGATAAGTACTGATGGTTGATTACAAGTGCTTTTTAAGGTAGAACTCATCTTTTAGAAGCTGTTTTAGGAACCATAGTGTTTCCAGGATCATGCTATGTATTATACATGATGTGACACCACAGATCAGTTTTATTTATGTAATTGCTGGTAAAAACAAGAAGTTGATGTATTTTTTTTTCATTTTTGTGAGAAAATGCCAAAAGCCTTTAGTTTGAAGAGTATCAAAGAGGCTCTGGTAATGGTGGCCAAAACAAGATAGTCTTCTCTTTCTGTATTTTAGCGTTTTATTTTAAAGATGTTACAAATCTTGGATCAATAAACATAAGTCACCACCAATTCCAGTTCTTCCTCAGAGAGGAGAAAGTGGCATCAGGAATACTAAATATTGTTTAAATTCAGGTTTAAATAAAGCTTTCAATTATGCAAGAGAATAAAGTGGCTTTTATAAATCTAGAACTATGAAATTAAGTGCTCTAGTAACTTTCTTGGAACATGCCACTCCTGCATTTGTACAACACATGCTAGAAATTAACTGGAATTAAGAAAATGCAGTGCTATCATCATGTGAGGCGGGGAAGGATTCCTTGTCATAAATGGGTTGGTCACATGGCATTGGCTAAGTGCAGGATGCTCCCTGCTGCTCTATGTGCTTACTGTCAATATTCATCCACATTGCAATTTCCATTTCAATTCCAGACCTCAAAATTACTGTGCTCTTTTATAATACACTCCTGGCACTAAATCATACTACCTACTGATGTTTAGTGACCTGAATGAAATTGTTTCGATGTAATTGACTGGCATGCTTTGTGTATAGAAATAAGTCTGCTCAGCAAAGGCTAAATTATGTTTTTAAGTCATGGGGAAAAAAAAATAAGGCTTGTCTATTTTAGATCTTGAAAAGCTGTGTGGGCCCATCATTTTCATCCACAACAAGAAGTAAAATATATTGGGGAAAAATAATCTAACCTTAAAAGCTGTTGCTCCAGAATTGCTCTCTAGTGGTTTTCCCCACTTTAGTCTTATAAACATTATCCTCTTGTGATACACTTTTCTGATCAACACTGTGCTGCTCCCAAATAAGAATGCAGCCTCACTTCCCTTATGGAAGTAGGTTAGGCATGGTTGCCAAAAGGAAGTGCAGAATACAGCAATAGAAACATGCTAGGTGGATTTGAGTTGTGTGGTGAGTATATTAAAAACATGTGTTGCATAACTGATGTACTGCTTAGAGGTGCAATCAAAGTACAGTATTTAAAGCTTGCCTGGAAAACTTTTTCTACTAAACTCTCTCTTGACAGTGTGTCTTCCTATTCTGCACCTGTCTTCAGTGCCAACGAATTCTATTACAGGCACAAAATGTTTTGTCTTTGTATGAAGAAAAACAATTAACGTCCTCACAGCCTTGGGAAGATGTGCATATTGATCCAATCAGAGAGAGAGAGACAACAGAGTAAAGAGAGCTGGTGAAGTTTTGTCATGATTTTTATGAACTTACTTGGGAACTAGCTTATTGGGAACTAACTTGAGAACATGTTTTTTTTTTTTTTTTTTTTTTTTTTTAGTGTTTCTCTCTGATAGAGCACTTCTAGTGTTCTTTTTCTCTCACACTTCATCAGAGCTGGTCCTCTGCTGTCATCACATCACTGGCTTGGAAGGATAAGGATGGAGGAAAGTGATTATATGAGAATAGGAAGGCATCCTAGCCGCAATTTCTACTTTCATTGAGAGATCTCTTTTTGTAAGATAGCTTCTAATTCTGGTTATTGTAGAAAGAAATATCCTATTGCATGAGTGTCTTTTTCCCTGTCTGGCTTACTGGATGGGTAGCAGTGGTCTCGTTTGTGTTATTCAGAGATAGAGAAGCATCTGGGTGATAGCCACATGTGTCTGGTAGTTCCCTTGTAGAGCTTTTCAGGCTAACTTGTTTTACCCTCTGGAAGGGATCCAACATCTGCCTAAAGTGTACACTTTTGATAATTAAGTTAGCTCCTGCAGAAAGTCACGAAGCTTTTGCTGAGGAATACAGTAATCACATCACTTAGGTCTTTCTGGCTACCAGTGGCTGCAAGAAGGCTGTGAGTCAGCCGCTACTTGCTGTGTCACCTCAGATTTTCATCACGACTGAGAAGCAGCTATAAACCTCTCTGGGACCTGGCTGCCCCTGTTTGGGCTCATTGCCATGTGGCTAAATGTTAGTTCCCCTGACCCTGCTTCCTTTTTCTTTGTAGCAGGCCACTTCACTTCAGCAGGAGATCTGATACAGTTTGTACAGCTTGATGTAGCTTATGGACAAAATTCTTTCTTCTGAAGCAACTCCTTTTCCTGATGGTAGAAATGCCAATCAAGAAGTCTGAATAACTTTGGCACAAAGTCACAAGTCTCGTGATTTTTTTATTATCTTCACTCCCTTTTGCTATCTTTGAGTTGTTTTCATTTTGCTTTAATGTTTTGGTTGGGGTTTGTGGGGGATTTGGACAGAGGTTTCAAATCTGTATCCCATGACTGTAGGTTCAGACTTTTCCTGGAAAGCGTAGCCTCAAAGGAACTCACCTGTTTGTTTGGTTTTAACCTCCACTAGGTTTGGGAGCTGTCTTCAGGAGAATGCTTTTTTCTTCTTTTTTTTTTCTTTTTTCTTTTTTTTAAGGAAAAAAAGTGAAAAATGAACCTCAGATGCATTCTGTGTATATATTTAAGAAATTCAAATGTTTTAAAGAAATATGAGGCTTGTAAGTATATGTGCAGCTGAGCATTTCTCCTGGCAAAGGTATAGTAAGCATCTGATTAAAGTGAATACTCATGGATATCCTGTGTGTGTATGCCAAAACAAGCATCTGGCAAAAAAGGCAAGCCTTTCTCCTGAGTGTGTAAGGCAAAGGCCTGACTCTCTCATGGACGTGTTGTTTTTCCTTCGAGCCTTGGCTAAAGGAAGTGATATAACTCCTGTATTTTACTCTCTGAAGGACTCCAAGGGGAGAAATCAGGCAGGCACTTAAAGGCCTTGAGGAGGCTTTTGGGCTTGTGGTTTGTAACTTTTTTTTTCACTAAATAAGTGAAGCTGCTGGAGGAAGCCATGCATTTTGAGACAAATGTTAGCAGCGTGCTGTGGAGGGCAGGTCTGCAGCCTTGTAGGTGACGTGGGCCATGTGGGCTGTGTTAATGCAGTGGAGAGGGATGGAGACAGCCCCATGCTCTGCATGGTAAACCTTCCCTCACATCTTTGTACCCTGCTCCTTTCTACCACGCTTGGTAGAGTATCTTGGGGGGCTATGAGCATAAAATTCTTTGCATGCATTTCACTGGGATTCTTAAACAGTGATTTTCTTGAAGAGGATGTTCACATATGTGCTCTACACTAGAGCACGAAGTACTGCCTGCTGCAGAGAAAATGGCGTCTGCTTTCATTTGTTGATGCATAGAAGTATTGACTAAAATGTTGACATACAGTATTTAAAAGCAAACTGATTGTCTTAACGCATTCTGAGAGATATCCTAGGTTAGATAATAATTAAAACCACAATTTAAGTTAATCTGTTCACCAAGTGTCTTTTTCAATCCCCAGTGCCATCCTTCTTCTAAAGAGTACTTGCAGAGTTTTAGCAGTACTTGACTGTTGTTTGCACTGCTTAGGTGTTCAGGAAGTAACCTTAAACAGGTGCAAACTGCATGCGGAAACAATTATATTGCTCCCTTAATTTTTGGTGGTATGGAATTGGTGATATGGAACACCTTTGAGTGATTGGAATATGAATTATATGTACATTCCTTAACATGTAAGAAAAAGATCTCTTATGTGCAAAAATTCCAAAACTCAGGTAAAGATTACTCTGGCAAGATAAGTTGGGCTATTATTAGTTAAAATGGGGCTAACTTGCTCAGAATCACTTTTTCCTTTTTTAACCCCCGCCTCCCTTCAGCACAGGTGTGCCTGGGGCTTCTACTAACTAAAACTTTGAAGACAATGAAATTGCAAGAATGCTGGGTCAGTAAGCTTCTCTTTAAATATCTCATTATTCTTTATGGCTAAAGTTAAAGGGGCTAGTTTGGTCTGTAGGATTGTGGTTGTCTGTGCAGCCTATAATTGTCTATGTAGTCTCATCTGTCTCCTCTTAAATGTAACTAGAAAGTATGAATTTGTACCGCAGGTTTATGTTTGGCCCCTGGACTGTCTGTTTCATGACATTTTTCAGGTGATGCTTTCTTGGCTATTTGGTGCAGATAAAGATGGCTTACATTCTTCAGGTGCAACATTTTTATTCATATTTTCATAACGTTTCTGCTGCTGTGTTAGTAATGGACACTTTTTTTACTTCCCCTTTCCTAGAGACTATATATAAAAGAAAAAAGGATATGTTTTCCTTGTCCCATCTTGCCTTGCTAGCTCTCACATAAATTGTTTTGTGTTGTGACTTTTCTAGTATTTCTAAATGCTTGTTTCTTAACCCTGTACTTCTTGCATTCCCTGCTTCATCTGATTGACTACTACTGCTTTTATATGATCAAAGGTAAAAATGTCTCCCTTGCATCCTATATCCTTGAGTGGATGATGTTTGTCTCCACAATTGCCTAATTCTGCAAAGTGCAAGCATCACACATCAGTGAAGAATTCGCATGTCCTAGGGAAAGCAGGACATGATCCTTCTTTACCACAGAAAGGTTTCTAGAAAAGCTTAGACTGACAATGTGGTAGCTATTACTCAGTTGAAACCTTTGATCCTAGGGATGTGCAGTTTCAGTGGCCTCTTATATAAAGGTATTAACAGTTAGTTTTCACCAGAATAATTATTTATATTATTTTTTTTTTTTTAGGTTCCTTCCCCTCTTTATGCCTTTCCCTCAAAGGCAAATGGATATTCTACTATGATAGGTCCTTTGCTCTTTCTTTGCATTGCTTTGTCACTGTCACACAGTCACTGATGAACTAATGTTGCAAACTAAAGTGTGGTCACTTAGATCATGAAAAAGTTGATCTTGCCATAGTTGGACACCTACCAGTAAGTAGTTCAAAGCTATTTTTTTCTAGCTTGTGGCTATCTTAAGATCTTTCCTATGCAAGAAATCAAGTCATAAATATAGTGGATATTTCTGTATGTTATTCATTGCATCCAACTTGTGGATTGGCTTTGTTGTCCAGTTGCCTTCCTACAGACATCCATTGAAAGTAGGGAGACATGCCAGTTTTACAGCTTTCTTCTACCGGAAACCAGTTACTGTTTTCTCCTTTTGTACCATTTAGTTGTCTAGCACAAATGCTGAGTCATGGATACCCACTTCTGTACTCAGTTTCTCATCACAAACCTGTACAAAAGGGAAATACTTTCACCCACAAGTTGTTCTGTTAGTCTTGCTTAATCAACTTTTTTGTGGAAGTGCATTGGTACTGGCAAGAACTGCACTGTAGCCTTTTTTTGACCCATTTTAATTCACCTCTAACTTTGATGCTAGTGAGAAAAATATAGACTGACTGTTGTCCCAAGGAAAAATCATATGTTTTGGAATGGCACTTTACACGTACAGGGTGTAACAGAACAGTGGAGAACCTAAAAATACATGCTTGGGACAAACATTAAAGAGAAATGAATAATTGTTTGGACTGATCTTGAGGAAAGAATTTTTATGACAAAGAACGATATTAAACAAAGTCCCTTTATCCCCCCTTGTAAGTAGTTATGTATGGTGTCAAGCTCCTTTTTATATTTAAGACGGTGTTATTCCTTTCAAATGGAAGTGACTGAGGACAGAAAAAAGACTGATTAAAGGAAAAATTATTTTCAAAATGTTAGACAATGAGGATCACTTAAAGGCAATAATGAATTAAAATACTTTTCCATGTCCTAACATTCTGCAGCTGAATCTGTACCTGCATTCAGTGGAAAAAAAATCATAAATTGAAATGCTGTGTGGAAAGAGCCATGTAAAAATATGATTTATAGGAAATAAGCTTCAAAGTTACTTCTCAACTTCTTTTCTTCCCCAAAAGCTGGGATCAAAAACTAGGTCAACAAGCCCATTTAAATAGCTTATTCCACAGTGTGGTTTAAATTAGTGCTAGTGACAAGTATATGAAGTGCTGTGCATTTTGTGGTTTTTTTTTTTTTTTTTCTTTTATAGCATATTGGTTAAATTTAGAATTGTTCAAAGTGGCAGTTATACACAAGCCCCCAAGCAAATCCTCAGATCTTTCAGTCAGTGGACTTAGTTGTTTTTTTTAAACATATAGCATGTTGGCATAGTATTTGCAAACCAGGCATTTTGTCTGAACATACAATTAGAGTAATGAGCACTAATGTTGGTGCACTGGTAGAGCCCCCTTGAATTAAGGAGTTACAATTTCAGCTCAAAGGGTAATGCGTTTATATGCTCTGAGCACGTGACTCTGACTCCCAGCTTTGTCTAGGAATCCCTCCAGAATGGTGATTTTAATCTAGAGACAAGTTGAAACCTTTAAGTATCACTGAACAGAACTGCCCTTGTAACGTTATTTAGTAAAGATAGGTCAGGCAATTTTGATCAGACAAATGGCCTGAGATGAAAGAATGATTGTAGGCAAGCAAATGGCTTTTGCAGAAGCTCTGTTCTTGCTTCAAAAGCCATATTTTGGCTTACGATCTCCCTCTCTGCCTCTTGAGAATTGCCAGAAACAATTCTGGCCCTCACATTCAGAGGCACCTAATGCCAAGGTAAAGGGAGAGGTTTCCAGCCCAGCTAGAAACCTTTTGTTACTGTGCAGCAGGGTTCTCATCTGTGCTCTGACTGTGAAGATACCAGCAGAGCCAAGTGAATAATGAGGAAATCTACTCACTAATGTTTTGACAATTGCTAAATAGAGTTTTGCTTAGATCATGTTTGCACCTATTTTATCTACTGTAGAGCTTTTTGTGAAAATCTGTGGGAGTGAAGTGTTTGCTCAAAAGAATACTTGCAGGGAACTATTTCTGGACTGTATTCATGATTAATTTAATCAAAAAGCAGTTTTTCTCACTGAAAAGAAGTAGCTGATTAATGATTACGTCATAAGTGAGGAAACAGAAACAGAGAATAAATCAGTGTGTTAAATTGGAGCTCATTCCTTTTCAGAGCTCTACATAATTCAGCTGCAGCAGCATGTCTTTGGTAGCTTTTTTTGTATCCTGTTCTCCAAGTAATGATATCCTTGTCACAGTCTCCCTCCTGCCCTGCTCTTGTATGCCATTCTGTTTTATATAGGTTCTCATTCTGCTTTCGTTGTGAAGTATATGAGTAACTTGCAAGTGCAAGGTACGTGAGGTGACTAGCATCTATCATACTTGGCTTGTTCCTTTCCTACATGAGGAATTAGAAACTTGGTCAGAGTGATTTGTTTTGATATGATTGTTTTGTTTATGGAAAACAAGATAAAGGAAGGGTGAGGTGCATTTGGAGTGAGAATTGATACCATTTGGGATAGTCATTGATTCCTCTGGGAATTTGTTTGAGGCTCTATGGCAAAGCCCCATATCTCAAGCCTGTTAGCTTTGTGTTATGTTTCTGTACTTGCATATTCCAGCAAAACTTCTGTCACATTTCCAGCCTTGCTTTGCTCTTGTTTCTTCCATAATTGTCTACTAATTGGAATAGACATTTGAAAATCCTGAGAAACTGAGGCATAAAAAGAGCTGCCAACAGTGAAGTGCTTTTCCTCCCTTGCTGCTTGTTTTTTTTTCCCCTAATGTTGCTGTTGGAGAGGCTACTCATTTGTTCTATGAAAGGTGAGACACTGGGAAAACGAAGTGAACAACGAGGGAAGTGACTCCCTATTTTCTAAGCCATCTATTGAGTCTGGTAAATTCCATACCAAGTGCTGCCAGTCAGGGCTTACAGTACCCTAAGAAACTACAGTAAACTTTGCTTGGAAATGACTGTGTTGCTTGAGTTATACCTAAGCTTTAGCAAATAGTCTGTATATGGAAAGGCACTTAAACCCATATTTATGTGATTGAAGCATGTGTTTAAAGTAAGCAAACAATCGAGCAGGAATATCAAGAATAATTTTGTGTCTTGAACCTGTGTTGCAAGTCTATATTAATAGAATTCTTCACATAAAAGGGAGCATTGTGTGAATATCAAGATGAGTTAGGTACAATACGACAGGGCTATATAATACCACAACCAGTTACAAATATAAGAAGTCATTTGAACATATATTTTGTGCAATGAATTGATCTGACGATGTTTCACAAATTTCTGTAAGAAACTTAAGGTACTGCTTCTCTGAAGAATATTCATAAGGTATGATGCTATCTTGAAAGGTTATTTAAATTCAAGAAACCCTTTAAGAAGTAATTAAGTTTTAAGACTGTTTTAAGAGCTTGAGAGATTTAAGAGATGAAGGAATAAGCCTTTATTTGAAACAGTATCAATTCATATTAAATCTGAAGGATATTTCAGGGCTATCTCCTGTTTAGTATTGAAAGAAGAACTCTAAAGAAGCTCTGAGAATTTACTGCCACAAGAATATTGACAAATTACTCTGTCTCAGAACTAACAGACTACTTATTCATGGGCTGAAGATGAATTTCCTGTTTGCTTGTGCAAGAAAGCAGCAAGCAGACAGGTAAGAAAGCCTAAAAAAAAAATAAATTCCACAATATGGCATGAAGACTGGCAACAACCCCCTACCATTCCAGCACTGTGGTGACCTTGCCATGACTGCATGACCAAGACTGAAATTATGATGTTCCACCAGGAAAGTGTATTAAAATTAAGATCGTGTTTTAATTTGAAATTGAAAAATGATTCTAAATTAAATCTGTGGCAAAATGCTCGGTATAAGGTAAATGAGCTTAAAGCGCTGCTCTATGTAGATCTAACTGATTTTGGACAATTACTTAACTGGAATTTAATAGGCATATTAATGAATTTCTCTCCCCAAAAATCAGAAACTCTTGTGTATCAGATGCCATATGACTCAACTACAACCACAGATACTTGCTTTTTATAATATACTAGATTTTCCGTAGTAAACAGCTTATATGTCTGCCTTCCATGCATTAGTGGGATTTCCTTGCTTATCTCTAAAGTTTTGTTTACCTATCACTTACCCTAAAATATGTTTTGTTTTCATTTTGAATGCATAAGTATTTTGACATTAAGGTTAACCTCACTGTCAGATGTCCCAACGATGACTAAATGTTTTCTCAGGAAGAAAGAAAGGTGTAAATGCTGAAGATGTTCCCTATTTGTCTTTTTTTTTTTTTTTCTCTTTCTTAGCAATACCACAAAAATCATAGTTAGTTAATATTAAACTCATCACTTTGCTTCATTTTGATTGTGAAATTTCCTGAGTTATACAGCTGACTTCATAACAGTCCCATCCATCATCTTTCTTTGAGAGAGAGAATCATTAAGTTTTCCCCTGCTGTGTCTTGTTTCTCTAGGCCCTCTCTGGTAATCTTCTGGATAAATTTCTTGATGCTGAACCGTATGAAACACCATCTTCTGCTCCTCACATCTCATATAGGAAACTGAATAAATATCCTAAGACTAATTATTAGGAAAACATTTCTCTGTGAATAAGCCGAATGAGCAAGGCTAGCATAACTGAAGTTGGATCACTGGCTTATCTGCAGTGATGTTACCCTGAATGATCCATGTAATTTTGAAGTATTTAAATTTCTAAATTGATCTCTTATTGTTCACTCTACCTCTGTTACATCACAGCTTGCTTTTTGCCTCTCTCAACGATCTCATGGTAAAAGGAAATAAATATGCTCATGCTTTAATAAGCAATTAAGCTTTTTGTTATACCCTTAATCTTTCCACAGCAGTGAGGACAACTGGCCTATCCCAGCAACAATTTCTTGCTACTTCTAATATAATGAGATGACTCTAATACAAAATTTTCTATTTTATTTTTCTATTTTATTTTGCATGCTCTTGATATGATGCCTATCTTAACCATACAGCCCTGGAAAGAATCCAAATCATATGGAGCTTGACTCTGGAGAAAGTGTTAACAACAGGGTAAGTTGCTAACTGCTTTGCTTTTTCCTGTTCTGTTTTGATAGTGAATCAAAATGGCACTCTGTGGTTCCTGGCCAGAAAAAATCACAAACAGCTAAGGCTTTCACTCATGAAGCAATTTCAGTTAGCTTTGCATAGATGTAGTTACTTTAAGACACGTAATCCACGTAATATTTACATTTTTGTGTTTTATAATGCTTGAAGCTTAGTACAAGTAAAACTAATAGATTTTAATTTCATTTTTTCTATTTAACACAGAATTAACACAGGCTGGGGATGCCCAAGGAGCTGGGAGGGGACACAGCCAGGACAGCTGACCCAGACTGGTAGAAAGGGATGTCCCACACCATGTGGTGTCATGCTCAGCAATAAACTGGGGGGGGAGTTGGCTGGGGTAGCTGTTGTTGCTTGGGGCTGGCTGAGCGTCGGTTGGCTAGTGGTGAGAAATTGCATTGTGTGCCACTTGTTCTTGTTTTATTTTTTTCTTTGCGTTTTTTCTTTTCTTATTAAACTGTGAAAACTCATTGGTTGAGATAAGGACACTTACTTTTATTGATGCTCTCCCCCATCCTACTGTGGGGGTGGAGGGAAGTGAGTGAACAGCTGTGTGGTGCTTAGCTGCCTACTGGGTTAAGCCACAATGATAGCAAGGCATATGAATGAATTCCCTGGTGATTTTTCCTGAGAATCTAGGCATGATTCAATGAATCTCTCATCAGTTTGGGTGTCGATTCCCAAACAGTGATTCCATACTCTGTTTTTAAACTCCGGTTGTTTCACCTTGCACTGGCTAACATCACTTCTCATGAGCAGTCAGGGTGATCTACCAGCCACGTTTGGAGGCATTTTTCATGTTTACTCCTAGCTGTAAGAACCAGCCACACAGCAACTCTGGCTCCACTCTAAAATCATGATTTTTTTTCTGCTCCTGCAGCTAAGGCTGTGCTCCCAGAGAAGATGTGGACCTGCGTTTGATTGGACTCCTCTCAAATAGCCCTGCTGTCCTCAGTTGGGGGTCTGTCCATGCAGATGGACAGGCTTATACTGAAATACCTGCAAGACTGGCTTAAAGATTGACCTGAACCACTAACAGTATTTTGGAGTCAACAAAATCCTAAATTATCAGTTCCCTTAACGCATTTTGTTTTCCCTTTATTTATTTATTTAAAATTAAAATTGCTCTTTTTATTAGAAAAGTCATTGCCACGGGGAAAAAATATTGCTACAAGCTAACGTGATCATAAATTCTGGGAGACACAGCATCTGAAAAAACCTATAAATTGAAAAGATTACAACATTTCAGACTTCTTGTCAGGCACTCTTTTTTTCTTGTTTTTCTTCCTACATTATTACTGTCCCTACAGGAATGATGGATGACGGAGAATGATGTTCCCATTAACTTAAATTGTTACCCATAAACCCTCCAGAGATTTTTAATTAATATGAAAGTTTACTAGGTATTGGGCTCATTGTGAGAGCCTGCTCGTGGCTCTGTATTTTTGCCAGTGCAGTCTAGAAGTCCATAAATCTTCGTGGCTTTGGGATTCCCAATATGTCCCATTATGATGAAAAAGTGGCGTCTGATGCAGCAAGTGTAAATACTGTATAGAAGTTCAATAAAGTGTTTCATTCTTCACTGGTGAATTACAGCTCTATGGAACATAAATAAAGCAGAGCAAGGAGAACTAAAATATGAGGAATAGGTGTATATCACCCATGTTATCTGGAATGAAATTGTTTCTACTGCAGTGACAAATTATTCGTCTTCCATTTGCATTTGTGTCTTGTGTTGCACCACTTCAAAGACAGCTGTTTGGTATTATGCATTAAATCAAACAGTTAAATGATAGATTTGGTTATTCCCACAACTTTTCATGGGATAAATAAGACAGGTTGAGTCTGAGACCAAGGGCTGCAGTGCATGGTTTGTCAGTCTGGTAAAGTCTGTGAGAAGAAACAGTTATCTTTTAAGAAATCAGCTTTATATAGTTGAAAGAAATGGTGCTTTTGGACACACTCTTCCTTGGCTGACCAGGGTAAGACACTTACAATTCATCTGTGTTTTATTTGGGGTATGTGTAGGGAGTTACTCATTAAATTAATTTTGACCACTTTGTATTCAGTACGGTGCTCTTCCCCCTTGCTGGTTCACAATAAAAATACCCCTTTGAATGTAAAGAATAGAGAAATGAGACTTCACCCCAGGAAGGAATCTGGCTGCCTGATAAGCTAGAGATGTGGATGGTTCGGTATTCAATTCTCTATTACAAATAGTAATAGTAATAAAAATGTTTGCGCTAGAGGCAAGAAAGTTGAAGTACTTCTATCCAATCATGTGGGCTTGGTCTTTGGTGCCATTTAACTCTTTTTTTGCTTTCACACGGGACTGATTTAGTTAGCTGATCAACCAGTGTGATTCTCGTAGTTATTTCTGAAGGTCCTGTGATATCCCAAGTATGCTCAGCTGTCTGGAGGGACAGCTGGATGCGTGGGGCTGTCTGTGACCTGAGGAAAATGCATCTGTTGTAAGAAGCAAGTTACCTCAACATTTCTGCTTGGTAAAATCACTCTGTCTCCATGATGGCGGCCACAGTGATGAGGGTGTTTCAAACCCAAACATCAGTGCTGCTCTGCAGGGCTCTGTTGAGGCCACGGGGGATGAAGCTAGTGGGAGAGGGAGATATATAGCAGATGTATGTGGCTGTCGTCAGGCTGCAATTATGAACGCTCTCTTCCTCATTCCATATTGGTTCTGGCACTGTGTGTAGTACAGCAGCTGCAAAAGACTTTGGCTTTCTTTATTTCTTTCTTGTGTGCAACCTTCCTTTCAACCATATGGAAGGAAACTATATTAGAAACTACAGAATCAGGCCTGGGGATTTGGATCTTTCAATAAATACCTCCACCACCTGCCCCAACAAACCAAAACAAACACTATAAGTGCCCTGGCCAAGACCTGCCTTGTTCAGCATCTGCCCATGATGGGCTTTGCTGTTGTATTGATATATGAATTTTCCTAATTCAATCACTAGGGTAATCACTTAGCAAAAGATATGATGACAGAAGTGAAAAGGACTTCATAGATCATCAAATTCAAGCTGCTGTGCTAAGCATATTGTCACATTACCTTATTGATAAATGTGCCAGATCTGTCAAAATTGGTTAGGATGTTTGGTCCTCTTACCTGTATGAGCAGTGTATTCTAGAAATGTATTTGTCTTATGTAGGGTCCAGTCTGCACTTATTTATAACATGGTTATATCTGTTAGCTCTTCAGTTTGTTCTGCACTTCAAGTTCAACAGCTCTTTTCTCCCTCTGATATTTGTACCTTGGTGTATTTATACACAGAAGTCTGAAGATTTCTCTACCACTTTTATTTTTATTTATTTTTTTAAATGGATATGGGGCCTCTCATGTAAGATTCCTCTGATTCCTTCATTCCTCTGATCGTTTTAGTCCTCTTCTGTCCTGCAGTAGTCTTATTTCATCATGAAAACAAGTAATTGGAATTCATAAGCTTAATTCTAGATGAGGTCTTACTGAGGTAATGTACAGTGCTCTGACTTCTTATACCATTTGTGATGTGTCATACCATTGTATATGTCTTTATGTCTGTACTTACGGTTTGTGATCATTGTAGTCTGCATAATCAGACATTTCCAGCTAGTGAACTCTGAGTCTTTAGTTGAAATTCTTGTTATGTGCCAAAACTTTGTCTATAGGATAAGATCTAAGATTCTCTCTCCTTTCCCAGTTTAAGGGGAAGCAAGCCTTGATGGAGGGCTTAGATGGGAGCCTTAGATGGGAGGACATACAGTGTGCTTTGGACATGGTCCTGACCCTCAAGGCTCAAGAACGTAGGTTGCAGTGTCTGGAATGCCTATGCTTTTTATATTGTGAATTATTTGTTGGTTTCACTGCATTTATTTTGCTTAGTATTTTCATTTTATCTCCCTGTTGTGTCATCAGAGCAATTTATTACTTTCACAACAGCAAGTGTCTCAATACCATTTAGATGGATCCTCCAGTCTTCATGGGTAAGTGAGAAGTATGGCTAAAATTTGGCTATTTTTGGCTATTTTTTTTATATGGCTAAAATTTGGGTGCTTCTGGGCTCAGATGGAGGTAGAAAATATAGTATGTTCTGGTGGCCTTTTTGGCATCCCCCTATGGGATCTATTTACAGCTGGAATGGAGATATAGAATTGAAGTGAGTTCTATTGTAAAGCAAGGTGACTTCTTCCTAGGACACTATACATAGTATTTCATCCATAACTGTAGCAAGAGCTGCTCTGCATACCCAGTGCATTACTGGTCTTGTTTAACAGCAGGAATATAACTGTACCAACTGCATCTTCACTAAATTTACAGGTTAAATCAAGAGACGCTGCGTTTGGCTTACACACAAGATTGAGGTCAAGGCATGAGTGCTCTGTTTCTCGTCCTTGCCACAGACCTGCTAGGATAAGTGTGGGTCAGACTCTGCCCTTTCCTTTCTTTGTCTATAAAACTTTTACACACATCATCAGTTTAAGTCAGTGACACCTTACAATTTGAGTTCAGCCATGACCTTTACCTCCAGAGTTTCAAAGCAAGTGGCATGTTAAGGTGTTTTGGCGATGTTGCAAAAAATGTGGTAATGATTATGTGAAGTCAGTGAAAGAAAAAAAATTTAAAAAAAGTAACATATTCTGTATGTTCCTTCAAATTCAGCAGATGAGTCACTTACAGTGGATTTTCTAAGGACTTTTTGCAGTAAGTCATATCTTGTGGCAGATACATTGGCCATACCTGTACTGAAAGGCCATAACCAGTTATCTGGGTTTTAGGAGCAGAAGGGCTAGAAGCACGTCCATATTTCATGTTTGTTGAGTTTCTCATTTTCTTTCTTATTTCTTCCAAGAGTTTTGTCAGCTTCCCTGTAGGACCAAGAGCTCTCATGGGCTGCTTTCTCCTCAGTGCTCACTGCCAGGAGGGTAACGAGGCCTAACTTAGAAATGCTGTGTGAGTGGCAAGCAGCTGAGCAGTCTGATTCAGTGTGTTGCTGTATACAGCACTGTAAATCTGGCAAACCTAATTATACACAGAGGGATAATGACAACTCCATATGGAATGGAAAATTGTTTGCACATAGATTTTGGTTCTTAACTCTTCTGGTCTTCCTGTAGTTAGTAGGCAGGCAGCAGCCTCCAAAACTAACAGCAATACTTTGTCTTGTCCAGCTGGCATGGAAGATTTAATTTCACATGAGCCAGCTGGCTATCTCCTTGCCTCCTTTCACCTAAGAGACTGAAATATGTCATCCTTGAGATATGACCAGACTCTTGGAACTTACAGCTATTTCTGTAAAAGAAACAGCATTATTAGTGCTTCATGTATGCATTACTGTAGAGCTATAAAAATATGAAATATACGTATATGTATGTGTATGTTTTATCTATTTTATGCACAGATGTTAAAACTAAGATGTATACCAATGAAACTTCAAGTCTACAAATAGAAATCTGGAAAAAGAACCAGGAAATGAAAAAGCCAAGGTACTCGATTTTCATTTTGACGAGTCTTACTTACCCTGCCATGCATATGTGGTAGCCTTAATTATCAGCTGGATTGTTTAAATATGCAGCTAAATTTATTCCACATATGTAATCGGAGGCATTGATATTAGGAGGATCAGTGTACTGTCATTTCCTATATTTGTGGACTTAATTTATTACACTTCAATTTAGCACTACTGGGTTTTGTATTTATTTTCCTTTTTCTAATAAATACAAAAAATATGAAGAAAGAAAAAAAGGCTTTTTGTAATAACATGCTTTATAAGTAGTCCTTCCAGGCTGTGAAAGTCACATATCTGGAACAATGAATTGAATGGGACATTATAACATTTACTGATGCTGTTGTTTGGCTGAATCTTGATTTTGCACAGGCAGCAATGTTATCAGTCTGAGCTGTGAATCATTCCCAGGAGAATGTAGAATTCATAGAGCACTGAAAGTGAGAAAGGCGCAGAGAATTCCCCCATTTGGGTGTGGTGCTAGAGCAATATTAGTGATATCTCATTAAGTTGCTTATGTTTCCTTTAATGTTATTTGTTCCATCCAGCAACTACTCATCCTGCTGAGCGCTGTTTCACAGCATGGGGAGTGAATGGTGTTATTCTGTGTATCCCTTTTTGATTGCTCAAAACATAGAAAATGACGAAATAAAGCAGTTTTAAAATTATCCAAGCTTGCAGGATTAAAAAAAAAATGCATTTTTTAAAAGTGCTAACTGTGGATTCTTGTCTTGCATCTCACAAACAGCAGATGTGATACAAACTTCTCCAACAAAAACCCACAATGTCTACAATGCTTATTAGAAGCAACCAGAACCCCACCTTGTCTCACATAGGTAACTAGTGTTATTTGTCCACTGGGTGCCTGTTTCTGGTGGTACCAAGTGCCTTCATTTATATTTGCTAATACAAGAAGGGTTTTATTTAAAGAAGCCTTTAAATAAGGCTAAATATTCACTTGAAGTAAAGTGTTAGTATAACTTTCTTCCAGGGTAATGAATGAGGATTGTAGCAATGAAATCTCTAGAATCCACTTACTGTGATTATTCAATTCATGAAGGTAGTATTTCAAGTAGTTAAAACAAAGGGGCTACAGATTTTAGGTTATTACGTTCTAAATTAAGGTACCGCTCCATCGGTTTTCTCAGAGCAATGTGTACAGTCTTGCCTAATGACTATTACAAGGAACTATTTTTTTGTGGTTGAGCAGAGCAGGGAACTGGCAAGAAGGGTCTCAGAGGATATCAGGTGCTGCTTGTGCTGGGATTGCTGATCATGCATTGCTCAGTGCTCTCATCTGTTCTGAACATTTGTCATCTGCTCCTGCGATCTCCATCTTCTAGGTGAAGAAAATAGTCTCTTAATGCTTATTGCATCTGGCATTGTGAATAATGTATGTTAAGGATACTGAGGATGGAGCCAAGTAAATCACGTGTGATATCAAGAAAATAATGCCATCATATAAGACTTTTATAAGCTGACTTGGGAAGCTCATCTACACTGTTAACCTTATAAAGATACTGAAATAAAAATAGGGTGTTCGCTCCTGATGAAATGCCCTAATTAAATTCTTCACACCTTTTGTAAGTTTTAACTGTGATTATTGGTGTCAGCAGTGAAATAGAGGGAGGCAGTTCTTAAAGCTGTCTAGCACCCAAATTGTTTGCAATAGCTTTTCAGCCACAGCCGCCTCCAAGGGATGTTATAGTGATATACCCAGGAATGTATATAACTGTACTGAGCACAGCAGATCTCCGATGCCAAGTAAAATCTCCAATAATTGGATTCTACCCATAAAAAGGGATGTAGTGCAATTACTAAGTCCTAAGACTTCCAGACAATGGATTACATTGTGAAGGTGCTTCTTAAATTTAAGTGAAATGTGTTGTTGAAGATGAATTCCCTGAAGATTACTAGCAAACGCATTGCTTTTGTGGGATATTCAACAATTTGGATGGTACAGACAAGATGACTTTCATTCTAATTTGTCTTTGTACATGGTTTATAATATCCCACCAAGTTACTTCTGGGTGTGCGATTTTTCATGCTAGTTCTTCTCTCAGAAGTGTATTTTTTTTAAAAGGATTTCAAAGAAAATCGTTTTTAGCTCTGAGTGAGCTGAGCGTGAAAAGAAATGTTCTGACACACTTTTATGCTCTGGTTGCTCCAGAAGCGTTTAAATTTGAAAACTGCAATTGCAATGGGTAAGTCTCGGCCTCTCACATAAAATGTTATAAACACACAGAAATTATATTAAAACAGCATTAATAAATGCTGTTAATAAAAATGCTGGCCAAAAACCAACAAAAAGTTAGGCAATGACAGAATGAACATTGCTAGAGAATCCTTAATTCAACCCTGCTCTGTGCACAAGTTATGACAACTTTTAAGTGCTGTTTTTCCTGTGCTCTCTCATCTGGTATTATTGTCCATACTGAGTCTCTCTTATCAAGTTTCTGTTTCCAGATTGAGTTTTCTCTCCCAGAATTCTAGCGTTACCCATCCACACTTATTTCCGTTCCCTCCCTGATTTCCTTGACTTGCAGTCTTACTTTTACGTTTACTCCTGAATCTCTGTGGCTTTTTTTTTTTTTTTCACTCTGCATTTTTATGTCACCTTCCTACCATTGGCCAGTAAGAAATGAAACTGTAGTGAATAACAACACAATCCATGTCGTATTTCTTATGTGCCTATCTTAAGGTGTGATTTAACTATGAGAATCTGCTTGGGAACAAACTTTTAGAGGGGATAATTTTCCATACTATGTCCTCAGTCCAGTGTATTCCATTCTTTTGTTTTGCAGCTCCATGTCATTGCTATGCTGTCCTTTGGGATTTCCATGGGGGTTCTGCTCTAATGCAAAGCCCTTGAAAGTGGGTAGAGCATGTGAGCTCCAACAGTGGAAAGGTAGAATGTGGCTGGTGAGCGCTTGTGCTCCACAGTGATGCTCAGAGCAAGACATCATGTTGCCGGGGGCATCTCTCTTGCCACTGTCTCCTGCTTTGACTGATTGTGGTTTTCCCCTTCCTGCCTAGAGCAGCAGTCTGAACGAGTGGATCACATCTGCCTCAGCTGGGGTCCACGTGTCCAGATCTTGCTAGGACTCCAGGAATTTTTACATCAGAGGCACCACCAAGTAGGTAATTGCCTCATGCTCTCCTCTACAGCTCAGTCAGTACACGCTGCTAAGCTACTGCTTCTGTAGGTGAAAATGGCCTCTAAAGTATTATCTTGTTAGTATAGCTAAGGTTGTTATCACAGAACAAGTAAGAAAGAATTCATTTTGTAGCAAAATGCCATTGAATCTTTAGTTGTTGTTGATGCTCTTAACTCTCTTAAAATGATCACAGCACCATGCCACAGTTCTATTTTCTAAAACCTCAGCATATCAGTATTTAAAAGTGTGTTAATAGATAACTTCTAACAAAAATATTAGAAATGTCTGTTGGAGGAGGCTGTCTAGAAAAACTGATATTTACATGTCTATATTTCGCCAAACATATGTAAGCATGCAAATGGTGTGCAACTGTGAAGCTATGTGCTCTTCTCACTCTGACTTTCCTCATATCTGTTTCCCACCCTCTCTTTCTGTCTTTTTATTAAACTGACTTTTTCCACATTCTCCTAGGTTAAATTAGTTTAGGTCTATGGGGAAGGTTATTGTGTATACATGGCATCAACTGGAACAACCCCCTGCAGGCTTGTGGGACATTGCTGGCCTGTGCTCTGTACTCCTGCTATTCTTGATGATCAGCCTGCCGGGAGGTACAAACGCACTGAACAAAGCAAACCAATGAGCCCAGCTCATTGGGTGAATTTTAACCTTAATTTAGTTTGAGAACTTCCAGAGCTTTCTCACTGATATTGTAAAAAGCTGACTTCCATCTTTAATTTTATATGGGGTAAGTAGATCTGGCTAATTTGATCCCCAGATGTTCAATTCTCAAAGAGGGCCATCATTCTGTATTAAATAAAACTGGGAAAGAAGGAGCCTGAGGAAGATCTATAGAATGATGAAAGTTTGTTCCAGTTCAAAGTTGTTGTTGATACTGGGTACAATCCAAAATCTCTTGATGCCAGAGGAAACGTTTCCACTGAGGTCACCAGATTTGAGATCAGGGCTAGCGTAGTCAGTGTGCTGCTCCTCTGGTGTGCTCTGGTACCTGATTACCTGGGAAGGTGGGCTGTGTCAGCGGTGTTTTTAGAGATCTATCTCCTAATGCTCCTCTTCTTGATACCACACATGGTGGATGCCCACTCCTGTTTGTGTAATTTACCCTAGTCAGCTTTTTCTCCTCCCAGGTACTCTTTTTTTTTTTTTTTTTTTTTTTGTGTGTGTGTGTTCTTATAATAATAGTAGAGTAATAATGAAAATCTGTTTTGAGAATCCAGGCAATGCCATGAAGAATAATGGATGAATCAGGCTTCTAGTGATCTGCTCCAGTACTGTTGTATGTCATAAGCTCAGGTACCAAACCTTGGTCTCAGCAAACCCCACAAGAATGCAGCCAACACTGGGGCTGAGTGGCTCCCTTGCAGAGAGTTAGAGCTTGGTGGTTTCCATTTGACTCTGCTTGTCAGGAAAACGTGCCTTGTGGGGCAGTCTTGTAGCTGAATTGATTTCTCAGTTGTGTCTTATGATCCATATCGCCCTTTGGTGTTGCTGATCATACTATTTTCTCTTTTGTTTCATCTGCCTGTTTTTTATTATTATTCTTTTTTTTCCAGGCTGTCTGTCTCTGTGCTGCTGAAGCTTCCCATTTTCTCTTCCAATTTGCTTTTAGATGGAGTGGGATGGAAACCCTTGTCAGATAGCCTGTCTGGTGGTTAAAAGATGCCATCGCCCTTAGCCAGATAATCTCTTACCTCAATTTGGTGTCCCAGACATGAAAATACTTTTCTTTCTGTCAGAGCAGTGCAAAATATTTAACTCTTTCCAATATCAATGCTTTGTCTGTGACTGTAGCAACTGTTGATAACAGATTAGCTGCTATGGTAAACTTTGCTTTATGGACAGTGTTATTTTGGGCTCTGAGCTGGTATAGGTAATTTTCTACCTTTGAATCTGTTTTGCCACAAATAAGAAGGGAATAAAAATACTGGTGGTCTTTCTGATATGCTTTGAAATTCATTGCTGAAAATTGTTACTTTAAAGTTAGACGTTATCAACTATAATTATAATCAAAACCATACGACCACTATGCGTGAGAAGAAGGCAGCCTGATAGGCTGTAAGTGTAAAGAACTCAGGAAATTCCAGCCCTTGCTGTAGTTGAGTGACACTGTAGGCATTTTTTAGCACCAATATTAGCTGTTCATTCTGTGAATAAAGTGGAGAATAGGGTAAGCTGCAGTGCTACATATTGAAATTCCTCTCTGTATTTAATTTCTCTGCTGTGATTTTGCATTAGCATAATCCTTTGACCTAAATGTGAAAGTATTGGCAAAGGACTGAAACCTGAAGTCAGGTTTGGAGGAGCTTAGAGCTGAATAACCTGCTGTATTTTGCAAAGGGCTTTAGGCTGGGGAATGTGGGTGAGAGCAAACGTACACACATCTGGAACTGATGAACCTGAGGATACAGGCTCTCTTCTGATATCTATGACTTTTACCCCTATTGAACAGTTAGTTCTATCTTGGACCATGATAACCCGAGTGTTATTGTTGGGTATCTGGTTACTTTAAGACCTTCTGTCTAAAACACCACCTTTCCACTGGATTACAAAAATAAAAAGGCTTTGTTATCTCATATTCACATCAACTACAGTTGATTGCAAACTAATTTTAACATGTGAACACACCTGAAGCATGAAGTGTCAAATGAGAAAGCGGATCTTTGTTATTTGCAGATTTTAGATATGTGAACTAGTGAACCGGATAAATCAGCATGTAATTCTGTAGATGAAGAAGGTTTAAAATCTGCCTCCAAAATTTCAGCTGCTCCTGCTAATCTCACTTCCCTTGCCCATCTTTCCTGGACACCTGGGGACAGTCCAAGGACGTGCACAGGCTACTCTATAAATCTACGTTATAAAGGTTTGTTCATCAAAGTAATGCCTTCTCCCTTATTTGATTTTAATTTTATGATTTATTGGTACTAGTCCATGGCATCAGTGCAGTAAATTATAAATAAAAATAAAAAATAAAAACCTTGACTTCATTTAATAGGTGTTACGTATAATATCCCTGATGTGATTTTCTTTATTTTTTAGAAAAGAAGGAATGTCTTTATTGCAGTTATACTGGCTCAAGCTCTGTGGTGAAGGAGCAATAAAGTTGGAAATTGCATAATTCATCAATTTGGAAATGCTTGTGCAACCTAGTTCTGTTCTCCTATTTGTCTGCATCATGATACTAGCTTATTGCATTTCACTGCCATTTTATAAAAAGCTCAGAACAAATGCTTGTTTACAAGTGAAGCAAATTAGAGTCTACACTGAGTTGGTATAAATCAAGATAGTGAAGTGAAGACTCCCTTTTACTGAACTGCAACCATTTCTTGCTGCTGTCAGTAATAATAATGCAATGACTATAAAAGTAGCTTCCTTAGGTCTTAAAAGGATTACAACCATATTGGGCCACATTTCAAAAACACCTGACGAATTGCTGTAAATTTCCCCTGAAAGGAGATTGAGTTTGGGGGGACACAGATCACAGCCGATGTTAGTTAGAACACCATTTATGAAGTTTTTACGGTTAATAAGTAACTGTTCCCACACTGTGTTCACTTCTTTGCACAGTTCACATCTAGGTATGGCAGGAACAGCAGCAGGAGGCCAAACCCACTATATGTTTGTATGGAAGTGGGAGGTCGTCCTGACACAAATGGGGCATTCAGAAACTTGTTTGGGGTCCCTTGTGTAAGCAAGTGCATGTATAATCTTGTAGTTTTTGACTGCATATAGCAGTCTACTGTCTCTCTGAGCATGGTCCAAGTTATGCTACCACTGGTTGATGCAGCACTGTGCTACCAGTCTTGCACAGATTCACCAGGCCCTTGGCGTCCTGAGTTTACCAGTTCTTGGGAGACTCTCACACAGCCTCATGGCACTGTGGAGCCCTTTTCTGCAGATTTGTGCAGAGGGGCTTTTCAGTGGTGCTGAGATGCTGCCTGTAACCGAGGCAGATTGTGTGTGGGAGAAAAGATGCGATGACCCTGTTGTGTAGCTAGGGAACTGGGCCACAGCATCTCACTGGCTTGTCTCATTCCTGGCAAGAAGCCTGTAGCAAGGCTGTGAACTGAGCCCAGCATATCTGTATCCTCCTTGCTCAGTGCTTCTCTCTTAAGAACCACAGTCACTGCAGCTTGCAGCTCCTATTCTTTTTCCTTTGCTGAAAGATACGCAGTTGCAGTGTACTTGCTTTCCTGGATTTACTACCACTCTGGAGGTGGGCATCAAGATCTGAGGAAATCCTTAAAATATTTGTGATGGAGTCTCAGAGGCTTGGCTAGCGCACCCTTAGCCTTAGCCTGAGATGTTTGTTCCTCCTGGTGAACCAAGTGGAACTTCTTCCAGTCTTGAATGCATGAAGCGTGGGTAGAAAAGGAGCAGCCCAAGAGATGTGCCAGGTGTCCAAAAGGAATGGTTGCTTAAGAGAGTCTGTTCCTCGTGGCTCCTCTGCCCAACATGTCTAAATTATTTAGAGAATAAAGAATAGGCTGAAAGTTTGCAATATGTTAAATCCAAAAGGAGGGCTCAAAATGATTAAGAGAAATGATTATTGAGGCTGTGTTGGGGTCAGTTTTGCAGGGGCCAGTTTTGCAATTCCCTGTCTTTCTACTGTCCCCCATCCCAAAAGCTGAAAGCAACATTTGACAGACCCCCAGTCTGGATGTTGCTAATATTTCTTTAGTTAACATTGAAAAATTTTGTACGTGAGGATAAAATTTTTGACCGCATTGGTTTGGTGGTAATGGTGTCAACGTTAGGGTCTGCTGAGGATAGGAGTCATGACTAAGCCTAACTCTGTAACCTTATGTTGACCTTTTCTCTCATTAGGTCATTAGGAAAGCTCATTAGGTTTTATAGAGAAAAGATGATGTGGAAATTGCTTTTATCTTTAGGTAAATTCCTTCATGTAATATGGACTCTATGTTTAGAGTTTATAGACTAACTGTGAAGCATTGCTGCTTTTGAAAACACCACAGTGTGTTTTGAATGAAAAACATCTGGACATGGTTCTTTTTTTGCTCTGGCGTCTGTTGCTGTGCCAGTATAAGCCCGCAGCAACTGTAACGGTTGCAGGATTGGACACTTGGTCAAAATTATACAGCTGGGAATTTGATGTATTTTTATCAGCTCCTCAAAGGAGAAAAGCAAAGTCCTGGCTCTTTCCTTATCTGAATTAAAAACTAGGCATAGGGTGAGACTAGATCAGTCTGTAAGATCTGTTACCTGTCCCTACAGTACGTGATGCTGCGCCACGAGAGACTGCACTCTTCTGAACTTGCCCAGGCCTTGGAGAAGAACTCTGGCAGCTGCAGATGATTTCTTAGAGCAAAGTTCGGGAGACTTGGAAGCATTTGTGATAAAGCTAAAAGAGAGAAGTTGTGAAGACAAATAATTCTTCACTCTGTGCCTTGCATTCCATTGAGAGAGAAAGAGAGAGAGTGGTGCTCTGACACCAAATGAAAAGCATAGAAATTCCTTTAAACACCAGTAACTTCTATCATTTGTAGGTATTCTTCTTTGAGGTTTCAATGTTAATGTGAATTTTGTTTCAAAGACTTTTTAAACGAGGTTTTGGCTGAGTAAAGTTTGTTTCTCTTACAGTCAAAATACACTTCAGATTAGAACTGAATATTTAAAGTGGCTTGACAGTGCTGTTTTTTCAGTCCACTTTATGCTAGTGGAAGGGAACTTAATTTGAAGCTCCTAGTCTTAAAAGTATGTTTGAGGACTCTTAATTCCTTCTCCTGATATGCTTAGGAGTGATTATAATAATAAATTGAATAAGCTTATTTTAAACCATACTTACAGAAGGACATTATGCGGAACAGGAAGGAGTTAGATGCACAAACTGTATGTAATTAACTGAATTGGAATGCCTCCTTGAGATGAAGGTTTGATGACCTCTATATCTGATAAGTAAACAACCTATATTTGGCACTGTTGGGAAACAAGAGAGACAATCTAGAAATCTTTGGCCAGTATTAGACCTCAAATTTCCCAACTGGTTGAAGTAATCTTACTGTTTTTAAACATGTCTCTTGCAATAAAATGTTCTCCTTTTTATACTGGAAAGCCACCAGGCTTGCTGGGAATTTAAGGAAGGGGAAATGATGCCAGAACTTGGCTGAACAAAAAATGTGGAGTAACATTTTTGCTGTTGGATGGAGACATGTTTGGGCTTAGAAAAATTGGTGGCCTTTGCTGAAAAGAGAAATAGTTGAGCTTTTGCTTTTGGAACCCAAGAAAGGGAACAAATTCTGTAATATA
This sequence comes from Anser cygnoides, assembly GCF_040182565.1. Classification (NCBI taxonomy): domain Eukaryota; kingdom Metazoa; phylum Chordata; class Aves; order Anseriformes; family Anatidae; genus Anser; species Anser cygnoides. Next base: position 40,368,377 of record NC_089874.1, on the reverse strand, counting down.
TACTGAAATATGTCACATCAGGCAGGAAAAATAGGAAATGATAATTACAAGGAAGCATTGCGATTATATTTTTCTTGTGTAATTTATTTGAAAGTCATGGCTCAGGAAAGGTGTCTGATCCATAAAGTCTTGTTCTGTTTAACTATAATAGAATGACCTGACTAACATCTGAGCCAATTTCCCTATAGTGCCTCAAACTTGGAATAGGCAGAAAAGGAGTCGATTCCCCAGGCTGATTTCATGCATAGCTAAAGATGAGTAGCCAGAAATGGAAGAAGGAATGTGGAACGGTTCCATCAAAACTCTTGATGTAGTGAAACAGGTAAATATTGACTACTTTGAAATGTTGAGAATATTTTAACAGTGGGTTTGCTTAAAGGTGTATTGAAATCAGAAGGAGATAAGTGCCTAACCTACTTTTGTGAGTTGCACTGGATTTCTGGCTAAAACTTATGGGCTTTGCTGTCTTTGTAAATCTGTGGAAAATTAGATTTGTGTCAGGGCCCTGAGGACACTAAGAAGCCTTAATGGCCCTGACCAGTCTCACCTGGAACTTGCACCCCACACCCTGTCCATGGCTCAGGAGCATTAAGATCAACCCTGTGTTTAGCTCCTTGCCCTGAAGTTATAAGAGGAAAGCTGGTCAGTAGCACAGTCACAGCCAGTGCCCTGACTGGCCATGGAACCCCTTGATCCAAGCCTTAACCTGTGGACTGACTTTCTGGCTTGATCTTGGACCTGTCTCACCTCCATAGTATTGCCTTATGATCTGTACTCTCGGTTAGCTCTGAAACCAACTCCTCCCCAGCTGAGGGGGATGGGATAGGCCTTGGCTGACAAGGGAAAGACCTTGCTGGCCCTTATGGGGACCCCTGCCACTACTGGCTCACCTCCCATTAGGGAGCAGACCTGCTCTTGTTGCTTCCTGACAGCTTCTTGGTTTATTTATTTTAATTTATTATTATATTTTTTTCTTATGACAAAATAAACTGTCTTCAGACTTTTCTTTCTGTCTATTGACTTCACAGAGATGCATAAATTAGATCTGGTACCTAACCTTTAAACAATTAGTGCTAGATGAGCAGAAGCACGTCCACAGTGAATCCAGAATTCCCCTTCATCTCTAGGATTTAACTTTTTTTTTTTTTTTTTAACCTAATTCTCTTCCCTGAACTTGGCTGTTTCAAAGATTTTCTTCAGGTTTCCTCCATTATAGATCTCCATTAGCCATTCCCTAAAGACCAGATATAATCCTTTCATCTATCATGTGTGGTTATTACTGCCTGGTGCAACAAATCAGCAGAGCTTTAGCAGCTTTAGATGGATATCTATGTAATCTCTTCATAGGCTGGTCAGCAGAATCCCACTACTCACCAGTACAATGATCTTTCGTATTCATCATGTAAGCATTCAAGTGCTTAGATTTTTACTAATGGGAATACTCTGGAGAGAAGATAATAAGCTTCTAGAAAGGCAAATATTAATCTTGTTGTTTGAGGTTATACTGAAAACATTTAAAGTTGTGTGTCTTAAAATTTACAGGTTGATCCATGCTTGGTTATTTTCTTCATCGCATTCAACATTAGTTGAAAAGCACGGTCAATGAAGTAGGTCTTGTATAAGGGACATTTCAGTAGCAGTTAAGTACAGGTAAGCAGGAAATAGACAATGTATGCAGTAATGAATCTTAACACCACAGACTTAATGAGAACTTTGTCATTGATTTTACAGTGGGCTCGATTTCATGACAGACCTTCCTGACTGATAGAGGGGAAATTTTCCTAATTGATTAACTAGTTTCACATTAATAAATATTTGCTGAAATAATAAAAATAATGACATAATTTCAGTAATTATAAAGGAACGTGAAAAGTTAGATATATATGCAGATGACTCACAAATGCAAAAGATGTAAAAATTGTCAGAATTATTTGGTTTGAATTGTTAGTTCAGTTTTACTTTGCCTGTAACTGCTGGCAGTAACAGTTAGTGTCACTATGATTGCAGTGATACAGTTCAGAACAAAATCTGCTGTCAAAAACTGATCTCAACATTATACAGTGAGTCAGGGGACTGAAGAATAAAAATACTAAGCTTGCTATTTGTAAGTGGAAGAAGCATATCCAAAAGAGGGCCTGCTACTTAGGAAGCAGCTGTAGATTTTGTAATGATGCTTTTCATAGTAAATGATGGTTTCAAATAAGTATATTACAAATAACAAAAAGTCTATAAAATCTTAAGGTTGATTGCAAAATCAACAGGGTTTTAAAAAGAATGCTCTGTTAATACTCCCTGTTTTTACTACACAAGAGAATTTTCAGGGTGTTTTTTTTTTTTTTTTTTGGTGAATTTGGGACTTTCACATGTGTCAGAGTGGGAACCTAAGAGAACTCATGAAGAGGGCATGTTACCTGAGCCAAGAAGCAAATGGGCTTCCCCCATTTCTTCATGTGGAGAGATCCTAGCCTCACTTGTATCTTTGATGATGGGAAGAAACTAGTTCGGTTTTTGTGTCTAATTTTATTGTTGGGCATCATACTGAGTTTAACAAAGCCTCTGGGTTTTTAAACGTGACTTTTAACCGAGGTTGAGGTTCTGAGCATGGGGTTATTGGTGGCTGTATATAGTATGGAGGTACCCAAGGATAAACCAAAATCAAATCACCACAGGTATTTACAAACACAGTTAGTCACATGGGGCTTTATTCTCACAATTCTAACAAACAAGAATAATCACTATTCCATCTGAGGAAGTTGCTCATATCCTGTGGTGGAAGAATCAGCTCCAGGCATTGGCTCTAGCAGAATTTACTTTTGCTAGATAAATAAAACCCCCATTAGCTGCCAAATAAAAATCATTATCACATGGGTTTCCATTATGGTTGCTCAGTCTCTGGTGTATGGAGTAGATATCACCAACTAATCTCACATAAACTGCCCAGCAGGTGTCTGATAATGGCTTTAGGCTGATAGCAGGCAGGATCACTGTGCGGGACAGAGTTGCATCTCCCAGCAGTGTATCTAGCTTCTCTTGAAACCACAGCTCAAAACCACAGCTGTCATTCAGCATCCTCCCTGCAAGGCATTCTTGGTACTCTAAAATCATTTGTACTGGTTATTTCACCCTTTGGGTCTTCCTTGAGCAATTTAATTCATAAAACAAACAACACTTACTGTACGTAGTGCAGATTTTCAGAACTTTTCTATTTTTTTTTAGTTAGTAGTATTTTTTATGCTGTATGTTAATGTCCCTACAGTATAGAACAGTATGATTGGGAAGACTGGAGGGCAGCCGAAAGATTTTATTTTTCTCGTGTGCATTTTTTTTCACTTTTGCAGTTCAGGTCCCCCAAAAGAAAAGGTACATTATTTGTGTTTATTCAATTTTTAATATTTAAATGTAGTTTGCACTGCTGAGGTGGGTGCTACTGTCTGGGATATCCCTTCCAACTTATGTCATAAATTAGAATAAATGATGTAAAAACAAGGTGACATGATGACTACTGAGAAATGATTTTAAAAAAAAAAGTATCCATTCCAGAATGTGAAAAGATGTCCCAGTTATTTCCCCTCATGAATTCGAAACATTCCTGTGGTGGTTTCACCTTGATGCTGCAGTGGTTTCACTCCACCACAGCTGCTCTCATTCTGCCTCCTCAAGGAAGAGGGGAAGAAAATATGTTGGAAAAGGCTCAAGGGTTGAGATAAGCACAGGAACTGACTCTAATCTGACATGGGGCAACTTCTGGACTTCTCAGAGGTCACCCCCACAACCGCCCTGCTGCCAAAACCTTGCAATGTAAACCTAATACAATTCCGTGTTTATCTTTGTTACAACAAGTCAGGCAATAAAGTCAGAGCAAAGAAAAGCATGCTCTGGACTTTAGAATGATAGAATGGCTTGGGTTGGAACGGACCTCAAAGACCATCTATTTCCAAACCCCCTGCCATAGGCAGGGGTGCCACCCACTAGATCAGGTTGCTCATGGCTTCATCTAACCTGGTCCTGAATGCCCCCAGGGATGGGGCATCCACAGCTTCTCTGGGCAACCTGTTCCAGTGCCTCACCACCCTCTGAGTGAAGTCTGCATGTGTCTCATTTCAGTTGCTGAACAATGCCAGAGGGACCCATTTTTCTGCCAGCTGTAGTTCTTTTGATTATTCTTTTAGCCAGATGCCAAACAGAAAACCAGCAAACATTAGATTCTCTTAAAAAAAAATAATAATGGTAATAAGGGAAGATGATAGCACATAACTGGATTGTACTTTTGCAGCTGAATTGCTATTGATTTTAGAGAATGTAAAATCTCATTGTGAGATAGCCATCTCTAGCCCTTGGCTACACTCTGCCACCTTGCTTGCGTGGGACAGGATAGTACCTTGCAAATGGCTTTGCGCTTTCCAGGATGACTACACGTTACGTGCCTGGTTGCTGTTATTTCTCTCTGTGGAGATTAGTCCTTCTTCCTTTGCAATCATTAGCAGACATTATGTTGACTTCAGTTGTATAGAGCTGCGATGTTGATGATCACTGAAGATGGTTTTGTATTGTGTGGTGCTGTATCAACTATTTTCATGGCTATAGAAGGATCTGCTGTAGAAAAAGAAGATGCAGACAGAACCCAATGAAGCTGGAACTTATTTGAGCCTTAAATGTATTTCAGAACTAGTAGGACTGTGATACAAATGCTTCTGTTTTTAATATAACATTTTTCTTTCTTACCTTTCACCTTCAGAGTTCTTTCCCAAGGGAGTTGCATCCTGCTTATCTTCTTTCGTTTTGCATGTGAGGAAAGAACATAGGAAAAAATATTTTTGCTGATGCTTTGCTTGTGTTCCTTTGTATACAAATAATTTTCATTAATTATTGTGCAGATATTACAGCTTATCCATAGTATTCAGTTGCATAAAATAATACTAACAAAGTTGGATTTTGTATGGCTTTATTCATATAAAGAATGTAGGACAAAGGGAAATTATATTATTTCTGGTTTAATTTCTATATCACTGTGTAAAAGAAATGTATGCAGCTGTAAATTACATGTTTCTTTATATGGCTCCCTCTTACCAGTAGGTCTTTCTGTTTAAAAGATACTGTTTTGTTGAATAGCCTATAGACATCTCACAGGCATATTCATGTTCTTTATTCTTGAAACAATACTTGTTTCCAGGCTGTATTCCCACAAATTGTTTCTCTGTGTAGTGTATGTATCTGCATAATTATGGAAATGCCACAAATAATTCTACAGGGTGTAGCTTTCATTTTCTTCTGCAGTGATATAAAACAGCATTGTAATTATAGGGAACAATATGTAGCAATATCTTGCACTTGCAAAGACAAGGTGTCACATCTCATACAGTACACATCTAATATGGTAATACAGCACAGCAGCAGTGAGTTCAGACTCTGCATGCTCAGGTATACATTGGGATACATGCTGGAACAAAGCAGGAGACAGAGTTCAGAAAGCAGTATGCTCATGACATTTGTAAAGCTAGAAGTAAAGAAAATATATATTCCCTTTTCTTTTTGTATGTTAGTAAAGTTCTGGTGGCACAGAATCTGTATTTTTTTTTCAGACATTTGTGCTACTTTATTATTAAAACCCATAATATTAAAACATGCCACACTGAGGTGATATTTGACTAAACATAGTTTGTTGTTGTTGTTATTTTTATTTATTTAATTATTTATTAGGATTTCCTTTTGTTTATGTAGCCAGATACTGGACAGGTAGTGCTACGTCTTACCTCTAGTTATGTTTTTTCTTATGATATGAAGTGCATTAAACACTGAATTCATTCCAGGTTTCTTTTTTTGTTGTTTATGATTGCAAGTAGCATCACCATAGAAATATAGGAAGCATGGGTGATCTGAGTTCAAGGTATGGCTTGGACCACTTTCAGTAAGATAGCACACGTGATGAGCTTGAACTGCTGTCTCTGGTAGGCTCCAGAAACTCAGTCATAGGTTCAAAAGGTTTCTGCTCCTGGGATAATCTTAAGGATGCCAAGGCTGAAAGAATGAGTTGTAGTGTTATTAACAGATGTGAATGGGAGAACTCGTGAACTAGATGTTTAGGAGGATAAGGAAAACCTAAGAGACTGGATGCTTGGAGAGTTTTCCTTGCATTGATTCAATGCAGTGGTAGTTGGGATACCTGTGTGCAAGGGTCAATTTCATGAAATTAGGCTTAATCAGATATATTTGGAATAAGACATTTTTACAGAATATATACATCCTGTTAAGACAGTCATATCTCAGAAATACCTTGTCATTCAGCAAATATTTTGCTTCTGTATCATATTTGTATAATGTGTTTTCAGTCAAAGCATTCAGCACTGGCAAAGTGGGTAAGGCATCCCAAGTGAGCCTCCTAACAGTATTTTGGGAATCCTAGCAAATGAAAGGCAGTGTGTGTGAAGGCATGTCAGTAATGAGCATTGGCACAAAGGGAGCAAGGAAGTAATGTTTGCACATTAAAAAGCATATGTGCCAGCACTTGATCATGAAGTCCAACTCCACTGCTAGTAAATTGTTCTTCTTTACTGGAAAAGAAACATGATCTACACTGAGAGGTTTATAGGTCCTGCATACCATCTAAGGCAGGAATTCCAAAGGTCTATCAGGCAGGACCAAATAATAAAAGTATATTTAGGGGAGAAATAAAATTCTTAATTCAGTTCCTTGTCCACATAGCAGGTCAGGATTGCTTTTCTTTTTCTGTCCTTACAGAAGTAGAAACTCACTCTTTTCCTGGTGACAAAAGTACTCCTGGAACAGGTCTGCAACAGATTCTCACTGCCAAGCAGAGCAATGGGTGTAGCTGGGCGAGTGTACAGGATCTGAATGTATGTCTGGGGCACTGTCCAGACTCTTCTGGGATGACTGTTCCATGGGTCACTGTGGACTTTGATGGCAGGCATTACTTCCTGGAGCACCTAATGTAAATTTTGGTTCTAGCATAGCAGTTCCAGACCTTTTAGTTGCTATAGCTCTGTGTCTGTCAGAAGAAGCTACATGCAAAGTCTCCAGTGCGAACCATACAATGATGCTCCATGGGCTGTAAATAGGCTGCACTTTTGGAACCTCTGCTCTGAAAAAAATGGTTTTTGCCAGATGACGTCGCATTCCAGAAAACTCATATGTAAGTAATCGCAGTATCTGAGGCCACTTATAATCAAGACTGTTTCTGGAAGTCCTTTTTGGTATATGCTCTTTCTCATTGTGTTATCTTGGCCTCTTTCCCTCCTCCTTGATTTGTCACTTGAGAATCCACATAAAATGAAGAATGCAGCACATACAAAGGAAAGATCCCGGAGCTGAAATGTTGCAGCTGTTCTGCATCTCTGGTCTCTCAAATCAGTTGCAGCTTGTATTGCTTCTGCTGATGAGAGTTAAAAGCCTTAAAAAAAAAAGTTTCTGTTTGCATTTGTGGCAGAGATTACCACCACTTAGCAACACAAGAGGGTATACGATGCTCGTGAGAGCTGAAAACACCATAGCTTATATTGGTGTGAGCAAGCATAGTATGTGCAGCCCTGTGAAAAAGTTAGAGGTCTTCAACCTAATGACTGCTGTTAGGGCAATTAAATGTGAATTTTAACTTAATGAGGGCTTCTGGGCTCTACAGGACATCAGTATGCTGTCTGATTTCACTGCTGAAAGATATCCTAACTGGTAAACTCATGTCACTGTTGTGTGGTTCTGAATGCTTCTTTCCTGAAACAACATTTCACAGACTACACAATATAAATCATTAAATGGCTCTCTTGGAAACGGATGCCTTTGCTTAACTTTTACATACTGGTTATCAGAATTCATAGAAAATTTTTCCCATGTACATTAATTGGGCACTGCAGCTGGATACAGCTTGGAGAAATGGGAAATTGAACAAATTTGTTTTAGTAGAGTTGCTGTTTGTAATGAGCTCCGATGAAGATAGTCATGATTCTGACAGCTTTTAAAAGATGAAGTTTTTATTTGTTTGCATGTTACTCGACAAAATGCCTCCCCTTGCTGCCACACTCCGGTCTTCTTTCCCCTGTCATAAAATTGGTTTACAGACAGGCAGCAGTCCTGGGTGTATTATCCACATCTGAGGATGTGGACGTGAAAGCTGACATATCATGGTAGCTGGGCAGCTAAAGATGTTCATCTTTAGATACTTTTGGAAGAAGGGATCTGACTGTGGGACTGTGCCTTGAAGATGGTGCCTGTATTTGCTCCAAATATGAAGTGCAAAAGAGAGGCATTTATTCTGATCTGTACTGTTCCTCATGTGTGTTGTCCAGCAATGGATACATACACAGGTTCAGAAAAAAGAAAATGGGCCTAGTTTCTTTCTTGCACTTGTTTTTTAACCAACTACAGTTATTTTGTTTCATTACTTGAACACAAACAGCTTATTTAGAAATTTGACATCTCTTCTGCATCAGACTTGACATCCACTTCAGAGACATCACTCTATCAGGGAATGGCTTCTTAGGGTCAAACTCAGGATAACATTACAGCTGCTGTCTGAGTTAGAACTGCTGTCTGTTAGGTCAGTGTAAATAGTGAATATCTGTAGCTTGGAATAATCCAACCTGACACAGACAACCTAAACCTACATTATAATCAGCATGCTGGGAATTAATTCCTTGCTGAAGCATACTGCTTCTCTCACTTGGGAATGTAAAAGTGCTTATAAACCTAATAAAATTCTTGTTTGAAATATGATGATCCAGACTTGGAGTCACTCGAGCACTTAACCTATTTTTTTTAACCTCATCTCAAATATAGAAAGATCTGTTTTTGTAGGTAGAAGAGATTGACAATAACATATAGTATAATATCAGAAAATCACTTTGTGAAATGATTTTACAAGACTTATTTTGTTTAGCTTGACTGGTTTTAATTTTCTGATTTGAGAAACCAGCACTTTCAGTGCTGTTTAGTGAAATGTTGTTGTTGACCCTGCAACTTGCTATTGAGCATGTTCACTGGCACAGGGTGTTACCTTTGCTCTAGGTAGCATACTTAGGTTTGCCTTTTACTCAGCAGAAAATTCAAAGCTTCATCCTGTTTCTAATTCCCAAACAGTTGCAAAAAAACATACAAACAAACAAACAAAAAACACAAACAAAAAAAAACCTAAGTGGCAACATACAGGAAAAAAAAAATCCAAGCTTGAAAAATGGTCTTGGATACAAATACTAACAGGGCAGAAAGTGATAGTCTTCCATAGCTCAGTTTTCTTCTTGATGTGTTTTTTTCTTTCTTTTTAAGTTTCTTTTTCTTTTCTCAGCTCATTGGCAACTGACTTAAAAGGACACTTCAGAAAAGTCAGTTGATTATAGACTGAAGACAGCCTTAGTTGATGATGAGGATTTACAATTAGGGACAGATATAAAGATGCATAAAATGCTGTGGAACTTTCTCTGAAGCGGTTGTAATTTGTATTTGAAAGGGTCAAAATAACATTGTTTCTTTGCACTTACATAGGCTGTTTCATCTTAAGATCTCAAAGGGTTTTATGGAGTAAATTAAATAGTATAATCTTCTCCTTCACCTTTAACAAACTGCAGTGATGGAGTAGGAGAAAAGTTAGGGGTGAGCATTAACAGGATTCACAATGTCCTCTCCAATTTAGGCTGGTGTTCTGTCCCCAGCAAATGATGCACTGTCACCTAGACCTCACCAGACTAGCTATACCACATCTGAGATCATAGGTGGTTCCAAAAATTGATCTAGTAGAAAACTCTACAGGAGGAAGTGTAAGAACTATTGCCAGACAACCAGAGTCAGAGATGCACAGTGAAGCCTTTAGGTCATCACGCTTGAATTCAGATATTGAAACATAAATGGCTTCTAGGAATCATAATGTTGATTAGTTGTCTAGATTCCCCCCTGTATGTTCAAGGGACAGAAGAGGCACTTATAGCATACCATTCATCTGACCCATCAGGTAGATGTGCAAATATATTTCCCTCTGTCCCCATAAGCAAGTACTTTGTGTAGTTTAAGGCTGGACTGAGAGGGAACTTTTGATGTTAGGTCTTTTGATTCCTGGGTGTGGACTCTAGTAAAAAGAGAGTTCTAAAGTAATTATGATTGTAATGAAAGTTTCTCTAACTGCTGTGCTTAGTGCTGGACTGTAGGTGGTCTTTATGCAGAGGGCATGCTGTGAGTTATCTTAGACAATTAGATCCTACAGAGACCAAAGTAGGGTAGTAATGTATTTATGTCTAGTGTTTGGACCACAGCAGATAAATATTCATGTCCCTGAAGAGTCATGGTGTTGTGTGTAAGCACTTTTTATCAAATTGTCTCAGGGACTGTGCAGTCTAAAATGAAGGTGCCTCTGCAGTTAGGTGGCCTTTGGAATGTGGCTTTTTTGATTGCTTTGGGGAAACAGGATCACTAAAAGTCTTGTTTTGCATGTCATATGGAGTTTGGGGTTTTAGGTAATTTGTACTATATGAAACCAAAACAAACAAACAAAAACTTCGCTGGAAATAGTGATGGGAGACACAGTACAGAAAATAGAAAAGTTCATGTTGAGTATACTTCACATGCACTTTTTCCTGTCAGAGCAACCATGAGACCGATCTGATTGTCTTGATACTTGCCGTAGACCAAATGTTAAGGGAAAATGGATGGGCAATAGCACAGTCTGGCTTCCTTTGGGTGTTGACACCTAGTGAAAGGCTAGTGTTGCTCCTAATGGGATCCTGAAGCAGCTTTGAGGCAGCTGAAGAATTACCCAATATAAAGCAGCTACTCCTCAGGAATCCCTTCTGCTTTCTTTTATAGACCAGAGCTTTATGATTTTTATCGGTCAGGTTCCTTAGGACAAGAAGTTTTTTCAAGTTTTTACTGTCCTATTCAGATAGGCTGAAGGTGTGTTGCTTGCTACCTACAATATTAAAAGCTGCTGTTCTTTCAATAACTCTTTCTGCATTATATTCTGATTTTTGTTGTTGTCGTGGGGACTTCAGCCTGCATAGCTTCCTAAACAGGCTCCTAAAACTTGAGATCTTACACGTATTTGCAGAAACAGCGGGTACTGAGGAAATGGCAGTTACAGTGCTGCCACCAATTTAGGCAGCACAGCAGGAATGATCTTTAAGAGTAAAGTCAGACCTATGAGTGCTCCATGTTCTTGAGGAATATTCCTTACTGCAAAACAAAACTTCTTTCTTAGAAGACTTAAGGCAAAGAAATAACTCCTTAACAAGATAATATCTGCTGCTCTTGGTTACTGGCCTCATTAGACCTTTGAGGAAAAATATGGTTTAGGGACAGGTGGAGTTGTGCTGTTTTAGGTATTTCATAGGGAATGACTAAGCTGTGTTGTGGTCAATCTCGTTCTTGGCAACTTTACAGTTTTTGCCAAAGTGAGAGATTCAACAGCCCTCTGGGTTTCCACTCCCTTTTGTCTACTTGCCCAAGACCCTTTGACATATTTTGTCATCTTAACATCTGCAGAGAAAAGCCACTCATCTTCATCTGTGTAAATAAATCTTTGTAAATCTGGGTAAATAAAGTCTATTTCACAGCGTGGCAAGACACTCTTTCCACCAATAAACAACCAAAAAAAATTTGCCCACAATTAAGACACTGTTTAGAAGATTGTAACACTTTTGTTTAGTTTGTGTTCCCCTTTCTTAGTTTTCACATACTTCTCCATATCTTAGGGTTGTTTTGTTGTTGTTGTTTTTTTTTGTTTATTTTAACTGAAAGAAGTGTTTAAAGTATTCCAATAGAGGCTTTCTTTACGAACTTGCTCAGATTAGGAAACAGCCAGATGAGGTTTCTTGTGGGATTCAGGCAGCCTGATGAATGCACAAGTGGCTTACCACTTCTCACTCTTTCTATATTTGTATTACAATAGCATCTAGAGATCTCTAGGTCAGGTTGGTATTGCACAAATGTGGCCCCTTTCCTGCTGAGATGCTGTCTAGGTTCTTAAATTAGAGAGAGATGAAGTTTTCTCTTTTCCCTTAGTTCAGAGTTCTTGTATCCCTCAGTGCCTTACTATTTTGAGAATGGGAGCTTGCTGCCTCTGGTCTCATATCTTTTTGCTTTTTCTGTGGAGTCAAGCAGTGAAAGATTTTTCTTATTAAAAACATAATCACACTAATACTTTTTTTTTTCCTTAGCTTTAATAACTTCATGCATTAAAAAGAAAACCACGGGGAAGGGGTAAATGCCAGCACTGAGCTGTTGGCAGCAGGGAGGTTTGTGAAACCTCCTAATCAGGGTAGGACTTTGGGGCAGCTCACATGGTTATGACGTGGGGTGTCCTAACTTTTGGAGTAGTGATCAACCCACTTGACAGCAAACTCAGACACAAAAGATACCAAAGGAATATATATCAGACAGTGCATTACGTGCATAGTATTTTTTTTGAGTTATTCTGAATGACATACTTTGATGTGAAACCCTTCTTCTTTGATTTTACACAAATATTTCTGCTACGACTCTCTGGTTTTCCAGTAACTGTTAGTTGTTTCAGCTAATGCTGTATGACTGTTTAGTAATATACTATGAATCTTTTCTTTCTTTTTGTTCTTCAGATCAGACTGAACAACTCAGAGTGTGGGCTTCCCTAGAGTCTCAGCCATATTATTCTCTTGTTTTTTGCTGTTCCATCTCAGCTGTAAATTGTATTTTCTAGCAGTAGGCTGAGCTGTTCTTGTTGCTCTTCTTCCCACCTGAAGTCTGGTTTCTTTTGGTTAACTTAGTAATTTTTCCACTGGAAATACTTTATCAGTTTCTTAGGCATTGTTATGCTTTATTGGCCTTATTTTCTACCTCACTATTTAACAAGTCTGGCACAATGCATTCCCAATGGATTTCCTATGCCTCCTTTGTGTACAAGATTTTCAGCAGTACGAGTGTTTTCTTGTTGTTTTCAGTTTGTTTGGGCTGATGTTTTTTTCCCTGCTGTTTGACTGGCAGATTGCGATATAGTCTCCACCACTTTTCTCAAGCCTGATTATCTATTTGGTTGTCATTTCCTCCCTGAGCTTCAAATATTTTCTAAATATTAGTTGTGAAGTTCTTCAGTCTCCTTGTTAGTTTTCTCACATGGATTCAAGGTGATTTTTCCCAAGGGCATACTGAATTTTAAGTTTTCTAGCCACACATACATATTTATTATAGAAGCCCCGTGGTGTCAAAGACGATTCAATTGGTTGTGACAGGGTGACTTCAGGAGTCTCGCTGCTCTGCTGCTGTGGCTGACCAAGAAATGGGTGCTGAGACAGACTGCAAAGTATCCTGTGTGTGCCTGAAGTAGACTTAAATGCTGTTTTGTTGGAGTGACTCAGTGTGAGCCTCTCTAGCTGACCCTGAATGGTAGTCACCATATGCAGTGTACATGGTGTTACAGACCCACCTGTTGTGGTTTAACCCGGCTGGCAGCTAAACACCACACAGCCGTTCGCTCACCCTCCCCCCTCCCTCTCTGGGATGGGGGAGAGAAACGGGAAAGTGAAGCCTGTGAGTTGAGATAAAGACAGTTTATTAAGACAGGAAAATAATAATAACAATAATAATAATAATAGTGATAATGGTAATAGTATTAACAATAATAATGTGTAAGAAAACAAGTGATGCACAATGCAATTGCTCACCACCCGCTGACCGATGCCCAGCCTATTCCCGAGCAGCCGGCCCCCCACCCCGGCCAGCCACCCCTATATATTGTTTAGCATGACGTCAGATGGTATGGAATACCCCTTTGGCCAGTTTGGGTCAGCTGTCCTGGGTCTGTCCCCTCCCAGCTCCTGCTGCACCCCCAGCCTGCTCGCTGGCAGGACAGAGCAAGAAGCCGAAAAGTCCTTGGCCTGGTGTAAACACTGCTCTGCAACAATTAAAACATCAGCATGTTATCAGCGCTCTTCTCATCCTAATCCAAAACATAGCACCCTACCAGCTACTATGAGCTACTTAACTCTGTCCTAACTGGAACCAGGACAGATATCCACCCCTTATTCCATACCATTTATGTCATGCTCAGGTTACACTCTGTCCAATACATTCTAATTAATCACCATTTTCATCTATGATATATAGCAATCATGGTAGTGATGACATACATTATTATATAATAATTAACATACTACAATTCAACTCATGGGCTATTCTCACCCAGTATCAAATCCCCTTGAGGTACACACCGGACCTCCCCATTCTTTTGCATTACCCACCAAGTGCATCCAGGTCCCTGAGCAAAAGCAATTCCACGAATGGGTTTGCCTTTTCCTGAGGCAGGAGTAGCCCAGACTGTTTTACCCAGCATGTTTCTTACGTGCACTACAGGAACTTTATCCCCTTCTACAGTGCGTAACAGGTTTGATTGGGCAGGTCCAGCTCGGTTGGCAGATCCCCTGGTATTGACTAACCAGGTGGCCTTTGCCAAATGTGTATCCCAATTTTTGAATGTCCCAGCACCCATTGCTTTCAGTGTAGTCTTCAACAGTCCATTGTATCGTTCAACTTTTCCAGAGGCTGGTGCATGATAGGGGATGTGATACACCCACTCAATACCATGTTCTTTGGCCCAAGTGTCTATAAGGTTGTTTCGGAAATGAGTCCCGTTGTCTGACTCAATTCTCTCTGGGGTGCCATGTCGCCATAAGACTTGCTTTTCAAGGCCCAGGATAGTGTTCCGGGCGGTGGCATGGGGCACAGGATATGTTTCCAGCCATCCGGTGGTTGCTTCCACCATTGTAAGTACGTGGCGCTTGCCGTTGCGGGTTTGAGGGAGTGTGATGTAATCAATCTGCCAGGCCTCTCCATATTTATATTTCAGCCATCGTCCTCCATACCAAAGAGGTTTTGACCGTTTGGCTTGCTTGATTGCAGCACATGTTTCACAGTCATGAATAACCTGTGCTATAGTGTCCATGGTCAGGTCCACCCCTCGATCACGAGCCCATCTGTAGGTTGCATCTCTACCTTGATGGCCTGAGGTGTCATGGGCCCATCGGGCTATAAATAATTCACCTTTATGTTGCCAGTCCAGGTCCACCTGAGCCACTTCAATCTTAGCAGCCTGATCCACCTGCTGGTTGTTTTGGTGTTCTTCAGTAGCCCGATTCTTGGGCACATGAGCATCTACATGGCGTACCTTTACAACCAGGTTCTCTACCCGGGCAGCAATATCTTGCCACAATGCCGCAGCCCAGATGGGCTTGCCCCTGCGCTGCCAGTTGTTCTGCTTCCATTGCTGTAACCACCCCCACAGGGCATTTGCTACCATCCATGAATCAGTATAGAGATAGAGAACTGGCCACTTTTCTCGTTCAGCAATATCTAAAGCCAGCTGAATGGCTTTTACTTCTGCAAACTGACTCGATTCACCTTCTCCCTCAGCAGCTTCTGCAACTCGTCGTGTAGGACTCCATACAGCAGCTTTCCATCTCCGATGCTTTCCCACAATACGACAGGACCCGTCAGTGAACAAGGCATATTTCTTCTCATTTTCTGGTAGCTTGTTGTACAGGGGGGCTTCTTCAGCACGAACCACCTCCTCCTCTGGTGATATCCCAAAGTATTTGCCTTCTGGCCAGTCCATAATCACCTCCAAGATTCCTGGGCGACTGGGGTTTCCTATTCGAGCCCGCTGAGTAATCAGTGCAACCCACTTGCTCCATGTAGCATCAGTTGCATGATGCGTAGAGGGGACCCTTCCTTTGAACATCCAGCCTAGTACGGGCAGTCGGGGTGCCAGGAGGAGCTGCGCTTCAGTACCGACCACTTCCGAAGCAGATCGAACTCCTTCATATGCTGCCAATATCTCCTTTTCAGTTGGAGTATAGCGGGCTTCAGATCCTCTGTATCCCCGACTCCAAAACCCCAGGGGTCGACCTCGAGTTTCCCCAGGTTCTTTCTGCCAGAGGCTCCAGGTGGGACCATTCTCTCCGGCTGCGGTGTAGAGCACATTCTTTACATCTGGTCCTGTTCGGACTGGCCCGAGGGCTACTGCATGAACTATTTCCTGCTTAATTTGTTCAAAGGCTTGTCGTTGCTCAGGGCCCCATTCAAAAGCATTCTTCTTACGGGTTACTTGGTAGAGCGGGTTTACAATCAGACTGTAATTTGGAATATGCATTCTCCAAAACCCCACGACACCTAGGAAAGTTTGTGTTTCTTTTTTGCTAGTTGGTGGAGACATAGCTGTTATTTTGTTGATCACATCCATTGGGATTTGACGGCGTCCATCTTGCCATTTTATTCCTAAAAACTGGATCTCTCGTGCAGGTCCTTTAACTTTATTCTGTTTTATGGCAAAACCAGCCTTCAGAAGGATTTGGACTATTTTCTTCCCTTTCTCGAAAACTTCTTCTGCAGTGTCACCCCACACAATGATGTCATCGATGTACTGCAGGTGTTCAGGAGCTTCCCCCTGCTCCAGCGCAGACTGGATCAGTCCATGGCAAATGGTAGGGCTGTGTTTCCACCCCTGGGGCAGCCGATTCCAAGTATATTGGACTCCCCTCCAAGTGAAAGCAAACTGTGGCCTGCACTGTGCTGCTAGAGGGATGGAGAAAAATGCATTAGCGATATCAATTGTGGCATACCACTTGGCTGCCTTTGATTCCAGTTCATACTGGAGTTCTAGCATGTCCGGCACTGCAGCACTCAGTGGTGGCGTGACTTCGTTCAGGCCACGATAGTCCACTGTTAGTCTCCACTCACCATTAGACTTTCGCACTGGCCATATGGGACTATTAAAAGGTGAATGAGTCTTGCTGATCACTCCTTGGCTCTCCAGTTGACGAATTAGCTTATGGATGGGACTCAGGGAGTCTCGGTTGGTGCGATATTGCCGCCGGTGCACAGTTGTGGTAGCGATCGGCACTTGCTGTTCTTCAACCCTCAGCAACCCCACAACAGAAGGGTCCTCTGAGAGACCAGGCAAGGTAGACAACTGTTTAATGTCCTCTGTCTCCAAAGCAGCTATGCCAAAAGCCCAGCGGAACCCTTTTGGGTCCTTGAAATATCCTCTTCTAAGATAGTCTATGCCAAGGATGCACGGAGCATCTGGGCCAGTCACAATACGGTGCTTTTGCCACTCATTACCGGTTAGACTCACTTCAGCCTCCAATACAGTTAACTGCTGGGATCCCCCCGTCACACCATAAATACAGATGGGCTCTGGCCCTTTATAGCTTGATGGCATTAGAGTACATTGTGCACCGGTGTCTACCAAAGCCTTATACTTCTGTGCGTCTGACGTGCCAGGCCATCGAATCCACACAGTCCAATAAACTCGATTGTCCCTTTCCTCCCCCTGGCTGGAGGCAGGGCCCCTCTAGTCCTGGTCAGAATCTTCATTTCTGTGTTTAAAGGACTGCCTGCTGGAAGTTGGAGCAGCAAACCTTTCAGAGAACTCCTTTTTCCCAATTGTTTTCCTTTGCAATTCACGTACCCGTGCCTCTAGGGTCGCAGTAGATTTTCCATCCCATTTTCTCATGTCCTCTCCATGGTCACGTAGGTAAAACCACAGGGTGGCGCGGTGTGTGTGCCCACCATATTGTCTTCCTTGCATAGATGAACGTTTACCCCTAATAGCTGAGACACTGGTTTGTACAGGTGGGGAGGAAAATAAACTCTCTTTAAGTTGGTGGATCTCTTCAGAAAGTTTCTCCAAGGTATTCTCTTTTAGCTGGTGGACACTGGTTCGTTCAGGTGAAGGGGAAGATAATCTTTCTTCAAGTTGGTGGATCTTTTCAGAAAGTTTCTCCAAAGCATTCTCTTTTAGCTGGTGGACACTGGTTCGTTCAGGTGAAGGGGAAGATAATCTTTCTTCAAGTTGGTGGATCTTTTCAGAAAGTTTCTCTAAAGCATTCTCTTTTAGCTGGTGGACACTGGTTCGTTCAGGTGGAGGGGAAGATAAATTCTCTTTAAGTTGGTGGACCTCTTCAGAGAGTTTCTCCACAGCTGAGACACAGGCCTTTAGGGAAGAGGAGAGATTTCCTTCGTACTGCCGGAGTATTTTAGTCACTTCATTCACTGTGGGATTCTCCTCCGTTTTCCAGGCTAGCATTGCCAATGAGCTGGCATATGATGATGGGGCACTCTGTACAAACTTCCGCCACATGGGTAGTGTACACCGGACTGCATCTGGATCTGCGGATGTTTGTGCGTCGTCTAGGTCCTTATAAATTACTTCCCGTACGGCCAATTCCCTCAGGTACTGAATTCCCTTCTCCATGGTGGTCCATTTGCTTGGTAAACATACAAGTTCTTCCTTGAAGAGATACCTTTCCTTCACAGCTGACAGGAGACGCCTCCAGAGGCTGCGAGATCGTGCTCCATCTCCAATTGCTTTGTCAATGCATGCGTCCCTAGCAAGGGATCCCAGCCGCCTGGCTTCCTTGCCCTCCAATTCCACATAATTGGCTCCCGTGTCCCAGCACCGGAGCAGCCAGGTGACAAGCTGCTCGCCTATACAGCGACCAAAATCTTTTCGCACATCTCGTAGCTCACGCTGGTATAGAGTCCGGGTAATTACTGTTGATTTTTCGACATCCTCATCCTCATCTTCAGTCTTCTGCACCTTTGATGGCCGGTGTAGAGTCCGGGTAGTTACTGTTGATTTTCCGACATCCTCATCCTCATCTTCAGTCTCCTGCACCTTTGATGGCTGGTATGGAGTCCGGGTAGTTACTGTTGATTTTTCGCCATCCTCATCCTCATCTTCAGTCTCCTGCACCTTTGATGGCCCAGCCTCGTCTTCACTACGCCCAGACTTAGCAGAAGACTGTCTGCGTTTTAAACGACCTGAGCCTCTATACCATTTTTTCACCTTGTCTACAGGGGCAACTTGCACTGCTACAGCTCGTTTCTCTGACCCAGCCACAGGGTCTGCCACAGGGGTTGGAATACCCTCTGCGGGGTCAACTTGCACTGCTACAGCTCGTTTCTCTGACCCAGACGCAGGGTCTGCCACAGGGGTTGGAATACCCTCTGCGGGGTCAACTTGCACTGCTACAGCTCGTTTCTCTGACCCAGCCACAGGAGTGGGAGCAGCTGCACGAGCTGGGGCAGCTGCAGGAGCTGGAGCGGCTGCAGGGGCTGGAGCTGGAGCGGCTGCAGGAGCCGGAACGGCTGCAGGAGCTGGAGCTGGAGCGGCTGCAGGAGCTGGAGCTGGAGTGGCTGCAGGGGCTGGAGCGGCTGCAGGAGCTGGAGCGGCTGCAGGAGCTGGAGCTGGAGTGGCTGCAGGGGCTGGAGCTGGAGCGGCTGCAGGGGCTGGAGCTGGAGCGGCTGCAGGAGCCGGAACGGCTGCAGGAGCTGGAGCGGCTGCAGGAGCTGGAACTGGAACGGCTGCAGGAGCCGGAACGGCTGCAGGAGCTGGAGCTGGAGTAGCTGCAGGAGCTGGAACTGGAGCGGCTGCAGGAGCTGGAGCGGCTGCAGGAGCTGGAGCGGCTGCAGGAGCTGGAACTGGAACGGCTGCAGGAGCTGGAGCTGGAGTAGCTGCAGGAGCTGGAACTGGAGCGGCTGCAGGAGCTGGAGCTGGAGCGGCTGCAGGAGCTGGAACTGGAGCGGCTGCAGGAGCTGGAGCTGGAGCGGCTGCAGGAGCTGGAGCTGGAGCGGCTGCAGGAGCTGCAGCTGGAGCGGCTGCAGGAGCTGGAGCTGGAGCGGCTGCAGGAGCTGCAGCTGGAGCGGCTGCAGGAGCTGCAGCTGGAGTGGCTGCAGGAGCTGCAGCTGGAACGGCTACAGGAGCTGGAGCTAGGTTGCTAGTAGCATCAATTGCAGCTCGATAGGCACAAGCCAGACCCCAGCACGCTACAGTGATTTGTGTCACTTTGGAACTGCCAGAGTCATGACACCTTTTTTTCAAGCATTCTGCCAGCTTTTTAGGATTTTGCAGTTGTTCAGGGGTGAATGTCCAAAACACTGGAGGTGACCACTGCTCTAGAAACCTGCCCATATCCTCCCACACTCCCTGCCACTCGCAACTATCCCGCCTCAAGACAGATCTCCGGATGAGATTCCTAAGTAGTTGTTTAACCCTCCACAAAATCTGAAGCGCATTCAGGAGACATAACAACAAGAGCAGGCTGGTCTGAGTATCCCAAGGATATTCAACATCTCGGAGAACCACCGTAACTAACTCGGGGGATAAGAGGGTGGTGGTGAAGGAGAAAGGGAGAGTGAACAGGTAGGGAAACATGTCTTCCCCTGTCCCCTTCACAGATTGGCTCCCTAACGAAAACAGGCAATAGGTGTAATTGCTAATAGTTTCCGAGATATGGGTTCCAAAGTATAGAGTCGATGTCAGTGCTGAGTACAAATACCAGGTTAAAGTCATGACCAGATATTTCATCATTTCATAAGCCATTGCTACACCGCACAGTACCATAACAATCTTAAACCAGGGCCCGGAAAGGATAAACAGTGCAACAGGGAGCACATACAGAAAGTAACGCACCATAAAACTCAATTTGGAATACAGGTACAGCAGACTGGAGATTAAGGCAATCAACATCGTGACTAGCAACTATTAAGCAGGTCCAATACTTATACCAATTTTAGTTTAACACACTCTGGTCAGATTTGTCGATATCTCAACCCTTCGGGCCCCACGTTGGGCGCCAAAAAGACTGTTGTGGTTTAACCCGGCTGGCAGCTAAACACCACACAGCCGTTCGCTCACCCTCCCCCCTCCCTCTCTGGGATGGGGGAGAGAAACGGGAAAGTGAAGCCTGTGAGTTGAGATAAAGACAGTTTATTAAGACAGGAAAATAATAATAACAATAATAATAATAATAGTGATAATGGTAATAGTATTAACAATAATAATGTGTAAGAAAACAAGTGATGCACAATGCAATTGCTCACCACCCGCTGACCGATGCCCAGCCTATTCCCGAGCAGCCGGCCCCCCACCCCGGCCAGCCACCCCTATATATTGTTTAGCATGACGTCAGATGGTATGGAATACCCCTTTGGCCAGTTTGGGTCAGCTGTCCTGGGTCTGTCCCCTCCCAGCTCCTGCTGCACCCCCAGCCTGCTCGCTGGCAGGACAGAGCAAGAAGCCGAAAAGTCCTTGGCCTGGTGTAAACACTGCTCTGCAACAATTAAAACATCAGCATGTTATCAGCGCTCTTCTCATCCTAATCCAAAACATAGCACCCTACCAGCTACTATGAGCTACTTAACTCTGTCCTAACTGGAACCAGGACACCACCTCAAGACTGACTGGTGGTGTTCCCCACCCCAAGAATCAGGAACTATATTCCATGTAGTGAAAACAGAAATGGTAAGCAAACTAACAAAAACTTATCTGGCACTGAAATGTAAAATCATGTTCCTAAAATCTGCATTTCCCACCAGGGTGCTGTAGGAAGCAAGGCTTGGAAAGCTGAGTTGCATAGGTGCTTTTATGTTCTCTAAAACCTATAGCAAAATTGCATCTTTTGAAATGCATAGTGTATAAGGTATGTTTTGTATGGACCTGTGGCTCAGATTTCCTGGAATGAATCATCATTCCCATCCAGGTTCTGCCAGCTACCATTACATTCAAATCCTTTCTCTGTGAATGTCTCCATGGAAGGCAACAGAATAAGTCACAGGGAAGAGTGATGCTGCCTGTCTGAACTGGAGCCTGCATCAGCCTGGGCAAGTCACTAATCTTCTTACAAGCTGATACAAGTCACCTCTTGTGAGCTGGATGTGCTGTTTGCGCAGTGAGATTGTTATTATAAACTCCGCTTTGTATGTTAGGGTTGGAACATTAGCAGAGCCAAGTGCTGTACATGGAAGAATGGAGGAGCAGTGGAGGACATGGAACATCTGTAAATTACCGGCTTTTCTGGGCTTTCAACTAATGAACAAATGCAACTTCTCTAAGTGGTTTATCTCCTGTGCTGACACATCTACATGTTTTTATAAGTCTTTGCATTCCTTGGTTCTCATTTCAGTGTCTAAACATCTCACTTGAATTTGTCCATATAACAGTCCTAGGAAGTAAAATTGTAGCTGGGACTTGAAGAGTTAAAAGATTAATTAGATTCCATTAGAAGTTTGTGAGAGGACAGGGACAGAATTTGGATTTTAGAGGGTTGGCACCAATGCCACTACTATTACTGCTCCGATTGTTTGGGAGGGCTTTCCTTCTGGAGATTTGTTTTACCTGCCTTTCAGGAACTTGCTAGTGAGCTCAATTTTATGCAGTGCCCTCCATTTAAAGATGTCTTTCACATCAGTGCTTTTGTGTGTTTACTTGTTTGTTTATATGAAATACTGAGTTTCCTTTCCTTCTATAATATATAAATACTACAATCACAGAATAAAAGAATACTTAAAGTTACAAGGGACCTCTGGAGGTCATCTGGTCCAAAATTCCTGGTCAAGCAGGGCCACCTAGAGCAGGTTGCTCAGGACCATGTCCAGATGGCTTTTGAATATCTCTCCAAGGTGGGAGAATTTTTTCATGGAGAGGTTGGTCAAGAGGTTGGCTGATCCTGCTGGTGCACCAAGATAAGCACTGAAGGTCACAGTTTTTTGCTTGGTGATGTCACAACCCTTCACTCAGGGATATCACCATGTCACTATTTGCCCTGCAGGTGCCCATGGCACTGGACCCCAGCTGTGATGGGGAGCTGAGCAGGGCCTGGTGTCCCCCGTCTAGTGCCTGCAGGGTGCTGGGGTGGCCCAGCACTGGTCATGCCGGGGCTCTATGCTGCAGGGGTGATGGCAGCAGGGTCTGGGAAAGGATCGTGGCTGAAAGGATTGCTAGCGAAACATGAGCTGTTGCTGATGCCTCCTGTATGTCCCTGAGCCTTGGGCACCTGAGGGGATGGGTCCTGAGTAGTTCTGCATGGGGAGCTGAGCAAAGCTGGGGCCACAGGAATCATTGCCTGGAGATCTCCTGAGGAAGCTGGAGAAGGACTGGAAAGGATTTCTACCTGTCAGAAAGTCTTCCCAGATATTCATCAAGAACCCTCTCATCTTCAGTCTTTGCCCATTGCCTGTTCACCTCTCTGGGACCACTGGTAAGAGCCTGCTCTGCTTTCTTTTCATCCTTTCTTTGGGAACTTTTATATGTTTTTGAGATCCACTCTGACCCTTTTCTTCACTAGGCTAAAGAGTCACAGCTCTCTCAACCTTTCCTCAGAGGAGTGGTGCTCCAGTCCCTTGATCAGCTTTGTGGCCCTTTGTTGGACTCTTTCTGTTATGTCCATGTCTCTCTTGTACTAGGGAGCCCAGAACTGGCCCAGCTCTCCATGTGTGTCCTCATCAGTGCTGAGAAGAAACAAAAGGTCACCTCTCTACTCTTGTTGGCAACACTCCTCCTAGTGCAGCCTAGAATACCATTAACCTTCTTTGCAGCAAGGGTGCTTGTATTCTTCTGTGTTTGAGGAATGTTTCTTTGCTCCTCAAATGTAAATGTTTGTAGGTCTTTTAGCTAGAAGAGGAGCTTGAGAAAGAAGTTTCTTCTCAAAAATGTAGTCGGTGCATTTATGCCTAGTATTTTTCTTAATTTTGTACTCATCTGGATTTAGTGATGTCTTAATTTCAGTAATTCTGGAGACACCACAGTGTTTGAATTTTCAGTAGAAAAAGGGATTGGAAAAATGCTTCTCAGGTATCTGTTTAAAAATAAAATAAAATGAGCACAATTTTTTCCTGTGCTGGCAACCAGAAATGTTACATAGCTGGAGACTGCCAATGGCACTCCCTCTAGAGAGACTATGTAATGTGTTTTGACTTCTCCCTTGCCGTAACCTATTTGGATTTCACTTTTCCCATTACATAGTGTTGTTTTTACAAGAATATTATGTAGCTTATTAGTGGAATTGCCCTTATCTTTTCTGCGCCTGCAAAGTAAACAAGAGAACAAGTATTTTCATTGCCAGGAACTCCCTGAACAATGGCTGATAGCAATAGTGTTCTCCAGTGTGTGTGGAGTGATATCCAGAGATCTCTAGAAGACATTAAGATTGTGTTAGTATAGGGTATGAAGATACATTAAAATATTTCAGATATGGGAGAGATGGGATTCCTGCAAGATCATTTATCTCTAAGAATGGACCTTGCCAGTCTGAAAAACGGCAGGGCTGCTTTATTTCAGTTCAATCTTTGTATTGGCAGAGGGAAATATGCCTATATATCTGTATCAGTCCAGTTAAATCTCAGTGATGTATTTCTGAGGGTTAGATCATGCTGAATGTTCCTTATTAACCAAACTTAAGTTGAATGGGAGGCATGAATCTGCTGTGCCTGGGCCATAAGATAAGCACATGAATGAAAATGACCAAGTTAAAGATGAAAAGAGTCTCTGCAACATGCTGCTCTTCCACTTTCTTGCAGGGATGCAAACAAGGTTCAGAATTGAAAGTGAGGGCAGAAAAAAGAAGAACATTCGGAGGTGAAATTTGGAATGAAGCACAGTTCCTTAGAGACAGTGGAATATATCTGTGGAAGGCATTGAAAATCACAAAGGGAGGACAGACAGGTGGGGTATGACAAGAGGTCAAAAATGTTTTCTGGGTGCTGTGGGGAGGTGACACAGGCAGCAATGTGCAAAGTGTTCCTTGGCAAAATCCCAGTTCATCTTGGAATCACTCCTGAAAGACCAATGCTACATCAGACCTCCTTCATCTGAGTATGAAGTAGGAAAACTTGCTGTCTGTATAGGCACCTGAGCACTTCATATCCTGGGCCACCCTGATCCTGGAAACTCTGATAATAGACCAAAATCAACAGGGATTTTCTGAACCTCTCACAGCTTGAAAGGTTTTAGCATGTGTTTTTGAGTGAAAGTTTTGAGATGACTTTTAAGCAGAGTCTACTCATCTGTGCACCCCTGGAGCAACGTAAGCTGCCACAGGCTTACCTCTGTTGAACACTGCAAACCAAAGCATGAGGAAAAAAAACCAATAACTGTATCCTGTTCTCACCTCAGCCTCTAGTTTTTTTTCTTAATTTTTGAGTAATTTATACAATTGCATCTCCAAAGCTTGGCTCTCTTGTCTATAGAATATAAGATAGCCCCTTTAGGAAGCTTTCTTGACAAAAGATTGTACTTGCAAAGTGATATTATTACAGAGTGTGGTGGGTAGAAAGTAGGAGATGGGTTTAAGTGGTCGACTGATTTGTATCCGAAGGACTCATGCGGGAGCTATTTCTACCACTAATGGTGAGTTGGAACTTCACATTACATGGAGGTCTAGACTTTTCTACAATTCTTACGTTCAATTTTCTGTTGTCAAAATCTTGACACAGTACCAGCATTCTGTCCAGATTTCTATAACAAATAACTGATGAGATTTGCCACTTATAAGAATAAAAATACATCTTCAAAGACCTTAGGTTTAAAACAATTTATTGTTGAGAATATAGACATGAAAGTTCTTTGATCTGAAATTTTGCCAGTTTAGAGAATGGAAAAACAGTCCTAGAAAACGTAAATGTATTGAAATGTTTTAGAATGCAATAAATAAATTCTATTAAACTCACTAGTGCAGATTCAAGAATACATAAACTCTATTTGTTGCAGCTTTGACTGGATTCTTTGTACAGTTTTGAAAAATAGCTTTCTGAGAGTGAATTTTAGTGTTTTATTAAGTGGTGAAAATTGTTATGTATCCAAATCTGGGCATTGTAAGGGTATCTTTCCTGCTCTGACACTTGCAGTAGTCATAGTGCATGCCTGCAATACTAAAAAGAGAGCTTAGCTTGTACAACAAGGACTTCACAATCTCATTTACATAGATTTTAAAGATTCATTTTTGATCAAACATTTCTTCTGCTTTAATAAAAATCATAGCCAGCAGTCATGGATATCTTCACTGCAAGCTTTCTTTTTAAAATGGGTATCCCTCTATGATACATAACATGGAGTGAATCTTGAGCAGCCTAAAAACTGACTCCGTTCAAGGCTCACAAGCTGACTGTTGTTGAGCATGAGGGTTAGTATTTCTTCATAGGTGGAAGGCTCTCCGAGTTTCCTGTTAAGTTTCAAATGCAGAGCAGGTTCAAAAATGGGAGGTGCAGTCTGGACACTTCCCAGAGGAAAAAGAAAAAGAACTGCTGTCAGGAGATGAAGAACATTAGTTGCTAGAATTTCTTGTGGAAGAAGTGCTGTAGAAGATAGATTTATTTCTTTAAGGCACATGGGTCGATGCTGAAGCAGGAGAGAAATTTGAAGGTTGGTAGTTATCGGCCATTACTAGTTCTGATTGATCACCCCTAAGGACAGATTTTGTTCTTCCCATGCATGCTCCTGGATCTGATCATCTCCACTGGCGGCCCAGCCTGTGGAAAGTTTTAGATATGTCTCTGTCCATTGGCATCACAGGAAAAATTCCCTCATTGCCAAATAGACTCAGGACAAATTCAAAATTAAGGTATTCTAACACAATGAATATCTCTGGCTTCAGTTTCTACTCAAGACTTAGATTTGTGTTTTAAGTGTTGTTTGCAAGTTGCTTGCCTTCAAACTTGCATGTATATTGCTAAAAATGGCCTGACTTGTAGCATGGCTTCCAGCCCCCAGTTTCTCTCTCATGTGTTCCTCCCTTCACAGTTTTTGGGAAACTCATTAATTTGCCTTCCTTCTGGTTCTTAACTATATAAGAAGGTTTATCAAGGTTTCAGAATCCAACATGGGAGTTCCGGAGCACTTCAATTTTAGAGCTTGTGCCATCTCTAATTTTGACCGATCTTTTTAATTCTCTTGCCTTCATCTCAGCTTCTGCTCTCAAGGCTTGGAATGAGACAGTGCTTGGCTCTGCATATAAAATATACAGAGTAAAACAATTTATAAATGATCTGTTATACTCTTGTTTAATATTGGGGTAGGGTGTGTAAAAATGTCTATTCTGTTGTATTTTCCTGTAACAAAGTTTGCCAGTGTACATAATAAAATGACAGTTTAAAACTTGCATGCATTAGTTACCTTTCTCCAGCCTCCTCATTTATCATTCCACTATATTTTTTAAATATTTCATTGCATCTTGCTAATATGCTCAAAATTTAGCTTGGCATGAAATGCATAAACTGTATTATTAATATCCCATTATTTTATGGTTATACAAGAGCAGATTT
Source organism: Anser cygnoides (assembly GCF_040182565.1). Classification (NCBI taxonomy): domain Eukaryota; kingdom Metazoa; phylum Chordata; class Aves; order Anseriformes; family Anatidae; genus Anser; species Anser cygnoides. The sequence goes on along the minus strand of NC_089874.1, from coordinate 40,341,320 downwards.
GAATTGTCACTTTAAATCAGACCATAAGTCAAAACGAAGATCTTAATAGGCTGCCTAGATCTGTATCTGCACTGAATTAAACAGTAATTTGGCAGTCTCTTCTGCTAAATGTAGTGAGATAGCTAGTTAGTATGATATGCCCAGGCAAATATATTGTGTTGCAATGATGGAGACAATTCCCTCTGGCAATTGCGCTGGCACTTGAGTTGATTCTTCTTGATACACTGATCCAGCATATTCTTAATGCTGAGGAAGAAAAAAAGCATTAGAGAGGCTTCTAATGTGAATTCTAGGAACTGGGTTGAATATTACTTGCATCACCCAAGATACTCTTCCCATATTCTTATGATGATTCTTCATATTATGTAAAAATGCCTTTACTGCCAAATGTATCTTATTGTGAATTATATCTAAACTGTCTGCTATTGACGAAAACATTTAGTATTCATACAGAGTGCCATGTACTTGGTAGGGAATAGACCCTGACCCTGTAGTTTATGAGGACATCCAAGCTCCATTGCCTGCATTGGTGTCTTTGACAACCAAACATGTTTCCATACGCATTTCTGTACATCTAGAAAGCAGCTACAATGCATGTGTCAAGGAAGTGAGAGTGCTTCCTACAATGTACGTGGTACCTTGTGTAGTACTCAGGTGAACCATGTACAAGTGGGACTCACCTGATCCATAATACAGAATTACTCCAGACTCTGTATGTCCAGGACTTCAGAGACTAAGAGACTGCGATACTTTGTAGTTGCTCTTTTTATTTCAAGTATTTGATGTATGTACATATTTTGACCCCGTCTTCCAAGGAAAAATGGTAGTGTTTATTTTAAAAAAATGCTATAAATGAAGTGATAGTGTTATTTATGCCTTAATGTAATTAGAAATATTTAGCCTAACTTGTCTTTGTAGTTTACCGAGGAGAAATATCATTTTAGATGGTCAAATATGTGTGGATTAGAGAAGAACGTTTCTTTGCCATAAGTTAGCATCCAATAAAAAATGTAAACATTTTCTGTAGATGAGGTAGATTTAATTACAAAAATATCTATTCAAGCACTACTAAATAAAATAAATCAAAAATACCACTGCTGTTTTTCCATGAACTGATAAAAAAGGGACTGTACTTAGTATTTTTCCACTTCCTTTAGTTGCTATTTTTTTATGCCAAAAATCCTCTAATTACTGATCGTTGAAAATGGAAGGTAAGAAGGAAAGTGCTCTGTGTAAATGTAAGCCACTGGGACAGTTGAATTAAAATGACTGTCTGAATACTTTTTTGCTCACAATGTTTTTACATTTCATGATTTTTTCTCATTGACTTGGATACATACTGTGTATGTTTCTGTGTATGTCACTGTTTAAAAATGTGTTCAATACAGATTTTAAGTTCTATTTTAGAAAAGAAGTATAGTTCTTCCAATAATATTGAAAAAGAGCAAGTTGACAGTAAAAAAGCAAATCCCTTAAGAGTAGGTGTTATAGAAGACTTGTGTCTCTCCTGGGATTAAAGAAACAATTCTTACTTCAATTTTACTTGAATTTTACTGGAACCAATGACAGCATTTCAAGAATTATTAATATTGGAGAGAGGATGATGAATCAATACTTGAAGCAATCATATGTGACACGAAGAAAGAACTTACAGGTAAGTACACAAAAAGAATAATTTAATGTTGTGTTTTTTAAGTTCCTTTTACTACTTGTGCTTTCAGCAAAAGCTACTTCAGGTCTCCTAAATGTGATTACCATTTCAGACTTGCTCTCAAATTAGGAGAACAGTGAGGCAGGAAACAAGCATCATTAAAGTGCTGCTTGTTAAAAGGAGAAACAGAAGGAGCCAGATGCTTGTACTTCTGTAGGCTCATCTTAAGGTGTTGGTTTTGGACATAAAAAGACTTTATTTTTTTGTAGTACAAGTTCATCTTACTCATAAATGAATGTTGGCTACGTTTATGGTGAATATATTCAGCTATACTGTTGTACCACAGAACACACTCAGAAATTGAATTTCTTTGTTTTTCTTTTAAGGATGGAAATGTCACCATTTTAACTGACTTTGAAGGTGTGCTTAAGAATCTGTTTTCCTGACTAAAAAACCTTTTGCTAGTACTTCTGTGGGACAACACTATTCCATAATATCCATTTTCTATAAAAGGGACATCTCTACATCTTACTTCATGGTAGCAGTCATCCATAAAGCCACCACTTGGCTCTTTAAACAAAAAATATTCTATTTCACCCATGGTGAAGGTGAGATACGTTCCCTTACTTTATTCTTGAGGACTTTTCCCTCTCCTCTGCTGATAAATTTCTTCAGAAGCTTCGTTAAAAAAGAACAGGCAGAAGAAAAAAGGAACAAAACACCCTTGCACGTTCATTGCATTCATTTACCTCCAGTTTAAGCATAGGATCTTGTCCGTCTCTGTAGAGGTTGTCTCTCTCTCCTCCCACAGATGAGGCAGGATTATAGATGAATATATATGCAGCTGCTTCTCTGTACATAAAATGTTATTTATTTATTTATTTTGGTGAGGATTTTTTTTGTTTGTTTTCATTTCATCTAGCAAAGCAAATATTTTTAAATTCAGGGATTTTCTAAGTTTGTGCCGAGACCCTCTGCCCACCTACAAAGTGCCACAAGCTTTGCAGTTCTGTGGCCCCCAGGGACAGAAGGGAGGTACAGCTGCAGAGGTTGGTGGGAGCATCAGCACAGGCACCTTTCATGGAGGCTTATTCAGGCAACCTGTAGAGACCCCTGCCAAGAAAACCAGAGTGTTTGCTCTTTAGCTTGACAGGATTATTTTGTAGCCTACATTTTTGATCTTAATCTTTCAAATTGGTTCAAATGAGTCAATGGTCTCAAAATTTTTTGAAGGTAACAATTATGCAAGCAGGCATAATGAAGAAACACTATCACAGTGGAAAAAAGACACCAGCTTTCTTCTTAGATTTTTGCCTAAACAAAATATTTGTTAAGTTCTTTTTTTTTTAATGTTAAAGATTTGGATTGGGAGAGAGGAAAGCTGCTAGCCCAATGACAAGTTGAAAATGGACTTTGAAGCTGGCACATAGTCATCACACTGGAGTCAGCATACTTAAGAGAATTCAGTATCTTGTAGAGAATGTCTGTGTGTTCCTTTCTTATGAAATAGCACTGTAAAAAAAAAAAAAATATCACTATTTTGCTTCTGGTGGTACCCTGGCTATTAAGCAAGCTCAATTTATTTATAGCTCTGATAGTGTGTTAGAAGATAAGTAAACGACGTATTGACTGCTCTGCATTTTAGCTGAACACATAAATCATACCTTATGTTGGGATATTTTAAATATTTGAACATTTTTTTTAATAAGTTGTGTAGATTCTAACTTTGTGTTTTTCTAGTTGCATTTTAAACATAAGGCTATGCATTTTAAGCGTTTGATCTTTTTCCTAACACAATAGAAATCAATTATTCATACATGTTTGGAGTACTCATTGTGGAGTGTTTTTTTTTTTTTTTTTTTTTTTTACAAATTCCTTTAGTAATAATCAAACAATTCTGATGATCCTAAGCCTTTTTTGAACTGCAAGTATATGAAATACGAACATATGTATGTTAACATCACCAAAGGAGGTTTTCTTAAGCCTGTCTGTATATAATTTGTCAATGTAATAGAAAATCAAATTTCATCCATTTAAAATAAATTGAGCTGACATTCCCCAAACAAAGCTTATTACTCAAGAGTGGCAAAGTGTTGGCTGCAGTACCAAATTCAGTGCTGACTCATTACAAGAATGGCTCGGTGCCTGTTGACAATTTTCATCTGCAAAGAGCTCTCAGAACCTGTTCCCTTACTTGGAATCACTGCTCGTTTGGCATAACTGTATCAAGTATGTTTTTGTCTTGGTTTCCTTCTCTCTTGGCATGGTTAAAGTTTCTTATGCCTTCATGCACAAGGGGAACAGCTTGTATGCAAAGTTAATATGTTAGTTTATTCTTTTTTTTTCTCCCTTTTTTTTTTTTCTTCCTACTTTCCCTTGTTTGTCCTTGAAGACCAGAGCTGAATGGCTAATGGCCCCAGGGCCATGCCGTGCTGCAGCCTTACCTTCAGATCTGCAGTGCCAGAGATTCAGTTCTACTTCAGCAAGTGTCATGTAAGGGCAAATGTGAATTAAAGTTCAAAGCCATCTCCATGATTACCATTATGCATATAAACCGTAGAAAGCCACTATACAAATCTGTTTTTGCCATATGTATATTAGTTAAAGTTGTCTTGGGACTTAGCTACAGGACTGGAAACAGCTTTTCACTGTATTTTTATGATGTGCTGTATTTCTGCAGAAAAGTTATGTAAGGCCAGTGTTTTCAAAAACTGATATACTTGTCTGTTTTCCACTGTGGGCCAGCAGTGCTTTCTAGCTCTGAAAAATCAGGCCCAATTCAATGCAAATTACAATACCAAAAATATTGGCCACAGTTGAAATACTGTCTTTCAAGGTGCAGAGGTTCAGAGTTCAGATTCCCAACTGCTTAACATGAACGAGTAAGAGACTTCATTCATTAATTTTGTGGTAGGTTTTGGAATGCCTGTGGCATTGCCAGCTTATGGGGATGCATTGAAGTCTTTTGAGAAGTCCCCACAAATTTCACACAGTTTTTGTACTTCAGCCACTGTGTTTTGAGTCTCATGAGTTCTTGCTAATCTTAAGTGAGTTTTTTAGTAAAAACTATGTTAGAGGATAGAAGTTTGATAAAAGCTTCTATATCAGGAAGAAAACACAAAAGTAGACCAAATGTGCTATTTTTTCTAGCCAGTTGGGATTTGTGGGAGACCTTCTGGGTGACATTTCTGATGGACAATACTAACTTGGCCTGACATGGCTTTGCTTAACGTAACTTTAAATAACTATGATGAATAATGTGGTCAATCAACTCCTTTTTATAGTGCAGTTTCTCAAGGTATGTTATAGTTTTCTTAAATACACCTATTGTTCATAGGTACTGTTTGTTTCTAGAGCTATTCTGCAGGCTGAATAATAAACAAATAAAAACAAGTATTTAGAATTCCAGCCATGCTTCTCAGCCATCAGTGGAGTATGTTATTCTCACTTCCTGAATGAACGAGCATTACTGGTATTTTTCTCTTCCACTTCTTCCTGAGCCCTTGCATATGAAATTCATACTCACTTCCTACCTCTGATGTGCTACTTCACTGGTCTTGAGGGCTCTGGAAAGGAATTTGTGGATCATCGTTTGAGAAACTGTGTCCTACACCACGTAGAATACTATAAGGCAGATAAGATTTATTGGATATAAAGCTTTCATTAGCAAAGTAAACTTCTGTTCTACAAGGTGCTTTAAAACTTATCTGTGTGGCTCATTTTTTCTCCTGTTCTGGACTCTGGAAATATTACCCACTGGCAGTGTGAAGCACTTTCCTGTACCAAGCCTGCTGTGTTATTCAATCTACTGTTATATACGATTTACTGAAGTTCCTTGCAAAAATATTTGTCTTTATCAGTTGTACTCATGTCCATAAAATAAACATATGCCCTTGTCTATCTTGTTTTTTACAGGATTAAAAGGCATTACCCAGTAAGTACTCCCTGTCTCTGATAACATTTCTGAAATCTGTTGAACAAAATTTTAATTTTTAGAATGCTTACATATACATTCTAAGTGAAATCAAAGCAAAATTCAATAGAAATATGGTAAAAAAAGTCTCTCCTTCTCTTTTGCTTTATTTCCTTTCTTACTCCTCACAATACAATGATTTTGTCTTCAGATAGCTGCATCTTCAGGAGCACTCCTGAAATGATTCTTGAAATATCATTCTCTGCAAATACCGCACTTGTCATCACAAGCCCCTGTCTCTGAGAAAGCTCATGCAAAAAGCAAAGACTCATTGAAATCCTAAAAGGGAAGAATTCAAAAGGAGTTGGTTACAATCATTGTCTCCATTGTGCAATCACTGCTAATGTGAATTCAAGTTAAAATTCAAATGAACACTTGCAGAAATGTTCACCCATCTCACCCATCTTATATAAATATGAGATACATGTTATTTATATACATGATGTAAATAGCATCAGTTTCTTGGCTCTTTTAAAATGGCTAGAAGAAATGGAGTAATCGCTTCAGCTGATGAGGCTTCGCAACATGTAATTTACTATGAGCCCCATCACTCTTGAATATGTTGAGATTATGTTTGATGTATTATTGAAAATGTAACTCCTTTCATTTGGAATTCTTCTCAACTCTCAAACAATGAGAACAGTCACAACAAAGAAGAAAATGGGAAAAAGAGAATAAATGTCAAAATAGCCAGAATAGCCATCTAATAAACATGCTGGTAGAGGAATATTTAGATAATCTGGAATTGTCTTTTTTATTATATTTTGATTTCCTGTGTTTTGAGTATTTTGCCTTTTATCTTCTGCTGTACATTTGTAGAGGTGTATGAATATTTTTATATTTCAAATTATGGTGAAACTATTGAAGGAGTTCATCTACATGGAAAGTTACAATAACTATTTTTTTCTTCCCACCCGACAACGGAATACCCACAGTGCAGATATCCTCTAAATATTCTCTACCAAGTCAATGAATTCTGAGGGACAAAGAGATGGAGGCTTGCACAGGGGAAGGTACTGCTTTTTGTTGATGATTTTTTTTTTTTTTGTTGTTTTATCCCCAGGTCATACAAGAGGGAAGATCATCTTGGGTCCCTTGAACCGATCTCCAAGGGGATCAGTCTCAGTTCTCTGACCAGAGAGAGAGAGAGAGAATACATTAACGGTGATGAATACTTCCCTTTATCTCCTCTTATCACCTCGTTGAACAAGGTCAGCACTGTTAAATAAGTCCTTTGATAACAATGTTAGGACAGTTGCAAGAGTTGGATTGGGGTTAACATCACCAAGAAAGATGTTGTTTGTTATACATATCTCTGTGTTAGGGTTAACCGTGGATATTGACTGAGAAATTCTTTGAAGTATGTAAAGATGGACAATTGTTAGTCCACTGCAGTTGGTGGCAGGGCTGACAAAAGCATCCTTGATCTCAGGAGCAATAGGATTTCAGCCAGCAGAGCGGAAATTACTTCCACTTATTTTACGCTTGTTTCCACTTGCCTGGTTTGTTCCTATTACCTCTAGCAGGTATGAAGCTCCATTTGTTCTGCTGTGCTCTAATGTAGTAAACAATTTTGAAAAGCTAACAGATTTTACACTACCGTGCTAATTTATTGCGTTCTGCTGTCATGAGCAACAACGGCAAAACCCTTAAAGGAACTTTTGAAAAGAAATCAATGCAAATGAAGGTTCAGGGGAAATATTTTTAAAGAAAACTTGAGAAAGAGTGAGTTCCTCTCCAACATCCCATTAACAGACCATTAATGACCTAGCAATATGTTGCAGGAGTACAGCTCTGTAAAGGACTGCAGCTCTTCTGTTTCTCTTTTTCTTTTGAATTTGCTTGTGGAACCAAACCAAGAACATTAACGGACAACCCAAAGGAAAATTGAGTCTTTTTTTTTTTTTTTCCTGTGAAAATAAGAAAAGCCCCAAAGCATATGTTGATTTCAGACCGAGCAGTTGTTCTGCTTTAATACACAATTAAATGGTCTCATTTTCAGTCTTATTTAACGGTTTTAAAATAGATAAAATGTCAAAGCAAAACATGTCAAGAAAATAATCTAGCTTTTAAAAGCTTTTTTTTTTTTTTTTTTGCCAGACACAAAGAAAGTGACAAATTCCACCCAAAATCACATTTGCATCTTCTTAAACCTGCCTTTTCTAGCAAATGTGATGTAGTCTAATTGGACAGAGACAAAATTCCTATTTGTATTCCTATTACTTAACTATATTCTCTTTCCCTTCATTCTCTCCGGTTTGTCCCATTCTTCTGTAGTATTTTGTCTGGAAAACCACTGTGTGTATTTGTATTGCATAACATCTAGTTAAACAGAGCCATAGAAAAAAAAAAAGGCTGTAATAATAAATTCCAAGTCTCCACCATGATGCTTTTTCCCTTGTGTAAAATATTTGTTATTTCATACTGTACAACGTATGGGCATCCATCCCAAATTATAATTATGTTTAAACAAAGACTTTTACTTTGGGAGAAAAAATATGACACCCAGAATCAGTGCCGTGACTCACAACCACATATTCCAGTTGTTCTTACCTACTCCTTTCCTTTTCTTCTCTGGTATAAATTTAGCATGCAAGCATGCTGTACTTCCCGTGTTTAAGGAGGACTTTGAGATGTCATTTGCAGACTGTCTTGTCTTTCATTTTGTCCACTTGCTACACGACCCTGGTCATTTGGGTATGACTGAAGCATAACTGTCATCCCAATAGCAAGCTTCGTTTCCATGTGTGTTTTCAGAAAGTATCATATTAGAAGTTTCATTTTGTCTCATCATTCAATTGATCTGAAAATTCTGACGGCTAGAGAGACACAGGGAGGTCACAGCTATATTTAATTTGCATACTGATGGTCCTTGGCATTTGTGAACAGTCTTTTAGCATTAAACTCTTAGCTTATTCTACATGTAATTCAGTGTTTGTATTATTTCATTTTCGTATTCTTTCTCCCTGTGAAATATGTTAATAAATTAAAGGTGCACGTTGTTCTGCAAAATCCTCAGATCGCCCTTTCTCATGGGGCCACAAAGGATGCTCATAAAATTCTAATTTTTCTTTGTTCCTGGAAGCAGACCCTTTAGCTTTGTGTTCATGTCATTCACAATCAGTAACATAACAAACTAAGCCTCTCTATGAAACACTTAAGTGATCTAAATATGTCCTATATTTATTAATATAACTGTACTCACATGGTTCTCACAGGGATAGAGGATGAATTACCTATATAAGCCACTGGATATAATCATCAAACAGGACAAAAGGCAAACCAAAACTAAACAGGCCTCTCTATGTTCATCACTGAGAATTCAATGTCCGGTAAATGTTTGGATGCCCATTTTTTAAAAAATAATATTTTCAGTCCCAAATAAATGCATTGTTTCACATTGATGTTGGCAATCAATACAAAATCCATCAAAATGTGAATTTCTATCAGCACTGAGAAGCTCTTTCTTTAGGCTGAGTCTGTCTTGAGAAATTCATAAGAACAGACAAGTTTGCTCAGAAGGTCTTTGTTATTTTTTTTCCCTTGTCTTTAATTATTACAATAAATATTCCCATGGGACGGAGTAGTGAGCACTAGGAGTGATTAGTAAATAGCTAAGTGGCTGGACTACATATGACTTTTCCTCCGTATGCTATATTACTCTGCTAACCCTGCAGATGTAGTAGAGAGGATTTTTGAGGATGAAAAGGGGTTGGGGGAATAGGCTGTTCAAAGAGGATTTGGCACCACTTTGGTTCTTAGATGAAGTTCAAATGTTCAGGAGAGGCCAGCATCAAACAACTAAAACCATGACAGTTGTGTACAGATTTTTCAAAGAAGTCAGCATCTCATATGTAGAGCCTGTGCTGATAATCTTATTTGTTCTGATGGCAAAGCTGAAGTTAAGCTCTTCTGAAAATTGGACTACAGTAGCCAATTATATTGACACAGACCCAGTTGATGCATACTGACTTGTGATTTGGAATGGTCAGAAAAATGGAAATTGTATGTATATTTCATAGACTTTGAAATGTTTACCTTAACACAGAACTGAATGGAACTAACAGATGATAGCATGCCTCTCCTCTGTAGCCTTCTGGAAATCAGCCCCACAACATTCAGTCAGTGCATTCTTTTCTTCAAATGAGAGAGACATACTGAACAGCATTTCACTGTCAGATATAATTTTATTCTTTTGAAAATCATATGTATAATTTAACATATAAATAGTGAATATTTTAAACGATGAGTGAAATCCAACCCTACTAATGTCTTGGGAATCTTGCCATTAATCTCAATAGAACCTGTTTTGACACTGTAATTTTATAGATGCTGGCAAAATAATATAAAGCAATGGAATAAAATTTGGCTACTGCATCCAAAAATATGCTGAAGGTCACTCCCTTGCTTTTTCAAGTAAATGACAATTTCTGAAAATAGTTAAGGATGTTGTTATTTCAAAAGATACTCCTGTGGTTTCTCCAAACATACTTTCATCTTTCATACAAACATATCTTTGTGAAGGAGACAAATATGTACTGTGACCATGGTTACTTTTTTAATTGTTGTTTAAACCAAAATGTTACAGTATTCTGTCACGTACATGTGTATGTATAAACTTAGCTGCAGTAATTTCAAAATCTTGAAATAAAATTGCCTCTCTGAAATCATTAAAGAACATGTAGTTTCAATAAAGTCTCTCAATCCTAGATATCCAACTAGATTTTAAACATGAGTGCTAGCTGTTATTCAGATTTATTTCACATTTATAAGGTGATTAGTACGTTTTCTAATGTCTGTGTGTACAAAACCAAAGTTTCACCATTTTTTCATCAACTTTAAAGAACAGCTTTGAAATGAAAATATATATGTGCAGATATAAACACAGATGCACATGCACAAATTCCAGGATGTTCTTTAAAAGAGCTGCTGCTCATGTTACTCTTTCTATCTATGTTATTTTTCTTTGCAGCTGAATAGAATATTCACTGGTTTGTTTGAGACTAGAACATGACTTTGGTGGGAAACATAACTGTATATAGGTAATGTTATTGTCCCAGATGATATTAAGGATAGAAATGAATATAACTGCTATTTCTTTTATCCCCTACCCCTTACTTTTTCCTCCATGATCCTTCTGGACAAACCACAAACTCTAAGGTATACTTCTTGATCACATCTAGATATGCATATGCTCACTTTCTATAAGTAGATTGAAGGGGATATAAGAACGTAGAAAAGTCCAACCTTTTTCTGTTAACAAGAAATACAGCCAATACTCTCTAGCTTTATTCCAAGCTTTTATTATTATTATTGTTGTTGTTGTTGTTACTGTTATATTACCGTTATTTCATAGTGTACAATAAGTTTCTACTTACAGGTTCACTTAAAGTCCCACATATGAGTGGTGAATAGTATAGATAGTATTTGTGTCCACTGTGACATGTTTTCATGCAGGAATGTCACCGGTTTGATATTCATTCCTAGGAACAATGTTAAAATAGCAAAGATTTTAAACTCTGAAAAGTGTTTGTTCAGGTGAAAGGATAAACACTAGTGTGCTCCGATCTTCAGCTTGTTCATCAGCTGGAATATAACAGCAACTGGTGTTGCTAAATGGATATATATCATTTGAAGTATCCTATGAAATGCAGACTGAAGTGTGAGTGGTTCATTGCCCTTAAAACAAGTGTGGTAAAGTTTCCAAGCTACAGATCTTTTCTCCTGCTAACTGACACCAAGCAGAGAGGCAGGAGGGATTTGATTCTTGTCATCTTTGTTGTGACTCTCTCAGTAGTTTCTTTTTCTCCTTGCAAATTTTGGCTCATAGCTAGTCCGCAATTAAGAATTTCAACATGTAGAATGGATATTCTTTGTGTCTCCTTATGGTGACTGCATACAGGAAAATCTAGAAGGTGTGCTGGAAAGACAAATTCTTAGTTAATGAAACTCTTCATCCCTTTCCACTGCATTCACAGATTATCCCTCCTAATTTTCTCCTTTTATTGTGGAAAGTAACCAGAAATGATGATATCACATGATTTGCCTGAACCTAACCCAGTTTTCTTAGGCTAATTATTATGGATTATAAGCCTGTTTGCATCTTATGGGCAATTAAACAATATTAGAGAGTCATCATTACAAAAGGAATCAGATTGAGCTTGAATTGTGGCTCTTAGATTTTTCTTTATGGCTACAGCAATAATAAAAAAGATTTCACATATAAACATGCCACTAATATTTTGAGATCTGTGATGTTTTTTCACAATATTTTCTCAATAACAACAACAACAACAAAGTTATCAACAGATAAATATATTTTGATTGCATTTGTCCTATTTATCATATTCCATGTGTGTTCTTCGTGAAAAAAGCAACTGCCAGGGGCAGTTTGAAACAAAAATCATAGACTGAGTTGCATTTACATTTTCAGCAATCACCTCAAAGAAATCAAAGAAATATTAAGTAAGCCTACTCATAATATGATGACAATAGTTGATTCCCACTTACAGAAATATTTTTTTCAATTGTCTATTTTATAAAGGAACCCTTCTGGAACTGAAACTTTTGTAATCTCTTCTTTCTTTTCCTTACACTAAAATCATATTTGTCAGGCCATTTTTTCTTCCCCATCTTTGTTTTAAATAATCAGTCCCGAAACTCAAACTGTAAAGCTTAATTCTATTGTTTCCCACTAATATATAGACTCTGACTGTACATACCTCATAGTAATGCAGAAAGCACTTAGCATAGAACAAAGGGAATTCTTAGTACAAGTTTTACCAAAAGGAAAGAAGATAGATTAAAATAGAACTTTCAACATTTTTATGTAAAAGATTTTAAAATGGAGTTCTCCTTCAAACTCCTGAAAATTACATTAAAGCTTTAGAGCATTTTATTAAGGCAAATAAAGAAGAGGCATGAGAGGCTTTTTAGGTCTAGTAAGCATATTTTAAGCATCCCTTGACCATTATAGATGCTGATAGAAAGAAGAATAAACTCAAAACACCATTGATAATGTAAAAAGCATATATATTTTAAAACTTTTTGGAAGAACTAGCAGTTGTACTATGAAGAATGATGTCTGGATCAAAATTCTCGCTTCTAAACAAAACCCAGTTAAATGCAGCTTGCTTTAACAAATTCTGATAAATGTTTTAATCTCAGTAATAAAATGAATGCAATGATGTGCAAAATGAGTATATGAGTATCAATAAGACTTTTACATACTAAATTTTTTTTTATTATTATTCCTGAAGTGTGTCAGACACAACAGGTAAGAGCCTGTTGGGGGAGTATATAAGTTAGGCGTAATCGGGCCAGAGACCAAATCAGGTACTAGAGTAGACTGCGAGGAGGAAGAAGGTGGGATAAATGTTGACTTGAAAACAACAAAGCATCTTTATTTATGTTTGCTTTTGAAAATGGTAGCTTGATCTGGGCTAGGTGCTGAGAAGCAATGATGTTAACAGGCCTGTGGAAGGACTTGAGCAGGGAAAATAGCTGTTGGACTGAAGTAGTTATGTGAAATACAGTCCTAGAGACCTTGCTGATGTGCCTTGGCTATTCTGGGAGAAATGGCAAGATTTAGGTCTGATATGGATGGATGAGTCCAGAGATTATTCATAGATCCTGTTTAAAATAGAATCGAAATGTGCACTCTATTTTTTTCTGTAACATATCACAAAGTGTGAAGGCAATATGCATTTTCAGAGCAACTAGAGCCAAAATCCTACTTGATTTCCCTCTTGGTTATGCAGATTATGTTGAATATTGAAGCATTTTTGTATTTAATGTTATTTCACTTGGTTCATTGTGGTTAAGTACACAACTTTTTTTAAAAAAGTAGTATAATAATTGTAGTTTTTTTAAAAAAAACTTTTTCATGCTTTTGTTTTACTTATAAAGAACTAGTTCTTCATGCAGGTAATCCTTTTTCACATGGATTCAGATTTTTATTTTATTTTTTAATGGTTTATTCAACACATTTTAGAGTAGAGTAAAATAAAGTTATTAAGGTTGGAAAAGACCTCCAGGATCATCCAGTCCAAACATCCCCCTACTACCAATGTCACGCACTAAACCATGTCCCTGAGAACCATGTCCAACCTTTTCTTAAACACCCCAAGGGATGGTGACACCACCACCTCCCTGGGCAACCTGTTCCAATGCCTGACTACTCTTTCTGAGAAGAAATGTCTCCTAATTTCTAATCTAAACCTCCCCTGGCCCAACTTCAGGACATTCCCTCTAGTTCTATTGCTAGTTATCTGTGAGAAGAGGCCAACCCCCAGCTCCCCACACCTTCATTTCAGGTAGTTGAAGAGAGCAATGAGGTCTCCCCTGAGCCTCCTCTTCTCCCTCAGCTGCTCCTCATAGGACTTACTTCTGTTCCAGACCCTTCACCAGCTTCGTATCCCTTCTCTAGACACGCTCCAGGGCTTCAATGCCTTTCTTGTACTGAGGGGCCCAAAACTGAACACGGTACTCAAGGTGCGGCCTCACTAGAGCAGAGTACGGGGGGCAATCACCTCCCCAGTCCTGCTGGCAACACTATTCCTGATACAATCCAGGATGCTTGTACATAGGCCTGTGTATTTTAACATATACATGATTAATTCTTTGTAATGTCTTGTAAGAAAATGCACTTTCTAAGTTACCTGAAGCCTCTCACCTTACACATAAAACAGGAAGAAGTGATTAAATTAGAGGACAGTTACATGGAATCTGAATACAATACACAATATCCAAACCCCTTCTCAAGGCTCAAGCTACAGATAAATAGACCTTTTGTTAAATTTTAAGTGTTTTTAGACAATTTTTCTATTAATCTTCACAATATGTATTCAGTTAAATACATATATGTATGTTTGTTTAATATGTGGAATAGTCTGTAAAGTATGCAAATGAGACACACATTCATTTACCGTGATTTTTACTTAAACATTCCTCTCCTAAGATAACTACTAAAATAGGTCACAGTATAAAAATAGTATAGTAGGCATCCTAAGGACTAGATTCTGTTTGCAAACTGGGTGGTATAAATCTCACATAACTCCATTGATTTCAGTGTTTTAACTTAGATTAAACTGTGCTATTACTGATGAACATGCACGTACTGCAGATGAGATATTAATTCCTCTAAGTCCTAACACCAAGGAGTAGGCTTTAACTGGAGAAAAAAAAAATGTAGAAGAATATGTCTACCTTCTTGTATTCCATCTGCAAATTCCAGCCTGAATCCTTTACTGTAGGAGTGACTGACTGTTGAGGCCAGTGGATGCCAAGTCTCATAGGAAGGTAGGCAAGAGACATACGTCACTCTTCTTCTGCCAGGTAACGAAAAGTATGACCCTCTTAGAACCAGAGCCCTCCACTATCCCATGACTGATATACAGCCTCCATATCCTGTTTCAGCACGTGTACTCTCAGTTATATGAGGGCATGGGCACTTATAACATCTTGGGGAGGCCCACATTTCTGCTACTTTATGACATGTAAGTCTGTGCATGTAGCAAGGAGAGGGCTTGATGAGCCCTTGGGAAAGTTAGTGCATGCTAGAACAGCTTAAATTACTTACACCTTGCTTTTGGATTATGCCTCAGGAGTTGCTTGAATGTGGTAAGGACAAGGCCATGTAATATATGAAATAATTGTGCAAAATGGATCAAATTTATGAGCCACTGTAGAAGGTAAAACTGCTCTAGTCTAAAGAGAGACGTGCTGCAGGTACTCCGTGACCAGACTAGGCGGCTGTGTTCTTAGGCATAACCCTTCAGAAACTCTTATTTGTTAATGAAAATCTACTTCTTACTTAGTAGGTCAGTATTACAATGAAAAACAAAAACCAAAAACAATCAAGAAACAACACATGGCATTTGCTGTCTTTTTATATGCAGCTAATACCTTCTTCCAGGTTCAGTGCAAGTTTGATTACTTCTTAAACCATTTATTAATACAAGGAGCAAAAACTAAGCCAAAGTTTTTGGGTCTAGTGGTATTTGACAGCTGGAGCAGTGTCAAAGCTAACAACTGCCAAGCAGAGGTAGTTCGGAGTAAAAGTTTAAAACAAAAAATTGATTTTTGTCAAAAGAATCTTTCATAAATCATTTAGTTTGGGGCAGCTGAAGCAAAATATTTTTCTCCCATCAGCTTTGCCAAAGTATTATCTGTTATTTAGAAACATTTTCTCCTTAGAAAATCCAGATATTCAGGACTTTTTACATTTAGTTTGCCTTGGAATTGGGAAAAGAAGTCCTCTGTCTAATTGATCTAATTTCTTCAAAAATCTGCCTGGCTACAGAACCTTATGAGACACGTTGGAGACAGCATTTGTTTTGCTTCCAGCAAAGATGCATACTGTCTGCTGCAGAGCGCAGTTATCCACTTTGTCAAGGTATTCATGATGATACAGTTTTCAATCTTAGTTTTATGCAACATCACAGAATTTGATGCAGCTGTATTAATACATTGCAGTTAAGAATCAAATCCATCACACATCTTTCTCACTGTAAGATAAGTATTGTTGAGGAATCGCTGTCGGCAGTAGCATTAATGCAAGTGGGTGACTTTGAATGAATGACCAAACCTTCCTACTGCTAATTCCAGAGTTCATGAGGAGGTGGTTAAAGGTGGTCATGAGGATTCATGTCAGACTTCTGGATATGTCTAAGCAGAAAAGCAAAATAATCGTTACACAAGAAATGCTCAGATGGATGAGAGATTTTTATGATGGGGAGGAATACAGAAGAATGTGATTTTTCAGATAAGCTTCCTTTCTTTTTTCTTTTTTCTTTTTTTTTTTTTCTTCTCTTTTTTTTTTTTTTTCTTATAAAAAGAACCTCCCTGGTGTCTGCCTTCATTTATTCCTTTATTCTCTTAGTGCATGTTTTTAATGGTCTCTTTGTTGCTGCAACGCTAGTTGATTGAAATTCTCCATTTGTAGGCCTCCTTGAACATGTTTATTCAGGGAATGGGACTTGCACAAAACAATACACTTGTATGAGGCAATCCCATCACATCAGCTTTCATTATCATTTTTGGATCGTCTAACTGGGATACATGTCAGTGATTGTTGTAGTTCCTCTTCTCCGACAAAAGGGCTTGATTGTTGTGCGCTGATCTTTGATACTGCATTGGCCTTAGCTTTACCATGATGTCTGAATTAGATGAGCATTTGAAGTGCCGCAATGGCAACTTTTCTCTAGTAATACAATGGGGCATTCTGAGTGCAGGAGCTGAGATCTTTCTTCACATGACTACGAGATAAAACTGTTCATATCTTTTCCCCAAATTTATTTAAAAAAAAAAAAAGATTAAAAAAGAAAAATGATTTTGATTTTCCACTTCAAGTTTCTATCTTAATGCATGTGACACAGTTTACTGTACTAGTCTCCAAAAGAGGTTGTCCAATTTAGAGTTACCTATTTTCAACAGTTGGATGATGTGTGATGTGTCTATCTATTCCTCTCTGTGACACATTGTGTGTCTTTAAATCTATCCTGAGTCATTTTTCTTATGCAGAAGCTAATTAACATCTTGGAAACAGATTGCCTGCATTGTCTTGATATTTTCTGAAGTAACCAGATGCTGTAATTACTGTGTATACTGTTCTTTTTGCCTGTAGGTTGTCACATAGCACACCTACCCCCCACACCCATCACTTTAATTAACAGCGTAAAGTTCATTTAAATAGTGAAAGATGAGACAAATTTGTTTAAGAGTCTTTGTATGTAATAGGAAGAAGCATCTGTCCTGAGGGTAAAAACAAAAAAAAAAAACTTAATTCAAATAATTAGTGCTAGAATACCTATTCCTTTCCTTTTCAGTGTTACCACTTTATTTGAAGTTCTTCTACCTTTCCTTTTGTTTAATTTTTATTATATTCATACTATTACTCTGTGTTGGTTTACTGCAAAATTGGTCAGATCTTCAATAATTAAATTCCCAATGAATCCTGTATTTATTGGTCCTTGTTCTCTATACCACTGTCTACTTTGATTAGATTGTTACCGATGACTCATTTCTTCTGATTTTTCCCAAGAAGCTGAACAAAGTGGACTGCTGTTAAGAAAGAAATAAGATAGCTTATTGTTAATTACTTTTAGGTGACAAGAGGTAATAAGTGTTCTTTCAGATCAACTTAAAAAAAGATCACTATAGAGAAATGAAGGGGAAAAAGGTCAAAGCATCAAAACATGAAGCCATTTACAAGGAATCAGTTAAATCAGTGGGCTCTCCTCCTAGCTATTGCTGGTGATTTTTTCAGAGGTAGATTTACTTGTGAATAGTGTCAGTCTGGCAGTATTTTGATTGGTACTGTAATCTGTGTCCTCTGTAGTGCAACACCTGTTGGACAAGAGGGACTTAAATCAGACTTTTATCAAAGATATATTTTATCAAATTCTGAAATCCATACTCATTGTGTCATAGAATCGTAGAATCATCTGTGTTGGAAAAAGCCTTCAAGATCATCATGTTTTAATCATCAGTCTTGGTTATAGCATGTTCCAAACAGCTAAGGGCAGATTTTCTCATGGGAGTAATTAAAGAAAGATAAGTAAAAAAGAATTCAGTGGAATGTATCATCAGTTAAAATGTAGACACATGCACATCAAGCATATCAGTGCTTGATTTGAAGATGGTACACATTTTAAATCCAAAAATAAGATTGCAGTCTTACTTCATGTAAATTCAATATTTAATTTGTGATGTTTGATTACACTTTTTTTTTTCTCATTATCGTCTGTGACTCTTCAAAATACCTTTTTCCTGTACCCATTTAAGTTCTATTCAATCATATGATATTGGGTATAGTAAGCTTCTGTTCGAACTTTCAGCTCAGTATGTGGTATATTATACAGCCGTGACAGAAGTTATAAAGTGACAAAAAACTATTATCTCTGCAAAATGTCTTCCCCCCCCCCCCCCCCCCCCCCCCCACTCTTTTACTACTCGTGGTAGATCAAGTGATAAATAACAATATCAGTGACCTTTGAAGTCTGCGTGAAATGTCCATTAGTGTCAAGGGAACATCATGAAATGGATGTTTACAATAGAAAATCTTTTTTTACATCCTCCCTCCAAAATTGTAAAGAAGTGTAACATTAATGTAACATAGAAAATAGAAAAAAGAGAGAAATTAGCAAGCAGAGTCAGCCTTGGGAGTCATTAGTGGTCCAGGTGGGATTAACAAGACTGTGCCAGCCAAAGAAAAGACGATCTTATGTCTTGTTTTGTGTATTTCGTTGTTTGTTTTCCTGTGTTTCAGAAACCTGTTCAATGCAGGAGCTAAAAACATATTTGTTCCCCTCATATATTCTCCTTATATAGATTGTTTTTTCAGGTGAGTAGCGTCAATCCCCATGATGTATTGGCATCATTAAAGGAATGAAGAGCTATGGGAAGGCAGTTCCAGGAGCAGCCTCTAACTTGATCAGTTAACTAAAGATGGTTAAAGGAAGGTGTCACTTTTTCTTTTGATTGTTGATGAACTTTTTTCACACCGTAAGTTCCTAAACTGGGGTTGCCGAATCATACTAGTGACATTAGTGGTCTGTGAGTTAAACAGCTATACCACCTGATGCTTAGAGTGTCAGTTGCTATGTTAGATAAGATGGTAATGTGAGGTTTGATGATATATATTAATAGCTGGCAGTGGGCATAACAACCTTCATATTGCTATATATAGGGAAAAAAAGCTGGGCAGGGCAACGATGCATCAGGAAATCATAGTCAAGAACGGAGCAGCCCAAGGAAGCAGTTGGAATGAAGAATCAACTGGGAAATGTGAGAGAGCATCAGAAACCAGGGCTCAAAGCTGGGGAGGCAGAAACAATCCAGAACAGGTGCAGGTGTTTTTGTCAAAGGAATAAATCCAGTAAAGACAGGAATGACGAGAGAAGCCAGAGGCAAAGATCATCAATGGTTTGAGTGGGCTGTGTTGCCAAGATGCTTGTTGTCAGGTCTCAGTACAGTTGTAGAAAGTGGGAATTAGAAAGAAAAGGACTTTCATTCCAGTTTCAGTCTCATCTGTTGCTTACTCATGCTGAGTCATCACCCAGCTTATTTTACCTCCTGAACTAACATAGGCTTAACAGTAATTAAAAGGCTGGATGGGTTTAATTTTGCAGTATCTTGTGATACCAGTAAGCGGAAACACAACTCTCTCTAAAAAGCATTTTTATGAGGTTCAGTTTCATTAAAATTTTGCTTTTTTCCACAAAAGAGGCAGCTGCTTTGGCTGCAGGACGTGCCACCTGGAAAGCAGCCAGCTGGAGACCCTGAGTTTCCCCAAATCCAAGGCACTCTGACCTGCTGCTAAAGAACTGGACAGGGACAATGAGGGCAAAGAGAAGGTGTTTGAAATTTGCCTCGGCTCTGAGTGGGCTCCATAGGAATCCTTCTGTCTTTGTAAAGGAATTTTGCTGGCAAAATGTTTTGTTGGCAAAATTTTGTTGAAATTTGCAACCTCCAAACAATAAACAGCACCCTACCCCCTCAAACCACACATCAGATTTAAAAGCAATTCTACATCCGTGCATTTTCTACGGGGTTGAAGCTGGTATCAGTCAAAATGCTGCTACACTTCAATTAATTAGTGCCACTGCTGGCAGCCGGTACTGACTGAAGTGAAAACCCAAACTATTGTAATGCATTGCTGGAGTGTGTTCTGAGGATGATGAGATTATTTATCTTCTGCTAAACTCTGACAATTTAGTTGAGTGCAGTTTGATCAATTTGGATGGTGCCTCACTCACCATCAAAAAACAGCACTTTTTATAAAACACAGTGCTCTGGGTAATGACTGCCCGGTGTCTTATTCACAGTAGTGTATGTAATTCAGAGGTTGAAATGACTGTTTTGGACAAACAGAATAAAAATGCTCTTATCTAATATTTGTAATATGAAGGGCAGATGAATGTCACTCTTGGAGCACAGCTTATTTCTCTGTTGGTAAAGCAGACTAATACGGAAAATCTTGTATTGCGTTGCTTTTTCCCATATTGTTCTCTTGGGTTGCAGTCTTCTCTTTTACGGTCAGTGAGATCTTTGTGTTCAGTACTAACTTCAATTAAGTGATTATGTATATGTGCATAACTGTTTGTGAGCACATAAGTATATATGCATTCATAAAGGGTGACATGTCTTGGTAGAAATGACGGCTGAATTACAAAGAAATTTTTTATAAAGTAATTAATCTTTCTGATGGTTTAGAAATTGAAAACTAAAAAGGGATTAAGGAAAGTAGATAGAACATATTTCTGTACTTCTTAGAATTATAATTCTAAGAAGGTAGTAGCTAGAAATACTAATTTGCTAGATTTTATACATTTTAAGTAGAGGTAAAATATTTTTTTTTTTTAATTTCCTGAATGTGTGAAGAAAACTGCTGTGATGTGCACCCAATCACAAGAATTTATTGATCCAAATGGCACCAGGGGAAGCGAGGTTACCCAATGTGCTTTTTCCCCAAACGATTCTGCTCTGTTCTCCAAGTGTGCCACAGCTAATAGTCACATTCACATAGATTCCCATTATGTTTTCAACAGGTTTTAGAAAAAGCCTACAAACTGTTGGAACAGGAATGTACACTTTGAGATAGATTCCTGACCTGCATCAGTTTGGTATCACCTCAGTAACAACTGACGGTGAATTTCCCTCTGCATTTCCAGTGAATGTAATATATATTCCTCTTGGTCTGAAGCTGTCACTCTTGCTAGACAGTTGTAAACAACTGCTTTGGTACTTGAATGGTGGGTAAAAGGTTTGCTGTATAAACAAAGTTTCATTCCAGTGATGTTGAAGAACCTCAGTGTTTGTTGAATTCAGGTCTGAAATCTCTAAAATGACAAGAAATAATATGTGCTGTATTGAAATAATGCAGACCTCCAGGTGATAAACTGTACCCTGCCACTGACTCAGTGGTCTTCAGTGGGCTTTAGGACTGGAATGCAGGTTGCCAGGTGTCACGTAGTCGAAAACAGTGACCTTTTATCCTGTGGACCTCCACCACCCATCTCTACTCTGTGCTGTGCATGTTCTGTGTTTTGAAATGGACAGTGGAAAAGTTAATGTACCTGTCGTCTTACCCCCAGTGAGATTTGTGTTTAGTCTCTCAACATTCGCTTCAGTAATGCAGCTCACATTTAATGGTTTTGACTCCCTCATCTTGTAGATTTAGTTTTATTTATTTTTTTCTGTAGATTTTCCCTGGAGCCAAAACAGAAGGAACGGGAAATCTTTGCTGTAAAAGTCTTATATTTATGAGGCTTATGATAACAGGGAGGGGGATGATCTTTAAAAAAAAATATAGCTCCAGTTGTTTTTAAACCTTTGTTCACATTTTAAAATGATATGTGGAACACATTTTTGCATCTATAAAGCAAATAAAAAAAAATCTTCTGATGTTGTTATTAATAAAGCAAGTGGCTCATCTTTCAAAATCCCATTTTAGCAAGGCAGTGATTTTCAATGAAACCTGACATGTTCATTTTTGCCAGACTTAGCAGCCCCCAAGGCCTGTTGAAAGTCGTCTGAAAAAAGCCTTCTTAATAGATCGGTTTTCTTTGCTGAAGCTGTAGCATCTCCTGTATTTATAAAGATATGGTTCTTTTACGTCTGTATTAGTCGAGCAGCAAGCTAACTCCAGTGACATATATTAACAAAGTAGGCTAGTTATACAACATTGAAGAGCCATACATCCTGGAAAACATTTGGTGAACACCTTTATATAGTGACAACTAAATTTTCATTTTCCAATTTATTGTAGAGAATTAATCCTCAGGAATCTATTGACATAATTGATGTCAGCTGGGGAATTGGAGCCAGCCTTGCAAATATGTTAATTATCAGTGCAAACGATAGAACGCACTGGGACAAATCCAGTTCTAGCTTGAATCCATTGACTTCTCTGAGCTCATGGAGGATTTTGCATGTTAATCACATGAATTTTGTTCAAAAATGCCTCCCAGTATCTTGTTCCACATTTTATTAAAAAAGACAGTCTGCTAGCTACTCATAAAGATACTCTGCATAACAGAATGGATGAGCAGTCATACTTTTTGAACAAGTGGGGCTATTTACTTGTAACTATGTGAGCAGAATAACAATGACTTAAGAAATTCTGATGAGAGACATTGCTTTTGAGATCTTGTTTCCAGCACAGACTGAGAAAAAAAAGGCTTTGGTTGAGCCCAGCTAGGGTTTTTATACTCAGAAATACAGATGGATCTCTCCTTGCTCTTACTTCTCCTAATCTCATTTTAGCAAGTTTAACTTTTTAAGAACTATATACTAACTCACAGTATACCCTTCTCACCCCTGACTTCTCTGAAACTCAGTGACATCAGGCTTTACCCAGCAAACAAACTGGAACTTTTATCTTTTCTGTACGTGCTGCTCAAACAGAAGCTATGTGGGTTGAACACAGCACTGGTGTCAGCTGGTAGGCCTTGAACTCTTCCCCTGCATCATTTCAGGTTTGGGGGTTAGAAGCATGGTTTGTAGGGCAAAGAAAGGCAGGATGCACGTCCTTAGCTCTGTACAGCATGACAGCTCCAGCTCTTGTGTTAGATGTGGTGCATGGGGTTCTCCTCAAAACCTTGCTACTGCCAAAGAGAGCCTTTTTACATATCACAGGTAGTGAGTGGGAGACAGAAATTTGCCGAAGCTCTGCCAGTCAACCTGTTACTTGTAGGAAATGCTTACTAAGCCACAGGATGAATATTGATTGATCTTGTCAATAGCTTCCTCAGTAAGAATCGGTCTCAATAAAAGCTAGTCAGGTGTTTGAAATTTCATATATTTTCCACAGAGAGAAAATAATGTTCCTTTTTCAGCTGTAAAATCAATGTCTGAGCTTTGCATAGCAGGAGAAGACTGAGATAAACTCCTAAGGGATCAAGTAAAGGACTTTCCACTTACATGACTCATGCTACTTCATCAAGAATAGATCTAGAAAATTGCAAAGGCGCCTATTATCTGAATTTAAACATCCCTAAATGGATCAAACGGCACTGAAGTAGCTGTTATCTTCAGGTATATGAGATAAGGAGAGAATGTAACATGAGGAACTAGAAAAAGTCTGGAAAACTATATTCTGAAGGAGAAATGAGACTTTGTGTATCTTACCTCCTGCTTGAACTCACAAGTCACTTGTGTATCCAATATAGAAAAAAATCTTCAAAGTGGCACTGTTTCTGCATCTGGCTTCTGAAACTCCTCATTTCATATCTAAAGCTGGGCAGACAGTGCAGTGTGCTTTGAAAATTTTCTTGCGTATTTATTAGAAGAATCATAATCAGTTCAGTAACTCCCTCTTAAAAAACTTAATGTGACTATTAGTCTTTCCTGGCTTTAACAGGAAATTAAAAGTTAATTTGAGATAAATTCTTTTTGGTATGTTTGCATTGTGTGACAGGGTCCATCTAAGGCACAACTCATGTTATGGGGAGTTTTGCCACAAACAGAAGATAAATGATAAAGCTAATGTGCTAAGGTTGAGGATGGAACTACTTTGTTGTAAGATAACAGTATAATACAAAGTAATTTGCTCTTGCATAAACAAGCATTCTCTAAGCAGGGTAAAGATATGGTAAGTAATATGGAAGAGAGCCAAAATGTGCACATACATAATGATTATCACTGGAAAAACTTCCCTGTTGAGGGTGACAGTGCTGGAACAGGCTGCCCAGAGAGGCTGTATAGTCTCCTTCTCTGGAGACATTAAAAACCTGCATGGACGAGATCCTGTGTAACATGCTCTAGGTGGCCCTGGTTGAGCAGGGGCATTGGACTGGATGATCTCCAGAGATCCCTTCCTAACCTCAACAACTCTGTAACTGTGAGTCTGTGAAAGTAAGACAAAGACATCTGGATATGGTCCTCGGCAAGTTGCTTTAGGTGGCCCTGCTTGAGCAAGGGAGTTGGATCAGA
Source organism: Anser cygnoides (assembly GCF_040182565.1). Lineage (NCBI taxonomy): Eukaryota > Metazoa > Chordata > Aves > Anseriformes > Anatidae > Anser > Anser cygnoides. The sequence continues at coordinate 40,316,760 of NC_089874.1, read as the reverse complement.
TGACTTCCAGGAGTCCCTTCCAACCTCAACCATTTTGTGGTTCTGTGATTTCGAGTTATGAAATCACAGACTTCATGATGTTGGATTGACAGATATGTGGGATAAATATGCTTTGTATTTCCATCCAAAGTCCTGAGCAGATGCTGATTTGCATTTGCTTAAATGCAGCACAATCAGCTGGACCTGACACAACAGCTTTTGTGTGTGTCTTTTGAGAAAAGAATTAACATCCACAACCTGACTAGCAAACTGTCACCATGCTTGTCCTAGAGTACAGGAAAATGAATGGTTTCTTCCACTTCTATAGAGTCTGCCTCTTTTGTAACTGGTGCCTGTCTGTGTATTTGTTAACAAGGCTGGGTGGGTAGCCTCATACTTGACCTTTCCAAGTCACGGGGCTTGATCAGCAATACCTATCTGTGATAGAGGGGTTAGTATATCAGGCATCTGCTGTGAAATAACTTCAGGTTATAGATGTCTTAATTCAGCCCCCAAATATAGATATCTGCTGTCAATTGACGTCCTTGCAGTATCCCCTGTCTTCCAGCTGCTTGTCCGAGGAGCGTGGGCTATCATTAGTTTTCACTTATCTTTGCCATTACTGTTCAGATGTCTATGATATCAGAAGATGTCTCAAGTGGTGTTAGATGCTTATGTGTAGGCAACTCAATTGATGCAAAAATCTCTTGTTCGGACATGCAGCCACACTGGTCATCTAGTAAGTTTAACATCACTGGAACCTTATAGGCTTTTAGCTTTTCTGCTACCCTTCATTTTCTCAGGGCATGTATATTTTTCTGGTATGAAATTGTTGCATTTTGAGTAGCTTTCTGATCAGTCCTGGAGGACATTTTCTTTTTCTGCTCTTCATGCAAATTAGTGTAGAGCATAATAAAGACACAGGACTCTTGGAGGTAGATGTGGATTTACTGGAAGGTGAAGAGGCTATGGCCTTCCATTTCCTGAGATGGCATTTGATACAGCACACCTTGGCCTTTATATGGGGTTTCTCTGCAGCCCCCACACCAAACTTCAGTTTAATCAACATCTTCACTTGCATTTAGCTACCTTTGACCTTCTGATCCCCAGAGTGCTTTCAGACACCTACGGCTTGCTATTTCTTTATTTATTTTGTTTTACACTAATTGCGCAAGCAAATGCAGTTCTCATGTTGGGTCCTTAGCTGATTACAAGTCCTGTTTACTCACAGAAAGGTAATTTACTGCCTGCAGGGCACGACTCAGATAATACCCAGGCTTCCTGGGTAGCTAAATGGATCATTCCATTCCAGTGCTCATTCACTTACTGGCCTCTCTCAGACTGCTTGCAAAAGCACTTATCCTGTAAATGCTTACTCATGTAAGTAATAATACTCTAATTAGAAAGTAAGTGGAGTTTGGAGACATTAGTATTTTTTTAAGTGAGTAAGCACTTGCAGGGCAAAACCCAAGGGCACCAGAAAAAATCATAATTTTCTGCATAGTACATTTTCTATTTTTATCTTGAAGTCTGGATCTTTACATAACTTTCTATTAAACTGTTTGAGATCTTTCCTTCCTAGACCAGTCAGGAAGCCCAATGGGCAGACATTCTTATGCTTCAAAGCATTTTCTAATGATTCCCTTTTAAAATGAAATGAAACATTAGCCTGAATTATAGCTGTGATCTGCTTCTTAGTTCCTTTTTAAGCACTAAATTATATCCTTCTAGTGACTGTGTCCTTTCTTCTGTCCCTCTGAATCTTAGTTCAAGATTATCAAATAACTGCTTTAACAGAAGTTGGGATTCAGGTTCATTACTGTCGTTTTAAAATTAGATTGTTTGCAAATTTCTTCCCAATACCTAACAACTCACATGAAAGCATGTTTTTTCATCCGAAAGGATGAAGTAGGGAATGGAGATGTGCCTATGCAGGGGCAGCTTTGCCACAAAGACTGAAAAACAGCCATCAAAGCAAAACATTCAGTAACTCTGTGCATGGATGACTGTGAGCTACTCAGGCAGGCATTAACTGGTATGCGTATGCTTGACTTGCTACTGCTTCTGTTACCACTATTTTTAATAGTACTCTGACTGCCTTTAAAAACACGTCCCTTGTAAGAATGCTTTCATATCTCTAACTGTTCTTGTGATTTTAGTCTTCAGTTATTTTCTTTCTTCAACAGTTTTAAAAGACTGTTTAACTCAAACTCCAGAAAATTAAAGGGAAGGATGATGTTTTGCCAAGCCATATGTTCTTAAATGGTATATTTTATGCACCTGATAATGAATACTTTAATGCACAGTAGCTAAAAAATAATAATAAAAAAAAATAGCAGGCATACTTCCAGTGATTTCAGCACTTAGATTAGAGGTGAATTCAATTGTCTGTTTGCACTCAGGATTGGGCATAGTGTTCAAATTTTGTAGGTGACATTGACGTTAGGCCATTGAGTGACACTGGGCTAGGATCTGGATTAAAATTGATTTTGTCTAGTCTACTTATATTCAGAATGACTTCACTTTATCTCCAGCTTTATTGCTTTCCAGAAGTATTAAAACATTGATATAAAATGTTTACTAAGGTGTGAATGTCTTACCTGATATTTGACGATTTTCCTGCATCAACAGCTTTCTAAAGACATAATTCACCCACAAGTATTTTAGTCTTCTGAATAAAGAAATATAAACTTCTAGTACATGCACGATTCCCCATAAAAATACTAACCATAGGCCATAAAATGTCTGTCCCATTAAATCATAATGCGTAATGCAAGAGTTAATCTACAAGTGGGCAAAGCTTTTAGTCCTGCCTACTTAGTATGCTAGGGAAACATGATTTATAGATTACCTCAGATAGTAAAAGCAGTAATGTTTCTATTATACTTGTAGAAATACACTGCACAGGAGTTGCTTATCTAAGGCTTGGTGAGAAGAGAAGAGAGAGCTTGGAGTGCCAGGCTGACGGCTGGGCTTACTGCGCTGACACTTGCTTTCCCTCCATCTAGAAAGGCTCATCTTCTGTGGGATCCTTCTGCTTTCTCTTTTCTCATGTGTGAAACCACTATGATTTTAATATTGACAGAGTCTACATTTTTCAAAACAATCTTTTGTTCTTATTTCTTTATTGCATTTCCTTTATCTCCTACCCAGATTCTATTCTGCCTTGTGCTCTGTTGCTTCAAATAGACATCAGAGGTGGTGACATGGGGGCATGAGCATCCTTGCCTAAATAAATACTGGTTTCACATTATTTGAAAATTGTTAAATTGGAACTACAATAAAAATGTATTTTAAAAGTGTGGAAACTATAATCTTACCATAGTACTCAAAACTGAGAGGGTATCATGGCACCTTTCTGACTTTGCTTTTGTCTTCACATAACCAACCATAACCATGTATTTCTAGTCAAATTGTAATATTTCAGAAAATGTTCTACAATTTTGTAATTCCTGTTCTTCCTATATAAGTATCATTGTGAAACAAGGAAGCTGTAAGGAAATGGCTATTACTGGCATTTTGTTCTTTAAAATAATTCTGTATTAAATGGAGTAATGTGTTAAAATGTTGTAAGCAGACAAACCTAACTCATTCATCAAAGGACATATGTTAATGAATGGAGAAGAATTTACAGCATATCTGTCATTTCAACAGCATAAGAGAAGTTAAGGGAACACAAAATCTTTAAGTGATTTCTTAAAACAAAACAAACAAACAAACAAACAAACAAACAAACCCTCCAGATTTCTCCAGATTCTTAAGAAAAGATAGATTATGAACATGCTACAAAACTACTAATGAATCATCACACATTAAGCACTGATCATCCTCCCTTATCTATATAATGTCTTGGTTTTTTGTCTTATTGCAGAATTTACTTCTAGATGTTAGTCTATGTCAAGTTGGTTTTGTGATAACAGGGATTTTAATAGTGGAATTATGATAGGTTTTTGTGGAAGCAGAGGTTGGCCTCAATCTTACAGCTGCATTTTTGTTCTTCTCTACCACCTATATCCTTAGAAACAGTTTTGGTCTTGCTCTGCCGTTGATGGATAAATGAACAAGGTATTAAGGAAATAGCCTACTGGTATCTGTGGAAAAAAAGTACTTCCAGAGAAGCTAAAAAATATGAATATTGCTTTTAACAGTAGCTAACTATTACTTCCTTACTAATCGAAAACATTGGTGAATTTTCATAACATTTTGAGATATTTAAATATTATCATAATTTGGTTAATTGCAAAATGAAATACAGAGAATTTTTCCTGAAGTCATTCAGTTTCTTAAAGTTTTTCAGTTTTTACCTGTGTTCCCTGTGTGCCTCCAAAATCACACTGCTTGGAGCCTGGGGCTGAGAAGAGAAGTTGTGCTTGAAAAGAGACAAGAAGACATTTAGAGAGAGAAATAAACACTTGAGATCTAAGTAAAAATGAGTTGCAATAATGCTCGTAGATAGCAAAATTTTTAAGAGTAAGAAAAAAATTCTAAAATATGTCAGTTGCAATCAGTACCAGCAATATCAGACCAGTAGGAAAGAGAGATAGTAACTACTTAGCTTTAGTTTGGCAAACTTAAGAAATAAAATTTCTTAATTTGTTTGATGTCCTTGTTTGATGAGTTGCAAAAATGGTATTGACACTGATAGGGACATCACTCAATGTTTTTCTGATGCAAGTCTGATATAAAAAACAACCAAATCACATTGCACCCAGTAGGAGTTTTGCCACTGACTTCACTGGCAACAATGCTGGACCTTTTGCCTTTGGGCCATGAGGCTGAAATCAATGAGATTTCTGCTTTAAATTAGGTCATGTGTTCCAAACTCAGTCCTGCAGCAGATTTGCTATTTTATACCTTACTTTTTTTTTTCTTTTATGACTATATCAGGGCCAAATCCATAACCTGACACAGAAGTAGAACAGTCAGTTTGCAGTGTGTACATTAAGGTGTGCATAGATGTTATGTTGTATTACAGATTCGATCAGTCTGAGCTCAGTTTGGCTGTGACGTAATTTGCTTTAGTCTCAGAGAAACAAAAGTAGAAATAAACCTGGCCCATTTTTACTACATCAGAGCAAAAGTAAGATTTGGTAAGTTAAAAAAAAAAATAAAATCCAAAGAATATTACTTGATGCTGCTTTTTAAATTTTCTTTGAAAATTTTTAACTAATGCAGATTACTAATCTGTAGCCAAAGTTGTTGTTAATAAAATTGAATATCTTGTTTGCTGTCTAAAATATTGAAATAAAAATGCTAGAAGCTAGTGACCATCTTTTAATAGACACACAATTTATCTGAGCATATCAGTTTTGTTGTGAAGTGAAAACTTGGGTTTAATTGAAATTTTTTTTTCAAATTAAAATATAGCTTAAAGGGTATGCACTTTTTTCAAAAGCGGAAGGAGAATTTCTCTTTGAGATCCTTACAAATTATTATTATTATTATTATTAAATTTATTTTTAGAATGCATCAGTGGAAAAGTACGTAAAGGTTGGCATGTATGGAAATTGCTAGCATTTCTAATTGCTATTCTTCTGTGCATATATGTGTGTATATGTGGACATACAGATTCCATGACATTCGACTGATTATTTTTATATAATGATGTAATGTAAATTTTATGTATAGTCATTTGTGTAATTGTAAGTTGAGCATTCTTTATAGAAGTAGTTAGTATTTTAGTATTTCTGCATTACTTTCAATATACTAATTATCATTGCCATGCTATTTGAAGATACATAGTATAAATTATCAAGTACTTAAGTGGTGTACTCTGGCATTGTATGTTAAAAGGATAACGTGTTATGCTAAAATGACAGTTATTGAAAAAAAAAAAGAAACCGTTGAACAGCAAATGTCTAAGTTGAAGGACCCACTTTGAAAGATAGGCTAGATATGGATTTTCACATTAAACTTTTAAAAAATTGCTTATCAAATGTATTTAGTTTGATTAAGCTGTTTATTTATTTTGATTAATCAGTCAGTGCTTGTAGATTGTTCTCCATTAGCAGGTGTAATTTCCATTTTTCTCTGCCTTTTCATCTAATTTTGCTCTAGTCCTATGTTTTGTACTGCTTGCGTAGGACCACTTTTGCTTGTATGTTACAAGCAGTGGGAGAGCAGGTCAAATTGTCTATGTGTTCTGTTAGGATATGTTAGCTCTGAGCAGTGGACCTTGGTGCAGATCTTCTTGAGTCAATGTGGATTTGAATGGGTAAAGATGTATAGTGCAGCATTTCACCAGCGTACTTATTGGCCCCAAAACCATTTCACCAGCATACTTATTGGCCCAAAAAACATTTGCACAGCCCTGCTGTATGCTCCCAGCCTTAATCCATTTTGTGTACTGCTAGACTAGTTCTTGTGTTCCTTACTGCTGCTAGTTTGTGTGAAGCCAGCTCAGCTTAGCTGTAGCTTGTCTGCCTACACAGGATATTTGTAAAAAGTAGGAAACTATCAAAACCACGTAAAATCTCATTTTCTGTTGAAAGAAGCCATCTCCAATATGTACCTTTCGTATTCTACAGCAGAATTATTCTTTGCAGAAGAATACTGGTACTGACTTAATTGTGCAGTATAGTATATTTAAAAGCACATTCATGACAAAGGGGCCTTACATAAGCCTATAAACACTTTATATCAGTAAGATTGCTCTAAATTGATTCACACAAAGATTCCTTGTCTCTGCTGAAGAGCAGGCTTTTCTTTGCTGAAAAATATCCCTTGGCTTAAACAGAATAGCAAAGTTAGCTGAGTCAAGGCTAACCAGAACTGCCTTTTCAACAGAAAAATTAACATATTTCCTTATTTAGGCCAAGGTTGGTTACCCATTTTAGGAATGTTACAAAAGAGCCGAGTTGCTGTTCAGATGGAGGTGACCATACGCATTGCTCAGCTACACAAATATTTTTCATACGGTATCCACCAAGGAGTTTGGATGGCAATGTCACAACTTACTGAAGGCTTCTTGAATGCCTGAGATGTAAAAGACCTGTCCTGGGATCTTGCACAAAAGTCACCTGGGTGACTAGCTGTGTCAAATTAGCCTCAGTTCCACTTTGCAATGAATGTACTCTTCAGTGGAACAAAGGGTACAGGACTTCTGAAAATGAGGAACAGTAGGGCGGAATTTATAAATTAAGGATTTTATCTGGATACTTTCACCAGCTACCTGGTAATGCTACTGCAGAAATCCCAAGTGACATGGCAGACAAAGTAAAGATAGGCTTTGGGAACTGAAAGTGCTAGTAAAAGTCCACGGTCATGAGCTGCTATGACTATATAGCAAAGCATCAGAAGCAACCCTACCTTGCCAGCTGACTTTTAAATGTGCGCTCCTGGGTGTCTTGTGCATGTTCTGTGTAAATGTGTAAGCTGCAAGGGCACCATCATTATATAGGTTTTGACCATGCATGGACATGGCAGAATGCAGTAGCAGAGTGTATTTGTACCACACAGCTGAAAAAATGAAGCAATCATGTATTTGACTAAGAATGTTTTTTTTTTCCTTCCCAGTCATGTGTCAAAGGATATTAATTTCTGCAATGACATTAGGACATGTCAATGGACACAAGAGGATGAAGGGAAACTGTCTTTATCCGAGAGGAAGCTGTGGGCATTGCTATTTCCCTGGCTGGAAAGTGTGCAGTTAATGCCAGGTTGGGTCTAAGACAACAAATGCAGTAAAAAATGCCTTATGTGCCCAAAGGAAATTTATAGGGAAATGTGTTAATGTACTAATGAGATTCATCTGTAGTTGACATATCAAAGATAAATGTCAACTTATCTATTTGTTAATGGATCTATTAAAAGCTATGTTTGTACTTTGTCTTCTTTTTTTATTATTATTATTTTTCTAGAGCACTTACACACAGATGGATTGTGCAAACAAATACTTAATTAAATGTAGGACTGGGAGCCAAGTGAACACTTTGAGTCTAGAATCATGTCAATTAACACAGTTTAATTGCTTTCTTGATCCACACATTTTTTTTGTTTGTTTTTAACATTCCTTTTTAGGTTTTTGGATAAGACCAAAGAGGCACTAAGTAATTCTATATGACTGAATGACTTTATATGTAATATTTTATTAACAAAAATACAAGATATGATCACAAAATAGCTCAGTATCATGGAACGTACAAACAACACAAACACCAAAATGTAAAAAGGTTAGTTAGAATGAGTCACTGAGGCAAAATTGGCAGGAAGAGCCTAAGATTTCCAAGCTCAAGTGAGCTGCTGAAGGGAGAAATATTTCAAAAAAATCCTATTTGTTATTATTATTATTTGTTTTGTTTAAAGATCCCTGAAGTATTTTTCCCGCTGCTAAACAACTACGCTTTCATTATCAATAGTCTGAAGACACTTGGCTTTTCTTGAACTAATGATTCATTATGTGTCTAGTTGCAATACATATACACCTAGTATAGCCACTTGGACACAGAAAATGTTTTGATTGGAGAGAGTTCTAAAGTAGATAATAAGAAGCTGAGTTTTATCTAAAGCTAGCTCTGTAACACAGCAAGGATTATTTTGTAATTAAATATAATATATGCAGTACAAATTATCAGCTTGTTTTTTGGGAAAACAAAGTTTTATTTCATTTGACCAAATGAAATAAATCTTCATTTTTAATGAATAAATAAATATAATAATACCAAATACATAATAATAAAAAATAAATGAATAAACATTCATTTAACATTAATGTTAAAAAAAAATAATCTTCTAAAAACTGACACCATCCACACTTTATAAGAGTTACCTAATTTCAGGATGAATCTATGACAATTTTAGGACCACAAATATTTTTATCCATCCTCTCAGTTCAAATTCTCCCAAATAACAAAGAAGATTTTAGTTGCCAAAAATGGAACGCAAAGTTGTTTATATGTCAACACACAGATATGTTTTTTTTTTTTAAAATTTCAATTTCATCAGACCTTCAGCAGTTTCCTATAAATCCAAGTCATTTGAGCAATTCCAGTACATGTGAAGATACAGAATTTTTCATAAAGCAAATAGAAACTCCTCTGCTGAAAAAAATGTGATTTAACACAATATCTTTAATGTGTCTCCCTAAAGAAACGTTTAATTGTTCAGTGTTTCTGAACTGTCTTAAAATAACAGCTTAAAGAAACATAAACCCTCATTTGGTTTTCTCATGCTCACTGAAGTTAATGGGACTACATGCATGCTTAAGCATATACTCTAGAGCTTTCTTTATAGGTTGTAGGTCAGAATGGCAGGGGGATAATATTTAATAAAGGAAGCGAGTTTTATTTCAAACTTCCACTGCACTGTTATGTCTAATAGTGAAGGAAATTATTTAAAAACTGCTGGCACTAAGTCTGTATTCAGCATGACTTCAAAACCACAGAATGGTCTATTAATTTTCTCTGGCATGTTAAACTTGGAACATGAAAACTTAAGGGACTATTCCCACAAATCCCTTGCTTGCAAGAATAAGTATTTACAGGGCTGAACTGAAAATCCTGAAGTTCTTCCTGAGTTTTCACTGGAAGCCAGGCAAAATAAGGGACTTAGAGTGCAGGCACCCAGCTTGGCACCTGGCTCATACTTGAACTCAGTCCAGATCCAGATCCAGCTAGTATCTCTGCTTAAAAACCCCTATTACAAAACAATTTAGCAGGAACTCTTAGGAGGATGCCTAATGAGCTGTAAAGAAGTGGCTGCCTCACAAATGTAGCTTGGGTCACTATTTTAAGTTTAATTTCAAATTAAAATATGCCTGAGAAGGTAAATCTCCCTTTTAGATGATTGCCTAGTGGTTGGAGTACTTGTTTAGAAAGCGACAAATTCTAATTCAAATCCCTTTTCTGCTGTTTCAGAATTAAATCTACATTTCTTTCAGGAGTGGCCACTAGCCATTGCCCCTGTAGACTCTTCTGAGAAAGGAGTGTGTTTTCAGTGTTTCAGCTGGTTGTGGATCATAAGTATTATATGATACATAATTGACATAATTATGTCATAGAAGGAACAAGAGACAGCATCACTTCTTTAAAAAGACCTCTGCAAATTTTTACTTCTGCTCCTTGCAGTATTTCTGTATTTTACTTTTATTAGTCTCTACATAGCTTTGTGGACTTCCAGTTTTCTAGTTCTCTGTAGAGTTCCCTTTGAATCCACCTCTGAGACTGGTCTTCCCATAGACACATAATATCACATTACTGATTCTCTTCCAGGAATGAAATATTTATAATTTAGATGTTTTATTTCCTAGTTTTAGGTGATTCTGCTGATAGATACATGCAGTGTATTAGATTTCATCCTTTGTCTTTACTGAGGAAAGTTTCTTACTGACAGACACAGGAGTGGAAATCAAATAAGGTAAGGTGAGCTTTGATCCAAACTAAGTTTCTCTGTCTTCCTTTGATGTTTGGGTATAGAAAGTAATAACCCACTACAAAGCATCAGAACAATACCTAATATTTCACGTGCTTTGGGTTTAGCATATTCTTACGATGCTTTTTATAGTACCTAAAATTTCAACCAGGTATGATTTAGAAAATATAATTATAGTATAAATGGTAGGAAAGTTCTATTATCTGAAACAATGGTAGTCATCATTAAATTTAATTCTAGTGTTTGTAGATCAGTTTGGTGAGCTTCCACCTTATCAGAACAAATAATACTTCTAGCTATGCATTAATCAGCACCTGCATATTCTCAATCCTGCAGTTCACACAGGAACATTTACTATAATCAGTATCAACATTTAAGATGTAAAGTTTACAGAATCAGACCAGTATTTTTGAGACTTTCATCTAATGTTGACCTAACCTCAGTACTGTATATCTAATAGAATACAATATGTATGAGTGTGAAAATTCTGGATCCCAGAAGTCCAAAACCTGTTGAAGTCCATTGACTTTATCAGCTGCAGAAGCTCACACATCTTCTATACTATTTTCCATTGCAAATGAGGTAATTGTAGAGCAAAATAAGAAGATGATTTTTATAAAATGCTTCCTTTTGTGTGAATAAATACTTAATAGTGCTGGTTAAGTATGAGTGGAAGGCTTGACTATAGTGCCAGATGCACCTGAGTCTGGCAAGGTTGTTGCATTGTTCTATTGAACTGCTGCAGTTTTTAATATTCAAGCCTTTTGTTTCTGTCTCTTACAGCAGCGCCGTACAGAGTGCTTTGAGAAGTGAAGAGGGACTCTAGGTATGTAGACTTGAATATCAATATTTATTTCCCTTTTATTGTGCAGCTGTGCCTAAAAATGTATTGAATTTGAGTTCAGAAAACAGATGTATAGCCTTTGTATTCAGAAATAAAATCTACTGTGTGTGCTTTACATCTTTGGATTGGGTATTTTTCTCCCAAAATCATTACCTAGCTTTTTATTCCTCTGCTGTATTTTGAAGTCCGGAGTAAACTAGCATTATCTTTTTTGTTACTAAATCAGACTAATGTCACAGGTATCCTGTGGGATAGCACCACAGCAAGAACAACTGTCTTACAAGTTTTAATTCCCTGATTATTGATGGGAATCAATGCCTGTTTTATATTAGCATGAGCCAAAGAATGATGGAAAGGGAGAAGAAAGACCAACTTTTTAAAAATAAATGAGTTACACATGATATATATATACAACTTTTACCCATACAGAGAATGCTTCTGAGAGGTGTAAGGTTACGAAATCCTGAAAAATCCAATATATTCATGTTGAAAAATAAGAGGTGGAAATAGAAATATCAGAGGTAGGTTTGGAGCAGCCATATGTGTATATTACTTTTTAGTTTTACTGTAGCTAGGGGAGAAAAAAATAGAAAGTTGTGCATCATTATTAACAACTTTGTTTGCGTTTTGTCAGGTTTTAGAAGTTGTGGTTCCAGGGTGTGTGTCTCATACGCTGCATGCATTTCCATATTCCCTAGACCTGTGAGTACTAAAGCTCAGCTTGAAAAAATGTATTGGGCACTCAAGAGGTGTCAAACATTAAACTGTATTTTTATCTCTAGTCTATAGGAAAGGCAGAGTCTAGTTGTGACAATCTGAAGCAACCCTGGAGAGGCATGCTGCTTCCCTATGGTCAGCAACACAGCACATTAGCTTCTGGGAGCAGTGTGTTATACAGCTCAGCTGTGCATTGGGCAAAAGGGAAGCTGCTGCTTGTCTTCTATTCCTGTTTCCCTCACAGGACACAACCGCTTTTTTATTTTTCCCTATTCCTGCAGTACTGTGGAAATGCTTGTTTTGACCAAGTCTGGAGGATCGCATACGTAAGGCCAAATTATGTAATTTTGAGACATATAATTAAAAATTACAAATCTGTCTTACTCCATGTGGCTTCACACTAGTGTGTTCTCTTTACCAAAAACACTTAAAGCAATAGTTTTTTGACTAAAAGCCAGGGAAGAGCTATGTAATGCAGTCGTAGTGGATTTAATGGGTGATTAGACCTCTGTAACTGTTTGAGTTTACCTACATTACCCTGCTTCTCAGTAAGGATGTTGCATTGCCTGTGTCTGATGTGCTTTTAGTGGCTACAGTTATGGCCCAATCCCATGTGCCATCTTCAAGCATAACTCCAGTGAAATAGAGAAGTAAACCCTGAATTATGGTTACAGAAATAAAAGACAAACAAACCATTCACAGTCACTAGTACCGTAAAGTCTATGTGAGGTTTTCAGCAAGCTGCTGCAACCCACGTTATGCCAGAGGGACACTATAGATGTAGCAGCTGTTGGCAGAGAAATGCACAGCCAGGGGAGGTAATGGTTCATTCGCTATACTCCTCTTGCAGCCCCTGGCAATAGGTTTTCTGTAGCTTCCTACAGAGCTGCAAATAGAAACTAAGTCTGTGCCTGACTTGCTGAACCCTGAGGAAGGTGATAGGTGAAAAAAAGCTCACCTTTTTTTTTTTTTTTTTCTTTTTTTGGAGGGTGAGTTCCCTCTGCAGCATGTTATTCTAGTTAGGATATGAAATTTACATTTCTGCTTATACCTGTAATAACTGAATTCTTGGTCTAAACTATGTTCTGTGTACACACTTGTACTATGTTAAATTGATAATGATTTATATTACTACTTTTTTAATAAATCATTAATGATTTATATTACTACTTTTTTTTATTTTTCTTCTAAATCCCAGCAAATGCATCTCTGACACATTGACAGGGAAACATATTTATAACAGAGACCAACTTGAACACTGAGAAAGACTGATACCCGACACAGGAAATAATCGGTTAGGTTTGCAGATCACACAAAATATGGGTCAAAAAGGAGGAACTGGGAATTTTCTTTGAAATTGCTAAATTTATTTGCTAAGACATTCAGAAATCTCAGGGAACATCTATTTAGTTTTTGAAAGGAGAAGTCAAAAGGAAGATCTGTTTAAACCTTCTTATCATGGCTATTTTTTCCTTATATCTGGCTGGGGTAATTACAAGCTGAATTTAGCTGAATTTTTATAGCTGACCTTGTAATTATTTTCTCAGAAACTCCTGGGCATGCGTTTACTCTATATTTATCTAAAATCCCATTCCTCAGAGGTATCCAAAGCAGAAGCACTAGTAAATACCCGAGAGCAGTGTGCCCTCTTGGGATCCTCTCTCTTGCACTTCCTAAAGACTGTATCTTCTGATCTAGCTCTTGAGAAACATTTCCATTTCATCAGGAACTATGAGGCACCCCTGTAATAACTTCAGAACTTTGAAACCAGAAATTTCTTTGAAAACAGAAATTTCATTCACACTAATTTTGTATTTCAGTCATCAAAACTTACCTGACCTGAAAGAATAGTAAATACTCCTTATACCAATTTTTTCTTTCAGAATACTCCCAGTTTATCTCTGAGCTGCTAAATGGTGGTACGTGAAAATACAAGCTTCTCTCTCCCTAAATGCTCACCAGGTTAGTGATGCGCTTGCACTTGCAGTTCCCCCAGTTTGCTCTAAGTTATGTAGTGAAATATTGAAGTGTCTTAAACATCAATACTGTTATAAATGAACCTGAGATTGCAAATCTTGTAGTTGTTCATGATATTGGATGAAAAGACAGAAACATGCAGCCACCTCTGACCCACAGCAATATCTCAAGGTCAGGATTGTGATTCAAGTAACTCCCTCTGGTCAGATTTTGTGTAGAAGTTTGAGTAAAATGGACTTTTGGCTGGACATTCAACCTGCAATAGGATCATTTCAAACATGAGCTTCCAGAATAGTAACTGAAATGCTCTAAGGTCAAAGCTGTCTCCTGTGGACTTTCAAAATCTCCATATTTGAAGTATCAATTCTGCCTAACTGTGCATCCATCCAGCACCCCAGATTCTTGGGGCAGACCCTCAATTGCTTTTCATTGTATCAAACTCTGTGTGGTGTGAAAAGAATAGGCACAATTTATAAATTGTATCTTCTGTCCTATCCATTGGAAATGCATCTCTTCACTTCCACTTGCTGGAAAACAAGTTTTCTGCTCTTGGGCATAATAACTGAAGGAACAGAGGTGTATTGAAAGAAACATAGGCAAGGGCATTGAGAACAGAAATGTTTCTTTCCAGGGCATCATTATTTCCCAGTTACATTCTCTTTTCCCTAGTTTCTAGAAGGAGGAGAAATGACATTGCATTTAAAAGGAGGATTCTGGGAGCCAAGGATACGCTGAATTTTGGGAATACGTAACCTGCAAAATTAAACTTTGTAGATACAAAGGTAAGTCATTATTTCTGATTTATTGAAAATTAGAATTATAGAGGCTGTCTTTTTAGTCAGACCGCAGTACTAAGTCCTGACTCCATTGCACATTCCCTTTTATGATGCAAATCTAGTGCTCTAAACCCATCCCCAGCTCCATGAAACAGGTATGAGCACAGGGAAACACAGGATATGACTTGGTTCAGGTAGGGCTTGAAGTTGTCCTCGGACAGCCTCAGCCACCAGTGGCTCTCACGCTTTTGAGCTGGTGAGGTTTGTGGCTGCCCACCGTGCAGGCACTGTACCTCCACTGGACTTAGTGCTAGCATGTGCACAACTGCTCTCGGTGCATGCAAGAAGATTCAGAAGGATTATACTGAGGATCATGAAGCTGTGGTGGGGGTGCACACTGCTGTTCCCAAGGCAGCCTAACCCTTGCTCTGCATCTTTCCTTGTGGCTGGAACCGTTGCTTTTCTGATTCCTCTAGCACCAGACAGAAGAAGAGGAGTGCACACAGGCTGATCCAAAGCACGGCATGAATGCAAGTGCGTTCTTTGCAGTGAAGGAGCAAACTGGGTCCCAGGTGCTTTCTCACAGCACTGGTACAAAGCAGAGGAGGGCAGCTGCAGGCACGTAGGCTAGCCCAGCAAAATGTTGCCTGTGGTTATTCTGCTTTTTGTCTGGTTTGTACAAAATCACTAGTGTATTCATACAGTGCATTATAACCTGGAGGCATCTCCTGGAAGTGCACAGATTCCCTGGTGGAACATGAAGTGGTGCTTTGCAAGGAATTGGTATCATTTTGTGAATTGCTTTTCTACTCCATCTAGCTTTTCTGTTTGTCTGGGTTAGAAGAACATACATATATCTTCAGTACGAAAAGGCAGTGAGAGGAAATTCTTGTCAATGGTAAATTACAAGCACGTTGCCAGCAAGTTGTGGACTGGAAGATGAGCAGGGGCAGAACTGCCTTGGGGCTTCCATATTAGAGCTGGATTGCTAATGTGGACTGAGCTGAATTTGACTGCTTACAAATCATAGATGTCATCCTCAGGTGGACTGCGAATGCAGAAGGTACTCTGTATTCCTCTCTGCAAAGGAAACAAGTATAATCCTATCAGAAACTCTTCCATATTATTCTTAGGTAAAACAACAGATGCCTAAGCAGAAATGCTTATGGTAATGCTCCTGTCTGTGAAGGTCTGTATAAGTCAGTTCAGTGTAAGCAAAATTTAGAACATGTATTCAAATCACCAGTCTGTTTAATGCATCTATGCAAATATTATATTTAACAGAGGGATATGACATCCAAATACTCCTTCACCAGTGGAAAAACAGCCCCAAGTTAATACAAGAAAATGGTTGTACATCTTCATCATTAGATGAGCAGGAAACATAAACAAGGATAAACAAAAATTAGCCTGCAACTTACGATGCTACACTAAGGGAATGAAATTATGAGCCATAGTGGTATTATACAACATTTCAGTATTATCATTTTATGATATCTGTACCTTTTCTTTTCAACAGAGGCTGCTCATATTCTCCATTACACCTTTTGTTGCATACAATGAATAAGCAAGGTGGTCCTTTAAATCAGAGGTATTACACTCTACAATGATATTTAAGAATGCTCTTGTGTCTTCATTCCTTTGTAAAAACAAAAACAAAAAGGAAAGTTATTAAATGTTGATCATGGAAAAATCAATCTTTCAGGAAGGGGTTGTGAATACATTTTTTTTTTTTCTTTTCAGCTCTGGAGGTTTCTGCAAAAATACCTCTTTGCACAAAAACAAAAACTGGGTGATCTTTAAGGTCCCTTTCAACACAAATCATTCTATGATTCTAAATTTAAGAGGTAAGTTTTTTTCCTTTTTCCTATTTTTTAAACCTGTTCTGGAATATTAATTCTGCATACAACTACTGCAGACTTTTCCTTCTCCGCACTAATTCTTTGTTTTATATGCTATATATTTTTATATCATTTAAAAATACTGTTCTCTACAAAACATTTTTATACCTTATTCTTAATTTGCATTCCAACTAATTGCTGTAGAAGTTTCATATTCTTTGTGTACAGAGAGTGGGCTCTTCTCCAGCTATATTTTCTTTTGTTTTTATCTCCCCCTCCTCCCCTGTGTAAATGTAATTATAAAAGTACGTTTAACAAAAGACTATCCACTATAAAAAACATCCTAATGTGGAGCAGCAGTGAGATGATACACCACACATCCACATGTGTAGTCATTATCAATAATAACAGAAACAGGATCAAGTGATAGAAATATATTTGATTTAAATCAATCATTTGGGGAGTGTATTTTTTCAAGAGCCTTCAAGCAGAGATGAATAGCAGGTTTCTAAATGTGCTATGAGGGTAAGCAAATGAGTCATTATTTGTGTTACAATGCAATAGAATTGGGCAAGAACAGCCCTACAAGAGGGAATATGCAGTCATATCTGTTTATTCTATTACATTCATCACCACGGGGTGTATCTGTACGTGTCAGGTCAAGGTCAGAAATCCTGGTTTGCATGAATCATTCTCAGCGCTAATGAAAACCACCCCAGCTTCAGCAGGCAGCGGCAGCGGGCTGCTGGGACTCGGGGCTTGGGCAGGACAGATGAGGTGTGGGCACAGGAGGGAGGCCTGATCAGCAGGGACTGGGGTAGGAACTGACCACTGAAGAAGGGCGGATAAGTTCAAAGTGGAGGACAAAGCTTTGCTCTTGCATCACACACAGGTTGTGGCTTTACATCTTGGCTGTTGGAGCTACAAACCCAAGAGGAGCTCTCTCTCTCTCTCTCTTTCTTTTTTTAAATTAGTAACTTGGTCCAATTGAGTCTCCAAAGAATAAGTTTTAAAGTTATGATAACGATGGACCCTACTTGTTTTTCTCCATAAGCTTCTTGAAGTCAGGGAAGCAGAGGTGGGATACAGGGAAACGGAGATGGGACACAGGGAGGAGGCTTTCTTTTCCTTTTCTTTGAATGGAAGAATCAGCGCAAGTTCTGCATACAGTTTCTCTGCGTTTCAAAGAGTTCAGATAGAAAGAATGATATGCTTGGTGGAGGTGCTGATGGCATATAGATATATGTGAGTGTGAAAAATTAAAAAGCAACTGTGGAATACCTTTCCAGAGCTGCCGCAGTGACTGCTGTAATTTGACATACAGGTGGATTCATTACCACTATTACAAACAAAAGTTACACATTTGTACTTATGCAACATACTGCTCGGCCAAATCCTTGGGACTACAGCGGCATTTTAAACTTTTTTTTTTTTTTTTCTGAAAATTGCTAATATTCATCTCCGAGCCTGTAACTTTTTATTAGATCCGGTGTTAAGCAGACTGCACGTTTCAGAGCATAGGGTGCTTCTCGCATGGCAGGCACCCCTTGGCGGGACCGCCGAGCGATCGAGGGCACTGCCCACGGCCCGGGGCCCCGGAGGGCCCGGAGGGGGGATGCCGCTGCCTCCCCGCACAGGGGCTCTCGGTAAGCGGCACCCTCCGGCCGAGCGACACCGCGATGGAGGCAGGAGTGCGCGGCACCGGCGCTGGGGATGGCAGGAGGTAACTTACACATGGCTCCCGGCGAAGCTCCGTGGGAGGAGGGCTCCCGGCGGGGATGGGGTCGGGGTCTCGCTGCGCGACCCCCCCCTTGCCCCCGGGAGCCCGCCCCCCCCCCCCCCCCCAAACCCCCTCCCAGCCCCTAGGAGCGGGGCGGGGGGCGCGGCGCTGCCTGACGCCGGCCCGGCCGGGGGCGGGACCGCCGGGACCGCGCTGCTCCCTCCTGCCCGCCCCCGTCCCCATCGCCGTCCCCGTGCCCGCCGCCGGGTCCCGGGCCCCATCTCCGCCCCCGCGCTGTCCCCGCCGGGCCCGGCGCTGCGGGGGCCGCCCCAGCCGCGGCATGGCCGGCGCGCTGGGCAGGGGGGCGGCGGGCTGGCGGCTGCGGAGCACGGCGGGCGGCAGGAAGGAGAAGCCGCCGGGCGGCAAGCCCCAGCCGCCGCCGCACGGTAAGGGGCCGGGCGGGACGGGGGCCCGGGGTGGGGGGGGTCGCTCCGAGCGGGGGCTGATGGTGTTCCTCGCCCGCCCGTGGGTGCGAGGGGAGCGGGGTCCCCGCGCCCCAACTCCGCTGGAGCTGCGCCTGTCTCCTGCTGGCTGCCGGGCGCTGGGGAGAGGAGCATCTCGCTGCGATCGCGGCGTCCTTAATCGTGGCGGAAAGCGTTTGCAGCCGGTGAACCCGGGGACAGTCCTCGGAGTATTTTTTGGCTTGCCTGCGGCTGCTCTCAGTGCTGGGAAGCACCGCTACCAAACCCGCCGGGGCTCCCCCGGCTCCCGACGCCCCTCCCGGGGTGTTTACGAGGTCCCAGACCGAGCCCGGGGGGGCCGAGCCGTGTGCGGGCTCCGCTCCGTGCTTGCTGCGGGGCTCGGCAGTCCCCGGGGGAACTCCGTGCTGCGGGGCGGCTGTCACCGCTGCCACCGCTGTGACACCGCTGTGACACCGCTGTGACACCGCTGTGACACCGCTGTGACACCGCTGTGACACCGCTGTCACCCGCCTGCCGCCCGCTCGCCGCCGCCGGGCAGCCTCCCTGCCGCCTTTGCCAGGAGGGCGAGGAGGAACCGGACCCAAAGTCCGAGCAAAGCCTCAGTGGGTATCAAAAAACTCAGAGAGAAATGACCGCGCAGGGGAGGAATGCTGTCCGGTTAGCGAATACAAATGGCTGGCTGTAGCTGCAAGTGCTTAGGCTCCTCTCTCTGACTGTGATGCTGGCGGTGGGGATAACTCGCAAGGAAAGCGCTCGGGCTGCAAGAGGGATGCAGCCAAGCCGGCTGGGTTCCCCCCTGCCCCCGTTAGAGCCGGTGTTTGCCCACAGACCGGCTGGTGCGAGGGGTTAGGCCGAGCTGAAATCCTTCTTTGAGCGCCAGAAAGTTTGCCATAATTGTGTAGTTGCGATGCTGCGGTATGCTGCCAAGATTAAGATGTTATCAGGGTCTCTGTACTGTAAATTAATTACTGTGGGGAGATATTTTGTAACTTGGTTCTAATTCAGGGTAGCAGAAAGGTGTGGTGTGCTTCAGTCTGTTTGTTGCTTCTTAGAAGTGTTTTGTAAAGTATGGTATGACACTAAGTTCTGGTTTAAGTAATTACTGTATCAACACGGAACACTAAATTACACTGCAGCACAGATATTTTGCATCCCAGTTAATTTTCAACTGTGCTTTAAGGGTAATCACTCTTTCTGCGGTACTGTCTTTGCAAGGTGCGCTGGACTTATTTACAACGCCATTTACTACCCATTAACAGCAACAGATGTAAGGTAAAAACAAAATTAGACCTAATTCCTCTGTCCCTACTGCTGACTGTATGCTACAGTGAGCTTTTATGTATATATATATATTTATTATTTTTTTTAAGGGGGAAGGGGGGAAGGGGAAGTGCAGTATTACTTTAATATGCTTCTCAAAATGTCAAAGTTTTAGAAACACTTTGTTTTCCAAGAATGGACTCAAGTAATTTAATATTGACCACCTTGTGTTGGAGCGGAAAACATACTTAAAATATTCAGGCTGAAGAGTTTGAGGAGTTATCACGATCATACTTTTTGGTGTATCTTACTTATAAGTGAGCTGTCAGCAGTTTTTAACCAGGTCGACTCATTCATACATGCATGCATGCAATCATCAAAATGAAACAAGGACTATTCATTTTTTACAACAGAACCGGGAGGCGGCAGGAACAGGAGAGAAT
Source organism: Anser cygnoides (assembly GCF_040182565.1). Classification (NCBI taxonomy): domain Eukaryota; kingdom Metazoa; phylum Chordata; class Aves; order Anseriformes; family Anatidae; genus Anser; species Anser cygnoides. The sequence goes on along the minus strand of NC_089874.1, from coordinate 40,296,353 downwards.
TTAGATTTTAGCAAATAATGCTGTTCTTTCCTACTCTTCTTGCTGCAAAAACCGTTCCAGTTGGCCACCTACCTGTGTTGGTAGAAAAATGGCACAGCTCCATGGATCTCAATGGCACTGTTATGATTGACACCAGCTGAAGACCACGCATGACATTTCTGTGTGTGTTTGGATTAAGATACAGTTACCCAATCATCACTTAAGGCTGTCTGGGTGCTGCAGGCATACTGAGCTGTGAACATGTGAGCGAGCCTGCCTTTTGACTGCATCAACTTACAAGTATCTGCCAGCTTTGATGTTCTTCTTGCCTTTTGTGTGAGTAAATATAGCTGTCGATTTATTTTGACATGGAGCTATTTTATGTGATTCTCTATCAAGTGCGCTTATTCACTGCTTTATTAATCAACAATTTTATCTTATCAATTGCAAGTAAAACAAAGCTTTTTCATGATCAAACCGTGTACTTATGGCATCGTGACCTCAGACTTTTCTGTATTTTTCAAATGCTTCAAAACGCAAATACAAACATGAAATTTTCTATAATCTCGTGTACAGACGCTCATTCTGCATGCAATGAAACTTTGGAAAATGCAAAGTGATGAAAAGTAGGACTAGCATTTCCACCTGCTGTGGTCTAGACAGTAAACAAAGTGTTTGTCAAGACAAAAAGTTCAAGATCCTGATAAGATGATAAATATTAATGATCTTATAAAAAGCCTGTTTTTATAGCACTTTACCTGTAAAATCTTTCAAGAGCTTGAAAACCAGATGGACGGCTAGAGCCAGAATTCTTCTACAGGCTTTCTAGGCAGATGTTAAGGACTAGCATGATGGAAACCACAGTGTAAAATCAAGTAGTGTTTTGCTGTACTCCTTAACAAAACTTTGAGATGCCTGTATGCATTGAAGAAACCTCCTCCCTTGGGGAGTAGGTATGGAAAGTTTGTGACTAGAGGCTATGAGAGAGAAGAATGTTTACATTTTCTGATGCCACCAAAACTGCTGAGGAGAAAGCAATATTTTTATATACATTTTTAAAGGTATGTCAAACTTTTGTAGTAAACTAGTAGTTCTGCATCATTAGTATTAAAACTGCAGTGAGAAAAATGTAACTAAATAGTGTTGGATGTATGTGTAGGAGTGTGTACACACCAGTGATGTATTAGAAAATGATTACTTCAAATATTTATTTTTTAATTTCTCACAAAAATGTGCCAAGTTTAGGCTAGGAAATGTAAGTCCTCTGTGTTTCAGCCAGCACAATGAAATCAGTCAGTATCATGCCAATATGTTGGATCACACCCAGGCAGGCTGAATAAATAAGTGTGAGCTAAAGCAACACAGATTTTTTTTTCCACCTGAGCCAGCTGACTAGTTTTAGTCTTAACCTATCTAGAGTTGTCACAAAACAGGACAAAATCTATTGTCTCCCCTTCATTAGGTAAGGATAGAAGTCAGCATGTTATAGCTCCAGAGAATTGGACTTCTCTATGTTCTCTATGAACTAGGGAAATGATGGGATGGAGGAAAAAACCTACAAGCCTGACCATGGTTTTCCTGGTGCACGTGCTTCGATGTATGCACACATGCTAACAACTTCTGGTTGCGACTGGACTGGACTAATTCTACAGTTGATGGTAGAAAAATGAAGAGTCCTACAAACTTTCCAATTTCAGATGGTATAACCTTCACACATTTCTTTCTGAAATATTCACAATGTATTTTCTGTCAGCTTCTTCCTTTTTTCTTTCTCTCTCTCCTGGGAAATAATGTTCTTGGTTGTATTCAGGCAGTCATAACCAAATCTTCTGTTGTGCTGGAGGCGTAGTTCTCTACACCTCACTTTTTACCTGTGGCTTATTGTGGTATTTGTAAAAATGAATGTCTGAAATTCATGTAGGCGTTATATATGTCCGCTTAATATAACGGAATATAAGTTCTCAAAGCAAGTAAGCCTTTCTGTGCTCAGCCGGAATAATCTGCAGGTAAACTTTGAAACTTAAAACACTTACTAGTCTACATGTTCATCAAGTATGAACATTGATGTTGTTTCTGTTTGGATCTACTAACACTTAGATGCCTCAGCTGCTCCTGTGGTCTTGTTGCATCAGTCAGGGAGCATGTTTGCCATGTGTAATGCAGACCTTGCTGTGAAGACATGGCATTCAAAGGAAATGGATGGATAAAGGATTTGACATGAAGATCAAGAAGGATTGGTTTACTAAGCAAGTTTTAACTCTCTTAGCCTTTCCACTGATGTGAACACAAGCTGATACCGCTTAACTTAATTGTACTACTATATGCATAACAGGAACAACTTCTTAGAGAACTTGTGTGACTCAAGAGTCAAGTTCTGTTGTGGTTTTTATTTTTATTTTTTTCCTATTCTACAGTGAAGCTTGGGGTTCTCAGTAACTCAAAGCCGTGGTAGCAGTCATTGGTAGTCTCTGATTTATTATTATTATAATTTTTTTAATTTGAAAAATGTTTTCCTTCTGTAGTATTTTTCAAATAAGTTCACATTGGTGTTACTGGGGGGGGGTGAGGAAAACCATACTCTTCTTGGCCAGAAATGCATATGATAAAATTAGCAAATACCTGTAACATGGCTTTATTTGACATTTTCCCCCTAGTTCATGGAAGAGTTTGTTTATGACAATAATAAAACCTTAACATTACAACTTGTACAATTATAAATAAGTAACCAGAGCTACAAAGCCATAGATTATTCTAAATCAGAGTTTACAATGGAATGACAAACACAGCATCTAGAATTTAGAGGCTGACTGCAAATACAGTTTTATGATGTTCATTTAAATTCAATTTCTGCAGAGAAATATAGATGAGAAACCAAAGACTTCTTCTCCATCCCATAACCAGACTTTTTTTTTTTAAAGAAGATTTGGAGAGTTTTAATCAGACAGAGGTCACAAATCACTTTGCTGGGAAATGCAAGGTGTGCTTTAAAAGGGGAAAAAAATTACTTGTCTGATAATTTGGCTCTTGCAGTTTAAATTGTGAAGCTAGGTGAAGTAGTTACTCTGACAGAAGTATAGAAGCTATCTCATTTTCGTACATTCTGAAGTATTTTATATTTCTGAATAACCCTGGCTCAGGGGCATTTTATACTCACATCTGGAAGTTTCCAGTCTCAGCGCTCAGTCTAGTGTCTCTGCCTTTGTCTTTCCATTTAGTCTTGCCATGTTATAACAATGAATCATCTTGTCCATTAACTAAAGTTGGAATGTCTGTTTATGCACTGAATTTGTTTCATCACATCGCCATAATGATTGGAACTGTGGCAACTCCCAACTGCTTTCCCATATGTATTTGGGCTGGACTTGACCCAGTGCTGTTCTAAGCAGCAGCAGGATAAGCCATCACAAAACCTGGAATATCTTTATTCTACTAGGATTCAACTTCTTTCTCATGAAACTCCAGGGTAGCATTTTTGTATTCTGCCTTCATGTATATGAAATTGGGTGGAGGCTGTAGGATTTCTAATCATACAAAATCACAGCAGAGCTGTAATACACATACATGTACAACAGTTAAACCAGGAATGTTGTTACTGTAGGTTCACTTTGATATGCTCTGATTTTGTTGATCGTTTTTAAATTTGTGCTAATTAAAATATCGAAGCATTAAATAAAAAATGAAACAAAACAATAGCGGGCTTCTTTGATATTTAGTAATTTTACTAAAATAGGCAAGTAGCATGGTGTAAATAAAGGTGCCAAGTGGCAGGAAGCCTGTGCCAGCAGGTGCAAATTCACACCTCTTGCCATGTGAGTGCAGATAGCCATGGACTTGCAGATAGTGTTCTGGTTGCTACTTAAGCAGAGTATTTTGCAATTCAGTGTCCTTTTATTGAAAAGGTATTAAACTGGTTGTACCTTGACTCATTTAATAGCACATAGCCTTAAGATTCTGGTGGTGTTATTGAAATTATTCTCATTATTTCCATGAAAAAAAATAATAATTGTTGTGTTTAGAAGGATTAGTAAATGCTGAAGGACCTGTTTTACAAACAAAACCTACACGTTTTGTAAAATCTATGGATTTGTTGTTGTTGTTGTGGTTTTGTCTTGTGTGCTATGATGTCTAAGAATATTTTTTTGTGCTCCCTATGGCCAATTTTCATGAAGAGTTGTTGATGCTGTACTCCTATATAAAGTATTGAAAAGCATAAAAGAGGAATAGGAATTAGTGGGGAGAACCTTCTCCTGGGGGTGGATTAAAGTAGAGCTGTTAGTTTGTGATAACAAAACCAAGAGCCTGTGGAAAGAAGTGAGAAAAAAGACTTGTTATTGTCAATGACTGCATTGAGCTTTGCTGTATAAACCATTCCAGTATTTAGCTCAATACTTACCACTCTGAAACTCTGAAACTAGAGCTGTCTAAACTGCTGGCATTTATAGTGAGGGGGTGGAATGGGAAGTAGAGAAGCGATGCTTTTTTCTCCAGAAGCTGGATTGAGGAAATTCACATATAGTATAAGCAGGTGTCCTCACCAGTTTCTTCTTTTTGGCTGATAGTCACTGTTGTTTCATGTGGGAGGTCATGGTTGTTGCTAGACAAGAAACGGGTGTACAAATGATTTTTATTTTTATTTTATTTTTTTTGAGGTAAGTGAGAGGAGGTTCTGTAATCAGAAGCTCTATGTGGAAAGATCAAGGCACCCTTGTGATGCATTCACATCAGCCAGGATCACAGAACAGATGAGTTGCTGTGCTGGGCAGAATGTTTCCAGGCTTCTGCATCGTTTCTAAGCATACGGCATCCTTATATTCTACACTTGAGTTGATTAATATATGGCTTACAGTGTTCAAGCGTGAGTTAGAGGGAGTGAGGGAATGGGAATGCAATCTTTTTTCTTAATTCTTTTTCTTAACTTTTTTTTTTTTTTTTTTTTTTAAAGCTAGAGCTAAATTTTTGGCCTTCTAGCTATTTGTGATTTCAAGAGATACTTTCAACTGGCTTTAAAATGGATTTTCCAAGTGATCTTTAGAACATAAGAAATGCTTTATGGAAACATGGTCTTTCCCTTTTCCAGTATAGATGATGTTGGACTTTGTAGGCTCTCTCTAGCTGGCTGCTCCGAGTCCACGTATTGATTTCAGTTAACATGAAGTAGCCTGAGGGGTTGGTCAGTTGTTTATGTTGATGGTGCAGCCTCAGTTGCTCCAAACCTTTGCTTACCAAGGTAACTTCTAACAAAGCAAAGAAGAATTTATCACTGGCTTTATTCACTGAGTAACAGGAGAAAGTCTGTTTATTTTTCGCTGAGGGGTGGTAATAGTCTGATTGTAATAGGAACATGTTTTGTGTTTTCTTTTGTGCAGTATTTTTTTCTTAATCTCTAGGCTTAGAAACCAGTCCAAATCAATTTCTTTGCTTCTTGGGAGAGTGCTATATTACAACTGTAAAGGCAGGGAAAGGATCACCCTGCAGAAACTGTAGTGACTGGGATGAGATTCTGATCTTTGAAAGACTTGAGCTTGTGGGATGTAGCCACTTGCTTTATGCACAATAGCAGTTGGTGAGCTTATTTTCTAGGCTTTTTGAGGTGGTTTGTTTTGCAGCTTGTTCTGGGGGCTGACACAGACAGATGATCTGAAAGAAGTGGTGATTAAGTGACACCTGAGGGACTTGCAGAGTTCTTAATAACTTTCAGCAATTCTTCTGTTGCAGGAAGGGATCAATCTGAAGATGCACCCTGGATTGTGGCCAGCTTTTTTGCTGTATTTTATTCCTGTAGCACCATAATGCCATTTGGATGGTAGACACACAAGCTTAAGACAATGTTGTTTAAAAAGAGGAAGGTTGCAAAATTCTCTATCATTATGGTGTCACAAAGCTGCATGGCTCTTTTTAAAATCAAGTTAAAATATTTCCATCCTTTATACTCTAATTCCATTTGGTACATCTAGAGGAAACTGAGGATAATTCAGGTCAGAAGGAGCCTAAGGAAGTCTCTAGTCCAATCTCCTGCTCAGGGTCAGCTGAGACAGAACAAATTGCGTAGGTTTTTCTCAGGTCCACTACTGAAAATATCCAAGGAAGGAGAAAGCACAAAATGTGACAAAACTTTTTGGTTTTTCCCAAGTCCAAATTCAAAATTAAGCCTAAAAACTCTGCAGAAGTGGGAGTTCTACATGATGGCCATGTCTGTGTAGAAATTGGGCCAAGAGGAAGTGGTGCTGAAGTGGTTCTTCAGATGATCTGAAGTATCATTTGTAAAACATAACACAAACTGCCTTGTTCCAGAAAAAATACCACATAAGAGTAAGAATTTGCTTGTGTGCATGGCTTTCTGAATAAGAGTAACAGCAGCCATTCTTAAGCTTGCGATCCCACGTAACAGTGCACCGAGAAACATGGTAACATTTTGAGAAATACAGAGGAGTGTGCCAGGTATGTAGCCCTGAGGCTGTACACTTCATAAATAAGAAGTGCAGGTAAGATTTTGTGGTTGTGGTAAGAAGAGTCTTGACAACTCGAGTAATTGGAATGTCCCAATGTAGTTATAGAACAGAGGTCCCTGGTCATTATGGAAAGAGCCTGAAAGATAATGCTCTGCTGTTTTATGTTTGTTTGTTTGTTTGTTTTTTGACAGGGATGAGGGCTTCAGTCTCTAGACTGCTCTATTTTGCTTCATCTCTTCCTTAAATTTGCTGAAGTTTTCTCCTGAATGCATCTGTCTTGATTTAGAGGTCCAGCTTCAATATTCATTTTAACCTTTTATTCTCTTCTAGAGTAAGATCACTGATCTCTGGTACATGCACCTTTCTTCAGCAATGTTAAAGGAAGAGAACTAGTGTTGGGTCTATTTAAGCGTTGTCTACCTGGATTCCTACACCATGCTCTGTAATCAAGGCCATTTCCTGTGAATCATCAACTCCTCTGGTGCAAATCAGATTAAAAATGAATAAATATAAATAAATAAATAAATAGTCTGTGAACCAAACATCCCACATTTCAGTGAAATCTAACTTCACTTCTTCTTGAGCTCTGCAGCCAAAAGCAAAGAAGCCATGGCCTTATAGCAGCCACGGAGCTACAGGCCCAGTACTCACTGAATGCCTCTGTGAACATCAGGAGCATTTCACAGATTTTTCTGGGATCTGTCTCTGGCTTCTTTTGTTAGTAGTCAGGAAACGTGACGGTCCTATTGGATCTGGGTTGCTAGTGCTCTCTGTGTCCCAGCTTTGGGGATGCTGGCACTGAGGCTCTATGTGCCACCCCACCAGCAGTATGAGGTGGGTTTCTCTGGGTGTGCCTTGTGTCTGACTTGATGAACCTGCTGAAAAAAGTTGCAGCTCTGTTTCATCTGTATGTCCTGCTATCTTCTTTCACCTGCCAGTGAATTTCACTGCTTCCCAATGGCACTTCCAGGTAGGAAACTGTAAGGCAATACAGCCTGTGTGCAGTAGTGAGAGCTTGCTGGTAATATGTTTTCTAGGAATATAAGAGTATTGTTTTTCTTTCCAAGGAAGCACTTAGTATTTTTTGGTGTTAACAGCCATTGTCTTGCTTTTCTAAATAGCTGTATTTAGAAGGCTAATATAATTTATTTGTTAACACTCCTGCAGTTGCGTATAGGATACCACAGGCACAAGTGCCTTATGAGGCACTTCTGTTGAAAGATTGTTTAGAGAATCACTTTCTATGCTTAATAATAGTTTAATGTGATATGATTGAGTTCTGTGGCCATTAACATCTGTTTTGCTTTTTTTTTTTTTCCTCTTACTTTCATTATCCCCAACTGTTTTTTATCTGGTATCTGGTTTTACCTTTGTCCTGCTGCTCTTTGCAGGTTTTTGTTTTTAACAAGTACATGAGTAAACATTTCCATCAGTACAGGTCTGATTCAGAAATGTTCATGGTTTTCCTTGGACCTTGGCATTCAATTTACCTTGGAACCACTTCTTGTCCTGCATCAAACTGTATTCCATGAAAAAATAACCAAACATAAAGGGTATATGTGACTTTCTGGTTTCTCTAATTTGTCATCTACTCTAATGTTCTTCACACAGGGATATTGAAAGTACAAAGATTTATAACCTGTGCACTCCTGGTAATACTTCAGGTGTCAAGGTTAGAGGCAACACCTGGTTTGGAAACTAATTTGGTTAATTTAAGTAATTTATGTTTTTTCCTGATGCAGGGAAAAATTAAGGACTCTTTCTGCCACCAAGGGTGTGAAAATTTGGCAGTGGCTGACCCTGTGATGCAAATGGCAAAACAGATTTCTCCCATTTGTAATATTTAACATATTTCTTGGGAATTAGCACCTGCCCTTGAACAGTTGTATTTTTAAATGTGTGTATGTGTGAGAGGGTGTGTGTGAAACTAATCCTTGTAGCAGAAGGAATTAGAGTGAACTAATAGCTTTTTCAGGAATCTGTGTTCTCTGGTCATAACTCATTCTGAGTCTGGAATCTGGCGTAGAGAAATGTGCTGTATGAAGGGTGACATTAAGTATTTTCATTGTCAGAGCAGCACTGCATAGTGCATGTCTGTGTTACCACAGTTTGTTGTCTGTATGTTTCTGCTACAGAAGAAGATAGCAATCACAGCAGGCACTACTGAAGAGCGTGGTTAGGACTCTGCTGCCATCTGTGTTAGCACTGTCTGCTCATGTTATTTGCTTGTTTCCATATGTGTAGTTTAGCACTTAGCCTCTACAGCCATTATAGTAACGTATCTGAAAACAGTTGTGATAATGAAAGCTGATTGGAAACAGTCATTTAAAAAGTTAATTTGCTTGTTTTCAATGTACATGCTCTGCTTTTTTTTTTTAGTATCTGCTACTACTTTAGGCAGGTTTAGCGAGATACCGCTGCACATTCCAAATTTGAACTCATCACTTTTGGCTTTGTACATCACAATCACGTCCACAGCAACCACTGTGATGCCATAAACAGAAGGTTTGACTTCAGGTGAAGAATTTAAGCCATAAAAGCAGAAATATTCCTAAAGGAAAATGTGGGAGGATAAGGAGGATGTGGAAAGTGCTTATTCTGACTTTCTGTGTAGTTTTTTTTTTTTTCAAAACTTTTATTTCAGCTATCACTAAAGATAAAAAAAAAACTTTCAAAATGTCAAAGTGAATCATCTATTTTAGATAGTATAATTGAAAAAAATGTATAAACAGCAGAGTTTTATTCTGCATTAAATTTCTTTCTGTCTCTTTTCCATTCATTAAAAAAATAAAATAATTTTAGTAAATCCACAGTGGCAGGATAGTTTTGCTTCTCTACTTTTCCCAGGGTGCAGCAGGAGAAATTGCATTTGCAGTTCATGGAGAATGAAATTAAACTTACTCTGTCCGCTACTCCTACACCCAACACATTTCTGGGAGAGACACTTGTGTGCTCTAGGAAGCAGTGCCCTGAATGCACTTGCATCTGCTCTTGTGCTTGAAGGAACAGGCACAGATTTGGGCCCACGTTAACTCCCAAATTAGCATTAGGTACTGTATGGAGTGCTTGTGTGTGTCTGCCTCTTCTCTAAGGTGTTGCTCTTGGAAGGGGAGATTTAGAATGTGTCACTTTGCTTCTAGTGGTTGAGATGACTTTCTGTTCTGTGGTACATTCGTATATTCTTAGAAAGGTCATGCTTTACAGAGTATCAGAAAATTGAAGGATACCCATTTTTAACTTGCATCATTTCATGCTCAAAACGTATGAGGGTGATAAGCTGTAAAGTCAGTAAAAAAGTATTTGGTAAATGTAAATTACATTGTGGCAACTGAAAAAGAGCAGAATGCCATTTATTTGTTTAGTGGTGGTAGGAAAGGCAACTTTGAGGAGAGAAAAAAAAAAGGCAAACAAAAAACCAAACACATACCACTTTCTTCTTAAGCAGTGAGATCTCTCTCTTTAACTCTTTGATCATCCTTCTGATAGAGATTATGTACACAAACATCTATTTATAGGGCTTGTTGCCCTTAGAGCTGGCCTGGCCACTTCTTCCTTTTGGGCTGTGGCTTCTCTAGAGCAGGTAGATAAGTACTCAAATGACTTTAGTTTTGATGCAGCACCTGAAGTACATAACAGCAGATGCAGCAATAAGTACTTCCTTTTCTTCCAGCATAGAAATTGAATGCATATAATACATATGAAGAAAAATGCTCCAATAAGAACAGAAAAAAAAAAAAAAGGATCAGCAAGGATCTCTGTTTAATATAATGCTGATCCTGTGCTCCACAAAACTTGTTAACAGGAGGAGACTCTCGCTATATATAAAAAGGTTAGCACTTGCTGCTTGACAACTCCAGCAGTTTTCATTTGCATTTCAAAGCCAGAGAGAGAATGAGAAAGCTCATATTTTTAATTTCAATAATATGTCACTCTGGCTGACTGTGTCTGTAAAACTGGCGCACTATGGGCAATTCTTATCAATTTCATTTGTTGAATCTACTCAGATGAGCTTTTAATCTCTTGCCTGCTGATCCCTAGTTTATAATCAGATTTGACAGAGATAGGATGGCTGTAAATATGTTGATGTGAAAGTCAAGATAGAACTGTCATTTCTCTCCTTCCTCCTCTGGTGAGGTAAAATTTTATTTGCAAAGCGCGAATAACTAAAACTTAAAACTGCCTAGTTTCATACTGTTCCAGGTGCATCTGTTCACAACTAAGCCTTTTTTCTAGAAAAGGCAAGAACCTTCCTTGCTTATTTATTGACTTGCTTCTAAATTTTTTGGAAAGAAATTTTATGTCAACTTGAATAATTATTCCCAGAGGTTGATAACATGCTGATTTCAGGTAAGACCTGAAATAGTAGATATTTGTGGTGTAGATACTCATTTTGATTCCTGAATAAAGCTATTCAGGAATGGCTTTAATGCTGTCAATAAAAACCTTACAGCTAAATGAATGAAAACGTGTAATAGCTATGTTTACTGAAAGTCTGTTCATACTTTTTTTCTACTATTTTGTATACATGATGTTAGCTGTGTAACTTCTGCATCTCTTTTGCTTCCCATCAAAATGGAAAAATACCTCTTTGCTTTATAAGGCATCCTCTGGATAATTTTAAGACTCAAATTTTGCCACAAATTAATATATCAAGAATATTCAACATACAGAAAGTTAGGAACATGCACAAATTTAAGTGTATATCCTGATTCCATTAAGTGTAATCTGAGCATATGGAATTAAAACAATTGTGTTCAATTAAAGCAATTGTGATAATATATTATCAGTCCTTTTCCATTCAATAAAGTTTTGTTTGTGATGCTTGAATATTTTTAGCTTGTCATGTCTCCTCATTCATTTTTATAGTCTTATTTAGTATTCTGATGTTATCCCGCTGTAACCTCTCTGCCACAAATCCTTCTGTTACCAGTCATGGGAGGAAAACGACTCTAAATATACTACTGATTTTTTTTTCTCTCTTACTCATCTTTTCATGATATACTAATTTCCATGTCTTTTCTGTTCCAAAAGTTCTTCAGCTTTTGTTAGGTCCCCATGACCTCAGTTAAATCCAAGATTTACTGTCAAAGGCAAGAATTTCAATGTGGTGCCCCCTCCTGCGTAACCTCTTGCTTCTTTCTAGGATGTGGTGTTCCTGCCACTTGCCTATTCAAATTTCATCTGGTACATTAACAACTCCTCTACTTATATAAATTATCTTCTGTTTAAATATAGTCCTAAATTTGATTTTCATAAAGATTTTTTTTTTTCGTGTGTGTGAACATTACATGCATGCAATTGTAATAGAGTCCATACAGTCAGCTTGGTGAACCACAAAATCCGTAGCTCCACAGGTTTATCTACATCACAACACCATAAATTTTATTTTTTTCTCTGCTTTCTGTTGGGTTTATGCCAATAACTGCAGGAAGATAACTCTTATTGATTTTACAAACACTGTAAACATTATTGGTATAACTACAGATAGAAAAATAATTCTGAGTAATCCACCTCCCCAGATTTGCAAATCAAAACCAAACTCGATTCACACAACATAAAGACAAGTGCTAGTAATGACTGTAGTCCTCTGAAGCTGCTGTCTTCACTGACGTGCCTGTGGGTAGATGTCTTTTTTATTGTTTTAAGTACATGTGACTTAGAGAACTCTATGGAAATCACTGATAGAAAGGGAGAATCTGATTTGAGAGGTGACTGCAGACTGCCTGGGGGCAGTGACAGACTGCGTGTCACTGCTCACTTCTAGCATGGGAAGTCAGTGCTGGTGGACCGGTAGTTGCGGCAGGAATTCAACTCTTGGAACTCTTGTCCTGAGTGAGAAGATGATGCAGCCCCAGTATTGGGCCTTATATACTAGCAGAAAAAATCATTTTCTGCTGGTTTAGTGTCCCTGATTGTTGCAGTCTCCTTCCCTTTGGGTTATCACCAGATATGTTGTTAACTTAACTTCAGAAAGATATTGAAAAGTTCCCTGCGGTAAATAAGCATTACAATGTCATTATTAATGCTACTTTTCCCTTTGGCAAGCTTTTCAACTTGAGAGCATATTTCTTCTCCTGCACTTAAAATTAATTTTTTATATGCCTTGACAGCCAAGTTACATGAAGTAGGAGGAGAACACAAATGGTGCTCTTTGAAGGTGAATACTGGACTAGCTGGTCCTACCAGAGTACGGTAGTGTCCAACTGACAATGAGACAAAAGAGAACCTTCTGGTAGGAAGCAACTGCAATGTATCTAGCCAGAAGACAAAGCTGAAATGGATTTCAACAAATGGGAATGAGTTGCAAATAATTCAACATTTAGGCAAAAGTGATAACCATCATTCTGCATGTATTGGCCCTTAATTAGCTTTGAATTAGAAATTTTGCAACTTCAGGTGAAAGATGGCAAAGGCTGTTTCAACTAAATTGCATTGCTTGAGATTTTTGGAAGGAAAACAATACCATTCCTGTCAAAATATGAAAAGTGCTTATAACATATTATATATAAACATATAATATAATATAAATAAATGTCATATATCAATATATAAAAATAGGGTGCCTACTGTGGAAAAGAATGTGCAGAACTCTGTGTTAGGGGACACAGCATTGCCTGACTCTTTCAGTCATAGGTGGCTTCCTGTCAGTGAGTCAGAAGTTGGATTTTATGGCTTGAACATACAGGAATGTATAGCTAATCTCTGCATAGGGGCTATTTGCAATTGGAAAAATGGATCAGTTATCAAGAAAATTACTAAGGCAAATTTTTAGGCTTTTGAGGGTAGGGAGAGATGTATATTTTGGGGAAAGGTAGCATTTGGCCAAGTATGCATGCATAAAGCTTGAGTATTATTGGCACTTTACAAAATTGCTTATCAGTAGTTTCTTGAGTAAACAATTTAATTTTATGAGTATGTAATATTTTTTGAAATACAAAATGCAAAATATTGTAGCTCATCAAAGGAGGGCAATAGCAAAGAATGTGATTGAGAGGGAGACAAAACAGTAGAAGGTTTTAATTTCAGATGAAGGGCATTCTACAGCTGAGTCTGTATGAAGGTGAGCACAGTGAATTTAAAAGACGTGGAGAAGATAAAGTATTTAAGTGTTGAAAGAAAGCAGGGGAGGCGTATGATATATCGTGGTCAACAATAATGATCAGTCCAGTTCAAGAGTTGAAAAAGGTATTTGACAGATGTGCTAATCACATAGTAAAACAGTAGAGATACTGTTTTAATTTATCTAATTTATATTTGGAGGAAAACAGTGAGGACATGTTTCCCAGCTAAAGATCAAATCATTAGAAGAGCTATTAAAATAAGCTACCTGTTTTAGCAGGATCTATTAGGGGACAAAAAATTTTAAAAGATCTGCAGATTTCAATAAACCAGTTTTCACAGAACTAATAGTGAGTGGACAGTTAGTCCCTTCTCTTATCAAAGATAAGAATATAATGATACAGCAACTGATCAGTCCAGGCTGAAACCTTTTTGTTTGTTTGTTTGTTTGTTTTTGTGTGTGTGTCTTTCTGTGAATCCAAGAATATGATTTCAGCACCCAGATAGTGGAGCTATCTCAGTGGAGCTGAGAACTTTTTGTTATTTCTTAGAAGATATCAGTAAATAAGAATGACTTTGGAGTTAGCCTGGCTTTTGGGATGTTTCAGAGGAAACTGAAACAGGCACTAAGGGAGCTCTTAGATGTTGAATTGTTGCTGATAATGTTCTTGTTACAAGGAAAGGGAATCTCAGGGAAGAGGCAGTAAAGCTCTGTGCAATCAGACTGTATTAATTCTTTGAGGATGCCAGGCAGTGTGTGTGTGTGTGGGTCTACATTAAAAGAAGAAAGGGAAGGTAGCATTTATGGAAGTGAAATGACAGCAAAGCACAGGGATGGCTGGGAAACGGAAGAAAGCTCAAAGGGAATCCTTAGGGAGTCAAGGGTTCTTAAACTTCATGGAAACTAAGCAATGTTAACTGCACTGTGATACTTCAGAAGATTCCCCAAAACAAGCACTGTTGTGAAGACTGCACACTGTGATGTTTGCTAGCAGAGTCTTCAGAGATGCAGGAAGCTACAGCACAGCGAAACTGGTTGCAGAGCTACCTGAGACCAATGGCCAATGTTAAAATATCAGATCCCTAGCTGATAGTGTGACTACTCGCATTGCATGAAAGCTGTATAGTAGTACAACACAGGGAAAAGCAATGGGTTAGAGGAACTGACTCTTTTATTGCCCACATTCGCCTTTTGCAGCCCATGCCACTACTATACAACTGGCAACACATGGAAGTGATTAAGGGGAGCCAAGATAAACAGCTGCTTGAAACAGGGACTTGTCCTCACACAAAGGTGAGCAGATCTGGGTGACCAACTAGTACATAGCCATGTGGCTGCAGTGAGGGCGGTTTCTGCATTTGTGCAATGTAGATCTAGCTCTGGGACAGCAGTGAGGAGAGAAGAGGTGGCATACAGCAGTCAGGAGAGGGACATGGTAATAAACCTTCCATTTCCTCCATATGCATGACCCTTCTAGAAATATGTCTGTAACCTGTTTCTCATTTAATCTTGGCTCCTGTCTGCCTACTTAACCCAAATTCTCTTGTTGATCCTGTTAATCTCAGTCACTTCTCTGTCTATAGTGTATGTGATATGCCTTTCTTAACCATGCTAACTTTAGATGTTCATTTAAAACAAAGAACAAAAAAAAACTCTCTTTGACTCCTCATTCCATTTTTTTATGCCTGTGTCCCAGCTCTTAGTTCTGCTTTTCCTGATTCCATGTCTGTATTACCTTCTCAGGCAGATTCCTCAAAACTTTACTTTTCAGTTCCCCCCTGTATTTTCTTACCCCTCTCTCTGTCCGCTGAGTGATTCACATCCAGTAGTCTTTTCTAGATTCATTGGCAAACAATAGATTTCCCTAGCATAATTGTCCTAAAAGGCTTTTGCCTTGTTTCAAGAAAAAAAAAATCTGAGACAGATATTGAACCTTATAAAGTGTCACTGCAATTAAAGTTTGGCAAAGTTCTGAGCAAATGAGAATTTTCTGAAAATGAGGTCTTCCTGATAGCAAATGGCAGCAATGGTTATGTACAGTGCTGTCAGTTCTCCCTATAATTGCAACTTTTCACGCATATATTTACTGAACAAATTGCCTAGAGTTTGAAGGAACAAATTAAGCCTAGCACTCACACCTCAGGAAGAATAATAGTAGGCATTTGAAAGAAAGGGACTTAAAATGGTAGAGGGAAATTAAAAACACACTTCTGTCTGACACTATTGCCTAATGTTCTTAGATGCATCAGTCAAGGATACTATGACTAGAAGAAGAAATGCATTATTTTTGTCTCTAATGTGCTGTGTGTTTAATAGGCCTTTGGGATGTGTGTAGATCTTCTACGGTACTTCTTTTTAAAAATCAAATTACCACGTTGTGTAATTTAGAAAAAGAATGCAGACTCAACACATGATCATGCATTAAATTGCCTTTTTGACCCTGAGTAAATTTAATTGCAGAGAAATTCAGCAGTGAATTGAAGAAGGCATATTTTATTGGCTTATCTGGACCTCTGTCTTTAATTGAATAGGCTAAATTTTCTTATGACTTTCTTTACACAACAGGGTTTTCTCTGAATAACTTTGTTTAATGAACAAGCTATTCCAAGTCCAGACACGTTTGTGTATATATATATAAAAACAAACACATATAACTTTTAATATATTTATTACATTTGCTCATTTATTTCAAGCTAATCCACCCTGAGAATGAAATAACTGTCTTCTGGAAACAGTTTCTATTTTCAGTTGAAGGTTTACATCCAGGACAACGCTCCCACTTCAGGCAGTCTTCTTGCTCTTCTCCCACACGGAGATAACTTAACACCTGATTTAATCTGTCTGTGCGCCCTTTATTTTTCCAGATGTCATTTCACCATTTCAGTGCTGGCACACAGCCAGTTTTGCCCCTGTGTTATTGTAATTGTTTGTAGTTAATACAGCCGGAACCACACAATTATTGAAGCACCACGCTATGTTACTTCTGTGTTAACCAGGTTGGCATCTACCATAGTCCAGGGTCCTGGACTCCCTTCAGAGTGGGGAAATGTATCCAGGCAATGTGAATGCTGAAATGCAAAATTCTGGGCATATCTGGCAGCACGAATGGAGAAACACAGAGAAAGGACCAAGGCTGCTTCAAAACAGATGAGTGAACAAGGAAGCGAGCAAAGAAAAATGGCTTGGGAGGGCTATGGGACTACAAGAGTCAAGGAGGAGACTTCTGCTGTTGCTGCCCCAGCTGCCTCAGGGACTACGCCTGTGCTGTTTGAACAAGGGCTAGGAGCAGGCTGACATGATGAATGTGCCATACTCCCACATTGCCCTGAAACATCTGTGTATCAGATGCAGTGAATTAATTGTGTTCCAAAGGGAGGTTTGGGTCAAGTGTCTTCTTTTCCCATTGTCTGGTGCTAGATGTGCCACTGGAAGGAGCTTAAACATAGCAGCAATGCGTTGTCTCTGACACTGCTGCAAGACATTCCAGTGAAGGTGATGGGGGAAGTGGGCATCACTAGGCCACAGGCATAGAGGAGTGCAAACTGAGAATTTGTTGCCTGCTCTATGTGAGAGGTTATCTAAGGTTCAGACTGAAGAGTAGGCTTGCTTGCAAAGCATTTGGGGGCTATGTGATTTTGATGGGCTTAGGTTGCATTCACTATACAGTTTTGATGTACTCGCATTCACAACGCGTAGCAAAGTTTTCTAAGGATGACCAAAACAATAGGCTAGGATGGGATAATTTGCAAAGCTTGGAGCAAGTGGAAGAAAAACTGAAAATGCACAAGGTGAGCCTGGCCAGCATTGTAACTGTGCTGGTATTAGATATTTCTCAGAAGGGCTAAGTAGAGAATTGCTGAAATTGCAGATGAAGGCGCTCTTAGGAAGTAAAACGTCCTGTTTTTCTGCTGGTCAGGCAGGCTGTGTGTGCTGGAGAAGGTATGGGAATGAGTGGCTAGGAAGAAAATGCAAGCCTGGCAGCCAGCAGTTCAGCTTATTTGGGCTGCTTCAGATATACAGCACTGGGTGACAAATGACTCTTCTGTAGCTGCAAACAGGGCAACAGCACTAGGCAGTGGTTATGTCTTGTTTTCCTTTCCCAGTCTTTTTTGCAGTCCTTTGCAATTTAAGCCTCTTGAAGGCACGCCTCAGGGTACTCTACCTCTGTGGAGTTGTGCATTGTATTACTAACTCTATTACCTACTTCCGCTATCTAGAACATGTCAGTTATTGTACAAGGGCTCTAAGAAAAGGCTATATGATCATCCATGTGCTAGTAAGCTGAGATACGAATGTCATTCAGGTACCAAAAAGGAGAAGGAAAACCTCCACAATTTATTGACGTTTGCATGGAGACTTATATTGAAACAATAGTTTTGTATACAGTGCCTTTAAAAAGTTCAGGATAGGAAGGCCATAATGGAGAAAAGTCTTAAATAGCTGCTGAGGATCTGTGACACCTCGAAAAGGAAGGAAAGAGGGCAGAGAAGATGTGGATTTGATCTCTAGAGCAAATGGCAGTAGAAGGCCAAGAAAGAAGTTTAGTTAGAGGCAAGTACCTGGAAAAAGCAAGATCATGAAGGAAGGACTACTGGACAAACACAAAAATAAATATCTCTTTAGGATATTGTTCTGTTGATAATAAATATCCCTAGAAAAGCAAACACTGTGCTTTGTGATGAGGGCAGGGGGACAATTAGAGACCACTGAACTCTCACAGCTGTCCTGAAGCATTTTATCACCTGGGAAATGGGGAATGTTTTCTGTCCTTTAACTCAATAATTTATTAATGTATTAATACTAGCATATGAGAAGTCACAACTTCAGCTCTGTTGTGGCTTTAAGTTCTGTTGTTTATATTCGATTAATAAACATTTTTACTGTGCTAAAATCATCTCTCTGAAATTCCTCTTAATAACATCAATTCCTAGTAACTTCCTCATGCAATTAATTCATTTCCTTACTTACAGTGAGGAATCATTTTTCCTGCCGTCTACCCTCTAGCTTCCAACTGGGAACATACGATGCAGCACTGACCCAGATTCACCTGCCATATGGACCACCTTTTAGAAACGTCCTTTTTGGGTGTTCGTAGCATCCATAAAAGCTATTTAGCTCCCCCCCCTCCATTAAAGGGGTTCTCAGATATAACTGCACAGACAATGAGCAAAACACAGCAGGCGTGCATGACAGAAACAGCTGTTCCTCACAGCATCCAGCATTGCCACCTCCGGTTTACTTTTAGTCTCATGAGTAACTAGTTACTTCAGTCTTGCAAGTAACTATTCTCCAGCAGGTAACTGGAGTAAGTGGAACTGAGGTTTTCAGAGACTGGCCTAGATGACCACAGTGCTCTTTTTTCCTTCGTGTTAGTGCATGGTATTTAGCCAGGCTGCGAAGTGGTGAAGACCAAGATCTTCTTTCTCTTGTTGTCTTCAGAAGCTTACAGAGCAGGCTCATGAATGCTGTTAGTGTTCAAACAAAATCGGAAAACTTAGTCAGGTGCCTATTGTCTCTGAGAGATCAGCTCTAGGAAGTGATGTTTTCAGAACAATTCCATTTAGCAGTATATCAACAGGAACTGAAGTGGTGAATTTCCAAATGGCAATGAACACTCTTAGAACAAAGTTAAGAAACAGCTCTCATGTTGATGGACTGGCACTGAAAATCATTTTAAATGCAGGCGTTTTCCCCAGAAGGTTTTGTTTTTAAGCTTTGTTACCACTAATGGTCACAAGTTTAGAATGTTAATTTGACTAGTGAACCCTTTCCAGATGATCAAGCGTCAAAGTACTGATGACTGATGAAGCTGGTCTAGGAAAATTTTGGAAAATAAACTTTTTGATTCTTAACTCCAGTGGAGTTCATCTCCTTGTTCTCATAAATGTTACCTAGCTCATAAAACAATAACATTTTTTAACAGTGAAGAACACAAACTCTTTGACTGCAATAATGATGGTTAACATTGGGATGTACATTAGAATGGTACTGCTTTGCAAGAAATTGATATTACTGGTTGAGTGCCATGCTAAAGTCTTCAGATTCATCCCAAGTCTTAGCATTTGAGTACCACAGCACTTGGTGGAAAAGCTTTCTCATTGCTGTGGGCTGTTTTAAAAGTTGTTGTATATTAATCTGTATTTGAAGAAGTCTGTGTTGTAAACCCCCCCCCCTCTTTTTTTTTTTTTTTTTTTTTTGAGTGTGTGTTTGTGGATATATATAGTCTATGTTCCTGGCTGTCTAACACAAATTATCACAAATTATTTTATGCTATTTTTGCATTTTTTTGCCCTGCACCTGACATACATATGTATGTACATAACTTTTCAAGTAAAATTATCCTTCTCATTTCATATGAATCATCATATGAATTCATATGTAATCATCTGTTTTCTTCTTAGAACTGTTAGTATGTAGATATACTGTCACAAATTGTCAGAAAATGATCACCTTTTCATAAAAATTAGAGAACATTTAGAAAAAAAAATGTCAAAACAGTAACCTCACAAATTTGTGCATTACAGCTGATTTTGCTAGTTATAATCCTTCAGTTAATGAATTAAGGTGTTTGATGTGTCTGATTAAGACCAACATGGCTGGGGTTTTGAACTCAAGAGCAAATTTGTTTCTCTAAAGAGACCATAATGCAAGAATTTGGGGCCTTTTTTTTTTGTTTATTTTTTTTCTATCCTTCAAAATAGCAAACAAAAGAATATAGTACACCTCCTACTAGGAAAACTTGAAAATATAAAAAAGCTAAATGCATTAAACTATTTCAGATTGTTTACCCTATTTAGGAAACTAAGAACTACAACCTTATGGACTTAGATGTGTCAGTATTTTTCAGCTACCAAGGAGAGTGCCAATTATTACCAATAAATATGAAGCATCTATGAGTTAGAATGAGGTCACTGAACAGAAAGAGAGGAGTTACAGGTACAGTTCACTGCTGCCTGAAATCTGATTTTATCTTTAAAGTAAATATCCCACCCTTAGCAATTGCCAGGGTTTTTTAGGCTCCTAAGGTAGGAATCACTGTCATTTGCTTTCTTGTTTTAAATGGTGTGATTCACGGATTTATCACACAATCTAACTGAGAGGAAAACACGGTTAATATTGGAGAGCATCTGAAATGAAGTAACAATGATGTGAGTTATGCCAGGTGAGTGCCTGAAGTAATTACAATGCCCACGCTTCCTGAGTAGAGCAGCAATACAGACCTAATTCTGGTCAGTCCGGAGAAATGTATTTTGATGAACTTTCTGTCAGTGCTATTTAGCTCAGACATACATTGAAGGATAACCTAAGTGGATGTTACTGCAATCTGTTTGTATTTCCCCAGGCTATTGAATACACTACTGCCATAATTACACCAGTGGTGTTTTGTATAAGTACTGAGACAAAAAGTCTGAAACCTATTATTTTTCTGCTTAGTATGAAGCTTTAAGGAACAATCTCAGTCACCTTGGTACTGCAGCATGTTGTAGGCAAAACAGCATGGACTTGGGAATCTTAGCTGAATTTAACTTTTTACCAAATAACAGCCACTTCTGTTTCAGCACCGTCTGGAACTGGCTGTGACTGGCTGCAGGCTACCTCCCACGCCAGGCAGGACTGCAGCCCCTGCTATCAAAAACCTGCCGTTTGTGCCCTGTATGCAGCTATTTTAGAGTTTTCCTTTGCAAAACCTGTGCACAGACAGGCTTGAATCTGCAGTACCGAATTTGTAAGGTTTGCCTCTCTTGTGTATGTGCGTACGGCCCCAGTGCTTGACAGTAATTTCACAGTGGCTGCAATGCGGGATTTCAGCAAGGGAGCACATCCGGTTTGCAGATATGCAGCTCTTCTGAGTTTTCTCCCTAAATCTTGACAGGCATTGTAGCAAAGAGCTTGGGCCTGAGCTAGCTAATGCCAATAGCTGTAGTGTTTCAGTGTGAGCTCAGTTATGCCAAGTCCATTTGCCTCCAAGTTCAGATGTGGAAAGCTGTGTTGGTTAACACCTCATGCACGTTTGAAAAGCTTTCCTAGCTGGGTTTGTAAATGGTCATATTCTAGAATTTATTTTCACTGTAAAGATGAAGACTCACATTTTCTGGGATTTGGATGTGTGTTTAGATCCCATGTATTCAGTCGATGATGACAGGTCTCCTGTTAGACATACCGCATTCATCTGAATGGAGCCCTCTATTATAGAAATTGTCCAAGGCCTATTTTATTCAAAATGGTCTATTTTTCTGGCTTTACATAAGCTCAAGAAAATATCTTTTTGCAAAGCTTACTGAAAATCAGTAGACTGAATTGTGTAAAAAGAGTTTTGTATTTCAATTTAAAATTATATTGAGGATGGAGGAGAAAAGGAGAGGCCCTTTCATGCTGAAAGTTATGATTAGGACAAAAATAATTCTGGCACAATGGTCTCCCTTTGGAAAATGGTGTTTCATTAAAATCCGCATTCAGCTGAGTCTACCAGAGCTGTCAATCACAAGAATAGACCATTAGGCATGAAACTCTGAAGAAAGATTGTAGTTGCATGCCTGTATGTTTATAACTTCCATGCAATAAACGCCACACTTTTTGATTTGAGAAGAGAAAAATATTTTATTTAGTTTGAAATACTGAAGCAACGAATTTCTGAGTTAAAATTATTGTGAAGGGGGGTTATAACTTTATTCTACATTCTGTGAAGAGCTTGGATCTTCTATTTTTTCTGCTTTGTATCTCGTCTGTAGTGTTGTTTAGTTGGTTTCAGGAATGATGTACACGTTACATTGGACATTGCATATTATTTAATGTGTTTTGGAGAATCTGTGACTTGGCATGACATTTGCTCCGATGAGGTTGAGGTTAGCTGTATGTTTTTACCCCAAGAGTTTCTCAACAATAAACATTATGGTCACCACTGTGAAAATAACTATAAATAACTGCCAACACATCTGTATCTAGCACTAAAGTATTAAAGTAGTAAAGTGTATATTCTAGGGTGATATTTTAAGAAAGGGAAGCATCTCTAATATCGGTACTATTTTCTACATTAATTAAATAGAAGAACTTTCTAGCACTAAAGGATGCCTGAAATTTAATGAGTAGTGTACAATAATTCTTTTTATTGGTTTACTATTTTTTTAAAATTGCTGGTCGTTATAAATTTCTCTGAATGAAGGTTATAAATTTCTCTGAATGAAGGTTATTGAAATTCTAATTCATTTAGAGAGGGGGAAATATACAAACTCAGAATATTTTTGTTGTTTGTGATGGATGTTTGATATCCAACATTTCTGATGTATACAAATATATGGCAATTGCCACTTGTCTACGTCATTTTATGTGCTATGCTACGCAACTTGTTTTGGCTGCACATAGTATAATTTAGATGTAATGTAATGATACATTTTGGATTTAGCTTTGAGGGGTTTGTAGCAGTTACGTTTTTTTGTCTTATTTTATTACACATTGTCAGGCCATTAGAAAACTAAGGCTTTCAGATTTATCTGACCGTGATCTAAGACGTAACATCTACATCATGAGTCTAAGGGTGACTCAGGAAAACAAAGGTTGCGTCTTCAAAAGAATAACCTGACCAGTATATATATTATGGTTGCAAGAAAGAAGCTATTGGGCATGTTGTTGTTTTTTGTTTGTATATTGTTACATGCTGTTTACACACATGATGTATCATAGGCTACTTGATCTTCTCCTGAAACAGATTATTCCTTCAAAGAAATTTCCCAACTTCCTTTCCTTACTTTTATTTTCATCAGTCTTAAGTCAGCGTCCTGTTCCCTAACTTCTACAAACTCATCCTAATATGAAAATGTTTTTGGACTAAGAGCCGTAAACTGTACAAACTCATCCTAAGATGAAAACTTTTTTGGACTAACAGCGGTAAGATGTTTCTGCGCTTGCAGTCATACTTGTACTCTTACAATAGACTCATTGTTTATTCATAATTTTATACATGCAAATGTCAGCATATGGTATACTTTATCCAGTGCATTCAGTGCTATTGGTGTGAGAGAAATCAAATAGAGTTAGTAGTATACACCAGAATAAACTTGACAGGCAATTAGTAATGGACAAAATAACTGAGAAAGGGAACACTTTGTTTAAACAAACAAACAAAAAACTCCCTGATTTTATAGTCTTGATCTTCAAGAGAAACTGCAAAAATATTTTAAAACATGAATGTAGGAGCCAAAAGTAAAATCCTATTAGATACTAAGTGTCATGGAGACATTGGTGTTACAGGAGATTATTGTTTTTCCTGAGTAACGTCCTTACAACTCTCAACTCTTTTCTAGGTGCTAAGTATTTATTTCTCCTGCTTGAGAAATATATTATGATTTCCTGATTCTTGTCCCTCCAAAAGCTTCTTTGTCTCTACAGATACTTGACTCCCCTTTTCTTAAGATTGTCTAATTGTTTTCAGATTTTTTCCATAGCTTGATGTTTGCTCTATTTTTTCAAGCCTGATAGAGGCTCTTAGTGTCAAATAGCTTTAGTTTTCCTCAGTATCTCTGTATCTGCTGACTTAAGATAGAATCTCCGCAAATGCTACTTCAGCTGTTCTTAGCATACTCTTATTGCTTGTCCTTGTCTCACCTGTTCAGTAGCTGGAGGTTGTAAAAGTTTCTGAAGGTTGTAATGACACGAGTTAGGGAGAGGGGAGTTTCATGCGCCTTTCTTGCAGTTAAAAAGTTCAGCATATGGGTCAAACCATCTCTCTGCAGGGCAGGGAAATAGGCATGAGCCAAAGGTAATTGTGTTCTTATCCTGCTGTTGGAAAACAGGAAGAAAATGGGTAAAGAAAAAACAAGCTTTAACTCTGTCAAAATCCATCTAATTTATTTTTCTGCTTTTCCCTCTGAAAATGACTGATTCTGGAATAGTGTTTATGGGATGCAGTCAGGGCCTGATGGCTTAACAAAAACAAAGTTAGGGAAGGCCCCCTCATTTCAGTGATACAGTTCAGGTGAGTAAATTTAAGCATAGGAAGGAGGTGGCTAAGGAGCTAGTTATTTTCAGGGATTCAGGACTGGGACACTGATATTTGGCAATATGTATGCAGAACGAAATGGCATTAAAAATAGCAGTTTTATTGTCTGAATTAGTTGCACTTTATATCTGACTTTAATATCCTATTATGGTGGACTTCACATTAACAATATTGTTTGCTTTATGTGGCTGACGTATAATTTGGAGTGAAAAACAGTGCACTTAAACTCCTGTTATTAATCTTTTGAGATTTTTGTATGCTTTCCAAAACAGAATTACATTTTAATTTCTGTAGTGGAGTCTTTTAACTAACCTCTTCTTGGTCTGACATTTAAATGTGACGGCTCTCATTTTTCCTTCTGTTTTTTTTGAACTTTTGATAGTAACATTAAAATTAAGTTCAAATAACTTTTATGCATCTTGGAATGTAGGTAGATTTTTATGCAACTTGGAAGACTTTTTTTTTTTTTTTTGGTCAATTTTAACACCCTAGGGTACCTCCAATTTCTAAACTCACTTAAGTGTACTAAAGCTCTGTTTTGTTAGGTTTCAAAGAGAGACCTGTTCAGTCCTCTTTGTGTATGATGTTTTTACCTGGAGCCTCATGAAGACACATGTAGGGATTAAAATTAGGATACATTAATTTTCAAAGGGAAAGAAATAATATATTAAAATATATCAGATGTATTAAGTTTTACTAATGTTTGCTGAATTTTCTATATTGTGTATTAACATCTACCTGTGAGACGCTGTGTATTTAAGCTGTGAGTTTTTTTGAAAAAAGTGTGCTTATTTTCCTGGTTATGTTTAGAATGTATGTTCATGTAATACCAAACCTAAAACTAAAGATGTGGTAGGCTATTATAGAAAAAGAGAAAGACAAGTAACAAATCAAGCTAAATATGCTATTGTACCATATTAAGATCTTTAAATACCAGATAAACAAGTAGAAAAATTACTTTAGAGGTCTTTTTGAAGTTTTTGGTTAATAAAGGTGGTCTAGCAGTGTTTGTTTGTTTGTTTTACATATAGACACTTAAAATTACTAAAATGTCTAAATAACTTTCATATCAAATATAAGTGTTGTAAACTATAGTTTCTGCCCTGTTTAAACAGAGTTGTAAAATAGTTTTTTATATTCTTTTGAGAGCATGCAAAAGAATAATAATCCAGTGAAAAATAGGAATCATATTAGTATACTTTTGGGATTACTTCCTCACTTGAAAGTAGTGAGATCAGATTATATACGCCAAAATAAATGGGTGCTAACAAACCTTTAATGCCATGAAGTTGTATGTGCTTTACATTGTGTATGTTCCAGATAAGAAAGCTTTTTGGAAATGCTGTTAGAGATTCAATATATGTTAGTTATAAATTATTCTGTTGTAGGCTTGCATCCCTAAAGATGCAAGTTCATCCATAATGTCATTGAAATTAGAGACAGAAGAAATCAAAAGTATTTTAAGTGAATTAGTATTAGAAATTCTACGAGTGCCATATTAAGGATATGTAATATCTTTTCTAAAAAATATATCTGAACTATGTATATTTATGAAATTGTTTTGAATATTTACAGTACATACTCTTTTCAAGTATAGAAATTAAAATGTGTTGGTCTCCAAACATACCTAGTATAGACCTGAGAACTCTTTCAGATTGATCTGAAAATTTAATCCCAAACAGAAATCTGTGTAATTTAGAGAGAAAATTACATTTATATTATTATTATTAGTAGTAGTATTAGTATTATTTTATCCTTGGTAAGGGATGGAAAATATTTAACTGATAAATTTGTCTACATGCTTTTAGCTGGTAACCTTTCAGAAACTTCTGAGATTTAAATCTGCTGAAGCTAGTGTTCTTAAAGTTGATGGAAAAGAGAGAAAAATTATATTTCCTACAATTGGCATTCTAGAAATTGTAGAAAATTCTATATTCTACAATTTACTATAGTGTTGTTAAAACTGTGTTCAGCATATTTTTTTTTCTAATTTACACTGATGCATTGTTATCTACTTCTATGTTTGCCTTGCAAAACTTCTTGTTTTGTTTCATATCTGATTTGGGAGATAGGAAAATCTTGTCACAAAAATCTTAGTTTATCCAGTTTGCTTACATACCATTGTAATAGGTTCTATAGTTTGAATTACTGTTATTTTGTAAAAATTCTTGGGGGTGGGGAGTTTTTAAATCTTAAGGTCTCATTCACTCTTTCATAGAGATAAAAAGTAAATGGTTTAGATAGTCTATTAGTAGTCATAACATGTACCTTGAATGAACTTGAAAATAATCATGTTTGAGAACCAGTGTCCAGAGACAGCATAGTATGTGAATCTTTAAAACTATCCTTCCATTTGTGTTTTTTATTTATTCACCTCTCCTAGGAAGGTCAAGCAAGGCGAGCTTATATCTTGGTCAGTAAACAATAGTGGAATGGTATTAGTTCACTGACAGTCTCCCTATGCAACGTAGCTGACTTTAAATCTATCAATATACCACAATGCTTAAAAACATTTCATGCTAACTGGAGAATTGACCATACATTTGTTTGGAAATGTAACTGTGCAGTTACTAACGATACACTCAAAGATCTACAGCTAAGATTTTTGCATGCATATTCCTTGGCAACTGGTTATCAGAATGAAGATAATTTAGTCCATTGGGACAACCTCAGTGCCCATGAAACTCACTGTTAAAATCCAAGCCATTTTTGGGGCTGCAAAGGCATTTGTTACCTCTTTGTGAGCAAGGGTTTTGTTCATTACATTTGTAAATTAGTTTTGTCTCCCTCAGTCCTCTAAAAAAAATTGCAGATAGCTGTATAATGATAGGGTATTAATAAATGATTAGAGAAGTGATGTTTTGATTGATTGATTGCAGAAAATTAATCAAGGATAATTTGTTGGCACTCAGAAGTTAAGTGACCTCTGTAGTCTTTTGACTGCGTGTGAATGAGTAGGGGAAAGTAACCAGATCACTGAACTCAGAAGGAAAATTCCCTCAGTGTAATGGGCTTTGGATGAGCACTAAAGAGAAAAGCCTTGAACTTATACAGTACTTGCTCAGCTCTCCCAAAAATATATTTCAAGTCAGTCAGCTGGGCAACTTGTGCTGCCCCACGCTTCGAGTTGCATGTGATGTTCTGTTGTGCTCTACTTTCTGTTTGCATTCTCTCAGCATTTGTGTAAGACATAACAATGGAAACATGATTTAGATAAGCATTCAAATCTATTGTCACAGTTTAGATTAATTATGCTTAGTTATATAATGTGACCTTGAGTTAATAGCCAGGCTTTATTTAGTTTATTAAATCAGTGGTTTCTTATAAAACATTTGAATGTTTTAGAAGTGTTTTTAAACGACGTGCAAGCTGGATGACTAATTAAGGTTACTAATGTCCCTGTGGTAATAATATGGACTGGAGAAGAAGACCAGAGAAGAGGAGAGAGAGATTTGCCTTTCATGTCCACGCAAAGAGAAAATTGGGTATACACCATTTTTCAGTTCTAGGTCATTGTTGACCAAATATTTCTTGTTTCTACTCTGTTTGCACCTGTCTCCTGGCCCCCAGTACACAGTGTTGCCTCTGTGTGGCACATATCCCACTGGGGATGTGTGATGTGAGCATCTCACTGCTTATTTTCTCTTGGCAAAGCATGGCTGTAATCTCACCACACTCAACCCGTGATATTTCAAAGGGATGAAGAGGTCTGCCTGGTGCTGTTGTATATCTAACGGATCATTTCATCTCTTCATTTTTCTCTGGGAACAGTGAACATTTTTTTCCCAATTTTATCTTTATGAGCATCCTTTACAAGGATTTCCAAGCATGTTCTCCTTTATCTTCTGTATTTTGTTATTCTGTCTCTCATCTCAGACTGGTTTTACTGACAGTCTGCTGCTGCACAGTGAGTTAGCACTATGAGTTTCCAGCTGATTCTAGCTGACATCATTGTAAAGTTTCAGCTTTCAGTGGCTATCACATGGCTATTTGTGCTGCTTCGTCCTGTAGGCTTTTGCTTCTGGATGAGATTCCTGTGCACGTTGCTGCCAGTGGGCACATTCTCTGCTACTCAGTGTTAGTGCGTGAGAGCTTATTTTACCAGAAGGTTTTGGCAGTACCATTGCTAGTCAGATTGTGAACCCTTTGGGCACGACAGTTAGTTAGGGAAAAAGAAACTAATAATATATTTCCTTCTCAAATGCTCTTTTTAATTCGTTAATTTGAAAACAACCAAACAAATTTCATTAATGTAGTGAGGCAGGTAAACAATGAAACCTAATCATCTTCTTGGGTAATGTAAGATGAGCCCTGCCCTCTTCATTTCAAGCTCAAGATCTGTGTATAAGGCTATACTTGCAATCACAGCCAGATGACCTGGGAATCTCTAAGTTACCTAAGAACTGCAGATTTCAGTGTTCTTGAGACAACAGTTTAAGGAAAAGTAGGTTTTAAGTAAATATTAAATATTGCATAACTTGTGTTGGAGTTAGAAATTTCATAATTCTCAGGAGTTTTTTTCCTCTAAATGTACATAATGATGTCAGCTGTATCTTTGAGTGCAGTGTTCTTTTTTGTTGTTGTTTTTGTTTTGTTTTGTTTTACTGTGGTTTTTGTTTTTGTTTTTAGTTTGAGTTAATTGAATACATTCAATGTATTGAATACATTCAGTGTAATCCTTTATGATTTATTTTTAGGCAGATATGATTAATTATATTTTGAGCCCCATTTGGTGTTTTCCTTATTTCTTAGCATTGTCAAAGTGCATTGGTTTACTGTCAAGTTCAAACCTGAAATAAAGCTGGTAGCTGAAGAGGGGATAGCTGGAGCTGATTTTCCCACTGAAGTCACTTGTGCCTTTCTTCTTCCTTACTGACTATTCTTTCATCCCGTCAGGCTCTGGCATAAATGATCACTTCACTGAGTAACAGTCAGGGGCTAATCACATGAGAAGAACACTTGAGCTTTCTCTGTCTGTCTTGAGCATTGTGCTTTCAAGCTGAGTGTCACTTAAGACACAGTCTGAAGTTCTTTCAGTGCCAGAAAGTGGTGGGTATATACATTTATAATTATTGTGATAAGCAAGGCTGTGTGGGCATGGAGAAACACTGCTGTAACTTCTCTTGGGAGGTGTAGGGAGCAGAAGCATATAGTCTTAGATTTTATAGTATGAGAAAATGCTAATAAAACCTTAAGTAGGTGTGGAGTCAGCTGTTACTCCTGTAAACACACAAATAAAGCCACATTTCCATTCTGTAGTGTCACTCTGATGATAACATATGGCCTCCAAGATTTTAAGATTTTTTTCTGGAAACATTTATGCATCATTAATACTTAGTCCTTCTGGTAGGGAATAAAATAGCATTGAGGAGCATTCCCTTATCTGTTGCCTTTGGTAGCTGTCTCAGCACATAGACGTATTGCTGGTCCAAGCAGCATGGAAAGCAAGCCAGAACTATTTAGAACATCAGTTTCAAATACTGTGCATCCACTCTATTATGCATTTTTCCTAATACAAAATGTCACTTGCAATCAGAGGATTGTATGATATGCTGATACACAGTAAATATCCAGAAGATTGCAAATTACCCAGACTTTTCCCAGTGCAGTAATCTTGATGTATCAGTATGGTTCTTTAGTAGGGTCTGCATTTTGAAATCCTGATGCATCTAAACACATGTATCTGTACATGCTTAGATGAAAAGGTATATTACAGTTGCAAAGTGCTAGTATTTGTATGTGATTACTCGTATATTTTACACTTGCATGTAATATACTTTAGAAGAAATACATTTGTTAGAGATTCTTTGCTTGCACAGGTAATTAAAGGGAAAAAAAACAGATTACTGCTTTCTACATCTTACATTTAGTCTAAACAAGAGCTTCTTTTCTATTTGATTTTATGGCTTCAGAGGTTGGGAAAGAATTTACATTTCTTCTCAGATATTTTTCTGCACTTGAAAGCCTTATTTGCTAGGCTGACTTCATCCTGAGAAAGAGGTGTGTGTGTATGGGGGGGAGGGAGTAGGTGAAGATAGCAGGTGAGGCTGTTCATGGCATTTGCTGCCCGGATGGGTACCCCTGGGGTCAGCCACACCAAAGCAGAAAACAACTGAGATCTGTTTGCAACCTTTCAATCAATGCGGCCTCCAGTTAGATCTTTTTCTTCTATCCAGCTATTAATTTTCTTATAAACTTATAATAAAAATACAGCATAGACTTGATTTTTATCCTTTGATACTTCAGTGCTTTTGGTGTAGTTGAAATCTCTTAAAGGTGAACAATCTGGATCAAGGGTATGTGGTAAAATTTGGTTGTGCAGCAGGTTCTTTGGCAGAGTGAAAATTCTGTTGCAGCTGCTTTATTTGTGTTAGTTGTATGCTTTTAATTAAATAAGGAAAATGAGAATAAAACCAGACATTAACGCTGTTACCTATTCTTATACCGAAGTCTATTTTATGCTCCCTATTCATTCAGGCTTTCAGTTATTGAAGGGTTTTCTATTAACAGTACCTAAGTGTATCATAGACGCTGACAGGAGTAAACTTGGAGCTTTTGAAAGAAAATAGTTGGGGTTTCTGGCACCTAGGGAGTATTGGAAACACTTAGGGAGTGTTGGAATAAGCTTATTAGCTAGATGTTACTGCAGAAATGATAGGCAGTTAAAGTTAGCTGTGCTGACATTTACATTGTTATCTCTAGATTTTTGACTTTCTAAGATACTGAAACAATTTATAGGGTGTTTATAGCAGGTGATCTGAGTGCCTAGAAGACTGCATTGCACTGGTTTAGTTCCAAACATGGGAGATGTCAGCCTGCCTCTATTTTTCTTGAAATGAATGAATGAATAAAAAGGCAGCAGTGCAATGAGGACTGGGTAGCGAGGCAAATTCCAGGTCTCAGGGAATAGTAGAGAATGGTTATGGGAATAATGCCCACTTGTTTTTCTCTTAATGAAGTGAATCTCCGAGGTCAGATTGTGCAAAGAATTAATGATGCTTTAATCAACTTTTTTTCTTCCCTTCACGTCACCTGCATCTCTAGGATGATGAAATGAGGTTGTGTTGGCCCATCAGGAGTCTTCCCTGGGTCTTGTAGGGATGTATCCAGTAAGCTCCAGCAGGTATCTGGACTGGCTAACTGCTGCAAGTTTCCTGTTTGAAAATCTAAAATCTAAAATCTTGTTTATTAGAGGAGAAAAATGAGAAAATAGGAGGCAACTTTTTCTCCCCAAAGGTATGTCACTCTCTCTATTGGGAATGGGGGGAAAAATGAATTTTACTCAAAAAATGGAGTGTTCAAAATTAAAAAAGAAAAGAGAAAAAGGAAAAAAAAACATTAAAAAGCAAAAACTCTGTAAAGTTCAAATTGCTGTCAGGAGGCTTTCTAATTGTCTTCTCTTTTCTTACTGAAATGTTCTTACAGTAGCTTAAAATAACATAAACCAATGCTCTTGAAATACTTTAAAATGTGTAATAGTAATTGTTTTCACTCTACTTTTTTTTTTTTTTTGAGTTCAGCAAAAACCTGCTTGCTTTTTATATCACAGTTGCATACCAAGACTTTGCTCTTATAAGCCTGTTCTGGTCTCTGTTTCCTCCTGGAGTTGAGGTACATGCACAGCTGTGAAATAACTTTGAGGTGTATTTATCTAAAATCTTCTCTAAGAAGTAGCCTCCTGAAGTGCAAGACTTGTTTTCCTGAGAGTCCCAGTGGGATACCAGTCAACCAGTGTTCCTTGTGCATCCTTCATCTCAACACGACGCAGACTATATAATACACTGAAGTCTATTCAACAGCAAAATCAAAAAAAAAAACCAAACAACAAAAAGACCAAGTTTTCAATGGGAACCACATTAGGGCTACTTTACAAAGCAGGAGCAGCTGGTTTAAGGATGCAGAAGTTCACAGTTTTAATAGGACATCTGGGAGGCATTTCATCACAGCCAGGCCAAATACATTAAATGTTTGGGGAAGTATCAGTAAGTGCATAACCTGCTGTGGACCCTCTTAGAGAGTGCAACATGTTCTCTGCTCTGTGGCACTAAGCGTTTTATGAGTGCAGATACGGAAATTCCATTTGACTGTTGTGTAATAGAAGAAGATAGTGGAGAAATCTTGCATTTGCTTCTCCCCACGAGCTTTTTTATGCCTTCAGTCAATTTGAATTGCAGTATCTCACCAACTGTTCCAGTTTGCTTCAGAATTCCTGTGTGCAGCACTCCCACAGCACTTTGCTTTAGGAATAAACTTTTCAGATTTCAGAAAGCAAAATGCAAAAGTTGTTACCATATATATCATAAGAATATTTCCAGTATGTATGTGGAAATAACTATATTTTAAGAGTTTCATATTTGTATCACTATATAATTAGTGTATTTTCTATGATAGATACATGAATGGCAAGCGTGCATTCTTATTCATCACCAGTGGATGATGTGCTATTTTTTCTGTCCTAGCAGTAAGGACTTCTGTATTTTGGTACTGAAAATTGCAGAATCTGTCCTTGAGTCACTGCACAGGCTGTATAGCTACAGAGTTTGATACTGCACATGTAACATATTTAAAAATTGGTAGATACCATTTGGATGTCCCTGTATTTATTTTTTATTTTTCCCCAACAGGCTTTCAAACGTTTTTTTTTGTTTGTTTGTTTGTTTGTTTTCAAAAGGAAAAAGTAAAAAAAGTAAAAATTTGGTACCTAGAGAAATATCCAAACACCTAAAGACTATGTAGAAGTTTTCTATTCTGATAATTTTTCAGCGATTTTTGACTAAAATTTTTTGTATTTCTTACATATAAAATTTTGTATGAAGTCCTCAAGACTGTTACTTAGTCTTCAAGAGTGTTATTTACAAGTCAACGGATCTGTGTCCAATTGTTAATACTATTGTCAAAGTTGAATACAAATGCAGTTATCTTTGTTATGGTGTTAGGTGAAAAATTCCTAGTGAATCCTCTGTTTTTGTCATCTAAAAGAGAAAGGCTTCTACTGCCCCAAGTTAAGAGTCTATTCAAGATATATTTTATAAAGATTCTCACAGTAATACTTTGAGCCATACAGAAACAAACATACAAATATGCATATGCCAATATTCCAGAAAATTGATAAGTGTTCACACGTTGATGTGTTAAGGCTTTCCTAGCATAAAGGGGAAAGAAAGAAGAGAGATCAGTTGGAGAAGAAAATAGTGAGATGGTGCAGGTTTCAATCCTGATGATAACTACAGGAAAAGTTTGAGGAGCAATGTTTGTTTTCTTGGATAGTTCAGCTAATTAAGTGGGATCTGAATGGATTCCTTTGTATGTCTTTGGCAGGAGAGATACAGCAGTTGAGCAATGGCTAATATGTTTTATCCAGTAGCTGATGCAGGGGATGGTAAAAATGGTTAAAACACATTGGCTGGATGTAGACAAAGAAGAATTTAGTTTTTTAATTCTCATCTGAGTATGAATTTATAGCATGATACCATTTGTACCAAATTAACTGTAATTTTCTTTGAAAAAAATCATATGACAAACAAGGAACGTTTACAGTATTCTTACTTGGAAGCACTCAAAAAATTTAAAAAGCAAAATCCTTTGTTTATAGTTTTTATAACACTAATAGAATAAAAATATTGTAGAAAAAAAAGATTTAAAAGTAGACAGATACTGGCTTGTCAAATTTAAATGAAAACAACAACAAAAACTAAACCACAGAATTAAGCTTACACAATCTAGACCTGCATTGGGATCACTCTGAGTAGAATGTATTTTAAATTTGTTACTGATGAATCTAACTTGTAAAACAGCTTGAAGTAATTCCCATGACTGTGACGACTCTTTAATTATGAGGGCACAGCTAATCAGCTGAAAGCTGTCCTCTTGCTGAGTTCTGCCAAGAATTTGTCTTGACTTGAGCAAATACTTTTTTTTTTCCCTTTTCTTTTTAAAATATTTTTAAGTCACTGAAAACCTTTTGAACCATCTTCTTTAGTCTGTGGAACAAACTCAGAGCTGGTAAGACAAGTGAGTTGATGATGCCAAGATCAGCAAGGCAGTTGGCAGCTGTTGGAATAGAATTTTGCAGTAGTAGATCATCTTATGGAATAAGATACTAGCTGGCTGGAGGAGTGGTGAGGAAGCAGTCTATTGAGCACAAATATATCAGGCCTGCTTTGTTAAATACAGCATACATGTTTGAAGATTTGTTGTATAATTACCTTGATTAGATGAGGAAAAAATGTGCCTGGAACTAATCAAAGAGCTCCAGTTCATTGGTTTCAATAATCATTATTTTTCCCCTTGTGAAATGCAGGTGCTTAGTTTGAGTGTGAGAATGGTGGTGCTTATCTTCTTACAAGCTTTGATTAATATCTAATTCTTTGCATCATGGAAGGAGCTAATCAGATATTCAATTTGCTAATCAGCTTCTCAATTTGATTAGTAATATACTAATCACTTAAGAAAATCAAATGCGACATATATTTAAGATTTTTCAGTTGAAGCCACAACCTATTTGAGGGCGGGGAGGTAGGAGGATCTGCTTACTACTAGCAGTTTGATGCAGCATGAAGTCTGAGGGAGCTGCAGCCTCTCCAAGGGTACCAGAGGGGAAAAAATGTTCAGAAGCAGATGTTACAGGCTGCAGTTGAACTTGTATCCCTGGTCTCCGATGAACTCGTTTATCCACTCAAAGTGAGAAGGCAATGTCCCTACTGCTCATCTGATTACTTCTGTTCTCACTCTCAGTATTTCAGTGAGATTTCCGTTTTGCAGGGATGTGAAGTCTTGTCAATGGTGGCATAGGGCTTTTTCTTTGCATTGTTGATTGTCTTTGCTACATGGAGACAAGGGGACTTTTCCCCTTATGCTTGCAAAGAATAGTTTGCTGGCTGTCTTACGTTTCATCTTTCTGTTGATTTTGAAATGCTTTCTCCTAATGAAGTTGTCAAAACACGCTTCCTTTTTTTTTTTTTCTTTCTTTCCTTTTTTTTTTTTTTTCCTCTTTTCCCCTATCCTCTCTTTAGTCTTTTTGCCTGGTGGTAGCTGGGCAGTGCTTTGCTACCTCTTTGATTGTACATAAGTTTCAGTTACGCTTGTTCATTTGCTGAATGAAGCTTGAGGCCTGGTCTCTATTAAAATGGATGGCAAGAGGAGATGTACTTCAGTGCTTTTATACATATTAAAAGTTAGAGAGGTTCTAGTGCTTATATGCAGCTTTATTAATTAGCAATGCTTGCTGTATGTCACAAATCTGTAGGGATATCTCTGCTAGGCTTCTGTTTAAATACAGGCAGGGAAGAAAGCTATGCTGTCTACATACTTTCTATTGATAATGTTCTGTGCAGTAATGAAATGAAAGTCAGATGAGCCATCTACTGAGGATATAAGGCACCAAACTGCGCCTTTGTCACAGAACTTGGTGAATTAGATAATAGAATAAACTTAATTACGTTAATTGTTTTTGGCTTAACTTAAAAAAAAAATGCAACAGCACACCATAAAATAGTATTTTGATTATTGTTTGATCAATATTTAATTTCCACTTAAACAATTTAGTGACTTCAGCTCTTACATGGCTCCATCTCTTTATTTGTCCGTTGCCTGGTGATGTTTTCAGTGGTGACTGGCTGAATGCTGGTCCAAATAGGGAATTTGTAGTTGGAGGCTGGAGGCATAATCAGGATGGCAATGTGTTTCCTTTGTTTACCTTTACATAATGATTAGGGGAATGGATGTATTCCCATCTGCTTCAAGTACATTCAATAGCAGGAGTAGCAAAAATGTGCATTTGATGAAAACCCCCAAAATGCTGACTGTGTACTTATCAAAACTGTAAAAAGCCTGGTAGCTGAATGCTAAATATTGTGACTTCTTTTTGTGTGTACTTTCTTCTACCAGCCAGTATGATTTTGGCCTGGGGATGTCAGTGAAAAAAACAAAACAAACAAACAAACAAAAAACCTTTGAAATGGAGGAACTTAAATTCTGAAGTAGTGGTAGCTAGGCCCTTGCCTCTGCCTAAATTAGTTTGTGACATATGCTCCTGTTCACAGGGTTTTTCTAGGGAAAGGGCATGCAGAATACAAGGATACATTGTAATATTTTATTAGCTTTGAATGGCTTTCTCTCTCTCTTTTTTTTTTTTTTGCCATTTTTTTGATATTATATCACCCTAGATAGAAGAGTGACCTTACTTTGAACTGAGTTTCACAATGTCTGGGAGTGTGCGTATTTCATTGTCTAGTTGAGAGTCGAGTGATCTTTCTAAGCTGAATAGGACGAAGAAACTTCGTGACTTTCCAGAAGGAACCTGTTCTTTTTCTGCTCAGTAACTGATGAAGCTTTTTGCTGAGGTCATATTTGAATTCATGAGCTTTGATCGTTTTTTGTCTCCATGTTCATAAAGGGTTACATTCTTACATTAGAGCAAAGTTTGGCTGTTTTAGTTTTATGGCAGAATTAAGCCAAAGAGGATCAGCCTGAGTAAAGGTAAACATAGGGAAAATGGGGAGGGAGACTGTGGCTAAACCAAGGCTGCATCAAGGACTGTCCAAGAAGTGTTTTGCTTGTGGAAGTATACTGGCAGGCACTGAAAACAAACCGCCCTTTGCTATGTATCTACAAGAGGATATTCCTCAGGGAGTATTTGATTGGCTTCATGAATATTTGGATTGCAATGTGTTTTTGAATGAATTGTTAAAATATTTCCATCTTAAATACTGCCTTTAAGAGAGATGGAAAAAGGAGGATATCATCAGTAAGACAGGGAAGTGTATGTCTTTATAGATGCTCAATTAGCCTTGGAAACTACTAATTTAGAGCCAGATTGTGGTGCTAATACTCACAGATGGAATAGGATACTGTGGAAAGATTCTGCCAAAAAGGCTGAGGCTGCAGGCCCTCTCTCCTTGGAAGGAAACACACAACAAGAATATTCCCAGTATGATTCGGTAGTGCCCCCAGTGTGTCAAGTTCTGTACATTTTAACTTCAGTGTCACTAACCATGAAAAGTAAATAATCCTGTGGTTCAGTCCTCATATTTCTTCAGCCTCTTCTGTCTGTTAGTGAAAGTGTGTAGGGTGCTGACACTTCTGGTATCAGTCCAAAGAGCGTAACAGCTGGGATTCAGACTTCTCTGGTCTCTTGTTACTCTTTCATTAGCATTTGTGAAAAAAAGAGAATTAAAGAAAAACAAAACAACATAACCCCAAATGCCAGATCTGGGCGTGTGTCACGTGGCCCTTTGGCAAGCACTCAAAAGAGCATTCTGCTTCCTCATGTTCTTTTCGCAGTAAATATCCTTGGTTGTCCACTGGTACTCTTTTGGTAATTATTTATCACAATCCAAAAATACAAAATAAATTTACATTTGAATTTTCTCTTGTACAATGCCTTTCTTAGAGGGTATATGGGGACACAGGAGGGAAAATGACTGCAAGAAGATGGTCTGTTTGCATTGTTCAAACTGTTAACAGTATCAGAAGACTTTAAATAAAAATGAAATATAAATAAGTTACAGGTTTTAAACATTAAGGACTCCTGCATGCAGTATTTAACAATATTCCAGCAAAGATATTACCCTTTTATGTGAAAAAGAATATATGAATAAGAAAATATTTCCCTCAGTCCTTAGATTTTTTTTTTTGATTCAATGTATACCTTCAGTTGTTTGAACATATGTAAAAGAACTTGGCCAGAAATACAATGGACAAAACTAGTTTTGGTGTAACTTCATCAATTTCAGTTTATATGTCTGTGATTAAACAAAACTGTTGCTGGTGATGATTTCCTCTCCTTCTCTTTCACTCAGTAAATTAAGGAAAAAAGTCTATCAGTTAAAAATCTTTGTGGATCGATCTTACATAGTTTTAAAATGCAGTCTTGGTTGTGTTGATGCGAGGGTAAGATACTCTGGAGGCTCATAGACGGTGATGTGAGCTGCGTCGTTTGTGCTGAACTATGTGGTTGGAAATGGTGTCTTCTGGATGAGTGGGACACCACTGGGAGGGTTCCAGAGTGCTGTCAGGCACCTGCCCCTGGTCGGTCACCCTCCTTCCTTGTGTGGTCCGTTGGTGGGCTGATGACAGTGTTCCAGCTGCTTTATGGCCAAACAGCAACATGATGGAGAGCTGAATGCAGTACGGCTCCAGCAAATCCTGAAAATGATCGTACTGGCGAGCAAAGAGTAATATCTGTAGAACCTGGAGAAGCTGTTCAGGTTAAATCTCACATCAGGTTTACTACATATCTTAAAACATGGGGGTGAAACACATAGTGTTTCTTTCATATAATTTTATCTTTAACCAAATTCCCTCGGTGGAAATGGCTCTCTTTGGTTTAGTATATTGCTTTTTTATTTTTATTTATTTATTTTTTTTAAACTTTATTCTTACAACTCTGTAGTTTGGTTTCTCCAAGCCAGCACTGTGTTGTGACAACTATTGGTCATATCAGAGTTATGATGCTTCTTCTGTCCCAGCATCACAATCCTATGTTGTCAAACCTTTGATCCCACAGTATATATTAAACAGGCTAGAACAAAGTTGCTTTCTTCAGGCATCCTTCTCTGACATGGACTTTTTTACTGTCTGATAAGCAACTCTGCAACCTGATGTGTTTTTTCCTTACAGTAATTTTGTGCTTTTGCTTATAGTGATTTTTCATTTGTGTTTGGCTTTCAGACAAATAAGAAAAAAACAGCATTAAAACAAACATAGCAGGGTTTGTTTAAATAGATGGATTGAGAGAGAAGGGAAGAACAGTCCTCTGGGTTAGCTGGAGTTCCTAGTCCTCTGCTAAATTCATGACTCCCAAATCAGCTTATTGCCTTGTTTGTCTGACCTAATACCCTACTGTCATTCGTTGGTACTGAAGAGTCTGCACAAGAAGGCAAAGTGGGAATATGTAATGCCTTGACCGATATTGAGAGATGTTGAAACCACTGTGGGTGCTTACAGCCCTTCCTCAGCACATGCTGGGCTGCCTTCACATGCATCCACTGCCTTACCCATGTGCTATTGCAAGGGCCAGCTGTGAAGCAGCTTCAGGTGACTTTTGCTCTCTGTTGGCATGCTGCTGAGGTATACACCTACTGTTTCAGCAGTAGGATTTGCCTCTCTGGTGCAAACTGCTGATATCCAGGTGCAGGGCAGTGCTCTCATCTCAGCAGGCTCAAGGGAGAGCGGTTGTCCTTTTCCAGCTCTTCCACTCAGCAGCAAGTGGAGAAGGGTCTCTCATTCCCACTGGCTTTCAGTGTCTCCACGTAGAGCTGAGAGAACTCATTAGAATGACTGTAGATAAATGAGGGGCTCATTATGTTTCTGTGGAGAAGGAAAAAAGTGAAAAGCCTGAGACCGTCCATCAGCAGAGAATGAGATATATGGAAAAATCTGCTGAAAATGCCCATTTCTTTCTGATACTTCAGATTTTAGTGATTACTGGTGTTCACAGACTGGGGTAGAAGAAGCAGGATGCATTGAGCTCAGATAGGTCCTTTTAGACTAATAGGTAGGTAGCTGGGGCATCTATTGATTTGTAAAGTGCATCTTGACAGAGCTACTTGAAACTCCAGGAGTTTATTAAACAGCCCAGTTTAAAGCTGCAGGGATTTGTGCCTGAATCAGCTGCCTGTGATAATTTTGCTCCAAATCAAGTCTCTTCTGTTTAAACAGAAATTAGACTGATAGTGGCTTTTCTGAGCAAAATGACAGTGGTTTTTATGGCAGCGCTCTGTAGGCTACTCACTATTCATTCAGAGTGCATGCTCTAGGTCCTACCACCTCTGTCCTCATCTGCAGTCAGGCTGCCTGTTGTGGCTGAGCAGATGGTTCTTGAATTTGAAGCAAGGTCTACGTGAATGTTTTGTATGCTGCTTAGTTCTGGTGTAAATGAAGCTTTCTAAGAGACCTTTTTTGTTCTTGGGTGCCTTAATATGCAGCATTGGCTGCTCTGTTCTCCTTTGGAAGAGGTGTTGAGAATGCTTTTGTTTACAACCTACTGTAAAACAGATAGGGACAAGAATGACAGCCATTACAAAGACTTCCCTTGATAACTGTATTTTTTATTGGCAATGCTTAAAATTTACATGTGAAATTATGTTTTAGTGATTTTGGTGGTTAAAACTTTTAAAGTTAAGTTTCATTCTGAGGAGTTTTATATTTGGGGGAACAGCTTTTATTGTGCATTTTCTAATTTTTAACAAAGTGAAGAGCAGCATTAAAATATTCTGTTTACAGTGACAAATGAGTGCAAATGAGGTTCTAAAGGTTGCCAAGCTGAATGTTTTGTTTTTAAATATTAATTTGGAGTGGCTCATTGTGTGTTTGAGGGAGATGGTAGATTCAGCCACAAATTGAATGTAGCCCTGAACTGTGAATCAATTTAATTAGAATATTAACATTTGCTAATAAAATAGTTATCATTGTATTCAGCTGCATTGAGGCTTGAGGTGGCCCATTAGCAAGCAGGCAGACCTCAGAAAGCTCTTGGGGATTTCTGAAAAGAGATGACATTTTATTGTAACACAGAGGAAAGTGAAAGTACAGCACAGTTCAGGCACCTGTATCATTGTGGTAATTAAGGAATTCTTTTAATTGGCTAGCCTGGGATTGACTTGCCTTTTCAAGAGGGTCCTAGCTGGGGAGTAAGGGAGTTTGATCATCCTCAGACTGTGACCCTCAGCATAGATGAAAAGACGGAGCTGTTCTCCACTTCATGGCAGCCACATAGGGGAAACACTGGGAGAACCTGAAGTTTGACTGACTGCTGAAGCAATGATGGCACACAATAATACTTGCTAGGTGTGGGGCAAGGGAATTATTTTTTCCATTAGAAACACTAGACAACTTAATTTTCCCACCGAATAAAGATGAGAAACAATTCACTCAGTTTTTGTCCTCTGTAGTGAGGTTGCATGCTGTCACTGACTTGGAAATGTGGACTTACTGATTCTGTGCAATCACATGATAAAAATATTTTGCTCATTGATCTGATCGTTACTAAAAACCAGGAAGATTTGAAAATGTCTGCTCTTTATCTAAATTATGCTAAATTATACATTGATAAAGGTTTCCTTGCATGGAATACGTGGAATTTATTGCTTTATATTTTTTGATTGACTCTTGAATCATAATCATTTAATATCCTGAATTAGTGTTGCATTTATTTATTTATTTATTTATTTTTCCCCCTGAGTGACATGTTACTGGGTTACCATCTAAGGAATACTTCTAAACTACATTAGGGAGAAGCATGGTTTTTCTAATCAGTTCTATGCCTTCTAGCATGCTATAATGACTTCATAATTAAAGCAAATAAATTGCATCAGATTTCAACATGTAACAAATTATAATGCTATAACATTAAGGTTAACTTTGACCAAAAGCGTTAAATCCCTCTACGGAAGTAGAACAAAGAGCTAAATTACAGAGATCTTGAGTGAGTTATAGTAACTTGAAAAACTGAACTCTGGAAATAGACCTGAGTGGCAGACAACTGTGGGTTTTATGTTACTCTGCTGTAAGCCAAGGGCCCACCAAAAAAACAGTTGGCTTCTGCATAGTGGGCTTCTTCCAAGCTTTTCCTTTGAAAAAAATTTTAACCAAAGCCTTTGGGTTAGCTTTTTGCACTTAGGCTGAAATGGAGACTAGCTGGATGTAAGGGCTCAGAAGTCAATACCTGCCACTAGAGGTATAGAAAGATGATATCACTTGTGACAGGCTGTACTTAATCTGTTAGGCTGCTCAGTGAAAATTAAGCTTGCTTATATTGATGCTCCTTGTTTTTTGCTGAACATATATGTTTTCATTCATCACCTCTTGATTTTGTACCTTAAATAGAGTTGTGAGCTTTTGCTATTCTTTGTTTCTACACTGTCATTTTTTTGAAGCCTAGTGCTAAAACATAAGGCAATAAAATTATTTCTTAGTCTTTTTCTTTAATTCCTCTCTACCCCTCAGTCCCCAGATCTACATAAAGTTTCAGCTACTGGAGTTTTAAGAGTGCAACCAAAACCAGGTCAAGTCTGCATTTTAACATGCATCAGATATCTCATCCCTCTGCAGAAGAAAGTTATGAATCCTTCAAACTTAAGTCTAGAGCTTAGTTTCAGGTGCAGGGCTTCTTCAGCCTGTGTCAGAGTGGGTGGTTTTCCTTTCCATCCAAGATAAGGGCATGGAAATCCTGTAACAGAGGTGTCTAGTTATGTCCACGCAATGGGGTTTGAATGGCTCTTCTCCATGGCTGGGCACTGCTGCATCCCCTCTGGCCTGGGCTTTGGCATCATGTATTGACATGAGGAGAGGCAGAGAGAGCTTCTTGCCTGCTGGAGGCTTGCTTCAAGCTGCTCCTGACTTCCATGGCCATTTACCTAGCACCTCTTGCATCTACTGTCAGCTTGCAGTGCTTTCCAGCAGGTCTTTGTTTCAAGAGATAAATTTAAGAGATCTGTTGAAAACTGGAGACTGAAAATGAGAGGTGACAGACAGTGTCTTCCACAGTCCCCTCTCTGCTCATTACTTGGGAGAAGGGAGGGTGTTGCTCAAATAACTTATCTCCTCTTGTCTGCTCAAGGGATGCCTAAAATGGAAAGTTTGCAAGTGTTCTTGAGCTATGTCTTGAACCATGATTATTGTGGTAAACATTTACTCTTTAAATATTTCAGCTGTTTCCTGCTACAACACCAGCTCTGGGCAGTTGAGATTTCGGTCATTTTTAAATACATTTCATCAAAATGCATTTGGGATGCCTCCAGAGATTTACTGAGATTTAAATAAGTCTGTTGTTAGTTATCCCTAAATTTCATTTTGATTAACTTTATGAAATGGCCCTTGCCTTTTTTGATATTTGAGATGGAAAATCTCCACTGGTATTTGTAATTCTTCATTATTATTATTTTTAAGTTTGTAGTTGAGTTTATTGTATAGACTTACAGTTGTTTCTGTGCTATATGAGTACATATGTGCCTGGAACATCTATCAACATTTTCCTTTTTACCTCCATCATTCTCAATTTTGTGCTGGAAATTCTCTGAGAGTTTTATCAAACATCTAGAATACTGCTGTTGGTTCATATGGTAAAACTGATGGAGTCGTTC
The DNA here is from genome assembly GCF_040182565.1 of Anser cygnoides. NCBI lineage: Eukaryota > Metazoa > Chordata > Aves > Anseriformes > Anatidae > Anser > Anser cygnoides. The sequence goes on along the minus strand of NC_089874.1, from coordinate 40,252,790 downwards.
TTAAACTGCAGGTATGCATTTGCATAACCAGCTCTCTGGAAGGTGTCTAATTGTCATGAGTAGTACCTCATACAACTTTGCTTTTAATTCTGATTTGGGGCTTTTAGACAAACAATTTAAATCTCAGATTGACAGTTCTTAATTGTGAAAGCTAAGGAAGTATAAAGGTGCCTGATAACAAACCTGAAATTTTTGAATTCCATGTTCTCAGTGAATCCAAAAATTAATAAGCAGTTTTTGTGAAAGTGACAAGCTATTTCTAATTAAATTACAAAATGAGTCTGCGTGTCTCAGGTATGCTGATTATGTGGGCTATTTAAGTGGCTGTTTGACAGTGGGACCACACTTTTTTTTTTTTCCCCTGCCAAAAGGTTTCACTTAATGTAGCTTCAAGGGTCTTTGCCTTTCAAAAATAAAAAGAAGTGAAGTAAGTATAAATAAGTCTTTTTTTTTAGAAAAAAAAGGGATTCTAGAAAGAAAAAAAAAAATACAAAAATGAGGTGGTGATTATTAAAATATTGTAAATACTGGCAGAGTGTATTGTGAAAGGAAACTGAAGAAAGGAAGGTATGTTGCAGAGAGACGGTGACTTTTCTTCCCCCAGTGCTAGACAGAATACTTGTGCATCATAATAAGATGGGAAATGCATATGGGGGAAATAAGGAAAAAAACAAACTGCAGATTATTGTTGTATTATTGAAAGCACCTGGCTACAGTAAGATCTGATTCTGGGAAAATTCAGAGAAACTGAGAACCATATCATAATCAGAGTGAATGTGATGTGAAGAGTAGTGGGCTGCATCTAGTTTAGTAAAATGGGGGGAGAGAGGGAAACTGTCTTTTGTTGTTCTTTTTGCATAAATGCATTTGGGACAATCTCAGTGCTTATAGAGTGTTATACAAAAGAATTGAGGGGAAAACAACAAAAATGATATTTTGTGGAATTATTTTATTTTTTTTTAATAAAGTATATATTTACATATTTTGACTATAAACTACCTTCTGACCTTTGAGTCATTATGGACAATATAACTCCCAATACACTGAAGAAGACTAATATTAACTTTACATCCCAGGAAAATGTGCTTAACCACATGAATACTCTTATGAGTTTGTCTTGAAAATTTTCCATTTTGTTGTTATTATTTATTATTGTTATCTTATTGGAAAATTCAAAATATTCCTCTGTTATTTAAAAGCAAACTCTTGCAAAAGTCCATACAGGACTTTTTAGGTCTTCCAGAGGGGAAATATAATGGCCTTTTTTTTTTTTTTTTTAACTCATGTCTTTACCATTTAGTTTTCTAACTATTCGGACCCCTGGATCTGTGGAATAGTAGTTCACAAGGACAGACCTTCTTCAAAGGCTTGGCCTATGTACACAAACAGTGGAGCCATGTGAGAACAATTCCAGACCTTTCTTATCTTTCTGTATTTATGTGTATTTTATATGTAGGGTATAATTTTATCTGTAGGATGTAGAATATATCCTACTTATATCACAGAATCGTCTAGGTTGGAAGAGACCTCCAAGATCACCTAGTCCAACCTCCGACCTAACACTAACAAGTCCTTCACTAAACCATATCCTATACTACACATAAAATACACATAAACTGTGTATATATCCTACATATACAACCTCTGAAATTATATATGTACTCAGTGGTTGTTATATATATATAAATTTAAGAAGTCTATACCTAGAAAACAAGGTAAACTTAATTATTTTGACAGAATATCAAGTAGTGGGGGAAATGTTCTTTGAAATGAATCTACTGGTTACCATCCAAGTCTTTTCATCTTGAGACATGCATCTTCTTTGGTCAACAAGCAAAAAATTTTTTTTCTCTTCTCTTAGCTATGACAATATGACCTGCTTTCCCCAGAACTGATCCTATGCAGTATTTTTTTTTTTAATGTTATATACAGGGAAAATACTAAATATTAAATCAGATGTGAGGTGAGTCAGTACTTCTTTTTGTATTCATTAAATATAAATATTTTAATTCCATGAATAAAAGCTAGAGTTGAGAAAAATGCAAATAATGTAGAGAAGGAAGGATAGCAATGATGAGAAAAACAGCCCATAGGCTAGAAATAAAATTAGACTTAGGAAACAGGTTTGACTGTCCATAACATAGAGCTGAACCTCTATGGGTAATAGGAGTCTCATTTGGAACTGGACATTTTGAGGTTCCTGAATGACTTGGTACCATACTGGTGTCCCTCACTTGTCCACCCTTTGTTTTGAAGTGCTGTCATTCTGTTTAATACCCTGGTCTGCTGTCACCCTTACTCTATTTTTCTATTCTTCACCTTTCTGCTGAAAGTTTCTTTCTGTACATTACTAATTTATCTATTGGGAATACAGGTACAGTAAGTTACAGTGCTATATGTTTAGTATTTCAATAGTATATTATCAATATATCACTATCACAAGTAGTGCAGGGAACTTCCTTCTTGATGGCTACACAACAGCATCCACTTCTGTGTTCTTACACTTGTACTGCCAAGATAGTACATGTTCAGGTAGAGTTATTAGGTTGTAAATTGGAGAGAGATTATGTTGCAATACATTGTCCCTGTGTATTTAAACTGCACGCGTTTTATTTCCTGCATATGCCCCCATTACCCATTATTTTTTTGGGGAAAAATTCAGTAGCTGTTAAATACCTGTTAGACTTTTCAAGAAGGTATCTGGGTTATTCTTGTATTGTCTTTACAAAATATCTCCTCTAAACTGTGCATTAGTGGGTTTTACTGCATTATTATGTGAAATTCAGCAAATAAAAAGAAATCCTACGTCTTGTTTGCAAGACATTGAATCATAAAATTAATCTTGTTGCATCATAAAATTAATCAAGATAATTCATATGAATTAGAAAAGGGAATATTTAATGTGTGTTACTACACAAGATGGTGACAAAGAGTCAGCTGTCAAATTTTTAGTATCTTCCTCCAGAACCATGAAGGTACATTTTTCTGATGTTCTTTACAGCTTCAGTAGTAGTATCTCATCCTTTTGGAGGTGAATGCTCGATGTTGTTTTCAAACTTCCTCCCCCCACCCCTCTCACCTCCATCCCCAAGCCGAAGCAGCATCAGAAATTAGTAAGAAAGAGCTAGAACACAACAGAATATCATCATGACATGAATGATTCGTTCCCCTGTGTGCCTGCTTGTTCAGTATTCAAACCAATTTTGGTCTCCATCTTTCTACTACATAGTAGACATGGAGTAGGTTTGAAAAAGGGCAGCATGTATTATCAAGGGTGTGCAATGATGACTTGCGTGCAAAGAAGATCTAAATTGGTTACAATTCTCTACCCCTTCCCCCTGTGTATTCTAGGTACTTTGTTTCGAAACTCTTTCATACCTCCAATCAGCTGTTTTTGTTGTAGACTTTCTAGATGGACTTCCATTGTTTCTCATATCTTGTGGTCTACCAGCATAACAGTAGATAAAACATATTGATTAAAATAACTTTTATTTGAAAATACTACTTCATTTGTGAAGTGTTTGTGTATATATGTATTTAAGATGTCTAAAAATATGTCTATCCCAGCCAGTAACAATTCAGTGCAGTTGAATTTAAAGTAGTATACCAGGATAGGAAGCCAGTTTGCCATATTATGCCCTCATAGCAGTGGAAAAAAATCCTGTTACTCATGTGAAGAAATAAGTTTGAGGTTTTATGGCTTTTGCGTTTTAAAGATGTATGGTTTAATTTTATATTTTTAGTGTTAAAACCGTACATTTGATGATAAATAAGAAATACATTTCATAGAATGTTTTTTTTGGGGAACACAGGTGGTTCCATCTCTTCCATTTCTACAACCCCTGCTTTTAAGTAATACTTGGTGGAAGAGTGTAATTGTTTCTTTTTTTTTTCTCTTTTTTTTCCTCTCTCTCCCCTGCCATGCTCTGCCCATGCAATTATATTGCTGCTGGGATTAAGAAAGCCTCGTTCTTTAGTTTCCCCCCACAAAGTCAAACAAGTATGTTGGAAGGAAAGCCTAAAGATCTCATGGATGCTTTCCTAAGGGAGATGCTTAGAAATCCATTCTGACTGCTGCAAATGTGGAGGTATGAGCAACACAGTGCCTGGGGCTGTTGACACTGACCTCTTTGCAGAGAACCAGAGCAAGGACTATTTATCAGGCAGGCAGCTCAGCAGATTGTGCAAAAGACACAGTCACCCAGACACATTCTAACGATAATAAAAAGACATAAAGGCATTGAGGACTTTGCCTGAGAAGCATTAACATCCTGTATGATTTATTGAAACGGTTTATCTAAGTAATGATTTATTTTTTTAAAAAAAGAACAGTATTTCATTTCATTTTAAAGATGAAAATTTTTCAATGACTCCTGCTTTTGCTTTTTGGTTATTTATAGATTTCCACTGAGTGTTTTGAGCTATACACAGAGAAATCATCTTTGCTACAAAGAGAACCAACCAATTCCTTCCCAAAAGACTTGTGATTGGTACAAAGCAAAAAATGTTTTTGTGTATAGTGCACATCTGTGATATTGTGCAACTTAAATCTCTCCTGCTGCTTGACATTTACTTACCCAGAGTGTCTCTCAGAGAACGGTTTGTCATTGTGTTGACATTTTTTATAAACACGAGCGTGTTAAATGCAAAGGACTACATTAATGTGACATTATTGCTGAAATTTACACACATAAAAGTCAAGAAATTCAGAATAATGATTCCCACAACTATCATAACTTGCCCCCTTTCTTATGTGAGGTGTGCTATTTTCTGCTACCCTATGTAAGTGGTTGTCTTATTAGACATTGAATGTTGTTTTCTCTGGACCACAGACCACTGCCTGTCTCATATACAGCTTTGAATTTTGCAAAGATTATAATTGTGTTATAATTTCCCCAGCAGTAGTTAAATGTAACGTCAGTGAAATAAATATGGTGAGGGACTAACACCCTTCAGTCAGAAATCCTTCTCCTTCCTCAAAGATTGTTTTAACCAGAAGGGAAAAATTGTCAGGGACTTAAATTTTACAGGAATTCTGGCTCAGGGAGGACCGGTCATCAGACCTTCAATGCAAACCAAGCAGAATGAAGCTTTTTTTCTTTTCTTTCAGGGCATATTTTCTTTTGACATGTTCACCTTGTGTATAATTATAAAATATCCATTACAGATATTCTGCAGCTCCACCGAGGGAGTAGTGTTTTTTCATGTTGGTGTATTGGCATTATTTTCCTAGGTGAGAATAAATAAGAGAACACACACAAATGCCATATAGTTAATTTAATTGAATCTAAATCAGTAGTTATGCCTGATTATCTGTGTTGGCAGGAACATATGAATCTTTTCCTTGGAAAATCTACATTGAAAATATGTTCAGCCAGTATTACTGCAAAAAAACATGGAAATACAGTTTGAGTCTATTCTAGGCTTTCCTGAGAGAATAAGAAGATGGGTATCTGCAAATCTAAAACTTTTCTCAGAATAACGTAAATTATAACATAAATTCTTTGGACATGCAATATAATGAACACCGGGTGAGGGACTGCAGGAACCACAGCTTCTTTTGTTTATGTTTAATTGTAATCTGTGTTTTCACTTAGTCAGCTAAAGCAGAAACAAATACATTAAATGCAAGAAACATGGTGTGTTTGCATGCTCAGAGGCTTTGTTTGTTTTATTTCATAAACAAACATCCTGTTAATAGGCAAAGGACACACTGTGGCTTCAGAGCACAAATGTCCTTCTAAGGACAGACCATGTATACAAAAAGTCCTTTAGTGCTATTATTAACAAGCCTTGGAGCCAGCACCAGAAGGACGGATTGCCAGGCAGTTGGTAAGGGTCCACAGATGAATTGTTGTTACAAGGGATACTCATAAACCTGGCATGAATTGTTTAGTTTAGTTCTGTATCCTGCAGTATTTAGGTTGGTCTTCCCCTTCAAGATGCTATCTCCACAGGCTTCTTTGCAGGCCAGCTGGCAAGGAAATACTTTTATTTCTTACTTGAAACTAGGCATTTTTCATTATTCTGTTTGCTGCATTTTTGGAACTTGTATGTATAGACACTGTAGGTTAATGTGTGTGCAGCTGAAGTCAAAGTTTGTTCAATTGACCTCTGTTTTATAAGTCCACTTGATATTCAGTCTGGTTGTGACTTAGCCAAAACTGATATAAAGATTTTGTTTCACAGTGTATGTTTAGAGTTACCAATGTACAGAAGTTTTTAAAAGTAATCTAGTATATGGTGACTGCTGTAATGCATTTCACATAAATTGAAACCAAACAAAAATGAGCTTTATCAAACATCCTCCAAGTAAATTCATTCTTGAGCTAAGACACTTTATCCTAAGGGTAATTTCTTTTAATAATTTACAGAAGTGACTCATTTGAAAGTTCTTTCACCTTAATGACTTCAGCTGGTGGCACAAAGCTCCATTGTCATCAGCATTCTGTCAATAAAGCTGCTGTGTGCTGAGGAGCTGCCAGGTACATTAACTCTTGTCAACTTAACGGAGATTTGTTATAAGTGAAGCTGACTCCTTCGTAAGAAGTTCAGGCTGAGCCTTGACACTTAATCTAAATACTGAAGCTGAGGAGATTTTACTGGAGGTAATTTTGAGTGATTATTAGTTGATTAAAGTCATTCTCTGTGTCAGTTTCAATCATGAATTGGCCTTATACGTGTCAGAGTCAGAGTTTATCATTCTGATTGATACTGGTGTGCAACTGAATGTTTTCCATGTAAATTAGAATAGTTTGGTAATCCCCTTTTACAAGCTCTAACAAAATCCCTGAGAAGAGCTCTGCAGACATGTCCATCTAATGCAGTAGCATGAAGCAGCTAAAAGTTCAACGTTTTCTACCTTCTGTTTATATGAGCTAGACTGTCAAGTCTAGTGTGTGCTATGTGCTACGTAAGCTCATCTAAATATAAATAGGCATTCTCTGATAGTGAAATTTTAGGAGTGTCAAAAATGTAATATGACTGAGTTGGATATTCATCTATTGTCTGTAAATGGAGCTGATTATAGCAAATACCAAGTTGTTATAAATTTGCAGTATTGAAATTAGAAATACGTTTCATTTTTAAAGCTATAATCACAGCTCTAATGAGCTCCTGTGCCATGCTGGAAGTACATTGTCCTTAAATTTGTAGGAGAAGACAGGTCTGATGGTGGCTTTCTGCTTGATTTGTCTATTCTTGCTGTAAGCTCTTCTAGATCATCTCTATGGTTTGACCTGAAAGGTCAGGGTTCAACCTTTTTGCTAAATTTGAGTCTCTTAACTGTTTTTTTCTGAAAAGCTAATTTATTTTCTTGGGATCAAAATAGGTATTTTGCAATTTTAATACAAAACCAGAAAAGATGTTAGTAGTTTGACTGTGGAAAAGTGCATGTAGTTCAGCAGTAAATAAAAATGAGGTTTTGGTCCTCAGCATGCCTTCATAAAACTAAGAATATTATGATGAAGTAACTGCTTTAAATGAAAGAAGAATCTCATTTGCCAATCATTTATGAAAATTGTTTTTAACTTTGAGGACTTAGCTAGAAATTACAATTCCTATTTTATGCTGTTACTCTCTTATTTTGTGAGCAGTTACTGTTGATTCATAATCCGAAAAAGTGATGGTGTAGTAATTTCTATCTGCATTACTTTTGTCAGCACAGTTACCTGCCAATTCTTGTATGGATCTGTTGAGAAATTCATATAGTCTGGTGTGGCTTAGTTTATGTAATTTGGATCACTTGCAAACTTGCCTGCTTTTAATGTTGAAATGCTGGTAAGCTGAAGGGCATCGTTGGAAAGCTCCATGCAGTTACATACCAAAGAAAACTATGATTCACTTCGACACTGTATTTGTTTTGTCATAACTTCCTGTCAATTTATCACTTCGACACTGTATTTGTTTTGTCATAACTTCTTGTCAATTTATTTTGAAAATTATTGAATATAACTTATTTCTTTTTTTGTGTGTGTGTGCAAAGTTTCTTGCTTATTTTGGAAGTTACTGGTGATTGATCAGTAGCTTCTGCACCTCTTCATACCAGGAATCCCCACGTGAAGGAGGAGAAAGAGTTGGTTTGCAGGACCAACTGTCTGGCATGTTGACTTGGGCTCCTGTGTGCTTCCCATCCCAAGGTGCGAAGATGATAATTTCTGGAAAACCATAGCTGGCTACTGCCTCTTCTGGGAATTTCCTGTTTTCCTGTTTGTGTGCAAGTTCTGATGTGCAGCTTGTAGAATCAGGAAAGGTATCCATCCGTGCTATGAAGTCCGTGCTATGCACGGTTTCCTTGTTTTAAGCTTTCTCTAAAGTCCTGTTTGCCACTGTTTCTCAAGACTTCTGTAAATTCCAGCTAACAGTTTTCATAACTCCAGACATAAAGTATTAAGATTCTACTTATTATATAAGAATGGAAAATAAAATTATTCAGTTCTTCCACTGTACCACTGTACTTGCAGAGTAATGCATAATTCTGTATTTCTGTATTATATTAAAGATCACACTGATTCTATCTTTTACTGTTTTTTGGTACAGTGTCGTTCCCCCCCCCCCCCCCGCTCTTCTCTATATATTTTGCCATTTGTAATGCCTTTAGCTCTTACAAATCATTTATCTTGATGTTTCTGTGGGAGTGAGTGGCAGGTAGGTTATTCAGGTTTTTACACTAGAATCATCTAAGTATTGGATATTCAGTAAAATTTGCTTTTCCGTTTTCATATTTTACATTTTATTTGTTTACACATGAATGATCTTCCCCAGTTTTGATATAGGGGGAAGGGAAGGCTTCTCTGCTGAAAGTTTCAAAAGTAACACTCTTGTTTCTAGATTTAAAGCTCTTTATGAGCTACTATCAAGAAGAAATACATAGGAATTTGACAGTGAAGGAAGGAAGATTCTAAGGAAGGTATAGAGACTTTAATCTGACACACATTTGACAGAATTTGGTACATTGCTTAAGAACTGACAAACCAGATTCATGGCACTACACATGGTTCTCTGTAGTTCTGTGTTTCCTCCAGCTTGTATTTTAGAGCTGAATACTCTACTAATTAAAATTTGTAATAGCTGTATCTTTTTCAGTGAATAGTGGGGAAAATTGAGATTTCAGGGTGCATAGATTTCTAGATATACACACAATGAATCTCCGAAGATTAGTTTCCTTTAAAGGAGAGTTAAATATTCAGTCCTCTCATGTAGCAATACTATCTACACTAGAATTTTTTTCTTCTTCTCTATGTAATGGGCAATACATAGCTTAGACAAAGGAAGAAACTGTAAGGCACCAAGACATGTTTACAGGTTAAAATGCATAATATAATGCATGTATATAATATAAAATAAACTTTTTTTTCATGTATACCCACTTATTTTCCTCTCTTTCACCTCCTATCCTTTGCACAATCTCTGCAATAAGAGAAGGCAGTGCTGTGGAGTTATACTGTTTCTTCTGTTGTTGTTTCTATGTTTGTTTTATGAGTGGTGTTTATATATGAAAAAATGTTATATATTCTTTTGAAAGTGTGGGCTGCCTTTATTGGAAAAATTTGATGGAGAAAAATGAGGTTCTTTTGAAGGACCTGTACTTTATATCTGTGCTGGTTCCATGGTATGCCAGCTTTGGGGTCATGTACCACTGAAGAATGATATTATCATTCTAAATTTTTGAAATTATGATTATTTGAAATAGGATTAGGAAGAGGAAGAGAAGGGCCAAATTAGAAATCAAATCAATTTCTGTAGCTAGGTTCTTAAAATAAGACAATGAGTTCACATTGTATACGGGAGTAACATTTATCTCTTTCTACTCTTCTATTCTGGTGATGTTGATTTCGCCTCAGAGCCGTAATTTGTGGCTGTTCCATGACCACACTTGGCGGTTTGTTGTTGAGAAGAGAACTGGATAAAACATTCTGCTTGGCCATAAAGGGCATTTTAAAATTGGATTGAAAATTCAACCAAATTGAATATGTTATTGCGTTGGTTAGACAGGTAGTGGAGCTGCTTTAATAAATTGTCTCTTTTATTTTCTGCTTCCCTTATCTCCCTGATGTGTTTTGGGATAAACAGTTTGTTCAGTCAGTATGGCAGTAGGCTACTTTGAGATGTACATTACCAACGTGTATCACACAAGTTGTGTGTAAGTGAAGGGGGATAAAATGATTTTAGGAAGGATGCACTTTCAAATACAGATATCTATTTTTGTAATTAATAAATGGAAAAGGAAATTATTTTTATTTCCTATTTTACCATTCTCTTTGGCAGTGTAAGCTTCCTTCTGGGTATGCTTTATTTCTGAGTTTGCAGATTTTTTTTTCCAGAAAAAAGTGTATTGGGAAGATACTCAATCCAGAGGAACCATTAGAAAACACAGGTGTTCAATAATTTATCCTAGAATTAAATTTTAATGATTTTTTCACCAAGGTGTGAAACGATGTGATGTGATTCAGTTTTTATTTACTAGACCTAAATTTAGATCTTCCCATTGTTTGCATACTAAAAGTATGGGTAGTTTATCTGAAAATTCTGTTTTGGTGTTCTCAACAGAAGGTAATCCTTCCAGTGGTTCTCCTGTACATAGTCTGAAAATCTTTGCATATAGGATATTGATATTTTGTGGGGTAGAAAGTTTGAGCTGTTGGCCAAGAGAAGGGAAAAAAGATTTATAGTCTGCCTTACATACAGTATTCTTGTAAGCTGTTGCAACCAGCTTGCCGTACTCCTCCCCCACCCTCCCCAAACCCTGAAGAGAAGTGCAGAAATAATTAAAGTCTTGACAAATTGTGTCCAATTCTTGGACATATTCGTTGTTAGAATTTAATTGGTTTGGTTTTGTGTGAACATAATACTAGAGCAGTGTACCATGAATGTATTAATGGACAAATCTCTTGCAGAGTGTCAATGACTTTTGTCTACCAAATTGACAAGATTTGCTTAATAATTTTTCTTGAAAAGGGGAAGGGGGGAGCAACCAGAATCCAAATACATAGATTTCTTGTCTGTTTTTGCATAATACTTTTACTCATGGATCTCAGGGAATTCATAAACAATTTGTCCTTTTCAAAACTTATTCCAACTGAAGATATACAAAATGGGTTGATAACTTGTCTTTAATATAAATCTCTGAGGATAAAGTAACAGTTGCCTCCAGGCTCTTTTGCGATTCTGATTACTGAGATGTTATCCAAAACCAATTGCTTGCTTCTTTCCCTAATGCTAGAGGGGTGTGACCAATGTTGGCTCTTTTAATGCTGTATTCAGTGCTTTATATAAAGTAAAGATACTTGGAACAGTTTTTGATGCTTATCTCCTGTAAGAGATCCTTTAAGTCAACTGTTTAGACTGAATATGTTGTTCAGTAAGTTGAGATGAATATTCTATGCAGAAATAGCAAATAACGTACTAGTGAACATTTGCAGCATTTCCATTGTCCTTATCTTGCAGGTACTTTATTGTTATTATCATTTTGCCTCTAAGTTATCATGGGAAATTTTAGAAATATATTGCATATAACAATTCTTTTGTAATCAATGAAGAAACAAGATATAGGCACTTCTGTATTGGTCTGTTTTGTTGTACTTGTGAGTGAAAGTAGCAGATCCAAACAATGGACTTGGGCACTTTGGCTGGCTCTAGTAGTCAGCAAATGACTAATGATGCTAATAGTGACTACTGGTGTCTAATCAAAGCATGACAGAAAGAAACCTAAAGTAGGATTAGTATTATTTTTGAAAATGGACAGAAATATCAAGAAGTTGGGTGTTTTGAAGAATTGGGAGATATGGGAAGAACAGTTGTGTATATTTGGATAAAAAGCATTTAACTTCTGGACCTATATTCGTGCAATCTGTAAGAGTTAGTTTGTGTAGAGATCTTATTAAGGATAAAATTACTGGTTCTTCTCCTTTTTCCTCAAGTTGGCTTTCTACATTTTTGAGGAAGTGATCGTCAGACATCAGATGCTTTAGTGTATGAACACCAATGAGAAAGTAAAAAGCAGATTTTCAAAACGTAAATGGACGTTTAAATTAAACATTATGTTAAGAATTATGAAAGCTTCTATTCAACTATAAAGTTGTTATCTAGTGTTATAAATGACTGAGTCCCAAATAGGATTACAATCAAAGTTTACAATTTATTAAATGAATAGAGGCAAGCAAACAGCGCTGGGTGCGCCGGGAGTCTCTGCTCCACCAGGACGCACACCTGTTACGTAAGGCGGCTGGTTTTTATGCTCCTAGGCTAATACATATTCATTACTACTTCTAGAAGAGGCAGGGTTATTATAATTGGTTTCCCGAATCCGAAGTCCTCCCAGGTGCGCCTGCTTATCAGTCTCTGTTAGTTTCTCGGGGGCCGCTCGGACAGGGAGGCTCATATTCTTCCTCCTTATCTAGTGGTCTCTTGGCCGGCTGTCAGAAGTTACTGCATGTCCGTGCAAAGTCAGCAGTTTTTCTCTGAAGAAATCCCTTTGTTCTCTTCTCGCCTAAACCCAGGCCTCAATGTTAACCCTTCACACCCCTTAGTGGCACGAATTGCTGGACTATTCCTTACAATTCCTCCCTTTTTTTTTTTAATATCATCAATTCGTGTCTCTTCTTCAACTTTTGTTAGTAGCAGTTGGATTTCATCAGTCAGTTCTCGGGGTGTCCATTTCTTAAGCATCATTATCGACACATCACCTTTTCTCTCCCAAAGTCATCACAAACTGGGTGCTATTTATTATCCGCCGTATCAACAACGTAAAGCAAGGTATCATACAAGGTATAAACAATAATGTCATTACACCACATAAAAATAAAAATAGCATTCTTTTAACCCATGGTCCACCGGGCAACCATGAAAAGAAATCCCAATCCATACCCTTCCAAGTTTGTACTGGGACGTGGGCTAGCTTTTTAATTTCTTTTGTTATCTGCTTAACCACTTTTCCATTATCATAAATTTGTAAACAACAATTAGAATCGTTCAGTTTTCCACACACTCCCCCTTCTTCTGCTAGTAAATAGTCTAAGACCATTCTACGTTGAAAGATAGCATTCCTCATCTGAGTGGATTGATCAGCCAGAAGATCCAAGGTCGTCGCTGTTTAATTGGTTACAACTTCGAGGATAGCTTGCGACCTAATTATTCGGTTCAAATTATAAATAGGTTCTCGGGCTCCTGATACCAACTCATTCGGGTTCCAGGTAGCTGGCCCATAATGCTGTATGATTCTTTCAGGAGGCCATTCATCCTTTCCCCATTTTTGGGCACTATCCCCGGATAAGGAAGTATCAATAGATCGTTTTACTCTGTTCAGGTCATCATATAATCTTATTCCTAAATGATTTCCTTGTGTTTGTGACAATAAAAAGAACAAGGGTCTTATGTACCCCCCATAGCATATTCCCGACCAGTTTCCAGGTAGCCTCTTGTAAGCATGTTTGCCACACACCCAATAATGCCCCTTTAGGGCCCACGTCCCGTTTGGAAAATGACCATCCCATCCATCTTTACCCTTTGGGGCGTGATAATACAGAGTGTCCTTGTTACCGAGTGGTCCTGTTACAATGTCTGCCCCGTTTGTACTCGTATATGCACGCTTCCAAGCTCCCACGTTGGGTTTCCACTTACAGTCACAATTCAGTTCTCTTTGGCGACCTGTCATATTATAAGCCTTTTTCGCCGTCCAATCTTGAGAGTGTGGGAAGCGCCTTCAATCATGGGGTTGGGCCCGCTTTCAGAGCTTGTGTTACCATTCAGCCCTTCGGGGTGATCCAGCTCCTGGAAAAACTAATCACAATTTTATTATGGGTTTAAAAGGTTCTCATGTTATTTTTCTCAGGACAAACTGATCTTGGTGTGGGAGAAGTCCGGTTGAGGCACTCTCACTCGGCAGTCAATACCCATAGGGGTTGCCTCCCTCGGTAGACCATACACGCCGCAGTGGAGGGTCCTACCCCGGTCTTGCCTTCTCCCTTTCCTCCCTTCAGCCTTGTCCTCTTTATCCAGTGCCCTTAATTCATGCAGAACCTCATTGCTGGGATATCAGTTCCTCTTTAGTCTCAGTTTCAGTTCCCCAGGAGTGGACTCAACCCTCCAGGCTTCGGTAGTTATCGGTCCTTTTATTCTGGATGCGTGGGTCCAACCCCTTTCTGCTGTTCTCACAGCTGTTTCAGTAGTAAGTAAAACAAGGTACAGTCCCTCCCATCGGGGGTTCAATGATTCTTCTCTCCAGGTTTTTATTAAGACCTTGTCTCCTGGTTGTATTTTATGAATAGCAAATCCTAAAGGTGGTGTCTGAGTCATCATCCCAATTTCTCTTATCTCCTGTAATCTCCTTCCAATGGTAATTATGTATTTCTGGATACTATGATCCTCAACTACATTGTTCCCTAGGGGCATCCCTTGAGAATAAGGCATACCATATAACATTTCATATGATGATAATCCAGTCTCACTGTGTGGTTTAGTTCTTATGTTTAAAAGTGCCAATGGTAAGCATTTCGTCCAGGGCAGCTGTGTCTCGATCATTAACTTAGCCAATTGTTGTTTTATTGTTTGATTCATCCTTTCTACTTTCCCTGAGCTTTGTGGGTGCCACGGAGTGTGGTATTCCCACTGAATACCTTTCAAGGGGTACATCCTTCAAATCTTTGTGGCTGGCGTATGTTCGATTATTTGCACACAACTGTGTTCCAATGGTCCTTCTTCTGGAACAGTTCCTAGAAATACTGCTGGATATAACAGGTTAGTCGTTTTCAAGGTTATGTCATCTTGTTCAGTTAGGATTGCCTGATATTTCACCATCCAGCTGGGTGATAACCAGTGCCCCCCCCCCCCTTTGTTCCAAAACGGTTGTTACCATATGTGGTCCAAAAACTTCAATACGTTTTCCCATTTGAAGGCAAATAATTTTCTACTATCTTTATCAAGAGGTATGCAAAAGAAGGCATCCTTTAAATCTATCACGGTAAACCATTTATATTTCCCTTTCACAGATGTTAACAATGTGTAAGGATTAGCTACTACCGGGTGAATATCCTTTGTTATTTCATTTATTGCTCTAAGATCTTGTACAAATCTATACTCGCCATTCGGCTTCTTTACTGGAAAAATTGGAGTATTGTATTCCGATTTACATTCTTCCAGAATCTGATATTTGAGAAATTTGTCAATAATTTTCACCATTCCCGTGCCTAGCTTCTATCTTAAGTGGATATTGTTTGATTCAAACAGGTTTGGCTCCTTCCTTTAATTCCACCTTTACCAGTTGTGCCAGTTTCGACTTCCCTGGTACATCTGTTTCCCGTACTGTTGCTATAACTGCATTTTCTACTTCTCTTGGAATATTAACAAAGGGTTTATCTTTGATCATTAGGATTTGGCCTACTTTGGACTCAGGTACCTTCATTATTAATTCTCCATCCTCAAAGGTTATTGTTGCATCTAATTTGGCTAATAGATCCCGTCCCAAGAGTGGCATCGGGCATTCTGGTACATACTAAAATTCATGGGTTAGTTCCTTACCCCCAAAACGCAAATCAAGGGGTTGTAAGAATGACCATTCCCCCTCTTTCCCTGTGGCTCCAATTATTGTAGTTGTCTTAGTTCCTAATCGTCCTTTTAAACTATTTAACACTGAATATGTTGCTCCTATTACATTTACAGCCTAATTAACACAGAGAAAGAAGCTCCCATAACCAACAAAAAATTCAAGCCTCTGTCTTCGTTTCCTAGCTTTATTTCAACTAGTGGACCTGCTAGGGTAGATGCCCCAGGTCCCCATCATTCCTGACTGTTGTAAGTTTGTCCTGCAGCCTAAGACAATTTCTTTCTGATATCAGGGGCTGATTGCCCTGGAAAGAGGCTAGCCAGTTGCCTCTCTCTCTCTTTTTTTTTTTTTTTTTTTTTAAGCCAGGTCCATTTTTTTTTTTTTTCATTGCATTTCAAAGTTGGTCCAGAAATTCAAAAATTCCATAAATTCCATAGGGGTTTCTTTTGGACCTTGTTGGAACAGATTCTCAACTCCCAATAGCCAATTTAACCAGATTTTAGTATTTACATAATTTCCGGGGTGATTAGGGTCTCAGTGAGGGGGTCGGTCAGGGGAATGCAATCGTTGAAAGTTCCCTGAGCGGTCCCATTGGCAATCTGAGCTCACACAGGAACTCAGGTTGTTTCAAGAGTTAGCTGCTTTTCTGTTTCCACGACAACTCTCTCGGACCCATCACGGTCCCCCTGCCCCAGAGGGTTCACACCCGCGATTTAGAGATCTCAGCCTCGGGTTGAGACGGAACTATTAACATTCCTACATCCTCCTTCCCTGCTCATTCAACTTCAAACAGCTCTGTTAAATACTACATGCCACACAACCTTTAACACCTTCAACAATCCTTTTAACACTTCCTTTATCTTTCTCCAGCCCGTACTTTTCTAATGCCAACACCAAAGGCTCAGTCAGGGGCCAACTTAATTCCAAACCTTTTCCCTCCAACACGCTGAAACAACATATCACTATACAACATTTCATCCTATTTTCCTTCTCTCCTCAAAAACATTAATTGCAAGACACTGTTATAGTCGATTGATCCATAAAGTGGCCATTTAGTTTATATAGTGGCCACCATTGATTGCAATACTTAGTGGAAGTCCTCTTGCTTTCTGTGCCCCCATTTCTAACAATATCCTTCCAATGTGCCAATATGCACCCAAGGAGGCTTTTTTTTTTTTTTTTAGGACGTCTTTTTTTTTGGATTTTCCCCTTTTCCTTGATTTCCCATTCCCTTTTATTTATTTATATTAGTTACTGTCCCTTGTTTCAATTTCCACGCAAACCTTTTTATTGCAGGTTTTTACTATCTTTTCCTAATCTTCTTCCCAAATGTCCCAATTCTCTGGGATTAAACTCTTCTTTCCACATACAAACTTTACTATTTCAGATTATTAATGAGCCCCATTCCAATCATAAATCCGCAGGACTTCGGAAAAACACCTGAAGCACTCAGCCTTCTGTCTTCTAGACAAACAATAACACCTTTTCCACAAAATTTACATTTCAATAAGACCGAATTTCAAGCCAAATGCTAATTTTTCTCATGCACTTTGTTAGTAAGCCTACACAAAACAAGGAATCACTCCTGTGTATCCGTCAAGATGGGGGTTTAAAAAGGTATTGAGGCCTAAATAAATTCGCTCTCCCCCTTCTTACCGAATTCCCAGGGCTCAGGCCCGAACCACCAAAGAAGTTACTCTCCGTTCTACCACTTTGATAATCAGTCAGCCCCCCTCCCCCGATACTTGGGAAACTGACTGAACACCACCGTGAATATACCCAAACTTCTAAACTGTTACTTAGATAATGCTCCCACCTTCCTCCTTGACACAGTCAAAATATTTAAGAACAAAACAGGATTACAAGATGCACCACCGGGGGTGGATTGTTAGGATATAGAGGTGGTAGGTTATCCAATGACTCCCATTCATCATCTTTTTCTTTTTCCTTTTTTTTTTATTTTTTTATTTTTTTGTTCTCTTCTTCGTCAAACTTCTCGTCTGCTTTTAGTGTAAATATTGAGGCTGGAAAAGGACGTGAGGTCCTGATCCATAATCCTGCATAATCACTTTCCTCCTGGCTAAAAGGTTCCTTTGAATTAACATGTATATTTAAGGCCTGGCAAACCCAGTCTTCAAAGGATCCGAAAACGGGCCAAAAGACATGTGGTCTTAAAGGCTCCTTTGGCCATTCTGTCATACAATACTGAACCATTTTTAATTTACTTTTTCCCTTTTCTGGGGCCCCTATCGTTCCAATTTCTAATCATTATCCCTAATGGACTTTCTGGTGGTATGTCTGGTAATTTGCTCCCTTTTCTCTGGTCCCGGGTCTTCAATTTTGTCTGACCCATCTAGGAATTTTACTGTGGCAATTCCTACAGCCCTTGGTTGCCTTAGTGAGAGTGTCTTGCAGGGGGTTTAGGACCTATCACCCACCCACGAATCCTATAGGAATCGCTTTGGTCCTTCACTGGCCAAGTCCCTCGCGGGAGATTGGAACCGCGGTTAGAAGACCTCCACAATCGCTTCGGAACTACGTTCCGTCTCAGTCACACTCTCACACACACAGGCAACCGAAACCCACCCAACCGAACGGTATACGCCTTAAATACTTACGACTCCGTCGTCTTCGTTCGGATCTTCGCGTGCAGAATTACGGGCAAAATATAGTGCTGCAGCCGGCAAAGGGAGCTCATAAAAAAATCTAAATCTTTGCTTGCCCTTATTCAGGTTCAAGATGGCATTAGCCCCGACCTGACTCGAACAGGAGCGACCAAATGGTGGGGGCGCCCCTCCTAGATCAAGTCAGAATTCAGGAACCAAGACCATCCCGGACGAGCCCCCAATTGTTATAAATGACTGAGTCCCAAATAGGATTACAATCAAAGTTTACAATTTATTAAATGAATAGAGGCAAGCAAACAGCGCTGGGTGCGCCGGGAGTCTCTGCTCCACCAGGACGCACACCTGTTACGTAAGGCGGCTGGTTTTTATGCTCCTAGGCTAATACATATTCATTACTACTTCTAGAAGAGGCAGGGTTATTATAATTGGTTTCCCGAATCCGAAGTCCTCCCAGGTGCGCCTGCTTATCAGTCTCTGTTAGTTTCTCGGGGGCCGCTCGGACAGGGAGGCTCATATTCTTCCTCCTTATCTAGTGGTCTCTTGGCCGGCTGTCAGAAGTTACTGCATGTCCGTGCAAAGTCAGCAGTTTTTCTCTGAAGAAATCCCTTTGTTCTCTTCTCGCCTAAACCCAGGCCTCAATGTTAACCCTTCACACCCCTTAGTGGCACGAATTGCTGGACTATTCCTTACACTAGTAACATAGTTAACTAACTTTTTCCCAGTTGCTATCCAAGCAAAGCCAAGAAACTGTTCAAAACATCAAGTTAGCTTGGTGATAGTCAGTTGGGTGGTTGTGTTGGAGAGCTCGTTTTCTTCTACTCCATTTATTCAACTACTTTTGTTCGTGATTTATTGTGCTCAAACTTTTTTTTTTTTTAAGTGCCCCTTTAGGAGTTGGGAAAAAAAGGGATAGATAAGTTTGAAGATCAATCTTACCAGATCTTGAAGGTCATAGAACTGATTACCTTTAGCCATCAAATCTATTTTTACTTAATGCTAAGTAAGCTTGTTTTGTTTGTCTATTGCATTTAAAGTTATTTAGTAAAGGTAATTATTTTCTATATTTTGCCATTAAATTTACTTTCCATAGAAATGGTAGGGTGACAGCAGTCATATTATTATTCTTCTAATGAGAAAATGGCAATATTCAGCATTTTGTAATATAATACTTTCAAACTGAGAATCTAACTAGGTATAGAATATTATATTCTTTCTGAGGAAAAAGGATAGATACATTGCATGCTCATAACAAAAAAGAAATTCTAGATTTAATATAATAGCTTTATTTAGCTGCAAGCCAATGTTTTGGTCAATGCAAACCAATCAATATTAGCTTTTATTTAAGAAAACAAATATAAAGTGCAAATGTAAAATAAGGCTAAATTAAATATTTTCAGTGAACACTTTTGTTTGAGTAATCTGATGAGGATTAATACTTCAGGCATTTTAATTTAAACTGATCTAGCTGCTCAGAGAAACATTTTGACGGGAATTTCACTCCACGGTTGTTTGTCATTCACATTGGAAAAGATCTGCCTTAAACTTACTCAGCTGTCCACTGAAAATGTCATTGCAAGTGGATTCTTTTTAATGGCCAGGATACTTAGAATTACTGTATCTGTCTGTAAAATAAGCACTTTTTGTACTCCATAAGTCTTCTGCAAAGTAATGTGATTTATTAAAATGTACCAGTGTCTAAAAGCAGGTTTGAAAGTACATTTTACTCCAGCTCCAAAATAGCTTACTTCTTAGTTTTTGAATTAGAGTCCTTTCTCTGTGCAGACCCTTCGTAAGAAGAGTGGGAGCAGAAACACATTCATTTGAAACACCATACACATTTCAGTTACGTTGATTTGAGTCCTGATAATCATATTAGTATACACTTGCAAAATGGTCTGCAACTCACATAATCACGGGAAGCCTGAGTTCAAAAGGGCTCCTCCCCTTCCACCCATTTGTACACATTGATTAGGTCCCCCTGAGCTTTCTCTTCTTGGTTTTCTTTGTGCTCCCCTATTTATTCACCTGTTTCCACTTACCTTACTCTTACATTTCTCTTCTATTTATTTTATTTATTTATTTATTTATTTTCTTCAGCTTTGCAGTGCCTAGCGGCGGAAATAAGGTTTTTCTTCTTGTAAGATGCCTGCCCCTCTTCTGAGGTATGCTTGACATACCAATCATAAACTCAATTGATCACTGTACTTTGTAGCTCTGTCTCAGGTTATTTTGCTAGATTGTCGGTTAACCAACTGACTTGTACTTTTTTTTTTTGTTTCAGTTGTGGTTTTTTTTTTTTTGTGTGTGTTGGAACAGCATTTTTTGACAATATTATCAAGAATTTATGGAAAAATGTGCAAACTTTCTGCATTATTACAGTTATGCGTAAAGAAGCCTAGATTAAAATACAGAAAAATGCTTGATATCACAAATTATAACATTTGTACATATTTTGATACCTTATAGTGTAATGTGAAGATCTCAAGGGATATTTGACAAAATTTCTTACGGGATGTATCATATAAATCTAAATTTGGAATTGACAGGTAACAAGAAAATGAGATTTTGTTAGGCATAGGTCAATGAATAGTGATGACGTGGGTAAAGATGCTGAAATTGTTCTAACAAGAACAAAATTTGAAGGAGCTGTCTAGCTGTCAGAGGTTGAGCTTTAATCCTTTAAGTCATTTTGGGAACACTGTGTTTCTGTTGTATTTATATGAATGATGCCGAATGAGCCGCATGATGGGCTCCCTTTAAATTACCAGATCAATGGTAGCTCTGTCCATTTCCCATAGAGAATGATCTAATGGACCTCAAAGTGAGCTAAAAAGATTGAAGCAAAAAGTATGATCAATGTGCAAGAGAGATAGTTCTTACCAATTATTTTTGAGATGATCAAAAGCAATTCAGGTTTGTACTACCTCTTCATCAGAAGCCTATTCTTCCAGACTTAGTACTGTTCCATACAGGAAGCAAAAGCAGTAACAAAGTGAGCTTTTTTTCTTACATGCAAAGGTTGCCTATCTGCCTCCATTACCAGGAGTAGTTTCAAGGTATCATCTTTCAAAATACGGACAAATGTTGGAGAGTAAGAGGGTAAAAAGAAAGGGTGTGGTATGTCAGTCATTAAAAAAGGAATAACAAAAAGCTGATGGGTGTGAACTCTCTAGTACCCTAGAGTTGTTATTCTTGCTTCTGCTTTGGATTCATTGGAGCTTCATTGGGAGAGACTTTAACTTTCAACCACAGCACTTAAACATGATTAAATTCAAGCATATTCACATGCTCACACTTTCATGTCCTTTTGTATAATTCAAACCTGGTGATTCTCACCTGGATAGTATGGTACCACTCATTCTTTAGGTCAACATACAGCAGATAAAAGGAATCATCTGTGGCTTATACACAGCAGCCCACAGTACATATCACTCTCACATTTTGCATTTTTTTTTTTTTTCCTCTACTGCTTTTCATCCCATCCTGCTGCTGGATTTGGAAAGCATGAAGCCTCAACATGACAATATCTTTATCAGTGCTGACTGTCTGTGTATAATTTTTATACCCAGCTGTGGAGAAAGCATAGGCTATTAAGATACAGAATGATGGTGAGGCTTTCTTGCTGGGGCAAACCCTTGAAAAAAACAAATAATTTAAGAAATACCTCTTTTGCAGTTATCAGCAATATCCTATGGTTTTGTTGTAGCATTTTAAATATATAAATAAAACAATCAGTGTCAAATTTATCTTGCTTCAGGAATTTATTTCAATGTTACACTTTTAAGTTGAATACAAGAGATGAGAGAGATTGTACTTTCACGCACTCTGTAAATGCATATTTTTTTTTCCGGATTCTGTTTTTGGTGCAATGGTAGGTGTACTGCTGACAAAAATGTAATTTTTGTAAATTACTTATAAAGAAAGAAGGATATTTTGATTGAAAAATATATCTGTTGACTGACTGAACACCAAAATACAAGCGAGGTAAATTTTTGAGGCAGTTCTAGAGAATGAAAGCACTGTTCTAATAGTATGGCAGGAAGTATTTGTAAGTTCATATACATTCAAGATATAGATACAATCTAGTTGTAGTTATCTTTGGCAGAAATATGAAGAAAGGAGACCTAAGTGACCCTCAGCTGGAACAGAAATAGAAGAAAAACGTCATCCTGGAAATATATTCACTGACCAGAGAAGGGGAAAATGCTCTTTTGTAACAAGCAAAAAAATATAGTCAAGTAAGGTTTTTATTTTTAGTTTAGTCTGTCATCTTAGAATGATTGTCTTTCAGACAGTACCATTCATTTATTGTGCTAGTTAAGTATTTCTTTTGTGATCTATTCTAATGTTCATGTCCTTTACTCTAAAACTACAGTCTAACCAGTTTTTCCCATTTTGTATGTAGGTGATTATTTCTATTCCTGTCTTATGGGATCTTCTGAACAGGGCTTTTCTCCACCTTGTCAATTTAATTTTGAATTTAATCTTGACCCCTGATATGCTTTCCATCTCTTCCTGCTTGATATCATCTGCCAGTTTAATATGTATTTACTACATTCTATCATCTAGTTCTTAATGAAACTTATGAATATTATTGGGCAGAGAACACATCCCAACAGGGCCTGCTTAAAACATCTTTGGTGAAATCATTGCCAGTTACAACTTAGTCACTGTATTCTCATAACCTTAACATTTATTTCATAGATATTTAATTTACATTTTTTTTCCAAACTTCCCTGGGGAAAATAAAGGAAAACAGTGTCAAAAAACTTCTTGAACTCAAGAGTTAGTGTCCATAATGCATTTTACACTGCCAAAAGAGGAATTAAGGTTGATTTGACGTGATGTTTTTTGACACTTTAATGCTGGCTATTTCTCAACTCCTTGATATTTTTAGGTGCAAAGTTTGATTACTTGCTTCAGTATTTTTATGCAAATTGAAATTAAATTAGCTCATCTGTAGCTCCTTAGTTTTTCTTCTCTTCCAGCCTTCTAGATTTTATACGCAGGCCGTATTTGCCTTTTTCTAGGTTTCTGACATGTTTATTTTTTACTGTTCTAGAACTTCATGACAAGCAGACAATAGTCTTTAATACTACTACCCTAATATTGTTTTATGTTATTTGACTGAATATATGTCATGAATACATATCATGAATCCCAATATTTTTTCTCCAATGTTAGTAGACGTAATAGAAGAGAATTTAAATGGAATCACAGTTTATTTCCTTGTATTTTTCTTGTAATTGTTAAAGGAACTGGCATTGGTGATAGAGTTAATTTAATTTAGACAAGATTTTTATTGGAAGAGCTCAGCCCTTAAAAATGTTTTTGTAATCAGTGAGTGAAGAAACATTTTTTTGTTCTCTTGTTAACAAGGAGTTCTCAAATCAAGACACAGACACTGGACTGTTGTAGTGTTATGAGCTTTACTAGTTCTGTTTTCACTGTATAAGTACAGCCTGAGGCTGACAAACTTATTTGTTCCTCCTATGTGATAGCAATGCTTATCACTATGGATAACTCCCCACAGGTCTATTTATTCCCTTTCTCTTCCTTGTTTGTTGGTGCAGGGATGTGGTGAAGGTCCTCCATGGAAAAGTGGTAGCTTAGCTCATCTCCACATCTGAACACTGAATCTACTAGGAACTGTATTAAGTGTTAGAAGTGCTATAAACAGTCTAGTATCATTATGTAGGCTGGTCTGGGCACCTCTGCACTGCATACCTGCAATTTTTTTGCTGTGCTTGGACTGGCTGCTTTAGGCAGCTAGAAGTGACTGCATGCTTCAGACTAGAACCTGTTTTACAAAGCCGTGTCCCATCATAGTCTGCTGACAAAATGGCCTTTGGCCAAGCTCTGTTCACAGAGTCTGTCTTCAGAATGTCATGCTGTAGAAAGGACATTTGAAATTCATCTTGCAAAGCATGTAAAGTTATTCCTTGCTTTCCAGCTGTTAGTTCTTCCATGCAAATTAGGTCAATTATTGAAAAGTGGTATGTGTGAGAGTGTGTATATGAACAATATCTGTTTTATGTAAAGATGTGGGCATAACTTTTTTTCTTTCTGCATCTTAAACCTTTTACCCTGCAAAGATTAAAAAAGGCTTGAGATACTCCGTTTTTTGGAAGTTCTTATTTGTTTTGGGATTTAGAATTAAAAAAAGGGCCTCTAAATCACAATTAGTAGTTTACTTCATTCCCTTTTGGAATCAGTATGAAATCCAATGTATAAACTGCTCTGATTATAATATATATTGAAGTGTAGAAAGCTATTCTCAGTATTTTTAATACAGGCAACCACTTTTTGCCCACATTACGTCCTCTTGCAGTTTTGATTTAGAGACTCTTCATTTTTCTTATCTATATGTGTAAGTTCTTGTCTTTCTTTTTCACATCTTAATGGATGTGAACATTTCTTGGTGAGCTGCTGTCATTGGAACTATGATGGGACTGCACTCTGCTCGTTGAGAAATCCTTCTGTACAAATTGAAATGAAGGAAACTAGGAAATTGTAATAAATCATAATCACTTTACAATTAAGAATAGGCATGAAAAGGAAGCTTCTTTTTCTGATAGAGGATCAACTAACGACCCCTTAGAGAGACCAAGTTATTAACATGCTAATGATTTTTTTTTATTATTCTGACCAAGTTGTAGCCAGCAAAAAATTGCCAGTAGTTGACATTCAAAAGAGTTTTTGAATTACTAAGTGGAAAATTGAAGGCAAATTGCTGTTTTATAGTAGAGTGGGTCTTTCATTGAATGTTATATACAATCACTGGTTTTTCTAAAAGGTATGTAGTGCGATATACTGCAGAAAATATTGTGCTAATATAAACATTATACCCTTTATTTGAATGTGTTTTATGGCAAGATGACTAATATTGTACTCTGTGGGTCATTTTAATATTGCTTTAAATCCACATACAAAGAGGAAGAGCAGTGAGAAGGATGAACAATGCAACCCAGACCTATGTCTCAGCTGACTCTTATTTTCTACTGAAAAAATAAGAAGGAATCTGAGGAATGAAGCAGCCAACCAAACTCTTGGTTGTAAGGCAACAGGGCAACTCATATCACATTTATATTTGCAAGATTGTTTGGTAACATACAGTTAAATAATAAAGTTTAGTCATCCTCTCTGATTTTTAACAGCTTTTTTTTTTTTTTTTTTCCTCCTCTAGATCTAATATTATTTGGGCTGACTTTATAATTTGAGGAAAGAACCTTCCTTGATTTTTGAATTGTTTTGGGAGTTACTAGTGGTAAACGTCCCCTTAGAGTTTGCGATATTTAAATCTGTAATGCCAAGGCAGAGGATGTGTCTGTCCTTGGAACTTCCTGCTAGAATAGTCTGTGTTCAGTAAGATGCATAGGAGTGTTGTGATTGCTAAGTGATGACACTGAAGAACTGTTGTTTACTGGGATATACTGGTTGTCTATAAAATTTGAATAATATGAGTTAAATTTCTTTTGATCCTTTTTGTCAGCCTCTTATAGGGTTAATATATTTTAATGAAATATCTTTATTCATTCAGAGCAAATTCATTTAAGACTTCTGTAATGAAATGGTAAAGCAAGAGAGTTGTGTTTCAATATGAAACAAGTACATCCAAAATTCACTAAGGTTTGTGAACCTGAACTAATATGCTTTCCCTGTCTTTTTTTTTTTTTTTTAAATTTGGAAAGAATTTGTAAATAAAATCAAAACTCTGAAGATATGAACCCATAGAAATTAAAGCTAGATGTATACTGGAGCCATGTAAACCCAACACTCCTGAGTTTGAACTTCTGAAGATGGTTGGTGTTCACCAGTTCTGAGGTTTTCCCCAAAATTCGGAGACATTCACATATCCAGTAAAATTTGATTGCTGAATTCTAGATGAAGAACTAAAAAAACTTGCAGAGAGGGTGAGCTTTTCGAAGAGCACCCTGCATCTCAGTCCTTGTTTCTGACCTGTATTTCTGCTTAAAAATAAATAAATCCGATACATCAGCTTCCTAGTCTGCGTTGATGTAAATCCATCTTTCTCTCTCTCTTTCCCTCTCCTCTCACCCTTCCCCAAGAGATTTTGACTTCATGCCAGTTCTGGGAAACCAGCACACTATCCTCTTCTGTAAGGTAACCATGTTTGAAACAGTATCTCTAGAAGCAAAAAATTGCTGTTTCTGTAGAAGATGGTGCTAAGCATAATGGTGGTATAGATTTATGGAGAGTTCAGACAACACATGCTGGAAATGCTACATACCAATACAATTAAGCCTAATTAAAACTCTTCATTATAGAAGAAACAATAAGCAATCATTTATAAAAATAAGTTTATGTTGACTGCCAAAATTAAATGAACATGTTAGGGGGAACTCCTGATTGTGTAGTTATTACTAGGAAGAGGGATTGTATGTTGGGGATGGTGTTGGCTTGTTTTTTGGTAAATGATATTGACAAAAGTGTAAGCTGACTTTAGTGTAGCATGGAAATGACTGAGATGAGGTAAGGGAATATTAATCTGCAAACCCATTTGCTCTTAGCTGTGTGCCCTGGGGTGTAATGGTGCATGGTGGGTAAGTGCATGGGCATAATACATCACTAGTCCTTTTACATGGCTAGCCACTTCTTTGTTCTGGTAGCACTTTCACTTTTTAGATGGTAAGAGCACGACCTTCATTGTTAGGATTACCTGAGCCAATGAAATCCTGATCTTAACTCTGGTGCCTGTGAAGTTCTTCATACTTTTTCTGCAGTTGTACAGGAAAGGGACAGTAGTCCCTCAGCTCAATTCAGAGGCAGGTGGTAAGAATTCAGAATAGGGTCAAGTGCATTCGAAACAGAAGATACAACACTTTCCTGGGTTTATTCACTGTAACAAAAAACAGAAAGATGGTGTAAAAGAAATAAACAGATGAGGGTAAAAATAACTATATAACTTTTGTCCATATTTCTCATGGAAAAATATTTCCTCTGAAATAACTATACTCTCTCTATCGTTCACCTACAACTAATTTCTCAGTTGTGTGATGCATCTTTTGAGGCATTTAAAGAATATCTACCTGCAGGCTACAACAGTCTGTCCCATGCTATTCTGGTATACTCATCTGAATACATTAGAACATAATACATCAATAAAATTAAAGAATAAAATACTATTCCAGCAATGCTTGGCACATGCTAGAGTATCAATAAATGTATTCCAAATCCCTTTAACAGATTCAGAAGAGATGCTGAATTGTTATCTGGTGAATATATTTGAATAAGTGTCTTAATCTAATAATTTCACATTTATGATGACTCGAAGCTTTATGCCACAAAATGGCCAAATACAATGTAATATTTTGAAAAGTCCATATAAACACTGAGTCACATTTGCATGTGTCCCTTATGTAATGAAGTTTTTATGATTTTTTTTATTTATATAGTGACTGCTTTTTAAGAAATTAAGAGTAATACCCATGCAAGTTGGACTAAAACAATAAAGAGAACTTACAAATTGCAGTCTCTGTTTTTGTTTTTAAACTCA
The DNA here is from genome assembly GCF_040182565.1 of Anser cygnoides. Taxonomy (NCBI): domain Eukaryota; kingdom Metazoa; phylum Chordata; class Aves; order Anseriformes; family Anatidae; genus Anser; species Anser cygnoides. The sequence continues at coordinate 40,225,108 of NC_089874.1, read as the reverse complement.
ATTTAGGCAGCATTTTGAAAATCTTATCCCTTTAGAAACAGTACAAAAACTACAACTATTCTGTCAAAACTTAAATAATGGCCTAAAGAATCCATTTCAGCATACATATACACCACACTAAATAACACTAGTCATAGCAATTATCCAGCGGTTTCTTGGGGATGACTACTGAAACTGAAGGGTAAGTCATCTTTTCAGACAGAAGAGTTTTCTGCTGTTGCTTATATTCAGTTTCTAAAATATGCTATATAAAATTAAGACACTAACCTCTATCTAAACATATATCTTTTGTGTTTGGGGACATTTCTGGGATGCGTTGTACTTCTTGGATACAAAACACTTGCCATAATCATGGGTTTACTTCTCATTTGTCTGGTATACTCATGGCATTTTTTACTAATGAATTCCCAAGTGATGGAAAATACTTCATACTTACCCTTTAAATAACAAACAAAAAGGGAACAGAAAACTATGAAATATACCATTGAACTTCTTTTCTTGCTAGGCATAGTATCATGATAACAAAAATACTTTGTCATTCAAATGAAAAAAAGTTATTTGTCTCTTTTTCTTAGGAATACAGTAATCTCTGAAAAATAAAGTTGGGTAGAAAAGGAAGAAAAGCAGAGCTGAGGGTGGCTGGAAGGGAAGGAGAGAAACTGTCTGTTAGTCTTGGGAGCTGTGCAAAGTTAGGTGCCTAGAAAGCATGAATTCAAGTTTAACCTCCTACTGCACTTGACAATTGCATGAATGACTAAAGTGTTTTTGTCCAGATGCAGACAGGAATTGTACAAGATTTATAGATAAAGTAAAAGGATTTCAACAAGATCACCCCTGACAGCACTGAGTGTTGTTCTGTAAGGTATTTTCCTCCAGGTACAAGTAATCAAGCAAATATAATAATGCACGTATTTATCCTTCTCAACTTCACTGTCATCTCCAGTGCTAAAATACTTTGATTATTTATAATATGTTCTGCATCTTAGTCTTATATTCTAAAAATGAATTTAATTTGAAGAGACTCCTGCTATTTTGTGACTTCAGAAAGGTTTTGTTTATGTCGTGTCTCTGTAGGTACTCTCTCCAACTCTCTCTCTGGGGTACATTTCCTTCAGTATACCTTGGGAAAATAAAATCTTTTTGTAATGGCAATGAGAGATCTTCAGGCTTCATGATAATATAATTCTAGATTCAATGTTCTTTTTCTGTTTCTAAACTTTGCCTTTTATGCTGATACAATATTTAACAAGTTACGAATATTTCTCAATAAGATAATTCCTCTTTAAAGAAAATATTTGTTCTGTGGAATGATTCAACTCTGTGTGGGGTGGGGGGGGGGGGGGGTTGTATCTTACTGCATGGAAGCAGTTTGGGCTGTTGGAGTAATTTGGGAGCACAAGGGGACGGGACCATTCCGAATCTTAATGTAAGTGGTCAGCTCCAGATGTGGCCATTTGATACAAGAAGCTAAGAGGAAAGGTCTTTTCAGATGGAGTATAAGTGTTCCAGGAATTAAGCTATCTTTGGGGTATATTGAGGAAGCTTATATAAGTGATTAGCAACACTGTGTTAGAACAAACAAATCAGTTTAGTGGAAACTAATGTAAAAGTAGGGTGGGGAAAAAAATATGAAAGCGAATGTGGAAAGAAACATGAGAAACTAGGGAGCTTTGGTGTGCTGCATAGCCAAGGATGTTATGCTCGTAATGTGTGTTCTGGCTGAGTTTAATGCAGAGTTGCTCATAGAGAAGAACTTGGAGATAAACTGAGTATCTGTAGGGAGAAAGCCCATGAGTCTGATAAGAAAACAAGCTTTGTCTTCAAGAGTTCCCTAAAGGTTAAATTTATCCTGCTCTTCTTTCCATTTTTCATTGCTGTAATCCTGAAGTGTAGTTAGTTCTAAGTTATGAATATCCCACAATTTAAAGTTATTACAATTAAAATGTACACTTAACCTTATCAAGCTAACATCTGTAATAGTAGGTTTTCTCAATTTGCTGTTATTTTTTTCTTTGCATTGATGAGCCATTTGTAGAGTGGGTTCTTGTTGCATGTGGTCAAGACTGAAAGGCCTTGTCTGCTGGCTCAGAAAAAAATGTGAGTAGTTATGGAGGTAGGTAATGTTATTAAGTGGCTGCCTCTAAGATCCTCTACTTCTTACTCCTGCAAATTAGCTGAGGCTAAACATTCAGATTTGAAGGAGCAACTCTACAAAGTCAGTGTGAGATGAAAGCTCAGAGATGGAGTAGCTTGGTTTTGTGCTGTTGTCTTCTGCAGCAATGCATCATGTATGATGATTAATTTTGTCAAGGTTGCTGAGTTGTGGGTGTGTATTATTAATTTTTTTTTTTTTTAAATCTCTTGTGTGAGGGAAAGACACCTGCAGGTAGGACAAAATGATCTTGGGTCATCACTTCTCATTGCTAATGCATTTCTTGACAAAATGCTCTATCAGGGGAAGAAACACCTGTTCTGTGTTCACAGGTGTGACAATACTGTAGCACTGCAAAACTTCCATCTAGGCATCTGGTTGCTTTCCTATGCTTCATACATTGCTGTTGGGGGAGAGGGGGAGTGGTACTCATGCTTCTGGTAGGTTTACTGTCAGAAAATCCACCAGCCTTCTGATGTCTCTTTTGATGGCTGAAAGGGTGACATGGCAACAGGAGTGAGTGGTAGCTGCTTTGTCTGCTGCCTTAAACCCATGACAATGTTGAACTTAAACTGTTGTTAGGTGATTGTGATATTGCTGTTTATGTGCTAGCTGTACTTATGAGCTGTAATATGAACACATTCTTGTACAGTATAAAATTTGAAAAGTGACTTAGTGTTGCTTGTGCTAGAGGACACAGAGGTCTTCACTCTTCTTTCTCATTAAAATTTCAATTGGGGTGAGAAAAGCTGAAAATATATTGCTGCTTTGCTTGTGAAAAATGTCATTTTTTGCTTTGCAGGAAAATTTCCAGTGATTTTAACCCAAAATGATATGTCTCAAATGACCCTATTGATTTAAGAAACCTAAAATCTATTTACATATTTCTATGTATATAGTGTTTATATATACATAAATACATATATTGAATTGAACTTTCCTGTTGTTTTTGAAATTTATCATATGCAAGGGTTGAAGTTATTTGGCAGGGCAGATACAAGTGTCTTTTTCTGTAGACAGCTTTAAGAAAAAGTCCTTGTAGTCTCGCTAGTGGTTGGTAGTCAACTTTTTTCCTAAAGAAAACAATTGCCTTCTCAATGGTTAGTTATTTATGTTTCATAGATCTTTGAATTCTTCAGGTCTTAAAAATGCCTATTTTAAAATAGCAAAGATAGAAGTCATACTGCATTACAAGGAGAAAAACAACCCTCCTTGTTACCTATTCCTGGGTAAAGAGTTTGAAACTAGAATAGACCGATTATTTTTGTTGTTGTCATTGTTATTTTTCTTTAATAAATGCAGATCACTTCAAAAAGTTCAATATAGCAAGAAATAACTAGTGTAAAGGATCACTGCCTTGGTTTATGTGTCTCATTGCAATAGAAGGCTGAGAATTTGCTGAAGCAGCAGTAGAGCAGTACTGTGAAATGAGGTTCAGTCAATGAAGAGCGATAAGTGCAGTGATCAATAATCAAGTGATTTGTGAACAGCAGCTGATGACTGTGAGTGTGCATTGGTTCCAGATGTGTATTGTAGGAACAAGGCATGCTGAAGTGGATGATACTGTTATACTGCAAGGTAAGCCATTCACATTTGCTTCCTGACAGTGAGTGTTGATTGCAAATGACATTACTGGGCCTGATTTAAATAATGACAAGTAAAAGAATGATGATTTTGTCTCAACTAGGGAAATGAGAGGTAGGACGGAGTAGTCTCTTATGTGCAGTGGCTTAGGGAAAGGTCACTTGTTCGGTTGATGGCTTTGCTTACGTGCAGTGTTTACTCTTCACATGCTTCTGTGACAAACAAAATGAAAAATGTGTGACAGATTTCAAATTAGAATGAGATACAAGTAAATCCATATGTATTGAGAAGTAAATTTTATATCCTGGTTGCCCATAGCTTGGCAATTTTCCTTATATTAAAAATTTTTCAGAGAAAAAACAAACTTGACAATATCAAAATTCACAGTAGTAGAAAATAGTAGTAGTAACTTGGCATGGTGATGGTTTTTTTGTTTGTTTGTTTTGTTTTTTGTTTCTTTACAAATTTTCTCAAGAAACTAAAACCAACTGATTGGTCAGATATTCATTAAATTAGTAGTAAATATATTGCAGCCTTGTGAATCATACAGTCAACACTGAAGTTTTAACTATTGTAATCTACACAGTTTTTCATCATTTATTGTTTCCCTTTTCTGATTAGAAGCCAGTCCTTCAAATCCCCTGTCATATAAGTAGCTCTTATTAATACAGGTAATTCCAGGAAAATTCCCTGAGACTGCTAGTTTGAAAAGTAGTGTGGGTCTAAATTAATAATGGAGACTAATTTCTATTCCTCTAGAGTAAATCTATATCAAACATTGAAAGGTGCTTCAAGTGTTCTTTAACTCAAGCTGTAAAAGATACCATAAATATAAAAAGTGACAGTTTCTATAATGCATAGCAAGAACAGCAGAAATTATGGTGACTGCTGAGATGCTGAAGTCACTGTATGAATTTCTAGGTAGGAGGAAAATGGTGATCTGATTCTGCTTGCAGCATTTTTATGCCAATGTAATGCCACTGCCTTCAGAGGCTGTCATCCCGACCTGCACTTCTGTAGGAGTGTGTTTATCTTGCTATTTTTTAATGGAAGGATCACCATATTACAAAGTTCTATTAGCTAAAGGTCACTACTACCCTTATATTTACCACTTCTCTACTTCTCTTAAAAAGCTTATTTAAACTGAAATCTAGTGCATATCCAGGGAGATGCAATTTATTAGATTATGACGTTAATTAGAGAAAACAATTCTGAAATAAGAAGTATTAAAAACTGAGACAAATATTTTGCAAAGTATCTAACCTTTTGTCATAAAATCATGTTTCAAAATAAGGTAATTCTGGAAATTTCATATTTCAGTATTCTTAAATGACCTCCAAAGTAAAAGAATATTTTATTGCAAATTTGAGCTACTATTTGGAAAAAATTAAATAGTTGAACAAGTCCCAGGGATTTTATAAACTTGTACTGATGTTTAATAGAGTTTATAAGCTTCTTCATCTGAATCAGCGTGGCTGAAGGAAGAAACTTCTTTTTAAGTCTTACAGAGCTTTAAATTCTGCCATGCATGACTTCTCAGAGGTTTCCAACAGCCTCAGCCTACCCAGACAGGTTGAGAGAGATTGCAGATGGCCAGCAGAGCCAGAGGAGACAGAAATAATTTACGGACTCAGCAGCAGTAGCTTTTGCAGATCAGTGGCTGAGCAAAGTGCTCAGGCTTCCCAAGATCAGCGGTTCTGGGTCTGCTATGAGCATCTGCTGCAGAGTGCAACAGGAGAAATTGCTGAGAAGGTCTCCCAGAGAAGGCTCGAAAACATCAAGTAGCCTGCTGTCCTGCTTTCTTACTCTGTGTGTGGTTATGCCCATGTTTATCATGATTCTTTCACAGAATCGTGTCTTCTAGAATTAAAAAAAAAAAAAAAAATCCAATTTGGTGGGGGTGTTATAGAGGTACTCATTGATGCTTTTTAATTATTAGCAACCCATAATATGTGGGGAAAAAAAAAGTGGAATCCTGAAGGCGGGAGTTCAAGACAGCTTTGCACATGAAAGACTTATAAGCATATATATGTTTTCTGAAACTGAAAAATACTTCCTATTTTTGACTTCTGTTTCCTATTTTACCAACAATAAGGCACTATCATTCATTAATGTGTTCTGTGAGCTTCTGGACCTCTCTGGTAATTTTCTACATTTTGAAAGACACTGCTGAATATCTTGTAAAATCAGCAATTTTATACTGGGGCTGATTTTTGCAAACGAAGTGAAACAACTGTCCCTGCACTACAGGGGAGGTGTTGGCTTTAAGTTTCTAGTTTGTTCATGTTTACCTGTACTTTCATATTTTTATTATTGAGCTGTATATGTCCAAGTTGGAAATAGGTAACATATTTCAGGGATCTTGGATCAATAAAAACTTACAGAAATAATTTCAAACCCTCCTTTTACATTTGCCTTAAAATATATTTTCATGTATGTAACTCATAAAATATATATAAACAAATCCTCCCTATAGTCCGCTACTCTCATTTTCCACACATAATTCAACAGAGGGAATTATAATCATAGGAGAGTAATGCAAGGAAAAAGCAGCATCTCCTTGCTCAGTAGGTCCTCTTAGGTCCTGGTATTTTATGATACATGTTCCTGGACATGGGACATCTGTCCAACCTATGGAATTATATCAGTCATACCTTGGAAACGCACTTGTATTCACTAATAGCGAGTCACCTAAACTTACCACCCCCCCCCCCCCCCCCCCCCCCAAAAAAAACACATCCGAATCTCTCTTTTCCGTAATTAGATTCCTTTTCCAGGTTTTTATTTCTGATGCATAAGCATTTATATAAATGCATTACATCTGGGTACTGTGATTAAAAGTTCATTAGAAATGTGACACAGACAGATAGGCTTTGTGCAAAAATAATTCCCCAGCTGCGTGTGTGATGCCCTGTGTTGGCCTTGTGCGGCTGTAACCTTAGCTGGTTCTGTAGGGCACTCCACGTCATCTTATGGAAATGTAAAAAGGTCCAGATCTCCCAGTTTGTCTTCAGATTCATCCCCAATACATATCAAGGATAGTCTAGTTTCTTAGATGTTTATCTCTGTCCCTAATATTGATGAAGACCTTAAGGTAAATGTGTAGCTGATGTGAAAGAACTTTATATCAGCTAAGAATACTTTACAGAAGACATTGGCTTTCAAGACACTACAAAGAGAATATACTTTTAAAGATAGAAACTCTACTTTTACACTTCTCAGATAAATAGCACAAAAATCTACCTCAAAAAACACATCCTGTAAATGGGCAGAGTTTCTGTCCCTGTTGCCATGAATGCTGTACTAAATGCATATATATATATATTTTTAAAGAGAATGCAATGGATAAAATAAAAATATTTTCCATGTATGCTTGCAAAAGCATCAGCTAACCTTTCCAAACAAAGCAGACATTCACTTTTATGTGTTTGCATTGCTTGGAAAATGATTTGCTCTCCATTAAACTCAACATTAAATGGCCCAGTGGGTGTAATGAAGCAATAAAAATAATAAAAAAAAAAACCTATACTTGAAAATGCTGCCAGAGCTACCTGAATGCTTTGATTGTTTTTCCAGATTATCTGTATGTTATAATTCTGTAAAATATAAATGATAATCTTCAAATATAAGCCCTGATTCCTTAGCCTTTATTAACACTGGTGTTTTTAAAAGTGCATTTACAGACAAAGGATATATATAATATTTTGTTTAATCTAGAGATTTCTTCCTAAGTGTGACTGACTGAAGTACTAAAATTTCTCTTGCTCTCTTTGATTTTCTTTGATGCCCTTTAATTCTTTTGGTTTAAAGGCCTCTAATTTAAAAAATATCCACACAACAGCTCCCTAAAACAAAAATATAACAAAAAGGGAGATCTGCTTCTCACTTTTGCTTGCTCTTGTATGGGGTAAGCATTCAGATTTCCTAAGGCTTGAGAAGGGTCTTTGAGTTGAAACTAAATAACTCTGGCAATCTTGAAATCTTGAGAAGTTATTTTGCAAACAAAAAGGACTTCTGAAGTTACTTTATATATATATAAATTTATATAAAAATAATAAATAATACATTTATATATATAATATATATATATATATAAAGTACAAAACACAAACCTCTGACATTACTCTTAACTTGAAGAGTCAAAACAACAACAACAACAACAACAAATTCTGAATTTTAATAATCTTTTGCTTGTGACCTTTAATTTCCTGTTTCCCAACATGACTAAATTTATTACTCGTTTATTCGTTATCTGACAGCTGCATTTTTATATGCATAAGGAGTATTGTAGGGAATGAAATGTCTCTATTAAAATGATCATTCTTTATTCTGAAATTTGTTTGGGGGGGGCTGTTTTTTATTTTTGTAGCAAAATATCTGGAGTTAATTCATGTCTGACTTGCATTTTATTTATTTTGTTTTCATAGATGTACTTTTATCAGCGCATTGTTGACATACTTAGAGAAGGAAAACAAAATATTTCTAAAGGGTTGTTTCTATCAACAAAATAAAAACAAACACTAACTGAAACTTAAGGACGTTTTCAAAATTACCTACTTGTTTACAAAGATAGTTAGTGTCTGTAACGTGTTCTTGAGAATAGAATTTACTTATATTCAAAAGTAAGTTGCTCATTATGCCCAAACATCTGTGCATATTCTCTCTTTCTGCTGAGATATAAATATTTGACTGGACATTTAGGTACTAGAAAAATTTGAGATCTTTAAAGTAGAATATAGCACTTAAAACATTATGTCATCCATGTGTCCAGCATGATTTCACATCAGGGAATTCATCCAGAGAGACTGAAAGAGGTAATTTTATCTATTAAATCAAAAACAATCCCAATACCTACAAAATTTCTGTAGTTCTGTAGACAGAGGTTCATTGTCTTCTTTTCCTTTTGCACATACTTTTTTTCACACCTGTCTCTGTACTCTGCTAAATGGTCTAATTTATGTGTTGTTCAGAGTTAATAACGTGAAAAATCTGTACTTCCCCCCCCATGAACTTTAAAATCTATTCTATTTATCTTGTCAGAAATAATGCTGAAACTAATGTTTTGTCCAGCAGAGGTTTGAGTTGCAGATCATTCCAGTTTAAGCTGCAGTCAGACTCTTCTGTCCTTTCTTTTTGATCCCGGCCAACTCAGTGCTGTTGACAGGAGTTTTGAAACTGGAAGTTGAATTAAAAAATGTGGAAATCAAGAATATGGGGGGGGGGGGGAAAAGCACCCTACTCTCCAGGATACATTAGCAATAAAAGATTGTTTGGTAGGCAGAAACTTTGTAGCTTCACTAGATATGCCTTTGAGCATTTTAACTGCTACCTTCTACACAGAGCCCATATGTGAGATACTGCTGCTGGAGAAGGAGGTGAGGCAGCACAAACACTTTACTTTACCTGCATGGGAAGAGACTCCCTGCAGTGTCTGGATTCCAGATGCATTGCTGAACCTGGGTCTTCATTTGTCCCTATTTTAGGCTGAAGTCTTTGTCTTCACAAGGACCATCTCTGAAAAAAAGACTGAGTAAAAACCAAATGAGGGAATTTCGTGGCTTGGCTCTGGCTGTAGAGATGTAAGTCACCACAGTAGCGCTTCTCAGCTTTTTAGAAGCTGATGTTTGCAAATTAATTACTTGGCCTTTAAATAGTTCCAAACCACCCAAAGTGCTCCATTATGTTAGCACAGGCTTGAGAAATAGATATGTATTACTAACTAATTGAATAACATATGGTGTTGATTAGTGCTTAGCTCTTTTTATAGAACTCAATTAAAAAAAATGACTGCAGTATATTTTGAGACTATGAGATGTCTGTTGGTTGCTTCTGGCATGAGGGAACTGCTGAACCAAGAAATGATGAACTTTTTCTGTTTAGTTCATCTATAAGTTCCTCTTAGAACTCGTAGTGCGCATGGCTATGACTGGAGATAGGCTGCAGTCTGTTAATTTGCTGCAGTATTGAAATGCAGCCTTTCCTGAAAGATTTAAGTGCTCTCCCGGCAAAACAAAACAAAAGCCTAGGCTTTTATTTTCTGCGCTATTGCTCAAGATATTTCAGATGGATAAAAACCTACTCTTCCAGGGTTCAGTTTGCAGAGATGCATTCCTTGGGAGGAGTCCCAAGACATAGACATTAAGGTATAAAGCCCTTCAAGCCCCAAATAACCTCTGTCTCCTTCCACCTCATGTTCCCTCCCTGCCACAAGCAATAAATGTACAGTGGAAAAACCTGCTTTTATCTCTTTCACTTGATGCAGCTTTTGCCCAAGAGATTCTTTTCCTCTTAAACTTTGCAAAAATCACCTGAGATGATGATGATTATGAATTCGTTATTACTCACAGAGATAATTGAAGTGGTATAACAGCTAGCAACAGTAATCAGGTTGGGAGGAGCAGGATGGATAAGGAGAAATAGCAAATGAGTAAACAAGGTGTTTCTGTCCCTGATGCATTTTTTTATTCTCTTAAGCTATCTACACTACTTTATTTTGTGTGAAATTTTTAAAGAGAAAATATAGTAAATTGAGATTTCAAATGCGATGAGAACAATATTAGACAGGGAGCAATGAGAAATACTGATTTCTATCCCCAGCTTTATCACTGACTGGTAATTTAGGTCTTGGGTGTGTGACCTGACAAACTCCTTCTCCTTTTTTAAAAGGTGCTAATGGTTGTTTTTGTAGTCTTAAAACTTAGTAGAGAAGTCTACCAACAGTGTCAAATTACTTAATTCATGTTTTCCAGATTTTCATATCACCTTTTGTTGTATCGTATTCTATTTTGTATTTAACTTTCATCTGAAAGACAACAAAATATGAAAAACTCAGAACAAAAACAGAACAAAACTGAAAAATCAATTATTTTAGAAAAGTCTTTCCAATCCCAGTAATTTCCTGTTGCCCAGTAACTCTTCCACTGAGATTATTCATCCATCCAGAGAAAACAGATGAGTTCTGCAGCATATTCTGAAGGTTACTTGGGTCATTTGGGAGGGACCTGTGTTTTAGATGGGCTGTGCTTTCACCATGAGTGCTCTTTCACCATTTTCCCATTGTTCATCTTTCTCTTTGTATGTTTGTAACTGCCACAGCAGTGATGTGTAGAATAGACTGTTCGTGACCTAAATCACTCTGGGCCCACAATCAGGAGTAAGTGCAGCCTTGATCTGAATCAGAAGATTGCAATGTCAGGACCACATCATTCAGTGATAATGAGAATGTAAGAAGCAAAAGCTACTTTATGTTCCTGTTTGTGAGCCTTCCCCCAGGCCATATATCTTTGTATAAAATAGGTGACAATATGTTAATTCTTAACTTCTCCCAAGAACAAGTTTCTAGAGCAAATTTTAGCATTTTATTCAATGAGCTCAACCTAGAGTTTGCAAAGGCACTGGCTTCTTGATAAAGGGGTCTTGGGCACCAGATGCAACAGTTATTTTTGAGTAACTGGTAAATAGGAAGACTATGGCTTACAGATAGAGTTTTGGGAAGGGTCACAGCATGTATATTGACTCCTAGTGTGGAAGAGGTTCTTAAATCTAAGAATTAAACTTAAAAATGACAGTATCTGACACAAAGGTCACCCTGCTACTGTGGCTGTCATCAAACAGTAACATCCTGTCCTCTAAAAGATCTAGCATCAAATGTATGATGTTTGAAAAGATGTGGAGATTGCAGATATTACCAGGGGGAAGGGAGAGGAGGTGTTCTGCAGTGTGCTGGTAACATTCCCCCATGACTTGAAAACTGACAAAGTGATAGTTAGAAAGAGGATCTTGGTGAGCGATCCCTCCTTCCCAATCTCTCTCTCCCCAACACGTTCTTTAAAAGCAGTTGTTCTTTGTTGTTAAACTTTGGCAGAGGAGTTACTGTTTCTCAAAAAGTAAAAAGAAATCAGGAGGATGTGTAAATGGTATAAAGGTTAGAAATGTATATCCTTTGGTTTAACCATGACTTCAACAAATACCACTAACATACATTTAAGTAGAGAAAGCTTCTTATAGGCTGTTTTCCTGAGAGTCAGTAGTACAGCCAAAGAAGTAGATCTGTTTTCAAAGAATCAGCTCCCATTGGTAATTTGGCTTAATTACTCAGGGTTTCTTATTACCTGCAGAAGTTCAGTCCTTTTAAAGTCTTGAAGAGGCTATTATGGCAGCTGTTGGGAAGAAGCCAAGGAGAGATTCTTTAGGATATACCATGTCATTAATCAATGGCAAGTGGTCAGCATTGAGTGTAACTTCCTTACCTGCACAGCAGTCTGCTAATAACATTCTTGCCCTGGGATCCATATACTCCATTGACCTCTTAAATGAACCTAATGTATTTGACTATTATGTACACATCCTGTCATAGTGATTTTGATAATTCTCTACTGACAAGGCAGTCCAGAAATGAAACAATCATTTGTAATACAAGTGGCAAAGTTTCCTTTCCATATGCTTGAATAGAAAGTGTGTTTTCATATTGCAGTTAAGAAGGTAAGGATAGTTTAATGGGAAGGATATGATTTCTAATCCCTTACATCCAAGCACATTTCAGAAATCTCCAGGCAGTAGCTATGTTAGCTAAACCAGCAAACACCACAAATTGTAGTTGTGTTGGTTTTCCACAAGGGACAGTTTTCTACTTCACAAAGCTGTAATGTCATGCAAAGTTCATTTTACTGGTAAGCATCGTTGAGCCAAAATTGAGTTCAGAGCTCCAGGGAAAATAAATATAAGCATTTATCTGCAGTGCTATTTAAATTGGTTTGAAATTTTGAGTTCTTGTTTACCTTGCTCATTCATTCTAGTTCACTGCTCGCCCCTGTAAGGCTCCTAAAGGTTGAGAAGTTAGCTTTATGTTAGGGGTGGTGGGAGTGCCAGAAGTTATCTGCAAAACTTAGGACTGGTTATGTAGTATGTAACCAGTACAGTCAAGATAAACTCTATACTGTAACGGCAGGGAAAGAGGGTTTAACTTAACCCCTATCAATTTCTACATAAGATCAACATTTAAACCAATAAAAGATGGATAGCAATTAAAAACAGTTGTAAAGTTAAGATTTTAATGTTTTCTTCTAACCATAGTCCATATAACTTCTCAACACAATAACTAAGCATTCTGTTCCTCACTCTTCCAATCAAAATTTATTCCTAAACATTTCACTTCATGAAATAAAGTATATAATGATAAACATACTTATGCAGGCATGAAATGAAAGTCTATGTGCTCCTCTGCAAGAATTGGTCTGCATTTATGGAAATTCTGGTGGATCAACCTTACCTTTTTTTTTTTTTTTTTCCAAATATTGGTTGAGTGACAAGTTGTATTTTAAAAGTGTATCAGCAAATTATACTTAGTTTCTATCTTGTCCTTCTCTAACCTTTGCTATTTGTATTTCTTTGTCCTTTCAGGAATACAGCGTAAGAAGAAATCAGAATATTTTAATTCTAAACTGCTTTTTTTTTTTTTTTCCCTCCAGATTTTCTTGTCTTCATGTTTGGAAATGTTTTGCTCAAACCGCTTGTGTCCAATCAACATCCCATATACTGCTATGTTGTGCTGGCTTACACCATCAGCTCGAGTCATTTGCACATGTATAATATTTTTCCTTAGTTCTTTAGTAATGCTATTACCTATGCAGCAGCCACTGTGTTAATGAAATACTGGTAAAATGTAGCATAACAACGTGTATTCCTGAAACTCTTGTTTTCCTAAATGTCATCTAGTCTGTGGTTATAATTTTTTCCCTTCTTCCTCCAGATTTAAGAGGGAGATGGCAGCGTGAAAATGTATTACAGCTGTAGTGCCATCATGGGTTTTTAATGAAAGCACAAATCAAATGGTAGATGTTTGAATCATTTATTTCAAAGGTGTATTTTCCCTTGTTATTTAATTGTGCCTTAATCTAGTGTACGTTTTATAATTTCTTGTTCTGGGATGAGATTATAATGCAAGGCAGAAGTATTCTATATTTTAAAAATAAGGCTCTCATAGATTAACCTGTGTTGATTGGAATATTAAAGTGAAGTTATAACATGCTAATATGATTTACTAGGCTGCCTGCTAATCTATGTTAATGTTTCAAAAGGAATTAGGTATGTGTACAAATAGTGTACAATGTTTGTTTAATGTGCTAGATTATGTTTATTTAGAGTTTTACGTCTTGGTTAGAAGATCTGTTTTATTATAGTAATCTCATACCTATATGACAAACACTATAAGACTAGAGATATATTGTAATTTTAAATTCATACTGCTCTCTAGTGGGGGATGCTTTCAATGCAAAAAGATGATGTATATTAATGTACAGCAGGTATATAAACTGGAATTTCTGGAAAGTTATTTAGAACAATTCTTTAAAATTAGTGCTCTCATGTTAATATTTTAATCCTTGTAACACTTTGAAAAAAGGACTGAATTTCTTAATTTAAAAATATTTTAAAGGGATAAACTGTTCACTCTTCTTGGACTGAACAATATCTCCAGAAGGCTGAGAGGTTGATGGATTATTGCTGCTTCCTCAGGAGAAATCTCCTTCTTCCGTTAGGAGAAATATGTTGTAGATCTGCTGTAGGAAAATCTCAGGTTTTCTCCTAAGCTTTCATAATCTCATAAATTCTTAAGTGATGGTTGTGGTTTGTCTATGACAGTTAATATCATCACTGTTGATATAATAGGCTTCATTTAATAAATTACTACTACTTTGCTATTTTTCTTTGGAATTTATTGTTTAGCCTCCTTTCTCATCTCTTGTTTTAGGCAGCTAAAATGCTAGGTAACAGAGTCAGCTATGCACAAAAGCAGAAATAATAATACTGACTGAGCTGTTTTTAAATTACAGCAGATGCAGAGCTCTTCTCAGAACTTGGTCAGTATTATTTATAACCCTATCGTCTTGTTAAATGAAATTGAGTTTAGTTAGCAAAAAAGAACATGATACTAATTAAATTTATTAAAATATGAAAACTCAGATTGAAACTGTTTTTGATATTAATAGCTTTTAGTCTTGTATCTTTAGATAGGTTTATCTCTATGATTTGATTTTAGTGCAGTAAGTGTGTTTTCATTTTTCAGAGGACCAACAAAATGTTTATTTAACTGGTTGCTAATCACATGAAATTTCTAATACTTGAAGTCCTCTCAAGAATGACTTGCAGTATTATGGTGCAATCAGACAGATTCAAAGTTTTTTTTTAGACTTATTTTTTAGATGCTGAATCTTGTCTTGATCTGGTTTTAAAGGCATCTGTAGACCATTTTCTTGTGTTGCTGCAATGAAGTTTTTTGATCTCTAGGTTGACTAATTTGTCAGTTAGAGACCAAATAGTGTTGTATTTAAGACTGCAGTGATTTTGTCATTCAAAATACAGATTAGATTCTTTGGCTAGATCTTCATTTATTCATTAAGTCTGGGAGAACAAAGCAGTTTAAAGATTTATGTGCTATATAAAGGTCTCATCAAGATGCTAAGTTGGTATAGCATTTTGTACTCCTTTAATAGTAAATAAGGTTTGCAGCGCACAGAGCACTTCTTCATCTATATTGTTTCTGCTCACCTTTAATCATAGAAGCTCATGTTTACATTGGCTTCACTTTAAGTTCTGCAGGTGAGATTTTCTTCTCATTTCTGTAGTTACAGTTTGGTATTAGCTGGATCTAAATTCTCCAGTTAATCCTTAATTTGTAATGCTAGAAAGTTAAGAAAGTAATAGAGCATGATTATTATTTGCCTTTGGACTCTTTGAACCAGACAAGTTAAAATGTTATAAGAATTTGGCTTGAAAACATCACAGGAAGTGGAGAGGGAACGTCTAGGGCTTGCGAAATACCTGAGCTAATTAATAAATTCAAGGACAAGGTATGTGCAATTATTTAACTAAAAGGTAGGGCTTTTATTTTATTTTCTTCTTCTATTAATTAGACATTATTAAAATATATAAATATGGGGACTCTTCCCCTCTTTTTTTTTTTTTTTTGGCAACTTGAAAAATGCATCTTGCATTTCTAAGTGCTAAAACTTAAAAACGTGAACTGCTTAGTGAAGTGCAGTATTTGAGTGTAGGATTATATATAATGAACATAACCATAGGTTGTCATCCACACAGTTTAACTGCCCTATTTTATAGTTTATATGAAAATATTAAACTAAGGACTTAATCCTAGATATGAGTATAAAATATTTCTGCTATCATAGCTCTTTGAATTTCTGTGGTGGGTTTTCCTTGGCTGGCTCCCCGATCCCCACTTAGCTGCTCATTCATTCCCTGTCCTCACCAGGACAAGGAGAGAAAGTAAGATGCAAAACTTTACTGTCGAGGTAAAGACAGGGATATCACTTACCAGTTACTCTCACAGGTTAAATAAACTTGAGTTGGTGAAAATTAGATTAATTTATTGCTGATTAAAGTTGAGTAGGATGGTGAGAAATTAAGACAAAAAAATTAAACACCTTCTCCCCTCTCCTCTTCCCCTCTTTTCCCACTGCTTCAGTCCTCCATTCCCACCTCTTCTACCTCCTCCCTGCTGCCCCCTGGCACCGAGCAGCACAGGGGGCTGGGAAGTGGGGGTTGTGGTCATTTAGATTCTAACACTTTGCCTCTGCTGCTACTTGTTCCTTACACTCCTTTCCCTCTCCAGTGCGGGGTCTCTCCCATGGGGTACAGTCCTTCATGAACTGATCCAACATGGGTCCTTCCCATGGGCTGCAGCTCTTCAAGAACTGCTCCAGCATGGGCCTATGCCATGTGGTCTATCCTTCAGGGGGAGACTGCTCAAGCATGGGTCCCTTATTGGTCTGCAGCTCCCACCAAATCATCTGCCTCTGTGGGGGCTCTTCTCCACAGGCCACCTTTCCTACAGGAACCTGCTCCTTCATGGGCTCTCCACAGATTGCATCTTCCTTCAGGTCACATCCACATGCTGTGATTTGGGGTCCTGCATGGGCTGCAGTGTGGAGATCTGCTCTGACTTGGTACACCGCAGGCAGCAGGGGGACACCTTGCTTCACGATTGTCTCCACAGGCAAATCTCTGTTCCAGTGCTTGGAACGCCTCTTCCCTCTCCTGCTTCACTGACCTTGGTGTCTGCAAGACCGTTTCATACATTTTTCTCACTGTTCTCTCTTACAGGTGCTGAATAGTGTTTTTGACCTTTCTTAAATATGTTTTCCCAGAGGCGTTATGCCACTGGCTGGTGGGCTGAGCTTTGGCCAGCGCTGGGTCTGTTTTGGATCCCATCAGAACTGGCTCAGTGTGACATAGGGAAGCCCTCATTCTCTGCACAGAGGCCACCCCTGCAGTGTCCACTACCAAAACCCTGCTGTGTAAAAGCAATTGAATTTCCCACCGAAGATGATAGCTAAGATGTGAGCTTCACCTAGACTTTGCTGAGGAAATTTCTATCTATCTATATAAGGTTAACTTTTCATAAGATAATTCTCAAATACAACAAACTATTTTAGGGTTAAGATAAAAATAACTAAACACCTCTGGGAGAGTTTGGTCCCAGTGACAGATTTAATAGTACCCCTAAATGTCTAAAGACATTCATCTGAATAGCTGTGAAGTTACTCAAGTTACATAGCAGAACTAAAAAACATCAACAAAAGGTAAAATATGTGAATGGTAATTTAGTATTAAAATAAGAGAATACAAAGAATAATTTTCAGCATTTTACTAGTCTACAGATGTAGAATTCCCGTGTATATTACTTTGCATTACTCATCAATTTTCTCTGTTATGTTCTTTCTACCCAGAAAATATGAAGAAGCCCTGGAGCCCTGACTTACCAGCTGATAACCACTCGTACAATTCAGATTTCACATCCATCCCAGGCAGAGAAAATGAGAAAGAATTAGCACCCGATGGCACTGAAGAAAAGAAGGAGAGAGAAAAGAAACAGACCAATTTCACTTTGTGCAATGTTTGTAACATTCAGCTGAACTCTGCTGCTCAGGCACAAATCCACTACAATGGCAAATCCCATCAGAAGAGGTTAAAACAGCTCAGCAATGGAAATCTCAAAAGTGATAATGGTGAGCGTTAATATATATTTGTACAACTTTTGCCTTGTGTAAGCTGTATGGCTTTGGCTGTTTAGTACATATAGGACTGGATGTGGACAGTTAAATATGCTTTTTGCAAAATTAACGTTGTGCTTACAAATACCAAATTTAAAATATCCATGATCTCATTATTCTTCAGTGTTATATAGCCTTCTATTGCATTCTTGGGGCAGGAAGAATTAGATTAGATGCAAGAAAGCTGGTGAATCGGGTATGCAGTGCTAAGTCTTAAATATTAAATTTTTAGTGGATTGAATACATCTCTTAATAAACTTTCAAAGATTTATTTATTTATTTATTTTTTTAAAACAGGTCTCAAACAAAACTTTAAGGACTACTTTTAGCAGAATAGATTTAGTTATGCCCTTGCGATCTTGTACCACAGAGAACCTTGGTTCATTGTGTATAGCATTGTCAGTAAACATTGTTATTGGTGTTGAGCTGAGAAATGCAGCAATGTGCATAATGTCAATATATAAGAGCAAACATTTCTTTTGTTCAGCCAAATCCTTTGATGTTAATGCAGAGAATCTCAGTTGCTTCAGAGTACTTGGTGTCATCCCTAACATGAACGCCTGGCAAATAGCTGAAGGGTATACTGTCTGTGTTGTTCCAAGTGTTTTGATTTTATATTTTGTTTACGTGATGGTGTTGGTTCAGATTCTTTGTCATTCCATTTGCATTTTGATGGTTTTCAGCATAATCCATGATATTTCACATTCACAGTCCGCTAGAAAGGTTACTCTTGGTAGGGGTGTTTTGGCTTTTAATTGATTTAAAGCAGTTACAAAATAAATTGGAAAAAAATACATTACACAAAACAAATACATTCCCTAAGGCATTTCATTTTAGTTTTGTCATTCAGGTTTCAACCCATAGTTAGCATAAATCTGTTCAACCCATGTCTAGCATAAATCTGTTTAAAGATCAGAGTTGAAGTCCAAAGGAGGTGGAACAAAGATTGTTTTTGTTTTAATCTGTTTCATTGATGGCTTTGGGAAAAATATGTTGTGGTAAGTGGCATGTTTTCCTATCATCAGAGTGAGTTGTGTGCCTCAAAAAAAAAAATCATGCCTGGGGCTTTATGTACAGAAATATATCAGATTACGTGGTCCCTGACAAGAAAAAATAGATTACTATGTTATAATTTTAGTTCTCAATTTCATAACTTGTAATGCTTAACTTTACTGTAGTATGGGTAGATTTGCACTGTTTTGGTCTGTTTCTATGCACCATGTCATAGAAATGAAGGCTTTAATAGGATGTATTTAGGATTTACAGACCTTTTCTTCGGACCTACACAAACATTCTTTAACATTTTTTTCCATTAATTACTTCCTGCCCATTTGTAGAAGCATATGCTGAGCACTAATCCTCAATAGGGTTTAAGAGGTATTTTAATATTGTCTCTGCTTTGTCCTGGTTTTAGGAGTATGAGAACCTGTTGGGAATAATATGGGTATGTTGACGAAGTATGTTGGATGTGGGTGCTTTGCTGTGTATAGGATGTTGCTCGTTTCCTTAAAACAAACCAATAAAACAAAAACAAATAAACAAACAAAAACATCACACTGAATAACACAAATAATTTTACCTTTAAGTGGCAGGTCTGTAGAGTACAACGTTTAGTACCGTTCATAGTTCAGGCTTAGGAAGAATACCACTAACATTAATAGGAGCTGTGTGAGTGCTTAAAGATTGATTTCCTAGATGATTAAAAGTGGAATGTGGTTATCCACAAATGCATTCTTTCTAAAAACAAATAAGTACATTCTAATGCTATTACTGTCTTCAGTTAAGGTAAAATTGTGTTATCTTTGTTATTAGAACAACAATTTTGGTAGTGACAAAGTGTTGTTTTTCTGCAGTTCATTTTTCTGCTTTATTCCATGGCAAAAAAATAATTAGTAATTAAGCAATACTGAAATTAGTGTCAAAGTGTTTCAGTCATGCATCAACATTTATATTCTAGGGAGTATCAAAGCAGTAGCATATCAGTATGTTTCTTATTTCCTCCTTAAAATGTATCTGTACCTCATGTATGACTGGATCCATTTGTAATCAGAACATAACTGACTGTCTAGCTCTTTGTTTCAAAATGCAGTAATTTCTGGGGGGTTGCTGAAAAGATGACTCTCCAAACCTGGCAAATCTTTGAGTATCACCAAAAGTAGCGCTGCACTGGGAGAAGAACATAGCAAAGAGCGTAAGGAAGTAATTTTCCCATATCACCACACTTTGAGATTTCATATTCTTTAAACTGAAAATTACAAGTGAAATAGAGACCAATATGATATATTTCTTCCTAGAACTGAATGTATGAACTGAAAAATTAGAACTGAATATTTGACCTGAACAGCCCATAATTTTAAGAGAGATGCACTGCTTGAGATCCCTTTCCTAAATCAAGTAGAAATCAGGACCTGACAGGCCTTCCACAATAATAGGCTTTGTCAAAACTGGTATACTTGAAATATGAGCAATATTTTTCAGATGAATTATTGTTTTGTTGATGAGACCCCAGCAAGCTTGAGTGACATGACTGTGTCTGAAAAAATTATCACTTGACCCTTTCAGTTTATTATATGTACACAAATGAAGCTTTTTGAAGGTCACTGATGTAACTAAAGTATCTGTTAAAAGATGCACAATACTGTTTATTCAATATGTGTCAATAGGTTGCTTTATTTATGAGAATGGCGTTTCTTGTGTAGGAGTGTTATTGTCATAGAAGACAGCTGTTATGCTCAGTGTTCAGGTTGCTGGTCTAATCACTTGAGACTAAATTCTGCTGTAAATTGAAACATTTGCTTTATGAGATTGTTTTCTAAAACTTCATCATCAGTGATTTCTCAGTGTATGTATACTGTGATTAGCTCTGGGGCCCCTAGCACAATAAGGACATGGATGTATCCCAGAGGAGGGCCACAGGGATGATCGAAGGGCTGGAGCACCTCTCCAAAGACAGGCTGAGGGAGTTGGGATTGTTCAGCCTGGAGAAGAGAAGCATCCGGGGAGACCTTATAGCGGCCTTCCAGTACTTAAGGGGGGCCTGTGGGAAAGCTGGGGAGAGACTCTTTGTCAGGGGGTGTAGTGATAATGTCTCTTCTAACCCAAACCATTCTGTGATATCTCATGTTGAGCGACAGAGTGAAGTGTTTACACGATGCACAAGAAAGCCCCATTTCCAAGTACAGTGATCATGGACTGTACTATGGGTTGTATGTGACTTAGCAAAGGTTTGTGCTCTCTGAGGTAGTTCTCTATGTGAAAAGGCTAGAAAAAAAGTGTTGAAGCGTGACTGTTCCATGTTTTTTTTTTCATCTCTGAGTTATTCCCACAAAGGTGGGTTTTCGTGTTTTTATATCATGAGGGGTAACAGAAATGGAGGATTAATTTATATGAAGCAACAGCCCATGTATTGTTCCCAAACACTTTGCAATGGACTGAATGAAGGTAGGATTCAACTGTATTAGTGTTTGACTGTAATTAAAGCTATCATGTTATAATCATCATCTTCGAACTGTGAGGAGTAGCTTTTATCTGTTGGACATAAATGACAGAACATGTTAACAATGCACTTGAATATCTCTGTGTAATTTCATAAGGTAAATTGCTTAAGCAAAAGTCTATTAACCTCTGCAAATATACAATTAATAAATAATGTGCATCATGGGGATAAAAGCAGCATCAATTTGCTGCTCACTAGTATTGGTACTGAATTTGAAAAACTCAACAGATATAGTCTAAAAAGTTTGCTAGTGGTTTATTTGTCAGCTTGGCACATTTGCTATTTGAGACCCACTTAGTGTCTTCCTGCAGCAATGCAGCCTCAGAACAGCACATTTAGAAGAGTCACAAAAATGATGTGGTGTAGTCGTGGAGACGCAATGTTTCTTGTGGCATTGATCTGAGTACAGTGATCTGAGATGGCTTACCAGGGTATGGTGAGATCTCAGCACTTCTGTTCCTGAACTCTGTGTATTTGGGAGTAACACAATTTTGTGTGTGATTCTTCCTCTTAATAATTGCCTTTCATGTCACTTAAAAATACTTCTCACACTTTCTTCATTACACTCTGTAATATATTCCTTTTTCCTGATCTTTTTTTTTTTTTTTTTTGCCTGTCAGTTCTCCTATATGCAGTGACAAGGTGGCATACAAATTGGTGGAAATTTTGAGTAAATTTTGGGATTAAAAAGGGGTAAAATGAATTTCCAGCCTGGTCCACTGAAATTACTTTACTTCTTACAAAGCCAGCCTTGACATTGTGGAAGAAGGTGAGCTTTTTGTGAAATAGTTTATCCTCACCAGAAGGAGTAAGAGTCAGGGTCCTACTGATAGGGTGGAAAATTAACTGTTGATGCAAATGTATAGCAGTACCAGTGAGAAAGGTGATATTACCAAAAATTAATGCAAACTGTAATTTTCTCTGTGCTTTCTGTACTGTAAATTGCTGAATCATAATGAGTGAATGGGGCATGGTTAGGACGAAAACTGAAACTGCTTTCCTCTGAAATACTTTACTTTAGATAACAAATGGAAAAATACTGAAAAAGATGAGAAATGCTACAAAATTCATAGAACTCCCTTCACTTTAAAAAAAAAAAAGATTTCTGAAACATTATTCTTTTGAAACACAGAGTCATTTAGTTTAGTGGGATATTTGGTGGTAATTTCTTTACCTATCTCTGTGGTTATTTACTCTCTGAATTCATAACCTGGACAAGTGATTATACAGTTTAGCAAGTTTTATTTAATTTCTCTTAAACTAAAGCTGCCTTCAACTTTTATTTCAGTGAAATTTCATCTTAGCAGAATTTCCTTTTACTGTAAGAACAGTGAGTGCATGAAAGAAAGGCAAAAGATCAGATTAAATAAAAATTAAGTATTTTTTATCCTTTACTTTACATGTACATGTATCATGTATCCCTTATTTTACTTTGCAAAAATCAAATCTCTTAATTCAGCACTAAATATTACTTAGGAATGAATAACAGTTTGATTTTTATAGTTGTGCTATTATATACCCTGAGAGTAAAATCTTTTTCTCATACCTTTTTTCAACCACATTCAGTGGTTGAATATAGTTTCACCACAGCAACTTTTGAGATGATAATTCCATAATATCTACTCAGTAAATATTTACATAATGGTTAAAGAAAATTACTAATTTTTTTTTTTTTTTGTCCAAATCCTGACTTTTTACAGTCCTGAGGTAGGAAATCCAGAAGATTCATCTGAACCACTTGCAGAGTCTCCTTTCTAACATTTCTCTAGTTCTTTGCTAGATCTTTTCTAGGTCTGTGTTGCTCCTACCCTTTGCATCTCTTCTGTCACTTTTTTGATCATGAAAACTGGCAGCTTTGGGGAAGACATAATCTTACTTTATTTAAGGTGGTAAACTACCACGCTACAGCTTTCAGGCAAATGATGTTGCCTCTGCTTTTCATTGCCTTTGTCTTCCTTTCAGAGAATAAGGTTGAGTAGGGCAGTGAGGAATGGAGGAAATCATCAGATAAATTATATTGTCCTTCAGAGGAGGTGACTTTCTGCTAACTTCCTGGGAAACAAGTATTGTCAGATCAATTTGAGATGTCACTGGAAATCATGTCTCTAGCAATGACAAGTTCTTCTTAAGGTAAAGCAAGAAGTTGTACCATAACCAACTATTTTACTGTTCTGCGGTTACAAACTCTTTCTTTATATTATGTTCTGATGCAGGGCCTCATGGCCAGTTATCCAATATGAGTTGACCTCGGGTTTAAAGCCTCTAGTCTGTGGATCACAGATGCCAGTATTCTGTAAAGAAGCACAGGAAGCTCCTCCTGGGTATTAGATAACACCTCCCAAATGTCAAAGCTAGAAATCTCTGGACAAGTAAGATTAGCTGAGGGCAGCGCAAAGTAACATCCACTGCTCCCAGATGCAAATCTTTCTACTTATTCTGATGCACTTGTCTGTTTTCACCATATTCCTATTCCAGTTAATGACACATTAATATAGTCTTCTGCCTTAAAAGTACTTTTGCAAACAAGATATGCTTTTATAGCACTACCTGTGTTTGCAGATTTTTTCATTTGTTTGTTTAATTCTGAAATGCAATATCTCACCAGGTATGACATCATAGTTCATCACAACAGTTGCCATGTGATAAAATGTTGTATCATTGAACAAATTCAGTTTAAGAAAGAGTCAGCTCATACCCACCACAAATGTGATGTTTGTTTTTCCCTTTATAAGCCGAGAAGGATCCACATGGCTTTGTGAGTATCCAGAAAATGGTGGATGGAAATTATAGAAAAACTGTTTGTGTATGTGCAAATAGCCGTAGGTAGCAGTTAGCTGTTTCAATTAAATACAGAGAGATATTACTAAATTGTAATATAGACTGATCATAAGTAGACTCTAGCATTATCTCAAGTTGTGGGCAGACTGTGGAGAGTTTCACCACTGCACTTGGAATAGCTTCAGTAATGCCAAATGCAACATTTATTCTAGCAATCCCTCAAACATCTTTTTGGATTGGGGAGAAATTCATGAGGAGAATTGAGGAGAAATTCATGGTAATTAAAGAATTCCTCATGTGCATGGCTAGTGTATCTGGTAACTGTTCCACTGAATATCATGACAAAATACAATATCTATATTTCATATATATATATATATATAGGAGACCTCAAAACAACAGAATTGACATTATTAACTGTGAGTAACTATGCTTACCTAAAAATTCTTCAGAGAAGTAGAAATTGATTGCTAAATGTTTAAAGTATTTTTGAGGTTTCTTGTTGTTCTTCAAGTACACTGAAGAATGTGTTTATGTCCTTTGTTGAAGTATGACCTCAGCTGATAAATTCCTTTCTTTTCTACCATCCAGGGTTACAACTGAATAAAACCTGCTGTGACAGTTTGTTATGAATCAATCCATTTAAGGTATACAAAGAATCTCAACTGATGAGAATGTCTGCCCAGGGTCTAAACAATTTCACAACTACAGATTTGAACAAGTTACAAACTGGGGTTGTTTCTGGTTTTCTGTGTGGATATAAGACTGCACAGAATCTCTTTTAATATCCCCACGTGTATAGTGTGCCCTGTTCTTGGGTACCATCTCCAAAGCAAGATGCTTAGCAAGTTGTCTCTGTCCATAAGACTGTTTATTGGATTGTCCATGAGAACTCTGGTGTCAGACAGCTGACACAAGTTCCTCGGTAGCCCCTTACTTTGCTGGCTGCTAGCAGTCAGAAACCCTACCCAGATTTGCTATGATAAAACACTGAGAGTTGAAGTACTTTAATGGTGTTTTCAACAGCACAAAACGGTTGCTGCTGTACGTAGGTTATGGGATGAAAATCATGGAAACGATTCTTCATCCATTGTGCATCTATTTGCTACATTCTACCATACTCTGTTCTAACTCTGTATGTTTCCAACATTGTTCCCAGCACTGTTGGTTCATTCCTTTTAGACATTCATGACCCTACATCCTCAGGACTTTATGTTACTCCTAGCTGTACAATACCTTTTCTTCTATGTTGTAAAATAACTGCCATTTTAGTTCTCAAATCTGTGCTTAAAATATGTTTGCCAAAAGCAGGAAAGCAACTGTCATCTTGTTCTCTTTGCACAGCCACGTAAGATCAACATAGCCTCTTTTTAATCTTTTTTCTTCAATTTATTTATTCATTTTGCTATATAGTTTCATGTTAGATCCTGCCATACACATTTTTTGTCTGAACTGCTTTGTCCTTCTTAAAGTCAGTGCTGTTTTAGCTAAGTGTTGTATTAATTTGTTTTGTGCTGTAGCAGGAATACCAATAAGCAATAATCAGCTGTAAAAGGATCAGTTAATCCAGGAACAATCTTCCTGGTCCATTTGTGCTGTTTCTGAACTGTGCTGAGACACTGGTCTGCCATTCTTTAATTCTTCCTGAGTGTGGCACCAGTCTCACTTCTGAGAATACTGGCATTTGATCTCTACTTGCTTGTACAGCTAACAAACTGTTGAAACCTGTTTTGCAGGATCTCCATTTACTTCTGCTTATATCACTAGGTCCAATATAGATTATGATGACCATGGCTTTCTTCCAGACCTTCTCAGTAACTTGTCTTCTTTTAATATGATTTTTTTTTTTCCTGCACTGGCGTCTGGTAGGCAACAAATCTTCTATGAGTCATGACAACACACTAAACTTATCAACATTTCCTGGTATTAGACTCCTCAGAACTAGCTTTTCCCATATTCATTTTTCTCTATGCAAATATAAATATATATTCATCACTGAGACTGTAGAAGTATAATTTTGTACTTCTCATGTGTCCCTCATTTTGTAAATTTTTTAGGCTATAGCACAGTTTAAGCAGAATTTTAGAGCTTTATCTAATATGACTAGAAGAAAAATAAAGCATATTGTGTGACATACATTTCACTAATGTTGACTTTTTCTTATTTATGACCTTTCATTCCTCTAATTCAAAATACATTGTCTTCTTGATAGTCAGTTGTGTCCTTGATTATTATTTTTTTTTAATCCTCTGACGTGCTTCACAGTAGAAGAAAATACATCTCAAGATCAGAGTTTTAAAGCCAGTTCCAAGTACAACAATTACAAACTCTTGTCAAGTTCAAGAGAATGAAGCATGTTCCTCACTCTGTTGAGGAACTTAGTGTTAGCACATATTTATGGCATTTCAGTTTACGTCATGAAGAAAGCACTAATTCTAATCTACAGTTCACACTGCTACTGTGGGAGTTAATCTGTATAGTGTGAGAAACACAGAAAAGATAATGCTTATAGGTTAGCCTGGCTGGAGTGCCAACATTGCAGATATATAAACATTGTCAAGATTTTTCCTTCCATTTTTTCATACATGAAATCAGGGAGATGGGAAAGATACACTTCTTGTAAGCAACAGAAAATAGCAGCAAACTTCATAAATTAATTCTTTGTTCTGTAATCAAAATTAAAGTTCATACAGTTCTTCTCTAGATAGTTCATTTCAGAGTAGGATGCCTTTAAATGAAAGCCTCGCTAATAGGGATAGTATATAATTTGTTGTATGGAATATAATGTGCAAGTGTCTTTTTTTTACTTTTTTTTTTTGTGGAGTGTTGCTTTTTGCATGCTTTAGCAGCATAATTTTTATTAAACTAGAAACCAAAATAAGACAGTCTCCCTTTGCACTGGATAAGATGGTGTTGTAGAGGGAGAAAGAACAACAGTAATTTTGTGATCAAACATTCTGCAAACTTTAAAGCAATTTCATCGGACAGGTAAAGCTAGGTACCAGGAAAGTAAAGTTGGAAATGTTAAAATCACTCACCTGCCATTTCTGAGTGCAGCTGGTTAACAATTTTGTCAAAGATTATTCAGAAATGGAGTATTATTAATATTCTTCTGTTGAACCCATTCCATGTGTAATTATTCTTAGGAACAATTAACAACTCATCTGTTCTTTTTGCCAGGACAAGTCCTATCCTCAAACCCTAGATATTCTCATCCTGTCCCAATAGAAATACCAATATTAAAAAGAAGAGAGGAAAATTCTACCTTCTACTTCCGTTCCTGTCCTCAAATTAAAGACAGGCTTGGCAGCTCACATCATAAGTAGAAGTCTTTTTAGTGGGCAAAGGTAATAGAATAGTAGAGTTTCGTCTACTTGTTGCTTAGTTTTATTTATTTTGCTAAAATTTCCTATTTTTTTTTTGCTAGATTATTTTGTGTTTGTTTGTTGTGTTGTTATGCTTATTACAGTTTGCGATTTGATCATCAAACTAAAGAAAACCAGTGCTTATATGGCACTAGTTCTGACGGTCCTTAACTCTAGTCTCCTTGCTTTTGATTCAGTCATGTTACTACTCATAAACCTTTTGTATAGTAGTTCATGGATGGATGCATATGCATAGCTGATGATTTTCAGTAAACTTCCAATTTGAATGCTGTGATTTTTTTCCTATTGCCATTAAAAAAAAAAAGAAAAGAAAATAAAAAGAAAAAATAAAAATTTCATTTTTTTTCCCTAGGGGGAACAAACAAACAAACAAAAAAAACCCTTAAATGATAAAATGACAGCATTCTTTTTACCAAAGGTAGATTAGACAAGGACCATAGACAAATGTAGTCAAGTTCAAATAGAAATGTTACCAGAAATATCCCCCAGCTCAGTAGTGATATCTGATACTCTGAATGACTTTACTATGTGTTGCATTAAAAATTAGAAGTTTTAAAAAGAAACAGTTCAATTTTTTGGAGTAGTCTCTGACTTCACACCCATAGGGCAATATGGTCAAGCCTGCAGGACAGTCGTATGCTGGGAAAGTTTCAGTGGCAAGCTGGGTAGTACATTTTAAAGGGATTGATATGGAAGAAACATAAAACAGCGATGCCTGGAAAGAAGCTAATTGTGCTCCCATCTTCATAAATGGTAAGAATTTTAGAAGCTTGTCAGTCAGTTATCAGTTGCTAGGAAGTTTATGGAGCAAGTCTTTAGACTTGTTTTTATTTAAAAAATTTATTTTTTTATTTTATTTTGTATTTACTTATTTAAACTTGTAAATAGAAAGCTATTTACACAAACGTGGAGGTGGTTGGAAACAGCCATCATGTAGACTTTGTTCACAGAACCAGTCATTTCATCGTAGAAGGTAATTAGGCTGGTCTTCCAAAGAGATATCGCTTTACTTGACTTTAAAAAGGTTTTCAACATTTTCTGCCTGCCATAGGAGGCTGCTTATTGTAGCCAAATTGGTGAGCTCTCCCCTCTGGGTGGGTGGAGTACAAAGTAGATTAGAAACTGGCCAAACCATCAGGTTCCAAGGGTAATTATTAACCTTTCACATTCTAGCAGGCAGGTGATTGGTTTTGGCTTGCCCCAAGGATTGGTAGTGTTGACAATGCTGTTTAACATCCTCATCAGCAATTGTGATGATAGGATAGGACATATTTCCTTACAAAGCCTGCAGATGACACTAAACATAGCAAAATCTTTGGTCTGATGAAATACAACTCTGCTGTTGAGAGGAACCTCAGCAAGCTGGAGATGTGGTCCAGCAGGAACCTAATGAAGCTCAACAAATGCAAAAATGTTAAGTACAGCACCTGGAATAGGACAACCTCATGCACCATTCCAACTGAATGGCTGGAAAGCAACTTTGCAAAAAATGACCTGGGGTCTTGGTAGGCAACAAGTTGAACATGAGTCATCTGTGTGCTTTTGTAAAGGTGAATGCTTAACTGCACATTGAGCTGCATTTGCAAAAAGATGAGCAATATGTTCAGGGAGGTGGCAAAAAGGTAAGCAATATGTTGAGGGAGGTGATGACTATCCGCCCTGCACTTTTGAGATTTTATTTGGAGTAGTGTGTCCAGTTTGGGTCCC
This sequence comes from Anser cygnoides, assembly GCF_040182565.1. Lineage (NCBI taxonomy): Eukaryota > Metazoa > Chordata > Aves > Anseriformes > Anatidae > Anser > Anser cygnoides. Next base: position 40,195,939 of record NC_089874.1, on the reverse strand, counting down.
ACAGTAAAAGAGAGACATCAAAACAGAGTGAGTCATGAGGAGCATCACCACTAAGATGGCCAGAGTGCTGGAGCACATGACTTGTAAAGAAAAGTTGATAAAGCTGCTTTCATTTACTGTGAAGAAAGGAAGGGCTAATGGGGTATCCTGATGTGGTCTTCAACTTCTTAGAGGGAGAGAATGGATATGTACACCAAAAAGGTAAGAGGGAAAAGTCACAAGTTGCAGCAAGGGAAATTCTGATTATATTTATGGAAAAAAAGCATTCAGAACTTCACAATAAAAATGAGTAAGCACTAGAATAAGTTGCCCAGAGTGGTTGTGGAAATTATTGTCTGAAGACCTTAAAAATTCAGCCTGACCTGAGCTTGTAGTAGGTTCTGTTTTGAGTAGAAGGCTAGACAAAATTATTTTGCGAGATTCCTTTCCTTCTGAATTGTTTGAAGGCTCTTTAGAAAATACGACAGGAAAGCTTCAATTTTAAAGACTGAGGGACTACTTGATTAATTTACATCAGAAGGAAGGTCTATACAGCCAAAGTCTTGGATGTTTCTTCATAAAAGTGTGTTTAAAAAGAAAAAATGCCAGAAAACTCCTCTCTGAACGTCAAGTCACTGATACTATTTGACAGAAGCATAACAAATAAAGTAGAATCTGGATTCTTAGAAAGTCTTTGAGATGTAAAACAAACTGTTGAAGCCTTTTCTAGTATTTTTATTTATCATCAAATTTCCTCTCACATAGTCAGAACTGCTGTTGATTCATGTTACAGTCTATCTAGTTAAAAAATATCTAAATAAAATTCTTGTCTGCGTAAAGATAAAAACTAGGAACAAAGCTGTTAGTTTATAGAGATCTTCTTTTTCAAAATGTTCTTCTGCCTTTTGTGCCTTTTCCTTTCAGGAAAGAACAGGTGCTGCAAGGTGCAGCAAATAACAACAGATACTATATTGTTCAATGATATAGGAAGAAAGACTTGGTCTTCGTGACAAGCCTGCTTTTAATAGCCATTCAAACTTATTTTTCTTATACAACTTTTAATGCAAATCACTGAAGACAGGAACAGTAGACTCTGATATGTGATCACTGGAGTGATCAAAAAGCTCATTTAAAAAATAAATTAAAAAAAAAAAGTTTATTTTTCTCACAAGTAGCATCTCAACATGAAATTAAATGATAGTAAGTTTTGTATGTTTAGGAAAGTACATAGTTCTCTATTTAGAATTGTCATTGTAATCTAGTGAAAAAAGTACCACACATCAGTAACAAAGTATTCCCAATGTTTTAACATCTTGAAATGTTAAGAGAAAAAAAAAATCATTCACTGCATTTATTTGATTTTTATCACTGACTCTTGATGTCAGTGATCCATGAGATGTGATTGAGAAAGGCAAAGAAAAGATCCTGGAACTGCTAAGCTTTGAAAAATATACATTATTCAGGCTTGCAGCATTGGTATTTAAGGTCTTTCTACTCTGAAATAAATTGTTTCAAAAACAGTGGCAACTGAAATTGTTTCAAGAACTCAGGTTTTAGGAACATTGATGATTAAAGATTTGTGTAACTTTAGCTTGGAAAAAGCAGCAATGCTACGGATTGAACAAAGAAAAGTATGTTTTCATCTGGCATAGTAGTCTCAGTTCTATTCAACAAGAAAATATTTTAGTTTTATTGACACTATTTATTGCAATCCAGAAGAGTTTATTTCAATAGAATTGCTCAATTATATCTCTGAGAGATTGGTTGTATGTGGAAATAGTTATAATCCTTTAATACAGGTTGATAATTTGGACTATAGGATAATCAAAGGTTTACTCTAATGTGTAGTTGTAAATCTGTTTTGGAGGAAATCGTTGTGATTTCTCTTATACAGCATGGAAACCATTCTACAAAATACACTGACCATGTTAATAAAGTACTAGAGGGCTCAGAAACACACATTCAATTATAACCTGAAAACTACAGTTCCATATTCATACACACATATATGCACACGTATTTAGTCTGTGTAGAAATATTGGGCTAGTTTGAAAGAAAAATCCAGTGCACTTGTGCACCATCTTCATATTTGCTTAGAGACAGTCCTGGATGTTAGCAATGGGTAATTAGTTTCTACTCTTTAAAAATTGCTGTAGATTTTTTTTTCTCTGAAGAGCTCCAGTAGTTTAGTTTTGAAATTAAGTTTTCCAAACTGCATGTGTTTGTTTTCTGAAATTAGAAGTCATACTGATGATGTTTTCAAGGGAACATCAATAGCAATATGGCTTCCCAGTCCTTAAGCTGAGTTATATTTCTTCTAATATGGTTTTATTTACTGATGCTGCAAATTTCATAATCCAGAGAACCTGCTTTTACACAACACAATGTAAATTTGTTGCCTTTACATCTTTAAATCTTTCTTTTTGATACACTCCAGAAATCTTCTTGCAATTCAGTATTCATATTACATTATGACTGATGCAAACCTATACTTGATAAGAATAAGTGTTATTACTTTTAATAGTTCTCTATGAGTATTTTAGTTGTTAACAAGATTAGTCAAACAAGGTAGCTTTATGCAAGTGGTTTTTTTTTTTTTTTTTTTCAGTGGGAATGTGTTGTAGTGCTGTTATATTGGTTAGTGCTATTAAAATATTTCTAGTGTATTTTAGTAAAAACATATCTCTTCCTATATCCGCTCTTTTTCCTTTTTTTTTTTTTTAATTACTTTGGAGAACAATCTACATACCATTGTTCCTCCCCCTCCCCCCCCCCCCCCCCCCCCCGCCCCCAAAATGTGGGTATTTTGTTTAGATTCATCATAGAGATCTTGAGTAATCCAGTTTAGCTACTCCCCAAAGTTCCCCATAAAGAGAATTGTCACCATGACTTACTATTTCTGGATACACAAAGGATTTCTATTTAATTTGTTCTGACAGAGCATTCCATGCTCTGTAGTTTGCCTGTGATAGATGAGATGCCATGAAAACACGGTGGCTGAGGCAGCATCTGCAAACACATAAGGGCAGGAGTGGTAAGCTTATAATGCAGTTTCTGAAAACAAGAAAAAAAAATCAAATGAAATCTGCTTCATAAAATATTTCAAAAAATTCTTGAGACTAAAGCAGATGGGAATATATGCATGAAGCACAGTATAGATTTTGAAATGTGCTCAATTTGTTTATTTTGGGTACAAAGTGAGGTGCCTAAGGCTCCTTCTCCCTTGACATTGTGCAAGGTCAAAAGCCACCCACTGTGACCCAAAGAAAGCCTAAGGGAAATCCAGGATATTACCCATACTGAGGGCAGTAATCAGGCCAACAGCAACTTCCTACAAGACTATTTTACAGTAACAGTATGGAGGTTATACTCATACTGTTTAATCTCATGGAAAACTTCAGAAGGCCTTGGTTCCCATGGAGAAGTTCTCTCTTTGGTAATAAAATGCCCTTCACAACCCCCTGTGAACAGTGGCATGAACCCCTGAACAAGCTTGCTTTTATGCAGGATAAAAGGGGATCAATGCAGAGGCAAGACGAGACTAACAAGGCAGTAGTGGGATTCAGATAGGCCTGGGCTGGTGCTTTTTCCTGTTTTGCTGGGAAAATCAGGCATGAAAATTCATTTCTTTATATGATGGAATTAACTAGCAGAGGTAAATACAAATGTACAAAATGGTTAGAATGAGTAAATGAACAACTATGAGGAAGGTTTCAGGAGATGTGAGGGAATTGTTTGTATTTTACGTCAAAGTAATTGAAAACCTGGAAGAATATATATATATATTTTCGATTCTTGATCATCTTGAAGTCATTAGACAAATTACCATAAATTTTCATAGAATTAATATTTTGCATTCACTTGAATGCCTGGTGCAAATATTTCCTACTCAGAAGGTGGGCTCCTTCTGCCAGGAGTCACCAGGCTGGTGTAAATTACACAGCAAAATTTAGTATTTTTTTTTTTTGATTCAAGGTAACAAAGTAAAAGTGTAGCACTTCTGTACCACCCTCTCATTTCTCTTCCTCCTCCTCAAAGGAAACACAGGAAAATAACTCAAAGGAAATCTGGTGAGATGCTTAACTGAGAACTGCTTGATTCAATGTTTTGAATCTACATCTTGTTGTTTATTTTTAATTCAGAGTTTAAAAATAGTATTTCCATGCTACACAACTGAAAAGCAAAAATAAAGCAAGCTCTTAATATATAGAAGTACGTTTCAAGAAACTGTACTTCTACATTAAAACATTTAATCCAAACAGAAGGTGTCATATGGAGAGTTTAAAAAAAAAAATAATGGGGGGTGGTGGTAATGGTGGTGGAGGGGGTGGTGGGGTGCAGGGAGACAAGATAAATAATAATTATTTTTGTAGAAGTTAATACTTCACTGGAATGACTGTGGCTTTCTCTCCCTCCTTGTTTTTGAACACTGCTGTGTCTAGTTTCTTACGCTGTCGCTATCTTTACCATGGAGCTTTACCATGGAAGTGTCTGTACTTTAACAACATTGCTGAGTATTCAGCACTAACGCCTTATTTAGGACAGTCTGTCTTTGGCATTAGTAAAAATTGGGCAGGTGCCTGGTGTCTGTTTTGTCTTCCAAAACCATTAACTCAACTATGAGGTACACTTACAACTTTTGGGGGATTCTAACCAACATCTCTAACATATCTTACTGTTTTAAGCCCAAATATTAAATAGTTGCCCTGGAATGAAGAAAGTGTATCAAACAGTTTCCTTTTTTGCTGGTATGCAACAGTTGTTTCAAGTGAAAGTGTTTAAGCTCTAACTCTGTGCTTCTATAAATATATAACAATACTAGTAACTTCAGTGTATGCCAAAACAATGTTATAAGGGAATAAAAAATGCTTGCTGTGTGTGGTATGCAGCCATTTTTTTTTCTCCTTCCCTTTCTTTATTGGTGATTTTTGCCATAGAGACATTATTTTCTAACGAATTGAATTGAGAAGAAATAATTTCCTCAGAAGCCCCCTTTCAGCTTCGTTTCTAACCACCCTATTAATACTGAAAGTCGTTGCAGCCACCTTTTCATGTTTACAAAATTACTGAGAATTTTATAGGTTCTTTTTATTTGTGAAGATCAGAATAAAAAAGGTTGTTTGTTTGTTTGTTTTTTAATTGTTCAATAGCTGTTAATGTATACTACCTCGTATTCCAACATGCATATTAGATTCCAAAATCCTTGTCTTTTTATAACTGGGAGGGAAAAAAAAAAAGGTTAAAAGGTGGATCTTTCATTTATATGGCTACTGGTTGGTGTATGAAGGTCTTACTGCCAAACTCAGGAAGAGTTTTTCCTAAGTAAATGCTTTGGGACTTGATCTGTGATTTTTGAAATGCCTTTGGGTGGTGAGATCAGATGTGTAAGAATGTAGTTGTGTTTATTTTTTTACATGAACCCCACTGGTAGAATCCTTAGGGATTTGCTGTAACAAAGATATTTATGAGAATATTGCCCTTGGCTACAGTTTGAAAGAGAGCAATGTGGCACAGGGACAGATGAAGGGTAGGCAAAGTGGTGACTCTTGTAGGAGAGAATGGCAAGAGTCTCATAGTTCTGGATAACCTTTCTGATATGTAGCACTCAAGCAAGTTAGATAATGGAAATGTGCAAAAATCTTCAGTCAGATTTCTACTTCAAAGGTCTGCTTGTGGAGTAGTTCTTAAATGATCATAATTCAAAGAAGCATGAGCAGAAGGATTAGTTCATGCAATGGGTGAACCCAGTATATGCTGTTGTCTGTATGCGGTATGGGTTTAATTGGAGAACAGGATTCTTGGGAATGTGACTATTATATTTGGCCTTTGGTGTGAGGCAGATGTTGGTACACAAAAATACTTCTGTGTTATTGCACACTTCTTGCCTTAAAGGGATGAACTGGGCAAGAAGATGGTAAGTAAAATCTAGTGGGTTTGTCATAAAAGTTCCTCAACATGTCTAGGTTTACATTTCCCACATGTCATACATAGTTAAAATGACAGAGCAAACGGGAAACGAGGAAAGTTACAAAATCAATTTGTATATGAAGTCTCCTTTACTGATGATGTATAGTTCTAGCAAAAAGTGGGAGCTCTTTACCCTCAGTTCAGTAAAAGATCTGAAGCAATATAGAGAACTAGCAAAAGAGCCTTTTCAAAGGAATGCATCTAACATTTCTTTTCATTTAGATGAAGAAATTAAATAGCTGCGTAATCTATTAAGAATACATGCCTGCTGATTTATAAATATATATATACACATGAGCACATACAGAGGTCTTTTAATTAATTGCTGAGGTAATGTATAAACCTCTGCCCCTTTAAATTTGATGATTGAAAAATGAAGAATTCCTGCCCTTTAAATGTTCAGCTTTCACAGAGGTTACAGTAAATCTCTTAATCTCCCAGGCACTTATTCTCCTCTAGGTTTTTCACAGGCATTTATCCACAGGACATTCATTTCCAATCTGTATTTAAATCCAGGAATAACTATGTGGGCTTTGAGCTATCTGCTTTCATGCACTCCTAATGGGCTCTACCACAGGAACTCTGGATGAGCTGGAAAAAAATAGATTCAAGTCCAGTCATATTTGGCTTCCATTTCAGCTTGAGTTGAGTCTATTTATTCTTGTTGAAGAGAGCATTAAGGAAAGTAATTATTTGTGGGTGAGGAAAAGGCAGGAAGGATCTAGAATAAAGGATTTATTCTGACTTTATAGAGAACACCAACATGTATCAGATTTTTCAGGCTTATAATGGGTCATAGTGGAATATATCTATGGCATGGAGGGGAATGGAATGTGAGGATTTGAAATATATCCTGGATTTTTTTTCAAGTGCTCACAGCACTTTCTTTCTATTCCTTACAGAGCTTGTAGACTGGATTCTTAGATGTAAATGGTCATAGCTTCCCATTGTCCTGTAAATAAACAATAAGGCAAAGGAGCATGTTTCCACATTGCTTAGTAGATGCTTTGCAGTTAATATGCTAAATGGCTTTATTTTTTTTTATTTTATTTTATTTTATTTTATTTTATTTTATTTTATTTTATTTTATTTTATTTTATTTATTTGTAAGAGAAATGTAATGTTAAATTAATAACATGATGTGAAAAAGCACAAACACAATGTTCTTTTAAGTAGTTACAATGAAGCTGCATCTTGACCTTCTGGCATTTTTCTCCCTTGTTCATCTTGGAACGATTTTCAGTTCCTTAAGAGAATGAGGGAGATTGAAAGAAACTGTGGTGAAGAGACTTTTAGTTTTTTATTCCACCCTATGTAAAATAACCTCAATTTGAACATTGTGTTAAATTTCATTCAATAAAATGTGTGGTATTACCAATAGACATAAATCTTTAAATAATCGTTTCTTAATCTTCTCCAGTCTTTCTTTGCTGATTCGAACTCTTCTGGTCTTGTAAACATACTAGATCAAACATCAAAGATAGCTCAATAGCCTTCTGTCAGTAATGCCAAGATTCAAATCTTCTTTTCCATATTGGGTATACTTTAAATATTAATAGTATAAAGATTTAGAACAACGGTCATTGTTTTCTTGTAAAATGTGCTTAACTTGAGATATTACCTTTGAAAATATTCTTACTAGTGAGCATGCAGATCATAGATGAAATGTTCAGTAGAAGATTTTTTTAATTGCATATCTTTGTCACCTGGAATTATAAGTAAAAATAAATAAATAAGTAAAATGGTGCTTATTAAACTCTTAGCATATTCTGTTAGACTTTTCCAGCACCAGGAAAGAGGATCTTACTCAGATCATTATTCATACCGTGAATAATCTTCTGGGTAAATGGAGAATAGGAAGAAAATTCAGGTCCAATCTTGTGAGATGATACTTGCTTCTTTCATTTTAGGTTAATGAGCTCATGCCATAGAGTAAATACTGTGATGGGAAGCAGTGGTCTCAGACCAGTATCTTGGCCTCTTGCAGTAGCACAAACAGAAAAATGGAAGAGTTGCTGATTTGTAGCAGCTTAAGGTTTGACTTTAATTTGCTCATATGCATTAACTAAAGAAGAGATCATTCAGTGTTATCCAGATATTTATTAAATTGCCTGAACAAGTTGACATTAAACCCTCCTCTATTAGGAGCAGAATAGTGATGAGCCTTATAACTTGTTTTTTATTATTATATTTATGTTTATTCCTTAAATGTTCAAAGCTCTGGCTTCTGAATGATCTGAATCAGTAAATTTACATATCATGGGGTGTCTAACTCAGTTTTCTGACAAAGTTAAATAAACGTTTATAAGGATGCACAATGTTTCTGTAACCAGGAAAGCGTTTACGATTACGATTTACGATCACTACATTTATTAGGTTCTTTAAACCAGACACCCTTATATTGACCTGTGTGTACCAACCTATCATTACACTTCAGAATCCTAACTGAAGTTAAAAAATAAATAAAATAAATACATTTTTTTAAAAAAAGGAAAAATAGGGCACTAATAGGGCACTAATCTGAATAATAATAATAGTAATAAAACATATGTTTGAGTGGGAGTTTACCAAAGCTAGAAAGCTGTTTTTTAATGAATTAACATTTAATGATAGCTCTTCAAAAACCTTCAAAAAGCTAATGATAGCTCTTCAAAAAGTAGTTTGGTTATGCTAAGTTCTTCTTTGCTATGGATTGATGCACATTGCCTTGACATGCTTAGCAGTAGCATTTCTTAGTTGTTGACCATAGCAATAAGGAGAATTGGTGTGTGGAAAACCCTTGTTCAAAACAGCATTTAACTTGCAAGTCATAAAGGCTTATGCTGAGTGATATTATCCTTTCTGATGGAATTTTTTATGATTTTTATGATCATGATAATGTGGACCAGAGACCAGAAGATTCTTCTCCCCAACTTATTGCTTTTTTTTTTTTTTTTTTAAACTTAGGAACTTTGGTGTTATAGTCTTTCCTTTATTTTCTTTATTCATTCATATCTGAAAATGAATTTAAGGTATACTCTTCAGGATTTGAAAGCTTCTGAAAAACTGAATTCTGTCTCTTGTTAAAAAGCTTACACAAGGTTCTGTTTGTCACTTACATGTTCAAGTGTTAATATTTCACATTTGAACTTAATTAATTTTCCCAGCATTTAATAACTGCATTTAAATGAGGCCTGTTTTGATGGTTAATTACTAGAAATTTATAGCTGTCTTGATATTTGTAATACACCAATAATTAGAATGAAAGCGCTTACAAAACCATATACAGTGTTTGCTTGTGAAATGTTTATTCATCCCGTTTTTGGAAAATCACTGTAACAGTAGTGATTATAGGTACTCAGTACACTGTTCTGCAAATTAGTTTGTATCAACTTCTCAACTGGTGTATTACCTGATAGTCCAGCAGACATTTTCACCTAGATCGATGGGAATGAAGTAATGAAGGGAAAATTCAGTAGCTGAATAAAACTTAGGAACCAGTCCAAGTGGAGGTGTTGAATATGAGCTGTGGATGTTTCTTGACTTGCCCCAAATCATGTGATGAATTGCTTGAACTAGAATGAAGGACATCTGATTCATGTGCTGTTTTTTGTGGTTTGCCTTTCTTGTGGCATTTAAAGCCCAAAACTGACGGGTAATTCCCTTGTCACTCTCCATATCTCCATTATTAGCTTCCCTCTTCAGAAGCATACTTAAACACTACCAGAATACATATAGGTGGCAATAACTGTCAATAGTTGGTAGAAAAACTGATTTATATCACCATAGAGGGAATAACTTGGATATATATATTCACACTTCCATTTCTATTTTCCAACATCAATCTACCAAATGCCATTGGTATTTTGCTTATTTTATTATCTTGGTTACACAGAGAAGTACATTTTATTATTTTAGCTTGCTATCGGTGTCCCTTGAATATTTTGATTCCAAAAAATTAGATAAAGTAACTGTCAGTTTAAGCAAGTATTTTTCCCATCTCTCTTACTTCAATGTGTTTTCATGGCATGTGGGGAAAATAAATTACATTGTTGAATATAGTGAATTTGTATAAGTGCATTAAAATGATAAAAATAGCATCATTTGAAATATTTTGCAGTTATTATTATTTATGGAATCATCAAAGAATTGAAGTCCTCTTTGAAGAAAATGTGGTAGGTCTTTCTTCATCCACAGATCACTGACAAAAATCAACTATATATTTGATATCATTTTAAAAGTAATATTTCAAAACTTAACTTGGTTGGAGGATTTTTATCCTTTAATATTCACCCTGATAATAGTATTTATTTCTTTGTCTTGTAATATATTTTATCTAAAACTTTGCCATCTTAACAGAACTACTGCCATCAAATTCTGAAGAGAACTGTGCTTACGTTGATATGTTTCAAGGATAGCAAAAGGAAAATTAAACCATGTTTCTTTCATCAAATCTTGATGGATGACTTGCCTGTCTGCAGAAGTTCATTTTTTTTTTTTCTCTAAATTTTAGTTTTAGTTTGTTTTGGTTTTCTTTTTCATTCATTTTAATGACAAACAGAAAGAATAAACCCCACTCCACTAACAGTTTCAGGACATTATTTTAGCTGGAGAAGATTAATCATTTCAGTTCTCATAGGACAATAGAATAACCTAAGCATAAATGTTTTGTTATGCTATGCATATTGTTTAGGGATAATAACATAAACCAACAAATAGGTCCACAGAGATCAAGGATGGAAATTTACAGCTGCGCCATTTCTCAATGCTTAATTTATAAGATGTAAAGATAGGATTATGAACTGGAAATTATTCAAGTTTGCAGTACCAGCCAAATTCATAAATTATTTTACTCATCTGAAATAGAGTTGAACTCATTAAACACTGAAGCATACATGCCAAGAAATTGTGGTCAAATGCTCAGGCTCATGTCAATAAGCTGTGCAGTTCCACTCCTGTCAGCCACACTGAGCTTTGCTCTCTGAGAATTTTTTGATGTTGCACGTAAGCCTCCGTGAATATCAGTGTCTTTCAGTTTTGTTCGTATTGTCACTTTTATCTAACCCATTTAACTTTAATGGATGGATGGACTTAAAAACCATCTGCAGCTACTATTAATATCATTCTTCAGTGGATGTATTTCCACAAGCATTTGATAACAGCTGTTTGAGCATAACACTTTTACTTCCTTTGTATCTATTTTTACAGTATCTTTTTTTTTTAAGTAATAAATATTTGTCTACCAGAAAATGTCATTCATAAAATTTTAAGAATGCCCTTTCCAAAAGTCCTTTGAAGTATTTGAATTTACAAGTAAAATACTCCAGTATACATTCTATGTCAGTGTTTTAAAAAAGTAAACACAGTTTACTTTAGTGGTATTTCTGGCAGTAACTTATCATAAGTTTGTGTTAATATAAATCTCCCTTTATTTTAATTATATGTAAGTGTGATATTCTGGCAAATGAAAGAGATTATTTACTCTAAATATTGCATTTATCAAAAGGTTTAGAAATACAGTTGCATATTAATGGTTTTTGCTTTGATGGTCGTGTAATGTGTTCACTCCTTGTCTACTGCTTGATGTGTGATATACCTAGTTAGTAGAAAAGCTTTCTAATCAAATAAAAGGTTATACAAAAATAAAACATACATAGATTTTAATGATTAGAGATTATTGCTACAGGTTATACATCCATGAAGAGGGAAAGGAAATTCTTTGCCCCATGTGAATTCCTCTTCTGTTGTGCAGGTAATACCTTCACTTAATGTTAAAATATGGGGTATGGGTTTTGGAGAGCTGGAAAAATCAATGACCTCTTGAGAAACAGTTAACTGAAAATAATGATGTTGCTTATATATTGCTTTTGGAGCAAGAGAATATATTTGGACTAGAATGACTTTTTGTAATTTTCTTTCAAATCACTGATTGGTCAGGTATTACAGTGGCCTCAGTGAGCTTTCAATCTGAGGCAGAAGTCCACAGGAAGAAAAACAGATTTCATTGTAGTGCTCAGAACCGCAGGATACAAGAAAGGGAAAGACTGCAAATAAAAAAATAAAATCTCAGCAGCTACTTTCTTTCCTTAAGCATTGTTCCTGTTTACTGTACCTGAAACAGGGATTGTATGCGCTGGTAAATGTAGCAGCTCTTGGACAGTATTCCAAGCAAGTAACAAAGATAGTTTTTATTCTCTTTTACCAAGTTGTACTCTTAGATAGTTTAGTTGATGTATTTTCTATTTATACTCAATAAATGAATGATACAGAAGTTTTAATTAAAAACTTGCATCAGTTGGTGATGATTATGCATTTTGCATTAGATCTTGGTGTTTCAAAGAGTTGATGCCGAATGAAGCGTTTAGTAATAGGAAATAAAATGAATCCCATCTTCACGCTGCCCTGTAAGTAGGTGTGGAAAGTCTGCCAAATGGGTTATTGATCCTTTTTCCTTTGTGTCTCGTCAGCTGGCTGGACTATTATTTACAGATTATCTGATATTCATATTATTTTTCTTTTGGCATTCAAGAATTTATAAGTAATTCACTGCTTTGAAAAGTCTTGGTCTGGAAAGGCAAAAAAAAAAAGTGACAAGATCACTTTCTGAGTAGGATTTAAACAGACATCTTTAGGGCAAGAGCAACTTCTTGCCTGCAGACTGTTAAACCACATATTTGGAGATAAACTCTCTTTTTAGTATTAGATACCCTTAATGGAGATTCTGTTTTGAGCACAGAATATAACACCAAGTGTGTATTCTCTGAAAAAATCTATGTGATGATGGCATTGCAGGGATTTATTTTCCATTATAAGCTTCTATATTGTCTTGACAGCTGCACTGTTGTTCTGCTACCTTCAGCATGCTTACTAGGTTAGATTAATTCTAAGTCAGTCTTAGCGATGTGGATGTACAAACCCATAAAAATCCAAACAAATAGGACTTTTTGTGATAGGTCAGTGATTTCCAAAATGTGTACTCTGGGCTGTATGTTCTGATAAGTAACTGGCTTAAATAGCAGCACTGCAAACAGAGTTCTGGACGGAAGAGAAAGCTATGTTTTACAGCCATTACTGTAGGATGCAGTCATGACTGTGGTTGGCATTGTACTACTTTGGCTGAGAAAACTGCCTCTGCTATTATTCTATTGCCTTTGCTATAAAGTTTCTAGATTTAGTACTTAATTTTACTTATTTATTTATTTTGAATGCTAGCCAAGATAGAAAAGAATGCTTCTTTCTCTGAAACCATATTGTCTTTTTTCACTAGGAGAATATGTACCTAACAAAACCAAACAGCTATTGTAGCTGGTTACCTTGTTGAATGTGCCATCAGATATTCTCGCTTTTCTTACCATAATCATAGTTACAGATAGTGAATAAAAACTCTGAAGCAGGACTTGATTGGTTTTCTAAATGTGACTTTATAGCATTGCTTGTATTAGATGCTAACTTGTAGTGTGGCTTCTAGCCTGAGCTGAGTTTCTTGTGGGTTTACAGATGTATTATATTAAGGTACCAGCCAGGCTATATTAAAATGAAATACAAATCTAGCATTTTTTGACAGCTCAAGTTCTTAATAGTTCTGTTTTCTAGTCCTATCATTTGAAAGGATCAAAAGAAGCTTGATAGTCTGAAATTTAGCACTACGTTGCTTTGAGGATAAAGTCATCTGTTTTCGTGTTGTCTAAAACCAACTAATCTGTGACAAAAAAAAAGAAAAAGAAAAAAAAGAGAAGTCCAGATTTTATTTATTTATTTATTTTCAGAACATAAGGAAGAAGTGAAGAAGGAATGTTGAATTGTTATTACTTGAATTTAAATGTGCTTAAAGTAACTGATAGCAATATAAGTACTGCCCCCCCCCCTAAAAAAAAAAAAGTAGCAGATTTAATTTCCTCCACTAATTGCAGCAGCAGTCTAATTGCAGAATAGTAGATGCATTTCCAGCGTAAAAGGTAACAGCTTGAAAGTGCTGTTTTGGCTCAGCTTTAGCTTTACAGAGCTAAAATGCTAAGCCCCAAGAAAGAGAATCTTTGATGACCCATATGCTAATAACTCCTGGCCAATATTACTCCTGATTACAAAGGGATTTGATAAACTTCTCTGGTAAAGATTGCTGTTGTCTTGTGCCACCAGAGATTTCTTAGCAGCAGTTCTGAGCAAGTGGGTTCGTAGGAGTCCACGTATTTTTGCCCTGTTCCTCAAAGGTTTTCCCCGGGTTATTTCATTCTGAATATGTTTTTGTGAATATGATGTTATTACTTGCCCCATCAAATTTCAAGGATGACATAAGACTACATGTGGCAGTTGAAGTGTTTTATTTTGTTTACTAGCAATCACTTTTGTGTAACAGCTGCTGTAAGGGTAGTAGAAATTTTATATATAGACAAATACAAGAATTTCTTATTCTGCAGGCATTTTAATCTTCTGGCAGGGTTCATTTCAGGCTCATAGTTTGTTGTTCCTGTTGCATGTCTATTACCTCCTATTAATACTCTTGTATCATCATTGTTTTAAGGAAAGGCTTTTATGAAATGTAGGCTACATTTCTGTTTTAGCTATGCTATGATATCTCTCTTAATACATCTAGCATCTAACTTCTCAGAAGTATGTGCTCAAGAATTGCTTTTCTTGTGTAGCTAACAGAAATCGTGTAAAAATTCCTAGAGGCAGCATGTAGTTTAAAAATAAAGCAACTAAAGCTCCTTATTTGGGGGTTTAAGCTAGTTATCTGCAAATATTTCCAGAATGTTTCTTAACCCACCGCAGCAATTCAAATAAGACACATTACAGAAAAAGGAACAGGATAAGAATTAAACTGAGTCTGATTTTGAAAGGTAAGAGGAACTCCCTGCTGAACTGACTTTCCTGGTTTGTTTTTTACATTTTCAGTATGAATGACATGTGAGGGATAGGTCATGGTTTACAAGAAGTCACTTGATACTTTCTTTCCATGGAACACTTCAAAGTTTTGCCAAGGTATTGCTTGCTCTGTGCACTTAAAGATGTTTTCAAAGTTGTTCTTTTTTTTGTGGTAGAAAGCGTTTACCTTGAGTGCTACTAGTAGATGGTAAATACGTTAGCTTTAAGATAATGTTTTTCTGTGAAATTCAGTTTTGAAGGGACACCAAGGAGACAATAAGGGAATTGGTATCAAATCTGGAGAATTGTACTAATCGTTAGTAATCTCCTAATAAGCTTGCTGTATATGATATTTTGTGGCCTAGAATCGAAGTTCATTTGTTTCTCGACTAAATTCAGCACTTAGTACAGATGACCAGCATTTTATATAAATACTACTTCTCCTTTTACCTTCATCTCCAAATTTAATTAAATGCATGTGCAAGACCAAATAATAACTGTGACACTCTGTTCCCACACAACAAATCCACATGTCAATTATGAGACATTTGATGTCTTATATGGTTTCCTGTCTGTTTGTGGGAAATGTTTTCATTAGGAATTAATGTCTTATGGAGAACCAGCTGAGCTCCAGTATCTGCAGCAGGTTGCAATCTGTTGCCTTGTGCTAGAAATTTGATCTCCAACATTAAAGGACAAAAGAATGGTCTGTAAGTACTGCTTCTGAGAAAATTCTTTGAAGCAGAGTCTTAAAAAGCAGGATTCATACCTTCTTGGGCTAATATGTTCTTTACTCTTTCCCTTTACTTTTCCAGCTGCCCTTGCCACCAACCTGCAGGATAAATAGGATAAAATTCATCATGTAATTTATCAGGACTTCCTTGAGTTATTTTTGAAGAACAAATTAAATATGCTCATATGAAATGAATAAAAGCTCAGCAATATACAGTTTTTATGTATATAGAAATACATTTAAGCTACAGTGCTTTACATAATTTCATATTAATACTTGATATTCTTGATACATGAAAGGGAAATCCTTGCCTTGTATGTTTTATCTTGAAAGCATATGAATGGCAGAGAACTTCGTTCTTTTTTCAATTAATTAGAAATGCATCTACTACATGTGACTAGTCATAGTGTACTTTTCACTAGAATATAAAGGTTTATTTGTCATATCTGAACTTTCACCAAGTTATCTGATCCTGTTTCCAAGAATGGTTGGTTTTCATGCAAGATAGAAAGAGGGTTTTTAATTGAGTTTGGTTTTGGCTTCTGAATACAGAATTAAATACAAGTGTTCATTTTAACTTTTTCACTACCTTTTACTTTATATTTAGCTGCCTGCTGCAACCTTTTTCTATTTGAGTCTAGAAAAGAAAACCATAGAAATACTTCAAAAAATAGTCATGCCTTGACATTAGTTGTATTTTCCCCATTTCAAGTCTGAGACAAGAAATTCTTTACTATTATTAAAGTTATTTTCCTTATCATACTAATGCTTCAATTTGTTATGCTGGCAAATTGACAACGACAAGTTGAATATGAGCCAGCAGTGTGCCTTGGCAGCCAAAAGGGCCAACTGTACCCTGGGGTGCATCAGGCACAGCACTGCTGGCTGGTTAGGAGAAGGGATTGTCCCGCTCTGCTCTGTGGTGGTGCGGCCTCATCTCGAGTGCTGCGTGCAGTTTTGTGCACCGCAGTATGAGAAGGATATAAAACTGTTAGAGAGCCTCCAAAGGAGGGCTGTGAAGATGGTGAAGGGTCCAAAGGCAATACATCTGAGCAGCAGCTGAGGTCCCTTGGTTTGTTCAGCCCAGGGCAGAGCAGGCTGAGGGGAGGCCTCATGGCAGCCTGCAGCTCCCTCACGAGGGGAGCGGAGGGGCAGGTGCTGAGCTCTGCTCTCTGGGAACTGACAGAACTTGAGGGAACGGCATGGAGCTGGGACAGGTGAGGGTCAAGCTGGATGTTAGGGAAAGGTTTTTTACCAAGAAGATGGTTGGGCATTGGAACAGGCTCCCCAGGGCAGTGGTCAAAGCACTGAGCCTGCTGGAGTTCAAGAAGCATTTGGACAATGCTCTCAGACACATGGTCTGATTTTTGGGTGGTTCTTTGTGGAGCCAGGAGTTGGACTTGATGATCCATGTGGGTCCCTTTCAACTCAGAATATTCTATGTTACAAAGTATCTTTTTAAATAAGAACTCATAACTCATAACATAAGAAGTCATAGGCAGTTCACTTTCACTGTCTCTGATAAACTTGCAGAATATTTCTCAGAAGCAAACAGTAGCAAAAGCTTCTTGTCTGTGAGAAAACAGGTATAGAGCTGAGTGTTGCTTTTTCCTGATTTTAACTGATTCTAGGAATGAAGACAATTGACTTTGTGGTCCAAGCTGTCATTTTCAGTGTTTAAAGTGAATATTGTATTCAATATTGAATCAGTATTGAATTTGTATTTTTACAAATTTTGCTAAATGTTGTAGTATTTCACACTGTATACATGCAGACACACGCACAAATGGGATATATGTGTATGTGTGTGGTGCTTTAACTGTATAGTATGCCAAAACAGAACGCGGAAAATAGCACAATGAATAACCGTACACAAATTTGCAGGTGTTACATTCTGACAGTGGTTTAAATTGTGACCAAAATATCCTGTACCTTTCCAGCTGTTTGTCATTTCACAGCCTACTCAAATGACAAAAAATTAGTCCAATTCCATATGTTCTGTCCTTAAACAGTGGAGTAATTAGATCTATTTCTGTTATCGTGTTAGAAACATTTAATTTCCAGAACAACAAAACAGAATTTTGAAAATACTTCCGATTCTGCATGTGATGAGAGTTGCTTTAAGTATGCAGTATAGACAATGTTATCCAAATAATAATAATTGTCATTATTGTAATAATTGATTTGTAACTGAAAACCGTCACTTTTTTTTTCTACCTTTAGTACCACCCAATTTGTCATGGTTTTATAATAACACAAATTATTGGAATAGTTTCAGATTACAGGAAAACACTTTATCATCTGCACATCTACAGATGGTTTATTATTTTGATCAAGCCTGTAATAGTTGCTTTATAGAGCTCTTTGTTTGATTTTCAGTGGTTTGTGATGATTGTCAGAGCTTTCCATTTGTTTTGTTAAATGTTTCAGTATTTTCAAACACTTCCTTACTAAATTTAGTCCAATAGAA
Source organism: Anser cygnoides (assembly GCF_040182565.1). Classification (NCBI taxonomy): domain Eukaryota; kingdom Metazoa; phylum Chordata; class Aves; order Anseriformes; family Anatidae; genus Anser; species Anser cygnoides. The sequence goes on along the minus strand of NC_089874.1, from coordinate 40,177,949 downwards.
ACTGAGTACTTACAAATTCCTGTGCTTTTTGTCTTCTAACAAATCTACTATTGCATTACAGCCAAAAAATGCATTTAAACACTTTTATTTGATGTTTCTAAAAAGTTATCCCCTTTTGTAGATATTTGGGTGGTCAATGATGGGTACAATGTATGCAGTCTAGGAAAGGGGCCAAACCAGTGTTTGTCTGCTACTTAATCCAAGTTAACAATCTTTTGTACAAGTATAGCTTTGTTTTGTTCTAGAATTATTAAGCCTTTAATTTAATTTAAAGGCATTAGTCCTTTACATGAATGTTTTGGCTGTGTTTAGTCATTTGTAGATTGTTGCTATTTTTTCTCATACAGGGTTCTAAGAAATTCTACTTACAGATTTTCTTCTCTGGATAAAATAATAAATAGTATTTAAGCACTTGGATGCATTGTTTGTTCATCACAACTGTTTGCACAGTTTTGATAAATACAATCTGTTTTCTTACTGGGATTTTTTATTCCTTCCAGTACTTTAAGAAGCTGAGTTTTCAAAAGACAAATTTATTGATTTCTCCAAAGTAACTGTATCTATATAACTTGTTGCTGGAAGAGTTACTGGAGTGTCTCCCAGCAATGAACATAAGCGGGATGTGTTGTGTAACACTGCCCATGAGTGTGAAATGAAAGAGTCTGGGACTATATCTGAAGACAGTCTAAGAAGAGGGTAGAAAGGCTTGAGAGAGTTATGGTGATGAATTTGATCCATTTTGGTCACTTTCAAACACTTTCTTTACCTAAAATTCTGTGGGTTCAGTAATGAATCTGAATACAAAGCTGAACACTTTGGGTAATGAATGATTTCAGTTAGCAGTCAGCTATTTTCTGAAATCTTCCCTTGTTATATCTTTTTAATTAACCCATTAGGAATCTGATGAAATGATGTGATAACACAGTTTTGGTAGTCACTCCTTCTCTTGTTAAGTGTTTTGTATCCATGAGAGGGCACTATAGCATGTATAACAGATGTTGAGATGAGTTGAATAGACAGGCTAAGAAAAGATGCATATCTTTAGAGGTGTAGCTTCAACATAAAGCTGAGAAGTATCATACGCTTATTTCATTCCAAAGCTGAGGCAAGCTACTTTTGCTTCTTTAAAAATTTGAACAAGGGTGACTATGCAGAGACTTCACAGCAATTTAATACAGACTATGAAACAATTAAAAAAAGACAGTACAGTTCTGAAGTATTTCCTGTTTTGTGTTGTTGGACACTGAAATTATTTAAGCACATGTATTCACATGTCAAGATCAGGAGGGAATTTAAATTTATTGGAAAGAAAGTGGTGGAAAGAATGCATCTAGTATCTTTTTATTTATTTTTTTTTCATGACTCACTGATACATGAGATAAAAATAGTGATTTTTGCTTTGCATAGTTGTTTATGAATCCAGGCAGTGTTAAAATGCAGAAGTTAAAAGCCTGCCACCATAAGTTTAAATTATAGTAGCAACTGCAGAACTAGTTTTTCTACATGGGGAAATTAAACCTAATAACATGCTCCCAACCCCTGAGTGGCTGTTGTAAGAGCACCAGGCACAAGAAACTTTCATAGTATGGGGCTTGAAAGAGTTCTGCTGAGGAGCAATTGAAGCTAGCACTGTTTGTTTGTTTTTATGGTGATTTTCTATATTGGGTCTCCAGAGACTATGTTAAAGTGCTGAAGCTTAAAGGCTTCCATGTTTTTGAGAGCTTGGAGGCTATCTACCGTCAGTGTTATTTGTGCACCAACCCAACTGTTTCAATTAGCAATTTATCGCTGGGGAGCAGTAATGGATTTTTAAAGTTTAAAGATAGATTTGAGCTCTGATTGTCTACAACAAAATTCGTGATCCAATTGGGAAGATCGTGTAGATGCTGAATTGTTACAGGATTTAACCCTTTTGTTTTGGGAATCATTTATTAGTATGTTTTTATAAATACTGTTAGAGTTGCAATTTTACCCGTTCCACTCTCTACTGTATTATGAAACTGAAATCTGTGTAAATATACTGGAAGTTGTGTTATTACTCCTATTAGTTTAGTAGACTAAAATAACCTTACCCATACCATCAAACTTCTAGTCCTTTTGCAAACTCAGTAAACTATGTTGTGAAAGCACAAGAAATACATTATCATCTCTCAAGAGGTGAAAAACAATATCTGCTTTTGTAGTGCAGAATGTCAGTCTTGTTCATTTCCAGAAAGCACCTAGCCTAGATAGCTAGTTAATTTTCTGAATGTGCTCATATTAATTTGGGCAGAGTAGAAAGTCTTTAAGGTAATTGTCTGAAAAATCTGAAGTATGCTACTGCATATCAGTGTAATGGAATATTATTTCAGTATTTGTTTTTGTAAAAGAACTAATTTGTATTAACTGCTAGTAAGAAATGTGTTCTTCTAGAACTGTTTTTCTGATCTTGAGTTCTACAAATTCGCAGCCTGTTTTGTAGCCATCTAAAATATGCCAGTCAGAGGAGGTCAGCACATTGTTTTGAAACGGGAATTTTATAAACCCATATGGAAAGATCAAGGTGAGAGCTGGGTTTACACCTTGTGCAGTGCATGTCTCACAGCCAGGGACACCCAGGCTGGGGGTGCCTGGGTTCCTGGTGGGCAGAGGGCTGTAAGGCTGATGCCGGCTCTGCGCAGCAGGGGTGGCATGGGACTGCTGAGGGAGATGCCCAGCATATGTCATGCCTGCCTTGCAGCATAGGTATCCTCAGGGGTTTGTGGAGTTACCTTTTTGTAGGTTTAAACTTCTTTTTGTTTCTTCTTTCCCAACTCTAGGTATAATTTAATGAGCGAGGTGGGCTTTTGTTTATTTTGTGGAGTCTGTTTGCTTGCTTGTTTTCCCTCCAAATAGAGTCCACATATCAGAAATCACATTGATTTCTGTGGACTGTTATTACATTGGGAATATGGAGGAACAGCTGACCATGACTGGCTTACCGTGAGAACTGCATTTCTGAATTGCCTGCCATACATCTCTGTTGAGGCGGGATACCCAAGAGGTGTTTTGTTAGTGCTACTGCAGAGCTTTTTGAACTATAGGAGAATGTTGTCAGGACTGCCGATAAATTTCAGTCACAACTTCAGCAAATCAGATGTGTCAGTGAGAACTTCAGCAAATCAGACAAGACATTTTCAGCTGTCATTTTAAATTTGATGTCTTACTCTTTGTGGGGTTTGGACATACAGAGGAATCTTTTAAAGGGAAAGTTGATACAACTGCAGTTCCACAATTTGCAACATTACAAAAAAATAAAAATATCGAAGGCCTTCAATCTCTACTTAATACAATTTAAAAAGGTAGATTAGAATGGATTACAGAGCTGTCAATTCCAGTATGTCAGTAATTAGTTGCAGGGAAGCAGGATGAATTGTTCAATATGTCTGTAATACTCATCGTGCATCACTATGTCCAGCGTGTCATCCAGAACTGAAGAATATGAAGAAACTGTAGATAACAGATTGTGCAGAGAGCCACGTGGTTTAGCAATATTTGCCAGAGAGGAACAAAAAAGGTGAAGGATATTTTGTGTGTTTTTGTTTTAAGCATGAACAGATTTAAAGTTGTAACTGCTTTATTCTGGTTAAAAGAAAATGGAGTGAGTGCCCCTAATGGGACACTGGGAATTTATGGTATGGTGTTGAAACTAAGATCGTGACTAACAGCACTTCACACCATGTCTGTGGAAGCAGTTATGTTTTCAGAAAGGATGTTATGCAGAAGGTCACATCTTTGCCTTCTGTCAAGATTCTTGTACAATGCAGAAAGTCATCTATACTTTTAAAATTAGTATAAACTGTTGACTGTACTTAGAGTGTGGTGGCTGCTTTAAAAATTATTACTTTGCTTCCTATTTTAGAAACGTTTTTTCCCATAGTTGCGGAGTGCCTGAATTGTCCCAGTTAAACAGCTTCCTAAGGGTTTTGAAGAAAGAAAACAAACAAACAAACAAACAAAAACAGCAACTAGGGATGAAATCCTGTCTCTGTTAAACAAAATTTCTGTTTATTCAATTTCGAATTTCTGCACCCATGTCTGGACGGAAGAAGCATGTACTTTTTCAGATACCAGTTAAAGCCCTTTGGTCCTATTGGATTTGGGGGAGATTTGTAAATTCTTTGCATTTTAGAAATAAAGCTAGACTATTTTTTAAGACTTTAAATGTTGACACCAAGTTCTGGCCAGTTCAGAGTGTCCGGCAGGCAGGCTTTGATACAGTGAGTACATTTCTTGCAGTCAGAAGACTGTGGAGAGCTTTCATTCCAAATTCAGGAGATCCTTTGCAGCTGTAAGAGTATAGACCTGCTCACTTATACCACAGATGAAGGATAAGTAATGGCTTCAATATTACTGCAGAATAAAATGTTACCACATTTTAATGGTAATGGGATAGTTCTTCTATCCACATTCTTCACCGTTTCCTGTCCTGTATGATCCTTATATTTTCTACTTCAGTAGATTCCAATATATTGATGTGTGGTAACAGCTGTATTTCTGTGATATAGATTCTGTATTTAGAGAAGTCTCTCAGGATGCCTACTGCACAACTAAAAATTACATATAGTAAAACAGCTTTTCTGAGATAACCATTTAATTAAGCTTAGGGATTTCTTGGTACAACTGACAAGTACATACACCTTTTCCCTTCTTTCATATTTGAGCAAAATGATTGAAAAAATAATAATAATTAAAAAAAAATGTTATAGAATAATTTAGTATGGATTTTTTCATCATTCCCTTGCTAAATTGCTTTGATTTATTCAGTGTGAGGAATAATTACATTTCTTCCTTATGCTGAGTATCAAAGCTCTTTTTAAGGAAGTGAAATAAATTTCTTCCAGAAAGTGGAAAGAAATTAAGTTGACAGTGGCTGTTGTGCAATCTGACTTGATCTGTGGTTATGCTGAGATTTATGAGGTTAAGATGTTGATTCAACATGATTACAGAGTACTGTAGGTCTTTCTTAAATTTGACTATTCCTCTATATGCCAAGATAGGTTCTTTTTTTCTTTGTTTGATTTGGTTATGGGCTACTGGATATTTTAAGATCTCCAGTATTCTGTTAATTGTAACTATAGTCTGGTTTTTGCTCTGTCATCTGATTTTATTCTACATCCACTGCAATGGCACTCTCGTTGTGCTCTGGTTCCTCTGTGATGTATGATGTGCTGGGGTACTTATCTGAGAACACTGTTATCCATTAGCTTTGATACAAACACCATTAGTTTATTTAAAAAATAAAAAAGAAGGGAAGAAGGAAAGAAAGGAAGAAAACTATTGAAATGAGGTGAAATGGATTATTAATTCAATAGAAATCTTCCACCTCTGTCAACATTTTTTGAGGGCGTTTTCCCTAGCTGATCTTACACTCTGCATTAGTGCAGCAGACAGTCCCACAGAGCCCTGGGATTTAGCAGCAACAGCAAATTGAAACTGCTTTAAGCACTCACAGAAGTGAAACTATCAGGCTGCCAGTGAAGTGTGATGTGCTGCAAGTTCAGATGTCCAGCCATCATCTGGTGGTGATTCCAACAGTCAAAATGATGGACAGCTGAACTGACTTAGGTATGTTCCCTGGTAGTGCACTCTGTAAAGAAGGTTCCCTGCAGTGAACACAGTAAACCAAAAACCTCAGGCAAACCTGCATAAAGGAGAAGACTTCTTTGTTTACTGCATGCTTTTTTTGTTGTTGTTGATTTAAGGATATAGTTGCTGATGTATATCTACATATACACACATGGTTCTTTGTGATTTATTTCATGGTCTTTGCACTAACATTCACCAAGTACTGTACAACTAGGAGGGACTTTTGTAGCTAAATATCAGCATAAATAAGAATCATTTAGAGCTGAGCAAAATCCTAGCTTTTTATTTCTAGGCAGAAAACATTAATCCCCTTTAATCCCTTGATAAGGGAATCTACTTAGAAATGGGAAGGCTGATACCCTAAGAGAGGGTAATTCTCTTGTTGGTTTGTGAAAAGGTACAGAATTAATATGAAATATAATGAAATGTTGAATTCAAATATTTTTGTAATCTTCTCCATCATTACTGCCTGTTTAATGATTATAGTGACAGACATCTGTGCCCTGGATGATCTTATGTCAGGAAAATTATAGGTCCATCTGTTTTTAAATTGCTCTGTGGTTTTCCATTTTGTTACAGGCATGGTGGTTATGACCACTGACTATTCTAGGAAGCCCATCTGTACAGTACTTAAAGATTGTCTGGTAGATGGAGTAAGCAACAATGTCCATTATTATTTTGTCAATTTTCAGTACACTTAGGATATTGTTAATTTACAAAGCTTAAATAATAAAGGTTAAGTAAAGGATTAGGAATGCTTTCAAGTACTATATTAGGCCTTTTTTTACTTTCTTTGACCAATGATACTCATAACATGTCTAGAAGATAAGGAATGCTCTATATTTTTTCCCATTTAATAGCTATATGTAAGATTCTTAGTTTGAAGCCTGCTTTTACTGCTTATAATGACATGCCAGAGTGTAATAAGCTCTTCACTTAACTGTAATACCATAAATAATGATCAGCTTAGGTCAGACATAAATTCTCTGAGGTCTAATTTTACATTTGGTTCTAGTATTTCTTTTTAACTCAATGTATGCCTGCCCATAAACAGTAATTAAAGCTTGCTAGCAATGTAAAAACATGAAGACATGGTTAATAAACACAGGAAGTTAATCAATATAAGCCATAGTAGCTGATAATTAAATATATATATATATGTATCTCGAAAGATACTACTTATATATGACTTTGCATGACTTTTTATTTTTTTTTCCCTTCTGGGCTATCAGTAAAGCAAAGAAAAGAGTACTTACTACAAGTGCTGCCGCCGTAATAGCAGCTCCCTTTTGCAAGGAGTCTCAGTGTAAAAAAGGTACAGGTACATAGATCTAGTCAAAAGGACCAAATATGAGCATATGTTGTAGGGCCAGGAAGCAAGCAGATACAGGCATTCTCTAGAGTCACCCTGTCATTGCAACAAGAAGTACTTGGCATTATTTAAAGCTCTGACTATTTTTTAGGGCTTTGACATGCTGAAAAATAATAGATTTGAAATATTTATGAACTCCAAGATCAACACTAAAAGTTTGTAAAGGCCGGCTGCTGACAAGTGGTACCTTGCATTTGTGCCTTGTGGCACACATCATACAACACCGCTGCTTAATTTCATGAACCCATGTTTAGTTTTGTCTTTTTTCCACAGGGCCTTTCTCTTGTTAAGTGCATTAGGAGAAACAGTTATCAGATTTTCAAAGGAACTAAAAACTCTTACTATTTTTCTCCTTTTACATCCCACTATTTTAAAATGAATATGCTTAGCAGTGTAGATAAGACATTCTGAGTCCATGCTTAATGACAATATCAAAATCAAAATACATCTAGTTTTTACCTTTAACTGATCCAACATGTATTGTGATATATACAAATATATTTGCATCTGGGAGCTTACAATAAAGATGAAGAAATTATGAATTATGGGCTCATACATTGCCTTGGCTTCTGAAAGACAAATTGCATTTTTCTGTGTTTAATTTGCAGTGCAAAAATATTAATTGGATTGTTGATGCAGTGATTTTTCAGCTATTATGACAACAAAACTACTTCAGTGTTAAATCAGAAACAGACCCAGCTTAGAAATTAAAGATTTCACAGGGAAGGTGTAATAGACTTGACTGGACATCAGATACCCTTCTGTTGATTTCCATAACCTTTGGCACAATTTGTGTTGGCAGTTGATAAGGCAAGAGGTGATTTATGAATTTCCTTGAGGAAAATGGAAGGCACTAGGAATAATTGTCTGGTTTTAACAGAGAATGTTTGCATATGTACATTACAGCATCTTGCACTTCATTTCTGCATGGCCATAGAGATGGTAAAAACACCTAGAGGCTTCAACTACTTCTGCCTCCTCATATACATATAGTGAGAGCTGGAGACAGCTGAGGATGCTCCAAGCACATCTGTGTGTCTTACTGACTTCTGCTGAATTCTTCTAGTTTGGATGTTACTTTTGGTTTACCCTCTCTTACTGACTGGCTTCAATCTCCCATGTCATTAACAGGACACATTTCTCTAATAATAAACTGCAGCATGCTTAAAAAAGAGGTGGCAAAGATTAGGGGAGACGTGTATCATCTTCTGGAGTTGCAGAAATAAGGAAGACGGACAGGAAGGGGCTCAAAAATGTTAAAGTCCAATGCAAAATAGTTGGTGGTTATTCAAAAATAAATATGAAGCATTTTGCAAGGAAATCAATGTTTATATTATTTCCCATAGGTCATATTTTTCACTTGGTAAGGGGCATGAAAAATAAATGTAATTTGTAGAATTAGACCGGCAGGAGAGCAGTATAATAGGCTGTACTTTAGGTTTGATTATTCCCATGTCCATAAGGTTATTCTCATTTGGAACTTCAGGGTTAAAATTCTAGTTTCATAACTAGCTATCTGATAGCAGCGTAGTGTGTGAATGACAGGAGCCAAAAATCTGGATGATTGAGTTAGTACTGGATCATGTTATATTTGTTACAACTTTCCTAAAAAATAAATTTAATGCTGGCAAGAAGTGCCAGATTGACAGCTCTGGAATCTTATTTATCTACTGAAAGAGAACAATTCTGACAGTAGAATTACTCTCTTACAGCACCAAAACTAGGTTTAGTGGGATTCGCTGCAGAATGTAAGGAAGCAACTTTGTCCTCAAACCATTAAACATTTAGTTCCTCTGCAGAGGTTAGCAAGCTTTTGTGCTGCAATGGCCAGGCACAGCCTCATGAAAGGGCTTGAAGCCATGTCGTGAAAGAGTCCTGGGTTATCGCTGGGAACATAGTAGCTGGACTGTGAAACAGGGTAAGAGACCGGCCAAGAAAACACTGTGTCTTCCCCAGCCCAGGCAGAAACAGACCTTTCAGCTTGTTTCCAGAAGGATTCCCCATGGACTGTCATCAGGCTTTCTGAAGGGGAGAATGAATAGGGGGCAGAAGAAAGGGCAGGAGTTGCCTGTGTTTTTCCTTTGCAAGCTGACACCTGTGCTTTCATAGTGCAGAGAGGAGGGCAAAGTCCTCCTGCAGACTGCTCACTGCAGCCTTTGCAGGGCTTGCCTTGGTTTTAGAATAAATGTTTGTATTCTTAAGTGTTGGTGTTAGAATATGTGTAACCTCTTTCTTACAATATTGTATTTTTAACATGAAGTCTCTTTAATGATAGAGAAACGTTACTAATTTTGGCCAAGACTCTTTGGCTTTTGTTGTTGTGTTTTACTTCAGGATTACATTTTAACTCCAGCTCTTGAATATCAGTTTTGCATTCACCTCGTTAATTAATTTTCATCCTGAATAGCATGACAGCCTCCAACTCTGGTATACTGTGTAAACGTGAATTGCAGAGGTGCAGTCTTTGATATAGTTGGCTCTTGAGCCATCACTGTTATTGTAAACGAAGACTGCTTTCAAAGAGTGTTGAGAGATTGTTTTGACTTGGCAGTGTCTGTGGAACACCTGGGAGTTACACTTTGTACCTGTGTGTAGCCTGCTGCTTTACTTATGGAGCTGAGCAATGGCTTCAAGTTTTCTATCCTTTCCAAGCAGGATAATACAGAAAAGCGAAGGGAAGTGATAATATTTCCATTGGCGATTCTATCTGAGCAGCATAAGTTTGAAAGAAGTTCAGAAGAGCCTTTAAGATTGTACTTCTAACCATGAATGACTGAGATGTTCAGATAGTGTGGACTTAGATAAAGCTCAGATGTACTGAAAGATATGTAGTTTTTTTGATAGTAGTAGAGGAAACTGATGGAAAATATTGTTTAGAACAAGATTAGATAGCACTCTGGAAAATATCTTAAAGCACTCATATTAAATCAGCAGATTTGCCACCTCTGATAAGCTGTTTATTAGATCTATGTGTCTAATATGGGAAAAAAATATAAAACTTATTTTTGCATGTTTTTTAGTTTGATTTTAAATGAATGCTAGTTCCTACTGGATTAGGGCCAGAGAAGGGCTATGAAGCTGGTGAAGGGCCTGGAGCACAAGTCTTATAGGAGTGGCTGAGGGAACTGGGGTTGTTTAGTCTGGAGAAGAGGAGGCTTAGGGGAGACCTTATTGCTCTCTACAGCTACCTGAAAGGAAGGTGTGGGGAGCTGGGGGTCAGCCTCTTCTCACAGGTTGCACACTGGAACAGGCTCCCCAGGGAAGTAGTCACTGCACCAAGCCTGTTGGAGTTTAAGAAGTGTTTGGACTGTGCACTTAGTCACATGGTCTAAAATTTTGGGTAGACCTGTGTGGTGCCAGGAGTTGGAGTCGATGATCTTTATGGGTCCCTTCCATGATATTCTATGATTCTATGACAGGTAACTAGAGATAGGACTAGAGGGAATGGCCTCAAGTTGCACCAGGGGAAGTTCAGGTTGGAAATGAGGAGACATTTCTTCTCAGAAAGAGCAGTCAGGCACTGGGATGGGTTGCCCAGCGAGGTGGTGGAGTCACTGCCCCTGGGGGTGTTCAATGAAAGGTTGGATGTGGTGCTCAGGGACATGGTCTAGTGGGTGACATTTGTGGTAGGGGGATGGTTGGACAGATGATCTTGGAGGTCTTTTCCAACCTGATAGATTCTATGATTGCACAGCCCAGCATCCTTAGGATTTTAACATCAGCTTTACTAGAACTGTGGAAATGCCCACTAGTTGTCGGTATTAAAAACCTGGTGTTTGGGAGAATAGAAAAGAACCAGCAGATTTAAATTAGAAATTAGTTTTCTAATTTTGCTTCAATAAAAGAAAAATCTTTTTTTTTTTTTTTTCTGAAATACTGGCTTTTCAATAAAGACCGTCTGTTTCTCCCAGAGCTATAGCAACTTCAAAGGGTCTCTCAGCGCTAGCACAGCTTGGTTAGAAACAGCCAAGAGGATGCTGAATATTTGTACAGCCTTTCTAATTCCACAAGAGACTAAACACATTTGCTGTTTTATATGCAAATAAAAGAGATGATGATATAAAATGAAAATAAAGAGTAACACAAAATGCATTCTTCATGTATTTTGCACTGAATATGTCAAAACATTGCTACTCATAATTAAATGTAAGTGCAAGAATGAATACAAGATTATTAGTTAAGTTCAAAGTTGAATGAAAGCCAATCAGACTTTTTCAAATTTGTTGTTGTTAGTTTTACATCATAATGCAGCATACCGTATTGTTATAATGCAATACAGAAATGGATAAAATTGTTTGCAATTTATTTGAACTATGCACATGTATCAATAAAATCCAGGCTGAGATTTCTCTTTTTCACTGTCTGCCTGAGGAAGTATTTGTGAGCAATTTTGGGATCACATTGGAAAAGAATAATAATTGTTGAGACTTTAATGGCTCCATGGTAGGAGTATCTGTGAGTAAAAAAAAAATTAGCAGAGAAAGTATCCTTGCTGAGGAGAAGCAATCTGAAGTGGTTCATGAATATTCTTTTTTTTTTTCTTTTTCTTTTTTTCCCCCCATATTACACTGTTAAATTGTTACCACTCACTCTTACTGAGGTGCCACTCTCAGTATAGCACTATCTCTTGCACATTCACTTCACTTTTACGTGAATTCTACAACTATTTGGGGAATTTGGGGTGGGGGGAACACAAGAGGAAGCACAATGACAGAGATTACCTTACTCATTGCTCCAGGTAAAGGGAATCAAAATCATGAACATCTGTAGGTACTCTTGCTCTTTACACTGGAGAAACCCAAGCATTACTGTTTTGCTTAGGGAAGGAAATCTTAACTCCACGCAAACTGGAACAAATATAAGCAAAATGGATTTCAGTAAGCTGTGTAATTTTTCCCTCCTTCTTTCAGAAACAGCAGAGGAAAATTTGGTTTATTTAGCTCGAGGTCAAGAGTAAGTTCTCTTAGTATCTGAATGAAAAAAGCAGTGTAGCAATTACTTAACTGGGTTTTTGAAAGGGAGAATGCCATAGCAAGAGGTTGTGATTTTTTTTTTTTTCCAGACTGAATTGTGCTAAAGATCATTAATAACTGGCATTAATAACTTTTTCTCAAAATTATGAACAGGATAAAAGTGAATCACCTTTCCAAAGCAAAAAGGGAAAGTGATGGCCTTGTTTTCCAGCCATTTAAGTAGGGATGCCTTGACTGTGCAAAAATCTGTCCTTGCCACCATGTAAACGTTTGAGTTCTAAGGCCTTTCACTTCTGTCCAGTTAAATATTATTTAGTTATACATAAGAGAGTTTAGGGAGAAATTACAAAAAAAATTAAAGATTCTTCTATTTGTTGAGTGTTTTTGTATGTGTGTGAGAGAGAGAAGGAAAGGTGGGAGATCTGATTCAGCATATAAACTCCTTTGTTGGGAGTTTATCTGGTGTAGTGCCTCTGAGCTCCTTACAGTCCACAAATATTCAGACTTGCAGAATGCTAGTGAGGAAGGGAAGTAGTATCTCTCCTTTTTTTCATGTAGGGGAGTAAAGCGCAAAACAAAGGAGAACTAGCTCTTCAAAGCTATCCCGCTACCCAAATCCCATTGATTTCACAGGGAGGTAGGCACTTAATTATCTTTCTGAAACTGCTCATAAGTAGTTTACTGAGGAACTTCAAGAGGTCCATGATAGACTACTGTTACAAACCTCAGCCTTCCAAATCTTGACCTATTTCCATGACTGCTGCCTTGTCTTTCTTCTAGGGAAGTTTAAATATTTTTCTTCTCTCGTCTTTCTCAGAGACGAAAGGAAAGCTTTAGCAGTACCACTAGCACAAGTGATTTCAGGGAGGGGAAGGTACGCGGAGAGTGGAGAGAAAGAAGCTCTTTTATATTCCATCCTCCATTTTTAAGTAGAATTTGATTTTCACACTGTAACCAAAATGATAGCTTTCTGCTGAAGTGTTTGTCTGAATATTGCAGGCCCATCTTTGACAGTTCATTTGACCTAAAGCGTCAGGACATGCTTTGCCAGTGGTTAATATACTTAGTATTTCTGTGACCATGAAGCAACCTTCTATAAATATGTTACAGCAGTCGTACATGGCTGTCTGAAGGAGTCTGTCTATAAAGATTTATGTGCAAATGTCCTTTTACCCTTTTTTTAACAAGCAGCTTTCAAAGACTTTGCGTTTTTGGCAGAGCTGTGAGCTTTCTCTTAGGGCTACTCACATTTCAGAGAACAGGTGACTTGCATACTGCTTTGTTTATAAATTACAAGTAAACTACATTGTCAGTCCAATATATTTTTAGAGCAATCATAGCTGGGTGCATTGCTAACAATTTCCAATTCCTTTTTTACATGCTTATAATTTCTGTTTTCTTTTTGTTTGTTTGCTTTTGTTTTTAGTTACAGACCTCTGGAGTAATCTTGGTGTGTTGAAAACGTTGTTTTCAAACAAAACTTCGGTCTTTTTGCACTTCTTCATTGTATTTTGTATGTATTCTTTGAAGGGGATGATTCTCTTGTATGTGTTTGAAGTGATGATGACTAATTTTTCACTGTTAGTAAAGGAGAACATTCAAAGATTACATGCAGGATTCAAGATACATGCAGGAACACACAGGAAATCACAAAGCATCTTATCGGTCTAAGAAAAATTATCTCCTCATCTTTTGGCTAACTGAACAGAAGAATCACTGCAGAACTGATAATTTTAGATTTTTTGTATGTTTGTTTTAAATTCTGAATTAGTTGGATAGAAACTTTTGGGAAGCAGTGTAATGATCTGCACTGTTTTGTTGCTCAGTGATGGAAAGAACTTGGCACATGGTACTCATAGCTTTATTCTCTGTTGGAATCATCTGCTTGACTTTGCTGAAATTATGCCAGTAGATAATTTGGCCCTTGGTATTCTAAGAAACAGGAAAACGGATGCTGAAACCTGCTTGTATCACTAAACTGTAACCAAATATCCCTTACTATGGGGGAGAGGGACAACTAAATTTCTTAAGGAATTATGTCTCTAGCTCCAATGTCTGGCAAACTGTCTCTTTATATTCATGTACCAGTCAAAATTTATTTCACTAAAAAAATAAGGTTATTTGAGCACTGTGTAATTTCTATAGCTGAGTATTAGAAATCAGAAAACTAAACCAACATGATTAAATAGAAATGAAAGAGAAGGTGCCTACACTAAAAGAAAATGGTACTTCAGATAATCACCTGAGAAATTAGATGCTTGCTGTAGTCTTGTTCAGCTCCAGAATTTCTTGCTTTCTCCTTTAGTTGTCCAGTAGCACACTGGTTTTCTTCTTTGCTCAGCCGCTGACCTCTCTCACGTGGTGTTGGCTCTTCTCCATCCTGTGATTAATGGCACTGCTTTTGATCTGATCTGACAAGTCATGTTCTACCCGGGCAATGTGACAAGGTCTGTGGGGAAAATCCTGCCCCTCCGCATGGCCTGGGTGTCCCTCATGGCAGGAGAAAGCACTCCATCATCCCTTCCTATGTCCAGGAAGGGAACTGGGCCTGGCATTGTGGAATTCCTCGTCTCCTTTACCCTTTATTGTGGCAGTAGCAGCAAAAGCCAAAATAGTCAGGAGCAGCCCAGTAGCCCTGGCAGTTTCTTCTCTGGATGGTAGTGATCCTGCTCGGCAGATGCCTCTGCCCGAGAGGTTCCAGTCAACTCTCAGGCCTGTTTTATAGCTCTTCTCCCTTTCTACGGTTTCAGGGGATGGGAGGCAGTGGGAACACAAATTGCGTCTGCAAGTGTCACAAGGGCAGAGGGTGCTTCTGGCCACATAGCAACATTCAGGAATGTAATCTTAAAACAGAAACACATATTGGTTCTGTGTATGCTAATACTAGCTGCAGTATGATGGATCAGTGTTGCAGAGATCCCCAGACTCTCAGGTTGTTCAAAATTGCTTTTGTTTCCTGTTTGGACCAAGATTGCCTTCTGCCATGAACATAATAATTCTTATCCTGCTATTTATCCCAGAGCTGAGATAAAAATGCCTGATGGAAAACAGGTAGCATACTAGCTACCTTAGATTCTAAGATGGCCATAATGTATGCTATTGAAGCCTTCAGAAGTTTGGAAAAAATAAATAAATCTTTCCATAGAGAAGGTTTTACTTTCTTGGACTATTAAAATACTCAAAGTAGCCTCATCATTTTCACTATTCAAGTTTAGGCTATATGTAACAAACATATCTATGAGTGTGTCTTAGATAGACATAAAAAGTCCCTGAGTAGCCACCAATAATGCATGTTATAATGATTTTGGGATTTTAGAATTACATTTATCCATAACACACAAATGCATATGGCATAAAGGAATGGTTCTCAAAGGCTTTGTGCAAAGAAACATGAATAGTCTGTATTTTTTGTGTGTGAATAGTATATGGTCTGAAAAGACAAGCCAAAATGATGGAAAAAGTAATTTTCAAATGTCTTCAAACGCTCACAGTAAATAAGTAAATGCATCAAACTGATGATCAGGTAACAAATCCTAATGCTTATAGTCACATCTAGGTGTCACCAAAGTCTGTTTAGAACTTTGTTTTTACACAAGTGGGTTGGACAGTTACTCATAGGTAACTGCATGAGCAGGTTTAGTACGAATCAATCAAGACTGGTGTTTTATCCTATCTCCTAAGCACATACATGACCAGCTCCTTCTGTGTTTATCCTTGGAAAATCCTGAAGTGTGTTTGTGAGTGCTTCTGTATCATGGAGATTGCATCCAATACTTGATTGTTGAGCAAGTGCAAAACAATGTGCGACTTTCCTTGCTAACATCATAAGCAAATCTTGCCCTTCTTGCATCCATGTTTCCTCATAGGATTATAGGACTACTCATATTACCTTGTGTCTGTAACCCACCTCCTATTTCTTTTCCTGCTATCTGATTTTTACCTATCAGTTAGGTCAGTCATTTAGGCTGTCAGTTCCTTGAAGCATGCACCACCATATTTTGTTGTGTGTGTAGGTATTGTTAGTGCAAAGGCACCTTGACCCAGCTGTGATCTGTAGTCTAAGTAGCTATTATGCAAATTTTAGCATTTAATATCTTTGAAGAATTGCTTTTCAGTAATATTGATTGGCAGCAGTTATCCGTGATATAGTGGGAAATGAAGGAGAGTAACATTTGAGACGTATCCTTGAAAGCAACCTTTTGATTTGTAGAATGCATACAAACAGCAAATCCAGCAGACCACAGAAATGCAGCAATAAATGTATGCAGCGTTTTTGGACTCCTTGTCATCCCTGCCATGCTGTTTGCTCGGCTAGGGCTAGAGTTCTGAAGTACCCTGGAATTTATGGGGTTATTGTTACAGGCTTTATTTTAGCCTGTAGTATAGTTACATCAAAAATGGAAGTAAAATGTTAATGTTTTGGCAAAGAAACCTCAAAATCTGGAGGGAAGAATCTAAATTTAACTGAAGCCTAAATATCTCTTGATTTATGCAGTGCACGTCAAATCCTATAAAACTATGTTTTCCTCTTATACCTTCTAGGGTCATCTTGCCCTAGCCTGTGATGAGCTTTGTTACACCACTGAGCAACTTCCTAGCTCAATGTATTTTTCAAAACTGACATGCTGTACAACTAAGCCGTTGAAAAGAACAAAAGCTTTCTGAAAATGTTCAAGGAGGTGAATCCAGACTGTGCTACTTTCCAATCACTGCTTAGTTCATCACCATGTTTAACTTAGCCTCCAAGGATTCCCCTGAGCCTCGAATCAGCATCAAACTGAAAAGCAGCGTGGTCAAGGTAGCGCACAGTTTCCCACAGCTTCTGAATGCTTATTTTCTTTTCAACTTATTCTCCAAGCAATTGAGTTCCTAAATTGGCATCACACTAGGTGACGTGCTTAGGAGGGTACATCACTAATAGCATGAAATTGCTCATTTCTCTTAAAGAAATACAAAATAAAAAGGAACCAAACAAAAACACAGAAGTTTTATGTCATTAATGGAGCCTGTGGATGGGAAGTGTGGAAATAGCTACTTCAGCAATCATTATCAGCTTTGGTTTGCTTTCTGCTACCACGTTCTTCCTTTCTTTTATTTATTTATTGTTATTTTTTTTGCAAGTGGTTAAGGCTTGCTGTTTCTTGAGAAACTGTTTATATTTTGTGGAAGCAAAAGGATAGAAATGGACTGCTTGAAAGTCATGTAATGCAGAACCCCCAAACAACGCCACAATATTCAGTTTCAGTCAGTGTCATGGCTGTGTAGGGACCTTAGTCCAGCAGCTAAGTCCAGGGAGGGTAGAGACAAGATCTCCTTTCAGAATAGTTACATGCAGGGAGCATCCTGGTCTGTACCCCAGGGACACACTTTCATTTTCTTTTATAAATGTGTCTAATAGTTTATGTTGTGATAGTTTCTTTTGGTTTAACCTCAAACTCATATGTTTACTCTCATTTCACCCACAGGGTCTTATTTTCTAGTTCTCCTTGCTGCTCCTCTCTTCCCATAAGAAACAGATTTAAGATTGATTTTAGCGGCACTTCAGGTATAACAAGGATAATCTGGCACTGAAAGCTGAAAGGAGGAACTTTCTTCTTCAATGTTTTTGCAATCAAAATGTTGGATGAGGAATTGTTCCCCCTGAACATACGTTAAACTTGCTTTCAGGTACTGAGCTTTGAAAATAACAGTTCTGAATGATGAAATACAAGAAAATATAAATAACTTAGAAAGAATGCTGATTTAATCACGACAGAAATAAAAACTTTATTTATTTCTTTTTACTTTTAGTGGGCTTTGAAAAAGCATCCATACAAACTAGTACAAACTAGCCTCAGATATTCTGGGTTCTCTTACACGTTTCATCCTCATATACGTGAATCTCAGTTCTTAATTATACTCCTGCAAAATCACTTACAACAGGTACTTACTTATGGTCATTTTGCACCTCTGTATTATTTTTGTCACCTTTTGGATACTTGACAACATCTTCTTGAGAATCACAGAACTACAGGTTAATCTTTTCAGCCTCCCAGTGTGCTCTTCCATTAGACATAGACATTTTTCAGTACAAAAAATATTTCTGTCTTTTATTTTGTTATTTTTCAAATATGATCATTCCAACTAGTCAAAACCTGCTTGCACCACTTTTGCAAAATGGAACAGTCCCATAACTGTTCAAATGCAAGTAACATTCTGCAGCAGTTGCATGGGGACCACCCCCCAAAAAATAAAATAAAATAAAATAATTCCATATGACCTGTGCAACTCCTAAATCTATGACTTTTACACTAATGTATGTGTATCTGAATCATCATTAAAATCAAACTGAAACTGTCAGTGATCCAAGTTATGTTTTAGTATCCTCTCCTTCATTTTAGTTTCTTTTCAGCAACGTCTTCATGCTTTTGAAAACTGGTTGTACAAAGCATTGCATTGGTGTGAGTTGATAAGATTCTGCAGCATTTTCCTAATATTCCTCTTTTTCCCTAATACTCCTCCTTTTGACAGTTACTTTGCTTATTTGTGTGCTGTTGTACTGAAGGTACTCTACTCGTTATATTTTGAAACAGACCAGAAGATGCCCTGTGTGCAGACAGCTGTTTGTACTTTTGTAAACTCCATTGCAATCCTTTCACACTGTTTTTTTCCTGCTGTGTCCATTGCTGGCAATGAATTCAGTGCTGAGATAATCCAACTTCAATTGCCAAAGTGCTTAATTTTATCTGGTATCCTAATTTTTAGTGTGTTTATTGCAGGCATGCCAAGAAAAGGATGTGACAGCACTTGGATTTATCCAAATAATAAAATGAGTACATAAACATTTCCATTTGACATATAGAAATAGGAATTTAAAATGAGAAGATGGCTTTTGCTGAGTGAAAAAGATTCTTGATGTATGTTAGATATTTTTTAGGAATATAGGAATTGTTTTAGTACATGAGACTGAAGTGTTCTTTGTGTGAGTGACAACAAATGCATAGGAAAACGTAGTAAGAATATATACTTTTCCAACCTCTAATGTTGCAGCTCAGGGATTGTCACAGCCAGGGGTGGTTTCTGGGTTTTTAGTGCCTTTCAGAGGATTTTTTTTTTTTTTTTTTTCTTCTTGGTCTGTTCAGTCTCTCCTTAAACTCATGTCATCTTTAAGCATGAAGAACATTTCTTGGCCAGGATTTTCACTGTTCAGTTATACATTGTATGAAGATTCATTGTCTTTCATTTAATCTTGCTGCTTTCTACCTTTGAAACCACCTACTACTTGTGTTGGAAGAAGCAGTGGACAGTCAGACTTCTATCACAGTATTTTAGGAAGGAAAAGCCTCTCTCTATCATAAATTGCATCCTGGATGCTCAGCGTGGCAAGAGAGCCAAATATCCTAATCCTTTATAATTACAGATCTCTTCATGGTATCTCTATGAGTTGGGTTGCTGTTTAGTAGAAGCACAGAGGGGCTGTCTGAGATTTTAAGACGCCTAGACATACAGGGAATCATGCAATACAATTTTCAAAAGCACCCAATTATCTATCATGTTCTCACTTTGGTTTTCTAAATACTGTCTGTCTTAACAATTGGCCATAAGGTATCTTGCTGGAAGCTGAACAGGTATTCTGTACAACATCAGAAAGATGTTCTAGAATATCTCTAGAATATCAGAGTAGCATCCTAAATAGTGAATCATTCTTTGTCTTGGATGTAAAAAGAGGTTTTCATTGACTTCTGTAGGAACAACATGGATCCAATTCCAGCTGGAAATTCCAATCCTCCGTTTGTAGCCCTCAGGACTGCTTTCTTGGGGTACCTCCTGCATGCCTAAAACAACATGGGTACCTCGTAATGGAAAAAGGAGTATTCACACACAATATGTATTGTACTGTGTACTCTTCTTAACTTGAACCGTGACTCACTATGCAGTCCAATGTAAGAAGTCCTGCTGGCCACCATGAGCATGAAATAGTAAGAGGGGGAGCTGGAAGCATCCAGGAACTTTTGGCTGGGGAGGGAGGAGCACACAGTGTGTGCTGGAGAAAGCACATTCATGTTACTGTAGGGCCAGGGCACCGCCTTGTGTCTGGGGCAACAAACCACTTATTTCTTGCTAGTTCAGTGCAATGGCATTAGGTAGGGAGAAATAATATTCAACTATACATAAACTATGCAACAGTACTCCTGAGATAGCCATCCTTTTCGAACACTAGAACCCACAAAATGCACTGCAGAGAGTGGCTGTGCATATATAATCTTCTTTCTGTCCCTGATAGGTGAGAAAGATGATGTTGCTGTAGTTTGATGCATCCAATTATTACAAGATCCTGTAATAAAAAGGCTATTTCCTGGTGTAAGCCATTGGCAACAATTAATACCAGGGTGAATCAGATCTAAGCTGTTGCAATCAAAAACTTCTGTACTATAGTTTAAATAAGATTCTATCTGGTATGTATTTTGCAGTCTCTGTGAATTTATTTTATAATGAAAATTCTGTCAGTCCTTTTAAGAGCCTCTGTAAGAATCTAATTCTTATAAAATATATGGTAACATTTTATTGATTTGAATGAAAACCAGAAATTCTAACTTCATATTACACTGGAGATATAGATACTCTCTTCGTAATGGATAAAATGTTAGTATATAATTTACATTATTTTAATCGGAACTGCATTCTATGTATAGCTCATTTCTTCCACTAGTTTATAGGGAAATCTAATTTTTCAAAATACTTCAAAAATGTTCAGGTATCTGTCCTTTTTCTTAGGCATTCTAATCATTAAACATAATTATATACTTGTAGACCTTTTTTCCTAAGTTCACAATGACTTAGGCTACCAAGTTGCTTACATGGCATGGAAGATGTAAAAATTATGAATTCAGATCTCCTTATTCAAAACCGGGCTTTAGTAGAAGCAACAGTAACCAATGTATTTTAAATTGTATGATAGTTTTAGTTGTTTTACAGCTTCTCGTATCTGCCTATACTTGTTCCAGTGTGAATAATTCTGAGTTTTGTTTGTGAAGAAAATATTTTAAATACAAGTGGCTCATTTGCTTTCTATTTTAGGCAAAGAAGCAATAAATAGCCTGTTTTAAAAAGCTTGCACTAGTCTTAGCACAAATCATTATATTTTTGACATATAAAGTTATTGTGACGTCAAATAGCGCTTATTTGAGAGGTTGTCTTGCCTTGGATATTGACTAATGTGTGAATGTTTTGAAAATTATTTTATGTTAAAGAAGTTTCACATATAAGAGACACAAAAAACATGTTTGTATTTGCATAGGTAAATCACTCCTTAGACGAAAAACTGCAAAATACAGTTTCAATTTCAGTCTGTTGTGAAGAGACAGTAAACAGTACTGTACACTGGAAGCTGAAGCCTAAAGGAAGGGAATTTCAGTATTTATCTCCCAAAGGCTGACACTACAGTTTTGAGGATTGGTGGAGTGTGAATTTTCTGAGATTAGAAAAGACATATCTAACTGAGAGATTAGAAGAAGAATATAGAAACCAGCCCTGTAGCTACGATTCACAGCAATTTAAATTTGCAGAACAAGCACTTCTTCATGCATGCAAGGACACTCTTGACATAGAAATGAAGAGGTACACTAAGAATTACAGAGAAGAGAATAATTTGGAAATGGTCTGAATTAATATTTCTTAGTCTGTATTTTTGTGAAGAGTACAAGATAGCTGCAGTTTCTAGTAAATGCTAAGCCATTGAGAGAGGCAGTATTTAACTGGATTTGAACTGTTTTAATTCTCTGTTTGTGTGAGTAACATTAGATATTTGATCATGCCCTCGGTCTTCAGCAGTCTGAAGCCATAAAAATCAGGAGGTATTTCTCTCTGACAGCTATACCATGAACACTTTTCCTTTCTCCCTCCAAGGCATTTCAGTCGTGACTGGTCTTTCAAACTCAGTTTCTGTAATTTGTCAATGTGCTGCTGAAAGAAAATGTCAGCCACATTCTCTGTTGAGGTTCTTGACTGTCATATAATATTAACTTTTCAGTAGTGTATAAGGACACTACAGTTGAATTTCAGTAATGATCATGTCTATATAACATCCTTCTGCCACAGTCAACAAACTTAACATGTCGAAAGTCTTGTCTTCTTTCATAGGAATAAGAAATGACTTTCTTTGGTAGGCCAGCACATTAAAGGCTGTAGAGGTGTGAGGCACTATGCTGTGTTCTAAAAGCAACTTCTGTTTTTGATATATGTTATTTTAAAATTCATATTTACAGGGCATTCCACACTTTTTTTTTTTTTTTTTTTTTTTTAAAACAAGTTCATAATGTCAAGTTTCAAACTTTGGTCAGTTAAGTAAAAGGTTTCCCAACAAGAATAAGCATCAAGCCATGATGGAGTATTTTGTCTAATTCTAGTTTTTTTGCTATTCTGAAACATTGTAGAAAAACTTGTCATCAGTTCAAACCAGCATCTTAAATGTCTTTCAGACAGTCTACCCAGACCCATTTAATGTGTTGCTTATACAAATGGATGCTGTGCAGAAAATTAACTTGTTGGGCCCTCAGTGCATCATACAGTGGATTTCTTCTCTTGAAGAATGTGGCGATTTTACCCAGCTGGGCAGCTGAGCTTCACAACAACCGCTCTCTCACTCCTCCTCCTCAAAGGTGAAGGGGGAGAAAATACGATGAAAAGGGCTCAAGGGTTGAGATAAAGAAAGGGAGATCACTTAACAATTATCACAGGCAAAACAGACTGAGCATAGGGAGATGAATATAATTTATTACCTATTACTAAAAAGCTAGAGCAGTGAGAAACTAAAAACAAACTATAAACACCTACCCCCATCCACCCACTTCCACCTCCTCCCCCTGAGCAGCACAGGGGAATGGGGGCTGTGGTCAGTCCCCCATGCTTCATCTCCGCCACCCCTTCATGGTCACTTTCTGCCCCTTCTCCACGTGGGGTCCCTCCCACGGGATGCCGTCCATCCCAAAATGATCCTGCGGGGGCTGCCCACAGACAGCAGCTCTTCAAGAACTGCTCCCACATGGCTCCGTACCACGGGGTCTATCCACCCCCCAGGAGCAAACTGCTCCAGCACGGGTCCCCCATGGGCGGCAGCTCCCCCCAGACCCTCTGCTCCTGTGTGGGCTCCTCTCCATGGGCTGCAGCTCCGGCCCGGGGCCTGCTCCTGCGGGGGCTCTCCATTGGCCCCAGCCTCCTCCAGGTGGCTCTCCATGTGGCCACATCCACCTGCTCCACCGGGGGCTCCTCCACGGGCTGCAGCGTGGAGATCTGCTCCGTGTGGGACCCATGGGCTGCAGGGGGACAGCCTGCTCCACCAGGGGCCTCTCCACAGACCGCAGGAGAACTGCTGCTGCGTGCCTGGAGCACCTCCTGCCCTCCTGCTGCACTGACCTTGGGGGCTGCAGGGCCACTTCTCACTCTTTGCTCTCCCAGCTGCTGTTGCACAGCAGTTTTTCCCCTTTCTTAAATTTGCTCTCAGAGAGGCACAAACAACATCACTTATTGGCTTGTCTCTGGGCAGTGGTGGGTCCCTTTGGAGCTGGCTGGAGCTGGCTCTGATCTGACATGGGGCAGCTTCTGGACTCTTCTCACGGAGGCCACCCCTGCAGAACCCTGCTACCAAAACCTTGCCCCATAAACCCAATACAAAGGACATCAGGATTCAATGGCGTATTTTCACTGTTTGTCCTAAACTGGAATCTCTTTGTGGAAAATTACCTTCACAGTAAGATTTCAAGTTATCTACTACTCCCTTCTTCTGAAACTTTGTTTGATTGTTTATTTTATTTTTTATTTTATTTTTATTTTATTTTTTTAATTTTATTTTTTTTCCCTTTTAAACACTCCTTAATATTTCACTTGTTCAGAGAATAAATTAGAAAAATTCTGTTATCTGGTGGTGAGCTCATGCCCAGACTCCAGTCACTAAATTTTTTAAACGTTTTAACAAGGTTGTTTCAATGAGCTGGGCTGAGGGGAGTACCTCTTTCACGGCAGACTGTAGTTCAGTTGTCAATCTTGATTAACTACCCAACTTCAGGATTTGTTTGGACTAAAGTTTCTGACATCTTTGAACAGTGCAATGTGTTTTCAGAGATGTATCTGAGCACCAGATATGAGGTATGGGCATTATTTATCTTACCCTTTTTTATGGTGATTGGCAGCAAAGTCTCCTTGTGAAGCCAATGTCAGAACACTGGAACATTATGCTTTGGATAAAATGAAAAGAATACCTTACACTTCAGTTACTAATTTTTACCTTTGTATTCATTTGTACTATTTAACAAATACTACTCTGGTGTGTGAATTGTTCATTAAAGGAAAATGTTCAGCTGTAAAGGTAAGTGCCACAACTTTCCAAAAACCATTTTCTTTCTAACTCATGTATGCTGGGCACATAGCAACTCAGTATGCCTAAATGACTGATGTTCCTTGAGAATTTTATCTTTTATGCTTGATATATCTTGGAATTCTTCCTAATATTGACATATGCACTAATAGGTCTGCAACTTGCAGAAATATGTGACATGTTACTTGAGATTAGTTGGTTCAGACCAAACCTTTGCTCATTCCTTTAACAAAATGTGAATGAGATCTTTCAGTAGGTGTGCTTCATTTGAAGTCTATTCTCTTTAAGAATCAGAAGATTTCCAGACTGGACTACAGACCGTGACACAACATTGGCTCTTCAGGGCAAATCTTTCAGCTGAAGCCTGTAACACAATGCTTCCAATTTCAAATCCTCTAGCAAACATCAGATTGGGCCTAAATCATGATTATTGTTCTGTATCAGAGGTACCAGAAAAGTTCAGGCAACTTTTGACATTCACTGGGCAGCTTGTCAGTCTGTCAAAACTAACAGTTTGAAGTATATCTTACCATGTCCATGTAATGCATCCTGCTATGTGCCTGTGTACTCTATGTGTGATTCTTAGTTATACAGAGATGCTTCTGCTGACAAGCATGTTAGCCACCCATCATTACACTGTCTTTGCTCCTATGCCCTCTGGGTGTGGGATATTCACAGTTCAGGCAAGTTTAATTGGAGGTAATTGAGCTTTGTTCTTTTTCTCATTTTTGTGTGCATAGAACTAAGATGCATTGTTATACAGGCAGCCTTTAAAGTCCTTTGAAAAGCCAAAATACATATTTATGGTGAAACCTTATTTTTAAGTCCAATTTCCTAAACCTGTAAGTCTTGTTTGAGCTTCATGTATACGTATAAGGAGAATGAAAAGACAGTTTGGTCTTGTAAAGTATTGAAGAAGACATGGAAACCAACTTGGGTAGTGTTACAAATTCTAAAACTATGACTAAGGAGGCAGAGAATGGTATTAGCTGTCCCATACTATTGCTCAGCAGAGCTAAAATAAACTGTCATATTATGTGACCTATAAGTGGTATTAAGTATTATTACCTTCTTGCTATCCACTTGAGCTCTAGACCTTTACTAAAGATTGCTTACAGAAGTTATTGAATGCCACTGGTTTTATTTTAAAGCATTGACAGAATGGCATTAATGTCCCTTAACATAACAGGAAGGAATGAGATAAATTTTAAAATGATGATCTAAGAGCAAGAGGAAGTATGATAAATATAATACAAACTTGTACATTCTTCCTTGCCAAGAGCCTCTTTATATGCCAACACGTCTGCCATTACTTTAACAGCTTCTCCCAGAGTAACTTGGAAGGAAGAACACTGAAAGAGTAACTCAATGCACAAAACCACATCTTTAGAGTCACATTAGGCACAGCCTCTGAATATGATCTTTCCTTTCTTAATGTATTTACTGATTTGATGGATGTTAAAGTTATACAGGTGCTAAATGGAGATGGAGCATTTTTGATTATGGGCATCATCAATCTTTATGAAATACTGTAGGTATGACCTGGGTTTAGTGATGCAGCCCATGTTTTTGATTTCCTTGTATTGATGGCTCCCTTGTCTTCTAGGCTTCTGCTTTGTCCCTTACTCTGCTGTTAATATGAATGTGGTGTCTGCTCATGAGCTACTTCACTCCCTTAAAACCTTTTATAGAGTTCAAAATTTATAAGTATGTATAAACGAGAAACAGCCTTAGAAAGCACGAAAAGTTAGAAGCACAGAAGTCTAATTAATTTTCTAATTGACTTTGAGAATACATGCAGCTTGAAAAAACACTTGTGTCCATGACCTTTATTTAGTTTTGGAACCCACAATATTTCTCTTAGTCAGATAAATCAAAACTAAGGTATATATCCTGGCTACTGACTATTTATGGCCTCAATTAATTTGAGATCACCCATTTAGCAATATCTAGCAATAGGCTGGTCAGTTTGTAACACCATTCTTCGCTGGTCAATAACAGTAAATATTATTCTTGGTACAATTTCTAATAGGAGAACTGAGTCTAAAAGTTCACCTACCACATTTCAAACAGTCCCAAGTAATTAAAAGCTACATGTGATTAACAATTGGTACATACTTTTTCACCTCAGATAACTTATTCACTATGATGAGTGATACAAGAATAGTTTTTGAAACAAATTCTCCAAAGATTACCTTTAACAACAGATTTTAGTCTGTTGATAAATAAATAGCTGTTTTGTTTTGTTTTGTTTCATAACAGCTTCTGAAAATGTGCTTCCTTGAAGTTTAGTTTATTAGGTCAATATTTTCCTTCAAACCATGATAAATTAGGCTATTTTCGTGTGGCTTGGTGAAGACTCTCTTAGTCTGTCTGTTGTAGAGCTGCAATGAAAATACTTGATTAATCAAACAATTTCTATGCCCTTGGGTACAATATGTCATGAATTGTGTTTCATTGCTAACGTACGCAGTTTCTGCGGCTGGAACATCTGCTACTTATTTGGAAAGGTGTAAAAAACTTCACTATATGGTAATTGGATAATAAAGCTACTGAGCTTGAGATAATTTCTTGTGCTAAAATCTAAACTTCTGCTGAAAGCCAAATCCTCATTCAAATATTTGACCCATCTTTCTAATGAATTAAAAATTAAATCTATCAGATTTTTACTGGTAGTGTACTGCATTTAGGTAACTGCTGCTTGTTTATAATTTGTTGATAGCTGATAGTTCGTGTTGTCCCTATTAGTTGGTATTGTTTTCTATTAAAATGTGAATCTAACTATACACGTGCTTGCTGCAAATTGCCGGTACTCTTATACTTATGCCCCTGTGTGCAAAATAGGCGTTTGGTCTTGAGCTGTTTTCATTCATGAATCTTGCACACAGAGATGCTGATACTCTAAAATGATATTTATTGTTCAGAAAAGTTCAGTAATTTTTTTTGGATGAATAGTATTAGATTAGGTTGTATTAGGAAGCTGTTTGCTTTCCCTTTACTTGAGTCAAAAATTATTTTATTGGCCTTATAGCAACCCAAACATTTTTGAAATAACAAATTATTTAGATTCAGTGATAAAATTAGTAGTTATTAATTAATTAATGTTTTGGATTTCCTATGTATCTTAAGGAATACCAAGCAACATTATGGCTGATTGTGACTGAGGAATTTGCTGTAGAGCAAATTCAAATCAACAGGCTGATTGTGGAGGAGGGTTTATTTGTTTTTCACTAAATGGTCTGCTCTGACAATGAATATTGTATTAATAGAAAGTCTGCAAGACCAGAGTTTGTTTTAAGAAGACCTCAGTATTGATTCCTGCAGTGCTTTTGAGAAAAGGAGAATGTGAGAACAGAGCAATTCTGTGGGGAAGAATAAATGTTCTTTAGGACAAAGAAGTAAGCTGTGTTAGAAAAGGACTCCTTGTAGCCCACAGCAACATTACTCTTGACTTCATTCACTGGAATATTGAATTGTTACAAGTTTTTTAGTCTCTGATTCTCTCTTGGGGTGTCTAACTGACTTTTTCTGTTTTCAGAAGGATTGTCCATCCCTCTATGTTGAAACACTTTCTTTTGCTGATGGTGACTCACTGACCCTGCCACAGATTTCCCTATTATATCTGCCAAGGCTGATAATTATTTTAGTAATAAGTGCTAGCTCAATAATATTTAGTCACTCAGGCCTCCTCCCTCATTATTTTTCTCCCCTGGGGGCAACTGATCTGAAAACTATCTTTGTTCTCACCTAGGGTTTAAAGATATGAAAATTCATTCAGATCACAGTTATCTTTCCTGCTCTCTTCCATGATTAATAGTATGGTGAGCTGAACTGAGGTTTGCAAGAGCAGTTGGTATAAATTGCTTGCCCACTCTCAGTCTGCTTTGAATCCGGCTCGTTATCCCAGTTGCACAAGGCAAACAGAAAAGTTGAGTGGGATTTTAATTATATATTTACACTTCAATATCATGTTCCAAATATTATTAGTACATTACTTGCTTATCGTATTCTAAGGAACCTGTTGCCAGGACTGCTTGCTTGCTTTTTTTGTGTGTGTTAGTTTTGTCTTTTTCTCAGCTCTCAGCAGGAGGCTTCCAAGCTGAGCCCTGGAGCCCTGGTGTTTAGAGGATATTCCAGGTTGGTGATTATTACTGTTTTAGCCATTAGGCAGCTATGGACTATGTTAGTCTTTGCCTTAAGAGTTTTATGGAGAAGTGGTTACCTTAGAGAAGCTCGTTATTCAAGTGAAAGCTCAAAAGGTGGGGAAAATATCAAACTTCTGAAGTCCTGCACTGTCAGTCCCTGGTAAACTAAATGGGCTGTTGTGTTACTATCATTAAGGAATCCGATCAGTTAAGCATTACAGACACCCACAATAACATAGCTGATTTCAGTGGCTTAGAAAAGGGACATTTTCGTATATCATTTTATTACTTAGACTTGCTATATTTGTATGGACAAACAGAATTTCCAAATGCAGCCCTTCAATCCACTATTCTCTGCTGTACATTACAGTGATAGCTGATCTCTCCTAAGGTATTAATGTTGGTAGCAGCAGTATTGATACTGGATTTACATCACCATTGTATCTAAGAGTAGTAGACGCCACAAATAATACATTGGACAGAAAGAAGGAAGTTGTTCTGCCTGTCTGGCCTTGTAATGACAAATGAGGAAAAGGGGCACTTGTGAAAAAAATATCTAAAAGTGTTCTTCAGAGCAAACCATTTAAACCTGTGCTTACTAAGGAGTGGCTCACTGCTAGAAACTGTTGTGTCATGTACGTGTGATGGTGTTCTGACTGCATAGAAATGCAGTGAAGAAGTCCTTGAGCTCTGTTCACCTTTTGAAAGTGGAGACCTGATCAGTGCAGTCAGCAAATTCAAAGGCGTCATTCACCTCTTTCAAAACACAGTCTCGAAAATGAATCAGATTAATAAGCTATGTAGGTCATCCATTGACAATGGAAGGAACCGATTGTGACAGTTGTGTATGTATACATTTTAGATGTCTAAAGTAGTGAAACACATGCAAAACTAATAGGGAGAGAAAATGGTATTCTTCATTGACATTTAGTAGGACAACTTTAAATCAGGGAGGAAGTAGAAAGTTAAAAAATTTGCCTCTTTTGCTTCAGATGCCCATTTTTTTTGTGGTGCCGTCAATATAAACTCTTTTACGTGACTTAGTAGTTAGGAGAAAAAAAGGCCTCTGTTGTCAGAGGAAATGAGTGGCAGAAATGCTGCCTGTCACCAGTTGTCTGTGGCAGTTGAGTCATCCTCTGTTTTAGCTTAGCTGGGCCTCCTGTAAATAAAGACATGAAACTTCATTCAAGGGGGTTGAAAATAACAAAACTGCTTCCTTTATACATGCATATCGACATGAAGTTTTTGTGGGTGCCTCTTCCATATGAAACACTGCTCCCTAGGTTTGGCTACGGCTTTGTAAGAGGTGACAAAGGTTTCCCTGGAAATATCTGTTTTATGCTTATTGTTATATTACTGAAAATGGTGGGCTCTAGGCTGCTTGGATGTCTGTACATAATATTGCATCTAAAATATTTTCTTAGTGAAAAAATTAAGCTTTTTTGTATGCTTTTACCACTGAAAAGAACTTTCATTTTCCTGATTTTCTTTTGCTACTATTCTCAGTCTTGCTGTAATCTACCTCTGCCCTATTGTTATGTCTTTCTCAGGGTTTGCTGTTGTCATCCTTTGTCAGCAATTTCTTAGCAGAAATCCAGCTGAGCTTTTATGTCTTTTGCAAAATGTTAGGAATTGTTTTGGCTGACGTAATTTTCCACAGCACGAGCAACTTCACCAATTACTTGTCACGTGGATCACAACCTCAAGCTTGAGGTGACATTTTTTTGCATAGCTCCCCTTTCTAGAAGTATGTTGGCATTTATATCTGCCCTTCTCACTTCTGTACCACCGTCTACTTTCTGGTACTGGATATTTAATTTGGGCTATTTGATCTTTCTTTGTTGAGCTTGAATGACTAATTCTGGGTCTTTCAGTGATCTTTTTCTGATGTTTTATCCCTAGTATCAGTCACCATTTAGTATGTAGTTAGGATCTCAGGTGTAAAAATTGTAAAATTGGATTTTCCATCATGGGTCAGGCAAATAGTATTCTGTTTCACTGGGTCTTGTGATTTCCACTTCAAAATATATCTTTTCATCACCTGCTTCATTTTTATGGGATTTTAGTGTTTCTACATTCAAAGTACATTATTCCATTATAGTTCATGGTTAGGTTCTTCTGGCTGAGGTAATGGAAAACTATTTAAAACATCAAGTTTCAAAACTCGCTGTTGAAAAACAAGACTACATCTAGCTGTTTCCCACTGTTTGCCAATGCAGAGTAAATTTTGTTTCAAGTTTCTTTACTTGTCCTCCTTTTTTTTTTTTTTTTGACCTGAAACAATGATGGAAATTTAGGCTGTTTATATATATGCTCTAAACTGTGTGTATATATTTATATTTAATGAAGAAAATATTCAAAGTTCAAAGTCCTTTCTTCATTTTAGATCTTGTATAGTACATTAGAGCATTGTGATCAAAACTGTTAGATGAAAATCAGCTGTTTTCAGCCTTCAATTTCAGGCTCCATGGCCAGA
The DNA here is from genome assembly GCF_040182565.1 of Anser cygnoides. NCBI lineage: Eukaryota > Metazoa > Chordata > Aves > Anseriformes > Anatidae > Anser > Anser cygnoides. The sequence continues at coordinate 40,147,027 of NC_089874.1, read as the reverse complement.
GAAAGAGGTCATCTCAGTGCAAGGCAGCTGGGTCTGGAGAGTACCTCCAGGGCCTTCTTAACAATGCAGTACTCTATGGGAGCAAAGGGGAACTAAAACATTGGAAAATAATGCTGAATCCTCCTCATAAGAGAAATTTAAGGAAGAGCAATAATGATCAGTTTGTAGCTCAGAGGGCCAATATCCACTCTGTGGTCTAGTAATTTCCTATTTTAGGTATTATAGCAGGGTTCAAGTAGGAATTTGAATGGTCAGTATATTACGTCTGAGAAAGGTGAGTTTAAAGCAGTAGGTGAAGGAAATAGGTGTTACTGTCTGATCAGGAACAGGATTTTGTCCTGCAGGATTAAATGAGTAATGATAAAATATGAAGAGCCATAAAGGTTAAAAAATAAATAAAAATAAAAATCACATTTAATGCGATAGAAGAAAGGGACAAAAGAAAAGGACAAAATGGTTCTCAGATGATCAAAAAACAGACTAAGAACTAATCTTTATGATGGTAAGAGGCAACACCAAGACTGCTGGAGGAAATTGCTGCAATAATCAACAGTAAAAATGCCTGTTTACTTATTTTTTTTTTAATTAAATGCTGAAGCTCTTGGCCAGTTTTCAGCCCTAAATTACATGCCCACAGAAAAAGACTAAGCAGGAAACATCTGAAGGATTCAAGACCAAAAATTACTGTTTTAGCAAAGCTTATCTTGAATTAGTGGCTACTCTGCTCTGTAACAGGATCTGGAGAAAGGCTGACATTTTGCTTTTGCGCAAATAGGAAGTGCAGAACCAGATCTATCCTTTATCCATACAGGAGTTGTTGAGTGGCTTATGATTATAAACTGCTTAGAGAGAAGATTCTTTGTGACTGGTGCCACAGATCTGTATTCAGGAAATCAAGGGAAAGATCAAGAAGCATCACTTAAAAGACACTGAAGTGAATGATCTGGAGAAGTAGAAGGAAGACCAGGTATCAAGGAAATTAAGATCAGTACAATTTCAGGGAAACTGGTATGTTTGAATATGTTGAATTCAACTGGCTGGTGAAAGAGGATTAAGCTAGGCTATTTATTGGCTGTATGAAGTGTATTACAATAGATAGACTGAGTACCTGGGTCGAACATAATCCCAATATTGTCCAGAAACTCACAGAGAACAATAAGAATTATTTCTGTCTCTCTGAAAATATGTTTGTCTTCCCAGATCCAGACCTTGAATTCTCATTGTTTCCCTGCAACAGTGCTGCAACGCATTTAAGTTTGATGTATCCCATGTCCCATTTAAGCACTGCTAGACCTGTGTTTGTTTTTTGCATAAATGCATACATATGCTTTTTCTTCTGTCAAGCACATAATGAGCATGTTAGTTTCTAAGTCTGTTATAATACATTATCAAATACTATTTTTGTTGCAAACAGATTGCTGCTAAGTTGGAACAGGACCAATGGTAAATTACAACTACTAAACTTATTTGACTTCTGTTTGAAGTCTCAAGTGTAAATTTCAGAGGTGTTTATATTTATGAAAAACTAAGATCCAATAGTAGAAAAATTAATTATTGAATATCAGCCAGTTAAAATGCACAAATTCATAATTCAGATACCTCCACCTAACTCCAGAGATTGCACAGCCTTGTTGTGCACAGATCTCTGTCTTTCAGGAGTTAAGGAATAGTTTTATGGCATGAAGTATTGAGTTCTTGTGCATAGGGTATGAGCAGACAAGCTAAATTTAGTGTGGTTTCAGCTGTTTTCAATTGATTTCTAACCAGGAACATGCCTATTTCAATCAGACTTCAGGTTGAACTTGACAGACATTACAAAGAGTAAATGCTCTTAATTTCTCTATGGGGTGGAAGTGTCTTTACACGTGGAGATGACTGGCCAAGATGTAAGCTTTAGAATCTAAATTTAATTCATATCTGAACTGTTAATAAGAATAGATATATAAAGATAAATACATACATATATATATATATATTTTTTTTCATTTCTTTCTATTTCATTTTTAAATGCCATAACAAGCCCAGAAGCACAATTCTTATACCAGCTATCTCTAGTAGTAAAGATATTCAGGACTGAAATAAATGATTGTCTAGATTTAGGTTTCTTGGCTGAGAGATGTGCTAGATGTCAACTCATAAGTTCTTTTATTGACTTTACCATCAGGGAAATAAGTCAGCAAATTTTTATAGTATTTGCAATGATGTACTTGAATGGCTTTCTGCAAAAGAAAATAGCAGGCAGATTGTAGAAGGATTAAGATAACCTGAAATGCTTTGATTGGACTGTTTGTAGGGATTTCAACAATCAACTCAACAATGCAGAAAACATGTTGGTTTTACTTTGGACATAGTTGGATCAGAGACAAGCAACTAAGCAAATGTTTTCTTAGTATACAAATTACTTGTGACTGTCCTATGCATACTGTGTACACAGTTGTTTCACTGTGGATTTTATATAAGACTATATAAAAGATGCATGTAACATGGTGAGAACACGCTCATAGTAGAGCCCTGAGGAAGCTGACTGTTCTGATGTACTCTGCTCCATGATATGCTCATACAGTACTCTTAGCTTTTTGTGATTATGACAGTACATTGTTTTATTTTATAAAACACTTGAAGCTTCAAATATTGGAAACGGTGAATAAAATAGTTTTTCATTTTGTCAGGTCTTTGGAAATATGGTTGCTATAGTGCATTGATTTTATTTCAGTCTTCCTTGAGTATTGAATATAATGTCTTTGAAAGTATAATCTATGTATTGCTTTTGCATTATGGCATGTGCCATCTTTGGCATGCAGTTTGTCAGTGACTTGGTAGAAAAATGATTAAAAATTGGCTCATATGTACACATATAATTACATGAAATGCTGTTTCTTAACAAGTTCTCATTGATCGTTTTACGTAAAAATGAACTGAGATAAAAGTGAACAATTGTTATTCTTTTCCAAGCTAGCAACCAATGAAAAATACTGGCAAAAGGCTACACAAAGCAGTTTTCAAAGTGTCTGACACAAATCCTCTGACCCACTTAAAAATGGATAGGTTTTTGTCATGGTATGAGAAAAAGCTACCTAAAATAAAAGTGCATGGTCCCCTCACAGCTCTACATTGAAGAATGGTAAAATGTATTATACAGTGGTTTCTTTTTCTTCTGTTGCTCTAGAGACCACACTTCTGATCGAGGCAGAGCAGCCTTAATTGGAGAAACTGAGAGCAACCTGCCTTGTATCTTTTCTTAGAGGGAGAGGAGATGATCTGTCTTTCTTCTAGCAGTAATGTGAATTTATTCATCTATTTCCTTTCCTCTTACTACAGGTGTCTAGTGTGAAATGTTAGATTTCAGGTCAAATAAGCAATCTTATCTGAAACAGTTTTTTAACACCAAAATGGAAGTAAGCAAGACTTGTATCTTAGGTTGACATGAACAGAAAGTTGTTTTTTTTTTTTGTGTGTCAGATAACTTAAAAATATGTATGCTGGTAAACTCTACATACCAACAAACAGAATAGAGATATTTTTGTTTGTTTGTTTTGTTTTTCCTTTATTTTTTCTCCTCATTTAGGTTAATTATATGACTGTAATAGCATATGGTATTATAATGTTAGTGAATAAATGCATGGCAGTGCATTTGATTATACCTAGACAGTGCTTCCTATTCTGTTCCAGTATGTTCTCCTTTGTGGATCACCATATACATTTTGCAGTTTAACGGATGAATATTTTCCCTGGTACTTTGCTTTTTTATTTTTATCTGGTTATTAGTGTTGTGCTTGGTTTAGTAGGCTTGTTATGCTGTAGGTTTCTGTCAGAAGATAGAAAGAAAACAAAAAGGCTGTGGTAAGAGAAATCATTCTAAGCTATCCAGCCATGATATTGTTCAGTCTGAGTTTAGATGTATTGTCATGAGATTAAAATGATTTTTTTTCTGAAATGTTTACTCTGAGTTCTTTCAAATAAAAGGGTTAGAATGGATCTCACAAAAGTTTTCTTATCAAAACTAGGTTTTATTGATTTCTACAGTAGAACTTCTGAAGCATTCTAGACAATTTTTTCTGCTTCGGACTTCTCAAGATACTCCTTTAAAATTCTTACTAGTAAGTCAATTGCTTACAAGTAATTACTTAAACATTACTTAAGTTATTGCAAAGGCAGAGGAGAAAGCTGACTTGAAAATTTTGTGTCTGTCATTTCTTGTTGAAAAGGTGCTGTATGATAATGCTCCAGAGGTACAGTTTTATTTTCAGTTTAATAAAATATAGGTGGACAGAAGTTGTGATTAGAATTCTAAAAGCAAAATTAAAAAAAAATCAAGACAAAATTCTTGCTTATAATGAAACAGATTATGATAATTTAAATAAATATCAAGAAATTTGAAAGACAGAAGTAGATGCCTGAGTCTGTCTTTCCCTGACAACACTGTCAATAATCAACTGGTAAAGTATCAAAAGAGAATAAATTCTTATAATTACAATGAAATAAATGGAAATACAAAGTGCAACTTGTCATCTAAATGCACTTCTGAAAAATGCTTCTTTAGATTTTAATGTTTTATTTATAATCAGAATTAAAATCTTTGTTGACAGGGTATTTTCTGATGACAAAAGAACACATGACGAAAGAATGGCATATTCCATACAGTCTAGCTGTTTGCTTGCAATGGGGTCTCTAATACCAGGATTCAACAACACTAATTGACCATACAGTGCTAGTTATAGTCCATCAGGTGCTCAGCAATGTATGCGTCAAGATGAATGGTTAAATATTAGAAATCTTTTCCTCTCTGTTCTTTTATGTATGAAACATTTTAAACTATTATTTCTTAAGAGAGATACTCTCTGCATATACAAAGCACCTGTCTATATTTAATATGTATGAATATCTGTCTATATACATATATATATTTATTTATATACATATATGTAGAAATGAGGGCCATCTCTTTTTTACAGGAAGTTGGAAAGTATTACTTAATTTTTGTCTGTTTTTCTAAATATGAACCCCATGCAATGAATTTGCTGTTTTTGTAATGTTTTTCGTCTTATGGACATGGATATAGTTTTATGAGTCTTTTTCTGCAGACTGTCATAAAAGCTGATTTTAAAAAACAGTCTCTCTTTTCTAAATTCCTATTTTCCACGTCAGTTAGCCAAGTGAATATTATTTTTCAGAAATCTTTTTGGATTTCTTGCAGTGAAGTTGGGGAAAGAAGCTATCTTCTTTTTTGATTCAGAGCTGGCATCAATTGATACTAGCATACCAGTTAGGGGTTCTGCTCTAGCATTTGTCCTCTCAGAAATCAAGAGCCATTTGTTTTCTTTGAAGATTAAAAAAAAAATAAATGTGAACTTGTAGGACTAACTTGTAAGTTCCTTACAAGTTGTGGGCTATCGCCCACATCTGTGGGCTGTCACTGATCCACAGGACACAATTTAAAAACAGCATTCAGACCACTGGAAATAGAGAAATAGAGTAGGTTATCTCCCTCCGGCCTAATGAAATCTGACTAATTTTACAAGAGAAATAATTTTGAGAAGGCAGAAAGAGACTGAAGGTTCCAAAATGTTTGGAACGTTAAATCAGAGACTTGTATCCCAGATGATTTCAATTTTCTGATTGCCTTTTTTCTCTCTTGTCTGTCTTCTGAGATCATGGTTCCATTCTGATGCAGGACAGAAGGAAATGCCAAAGCCTGAGCATAACTTTTCTGGATTTGTTGTTTTCTGGGTGGCTGAGAAGAGTAGTTTATAATCAGAATAATCAAAAAAAAAAAAAAGTGTGAAATATTGTTTCTTGCATCTATTGAAATTCCTCTTTCTATACTACTTGTGCTCAGGGCACTTTGTCTCCTTCTCCCCCTGCCCCTTTGGCATGGGAGAAGCAGACAGTTTAGTGTTGGATGTTGTGCTAACTGCATATTTGGATGAGTAGCTTTTTCCTTCATTGTCAAGTCAGTTTGTGCAGCTGAATTTGTTCTCATCTTTTCTCTGCAGCCTAGGGACCTGGTGGTGAGATTAAATTCCATTGCTAATTTTCTTACGTCTTCTAGTGCTCCTTTCAGTCTCATTCATGGGGTCATTCAATACCCTAATGAGTTAGAGTTGAATGTGAACTGGGAGATGGCATTTCCCAGAGGGTATCAGGAATGGAGTTGCTGTACTAAAATCTTTCTCCTATCCTTTGGCCTTCTGCTATGAGTTTCTAGTTCATCCTTTATTTGCAGATAGTGGTTTGAATGTATGTTGCAATAAATATTACTGTATTTCAAGATCATTTCTAAACCAGACCTTGAAATTTCTCTTTTTTAAGTATTCCTCAAGATATTTTATACATACATATGTTATAATATTTAGGAAAAAAACATTAGGGAAATACATTTCTGCATTATATTAATTGAATCATAACAATATTTTAGTATATTACAGTGTGATATTGAGGCTCTATAATACTGTCCTGTAGAAAATCTGACATATATGAAAATACATTTTTTTTATTAATAGACATCCTTCAGAAATGTGTCTGTGAAGTATAATGTATGAGTTTACCATCTGTTTGGATGCTAGCAAACCCTGGCTTTTCTCACTTGAGTTGTGTCAAAAATGAGAAAATTGAATTATCTCCATAGTGCAGAACTACAAGAGCTCAGCAAGGAGCCTTCTCTTTTAAAGCTGGAGACAACCTCAAGCCTGTAACTTGCAATTCCTCTGCAATGCACACTTAAGTCTTCATCTTTTTTTAAAGAAAAAATCTCATCTTATATGAAAGAAAGCATCTTAAAAATGGTTGGTCCTTTAAAGGTTATAATTCTCCCATTGTCTTTCTTGCACTGCCATTACAGTTTTCTGGCTTATCTTTTACTGTTTCAGTGTTCCTGTCTTCTGCTTGTGGCAATTTCCACTATCGTAAATGCTGATCACCATCTTTATGGGTACCTTAGAATAATTAATCACAAACATATCTCACCAATAGAATTTTTCAGCTGTTATAATCATCCAGCAGTGTTGGTCATTATATCATACAATATAGTAGGCTTTAATCTCATTTATTAATATTACACGATGCAGCACAGTGGCATTAAACTAGGGAGCACCTTGTCAAGTTACAAACCCTCTCTCTTTTTCACAGGGTATAGCAATGTGATGTGATAATTGATTCAAGAAAGTGAGATATTTGGGACCTGCATGTTCAGTGGAATGTCCAGAACAGGCCACTTTTTTTTTTTTTTTACTGAGTTCTTTTTAGTGATGCCTCATTTGACACAATTTGGGCTTTTGAGTTCAAGAAATATTCATGGCTGATGTCACTAGAGCATATGACAATAAGACAAAATGAAGGAGTTGAGTAATAACAGTAATATTTACATCTCTCTTTTTTCTTATTATAATATTATTTCATGTATTTCTTTACAGCTTTTAACCATTATAAAATAACCACATTTGCAGAATCTCTTTCCCGCTGTGATGCTCTGTCATGTTAGATGTTTTCTGCTTACATGTGCTTGTTTTATAAGGATGGAAAGACAAAACGGAATATATCATAAATTATAGCTGTTACTGGTAAGAATAAATCAAATCTTGAAAAATAATTTAGTGTGCTCCTGGGAACAATTTGAATGTGATTCACTGCTGAAACCTGTGGAAAACAAAGTATTATGGCTGCAATGGTGATGAAATCTTTCTCGTTATGAGCTGAGAACAGCAATACCTCTTTAACATACTTCCATGTTGTGTTTTTTACCTTTTGTAGTGTCATGTCCACCCCAACCCCACAGACATATATTTTCCTCTTAAAAAAAAAAAAAAAGCAGAAATAGATGCCATACATTAAAAAACAACAAGTTATTCATGTATCAATGTCTATGTTTGTATTGCATTCAGGGAACACATTTTTAACTTGCTTTCTTTCCTCTTGTGCATGACTGTTTCTCTCCTTGGGACTGTAAAGTCTTAAAGTCCTAATATAGCTTTTAACCTTCAAAGACAAAAGGTCAGATATTGGCTAGTACATATGAATTACTTTTCTTGGAACCAGGGGAATTAAGACAAATACTAATGTTGTAGCACTCAAAGACTTGGTAATGGATGAATTAAATAGCTTTGAGGTTGTTGGAACAACATTTGAATTCTTGCTGTAAATTAAGGGATGTGCTTCAAACTCCTCCCAGTTTGATGCCACTGTCATCAGTAGATGCTCAGAGCCTGGAGAAGGGTCACGGGTCAGCAGGAGAGCACCTGAAGAGCAGCACAAAGGAATTTCAGATACTCCAGCCAGTAAGTCAGCTTCTTCAGGGGCTCAACTTAAATATCTCTATGCTAATGCATATAGCATGGGGAATAAACAAGAGTTAGAGATGAATGCATGCCTGCAGAACTATGCAGTGATGTGGTGGGATGGCTGCCGTGACTGGAGTGTTGGAATGGGTGGATACCAGCTCTTGAGGAAACACAGGCAGGGGAGTCAAGGAGGAGGCATTGCCTTTATGTCAATGAGTAGCTGGAGCGCATGAAACTCTGCCTGGGGATGTCTGTGGAGCTGACAGAGAGCTTATTGGTCAGGATTACAGGGATGGCAGGGACAGGAAACATTACAGTGGATGGTCTGCTACAAGCCATTTGATCAGGAAGACCAAGCAAATGAGGCCCTCTGCTTGGGCCTCAAACAGGTAGAAGCAGCCTCATGTTCACTGACAAGAGCTCTAGCCACATAGCCCAAGTCCCAGAAGGCAAAGGCAGGGACTGAGAAAATGATGAATTGCCCATTGTAGGAAAAGATCAGGTTCAAGACCATCTAAGGAAACTAAAGTTTCACAAGTCCATGGGACCTGATGAGATGCATCCACAGGTCCTGAGGGAACTGGCAGATGATGTTGCTGAGCCACTGTCTGTCATATTGAGAAGCTGTGGCAGTCTGGTGATGCTTCCACTGACTGGAAGAGGGGAAACATAACCCCCATTTTTAAAAGGGGAAAAAAGGAAGACTCAGGGAACTACAGAACAATGAGTCTCACATCTGAGCCCAGCAAGATCATGGTACTGGTGATTCCAGTACCTAAAGGGGGACTTCAGAAAAACTGGGGAGGGGTATAGCACAAGGAGTAATGGCTTTAAACTAAAAGAGGGTAAATTGAGATTAGGTATCAGGAAGAAATTCTTTGCTCTGAGGGTGGTGAGCCACTGGAACAAGTTGCTTGGAGAGGTTGTGGATGCCCCATCCCTGGAATTGTTTAAGGCCAGGTTGGATAGGGCTTTGAGCAACCTGTTCTAGTGGGAGGTGTCCCTCCCCATGGCAAGGGGGTTGGAACGAGGTGATTTTAAGGTCCTTTCCAACCTAAGCCATTCTATGGTTATTCTGTGCATTTTAAAATATAAAAGGAAGAAAATAAATGATCTCTAAATTATGGTGAAAAGTATTACTTCTGAAGGTCAACCAGTTTAGAAAATAATTGAACAAACCACCCGGTTGTTGTTAGAAAATCTTTTCATCTTCAAAGTCATTCACTAGCCACAAGCAAAACTCTTTCTTCCTGATACAACCCTGACAGAGCAGCCAGATCAGATTTCAGAAGGTATGATAATGCACCCACCTTAAAGAGAGAGACAGGCTACAGCCAAATTTTAGCAACATGTTAATATGGCTGCTCAGGTCTTTCCTCATTGTGAAAAAAATATAGTCCTTGCCTTCTGTGAGAACTTATTTTTTATCACTTCTCAACGTGTTCCAACCCATGCCAGTTGCAAATGTTGGTTTATTGATTCCTCCTGGAAATATCACCTTAATGTCTTTTACATCATGTTTATTGGTGGAATATGAATTATAAAAAAGCCTAACAGTGACCTCAGCAGCCACAGAGCAAATTATTTTCCCAAGATTTGGGATTATATTTTTCTGTAACTTTAATATTGACAAATTGCAAAACAGTTTGATTAAATCTTTGAGTTAATCATTCAACTCCACCCACTGCTCTGTGTCTTTAGGGAACAGTCCTAGCATTTCACATTTTTCAAAGGTAATGAAAAACGTTCAAAAGATGTCATCCAGTCAACTCCAGCAATGCACTGACTTCCAGAACAGGGCTCAGTCTTTGCTTAAACATGGATCAGCCATGGTTTTCATGGTTCACATATTTTTCATGGTTCACATTTAGGTATTGACAATCCTCCATTCTTTTCAAGATCTGGACTGAAAATTAAGAAAAAGCTCAATTAAATTGTAGGAAGATACTTTGCTCAGTCCAGTCACATTTTTCTGCTTTCCTTTCTCCAACAGACCACATAGTACCCCAAAGAATCATGCTGCTGTGATTCTCATTTTGGCTTCACCAAGTATCTATTTGAGCTTGTTTTCTTATGAACCTGCCTGACTTCTTGCCAGTAAAATTCCATGTTATGCTTATCAAAAGCTCTCATACTTCCTTCAAGTCAAATGAATATAATTTTGACATGCCATTATATTTCAAACATATCATTGTTTAAAGCAACACTTTTTTTTTTTTTTTTAAAACTTTAATAATATACTACACTTTCATTTTTCTGGAGAACTGCTATGTCCCTTTCTAAGGTAGTATAGGCATTTTTAAGAGGTTGTCATAGTAACCAGTGCATATAGGTTGTTTGTTTGGTTTGGTTTGGTTTTAAACTTGGAAATTTAATCACAATAGTCCTTATTACATGTTATAGGAACAAGGCTTCAAGTTTTTCATTACAAAACACAGAAATTGAAAAAGGTATAACATATCCCTATATACAGAAAGATACATGCATAAGCCAAAAAATGTAGTATGTTACACACACATGAGATATATATAATTTTAAATAAATTATTTACAACCACATTTATACTACACATATTATGGGCCACCAGCACATTAAATGAATATAGCAAATATACACAATTACATACAGCAGTTCTTATTAAAACATCTAAAATGTATGTAGAAAATGTATGTAGAAATATGATCCAGAGAAACTCTTTAGAAAGATCTACTCTTTCAACATTATGTTTTATCTAAATCAGACATCTACAGTCACATACGTAACTATAAAACCATCTCTGAGGTAGTACCAGCAGAACAGGAATGTAAACTTACAGAATATAGTAAAACTTCTAAAATATTAACATTTCTAACCCAGGAATATTTGTTTATTTTTTACTTTATACACCTCATATGGAAAATCATGGAAACGGTATTAGAAAAAAAAATAAATCTATGACTAATTGAGTATAAGCCCTGATCAAGGTAGTTATAATGTTTTAAATATGAATCCCAAAGTACTAATATAAACATTAATTAATGGTATTAAAATATCTTGTTATGTCTCTCCTATCCTGTTTTACCCATGAGAACTACCCACAGAGGCATATCACTATATTCCTTTTGCCTAAGCAACCTGTTCCAATAAAAGTATTGCCTATTTAACACAATGAATGTGTGTATGTACCTTTCTGAATTGCAGCTAACAATGTTTTCCCCATGTCTAGCTCAAAAACGGGAATAAAAAGCTTACAACTCAATAAAAACTTTCATTTTCAGGACCACAGTTCATAAAATCATTTCTTCTGGACTTGCTCTAACCGGTCCAGAAGATTACTGTCATTCTAAATCACACCAGATAAAAGATATTTCCTTATCATAAAGTTACCATACAATTACTGTGACTCCGTACTAGCTAGTGGAATATGCCTTTTAAGTTGTTTAAAATAAAATAAATAAATAAGTGCAAAATTCTCACTTACATGATGGAAAGGGAGAGTTGAGCTGAGAGACTAAATAAAGACAGCAAAGATGTGGAGAATCTACAGAAGACTGCACCAAACAAAAGATGTTTAAGTCCACTTAGTGACATGGGTGAATGTTTTACTCATAAATCCTGACAGTTTCAGAACTTGTGGCAGTACAGTATTATGATGACCATGTTAACAATTACATTGTACAGTAAAATACATTGTGAAGTAAAAAAAAAAAAAGTATTTCCGCTGAAATTATTACAGCCATTTTCACTGTCATGTTGTGGTGGGTGAAAAATAATATTTATCGTAACTAGAATGACAGATTTAATTATCCATAAAAATCAATAGCTAATGTATGCAGCAGTTTACATCTTTCAAAGGGAGAGAAATAATTTTGTTCAAAAATAGGCTTGATATACAATGTTCTTTGAAATATTTTTTTTAAAATTATATTGGTGTTGAAGCCCTGTACAGCCTCAAATCATACAGTCCATTTGAGTAATGGAAGGCAAAGGAGGTCCCCTTATGTGATCATAAAAAGAAATGCATGGTGTTGTTCCTTCAAAAAAAAAAAAAAAGAAAAAAAAGAAAAAAGCTACAAAGCAGCTGACAATTTAAAGCCTTAAAAAGCCCATACTCAGAAATGAAATTGAGTATCTGTCACTTGAAAAGAAAGAGTGGGATTTTTTTATTTATTTTTTATTATTGTCAAATAAAATCTATATAAATGCAAAAGAAAAAATGAAAATTTGTGATGCTGTATTTTCCCAGAAAAACATCACTATTTTTCCTGTTTAAACTGCCTGCTGTCTTCAGTGCATCTGGTACAGTTTACTTGAATTCTTCCCTTTCTGTACATTCATGTATATATTCATATATATTGTCTGTATATGTATTATTTCTATATATACTATTTATTTATGCTTAATGTATATATGTACATGTACACATGTCTATCTTTGCTTGCTGACAGCAAGCTAATTTGGAAGAAAAAAAGGAAAACTAGCACAGTCATTCCTTATATTCTTATATTCTTTTATCTTGCCAGAAAAATCTATATTTTATTCTATTGTGCATCTTAATATGAATGGTTTTGATTTCAAGAAGTACTAAAAACTATTTTTCTGCCAGATAATGGAGTTATATTTAATGGCACTTAACAGACATTGCAAAATGTAGATTTCTACGTCTTTTTCAATGATGTTCCAGGTTGCAAAAATTCTAACTGAAGTATTTGCCTGCTTAAACATTCTCACTTAGATCGAAACTTTGTTTTTTCATGGAAAGCCTTTTCGGTACTATCAAAAGCAGAAGATGCTTTGTTTTGTTATTGCAAGGAAATTATTCGGTCTTACCAACTGTGCCATAGAAGTGGCTCTAAGTATGATTTTTTTTTTAAATTTTTGTTCCAATGACTTTTTAAATAATTTAAATGTTAGCTTGCAACTATTGCAGTGGCAGAACTATGTGTTCCATGAACTTTTCTGTTTATTCTGCTGTTGACTACCTTGAATGAATGAGGAGGCACTGCAAAATGGCCCGTTAGTTTGATACTATTTATAGTATGGTAATTGAGAATCTATGTATAAACATTCTTTTGCAAATAATTGAGTCATCCTTACAGCTGCAAGTAAGTACAAGTTTGCCAAAAAAACACTCAACTTCAAGAATGGCATTTTGAGAATTTAGCCTCTCTTTTAAATAGTTTATGCAAAGGCTGATAATTTAAACTATAAAGGAGGCAGCTGACATCTATATACTAATATATGTTCTTAAAATAGTCCTAGGTTAGAGACATTAATATCTTCATCCAACATAATTGGCACTTGAGGATTAATTGTAACCACAATGGTGAAAATTAGGGATGGTTAAGTCTGTCTTGTGTAATGAACCACATGGAGTAATTTATAGTTGTATTTACTGTGCTTTCAATATAATTAGTTTGATTTGCTGAAGTCTTTTCCAAAAGTCAGTGCTGTCACTTACAGAAAGCTGGAACCCTACATCCTACAATGTTTTATGAGTTTTTTCCAACTACATAAGCTCTCATAAACAGTACACTCTCTCTATATATAAGCTTTGCTTTGCCGAATAAGTTTATATGGGAAGGTCTATACCTACCATAAACACATATCCAGAAGGCATTGGAGAAGAAAGTCTTAGTATAATAACATATAACACAAGATGTACTTACATTTTCATAATTAATCTTTTTGTTTATCCTGTATTACCTTTTAATTGAAAATTGTAATTATATAAATATTGTTTTTTTATGCCTATATCTGCATCATAACATCAATTCTTTCTCAGTCTACCTGTTTGCCTAGATTGAGTAATTAATATACTAAATTCCATCCACCAAATGGAACTATTTGTTAGATGATTTAATGATATTGGATGTGACATACTGCTTAGAAAGAGAATCTGAGGGGCTTATCTTGTATTTCTGTATGTAAGGGGTTTATTTTTCCATGATGAAAGTTGATAAGTATCAGTTGGTTTCATTAGTTTGTGTCATGAATGTTTGTTAAATATAAACATGCACCATACGTGCACAGATGTAAATTAATAGTTAAAAAAAAAAATAGTGTTGCAGTGAGAGAGAGATACTAATTGGTCTAAAAGTTACAAAGTTCCTGTTGAAAGCAAAAATTGCAATAACTATCAGAATGCTTGGATTTTATTTATTTATTTATTTATTTTCAATATGATAGTATCCCAAATTGTCTAGCTCTGTATGATGCAAAAAGGTATTCACCTTATTACAAAGATTTTACATATCAAAACTAACATTTCCAAAAGGGGTGAGAGGTGCAGAAGTTAAAGACTCTAAATCATAAGCCCTGTAGGCTCTGTGGTCCAAAGCTATTGTCTCCTGAGACAGTGCAATAGCGATCCATTAAGTGGTGAAAAGGTAGTGGGGTTTGAAATGAGCTGGGCGGAAAGTTCAAAGGTATCATGGGGGAAATAAGAGTCCTGTTCCAAATTCATTGCTTCGTAACTGTTGTTTAGGATCTGCTGCATTTCAGGGAGAAGTTAAATATGAAAAGTTGACTCAGTCCGTAAATTCATGAAGAATACATTGAAGTTGTCCTTTTATGCTTTACACTAACTGGAGCCTAAATCATCTCTCCAATAGAATTGCATAGTGAGAACCTACATGTTGCTTGGAAACCTGTGTTTCCTCCCCCCAAATTTGCTATGCCTACTTGCTTGTTTAGTATGTATTCTTTGAAGCTGATCATCTATATAGTTTCTAACTTTAAAGCTTCTAACTCCTGGACTCTTTTTCTGTGCTCACATGTGTTCCTTATTATCTTCTTATTTAGTATTGCAACCCTTGCATCTCCCGTTACAAGTATTCACAGCCCTTCCTTGAACCTATATATGCCATTCTAATCATGAAACTGCCTTACCTGCTCTTGGATGTCTGCGTTCTTTTTAGACTTACATTTGTATGTTATTTAGCTTGAACTGTCATCTCTAGAGTTGTGCTGTAGGACAGTTGCTCCGTGTGCCCCATCTCTCTCTTCAACACCTTCTGGAACTCTGAAAGAAGCCAACTGCCAATGGAATAACTAAAATGAATGGCCTGTTGGGGATAGGCAGGCTTGGTTTTAATAACTTTTGTTTGTTTGTTTAAGAAGAACAGTTGATCGTTCAAATAGTTGTAAGCCATCAAAATGAGCATATACATATGTTACTATGCTATCTGGTCACAGTTAGTCCAGTTCTTTCCATTCCCGTGCTACCACCCTCTTGCTGATGTTGCATCTCAAATTATAGTATACATTATTCAGGACAGAGACTGTCTTTATTTACAGATTCACTCACCAGGGACCCACAAACTTGATTAAAGATATTGAATGGCAGAGAACTGTAGATAATAATTGCAGTTAATGTTAAGGTCCTAAACCAGCTTCTTACAGGGAAGAATTTACTGCATTGACAAGTCTTTTGTACTTTTCCTCTCTGCCACATTACAGATTCAGTACTGCAAGAGAAGAGCTTTCTGCAGCCTATTGGACGCCTGATTGCACTTTGCAAAACTCCTTGCCACAACAAAGGAGAGCGGAGTCTTGTTTTTATTTTTCTTTTCAGATAAACCTGCAAGTCTGCAAATCATATTCTAATAGACCTGCCATGTTGAAATAGAAGAGATTTTTGCATTAAATGTATTAGAATCTTTGTAGCAGTGAAAGAGAGGAATAATGATCTTCTTAAAAAATACTCTCATGAATGCTCCAAGAGAGTAATTTTTAGATGGCATTTGTGCAGAGAGAATCACAGTATATTGCAGAGTGGTAGACTGTGCAAATTAAGAGTTTATCTTGTTAATGCTTCAGTACTTAACCTCTGTGAATCATTTTGAATCAGAACTGAAAATGAAAAGGTAAAAATCTGAAAATATTTTCATCAGATACTGGAAAGGTCATTTGTGATGTTCTAACTAAACAAGCAAGCACTTTTCTTGGTATTGGTGGCAGCAGAAGGAAACACAGGTTCCTACTTAATAGCTTGACAGATTTTATCAGAAGAAATTACAAGAGTAGAACCAGAGAAGAGAGAGGCACTCATTGTTATTTAAATAAGAACAGTGAGGGCAATGTAGCATAGCTAAAAGAAGGAAAGCACTTTAATTTACAATAAATTTGAAACACTGAATTTGTGTCATGTATTTGCTGTCTTGGCAGAGAATATTAGATTCTCTTTTGGAAGGAAAAATCCTAATACTGTTGTTACTTAAATGCTCTTCAGGATAGAATAGTTCTGAAATCTAGTAATGCTTTTTTGACACTCAGTTGAAAGACTCCCTTTTTTTCTAAATAGGACTTGAATAATCATAACAATATAAAAAGATAGAAAATATGAAACTATACCTTTTATAAATAAGCACATCTGGATGAGGAGTTAAAAATACGTGATGGCTTAATGTTTTCATTCGCTTACTATGTGCCAGAATCACTATCGTGATTCTGTGATAGTGCTGCTGACAAAAGTCCTAGTTTATGTTTACAATTTAAGTCCTACAGAGCACCTGCTCTCCTGAGTACATATACATTTCCATTTACATTAAAAGCATAAAAATAATTTTACGCACTATGAAGTCAAGTTTAGATTGAATCTTGCTGGAGGATGCAATGAGATGAATTAAATAGCCTGCCATTAACTTTGGTAGACCAGATGAGGTTATGAAACAGTGCAATGATTTCAGATAATGTAATCAAAAGGACCTCTAGTGTAATTCTATGTATTTTCGTTACCATAACAGGAAGTCAACTTATAACATCTCTATGGCCTTCTTGCTCCTCCTTTAAAAGGAAGGAAGTTGACTTCAACCATCTACAACAGAAAAGAGTTTTCTATGTTCTTTTTAATTTTATTTGTATAAGGCCTAAATGTTATTTATATTCTTGTTATATGTTGCATTATCATATATTCTGTCTTGTAAGTCGGGAGCCTTCCCACCTGCAGGGATTGAAAGCGAGACTTCTTCATGCACTGATATACATAAATAAAAGTATTACTCACCTCTGACTAATTACTCATCATGTACTGTGTAGTTAGGGCATGCATTACAAAGAGCTTTACATTTCTTTGTAAGTGCTACAGAATGTAATTTTTCATAAATATCAGAAAAGGCCACATGAAAGCAACTGATTTTTTTTTTTCTTCTTTATGTGCAGTGTATGCACTACAGTATGATTCATATGTCAGTGCTGAATTACTTTCTGTCCTTTTATGTAGATGTAACAGCAAATAGGAGGATTTTGCCCTGAGAGATTTCTTAAGTATGACATTTTCTCACTTATTCCTTAAAAGTGTTGATAACTATCATCTTGCCAAACAGAATTTGTCTTCTCTAAGGGTTTTTAACTGTACTAGTGTGGCTCTTTAATATTTGAGACTATTTTCACTGTGATATTACTCAGCCTCTGATCCTGTATGCCAAATGAAGTTTAGCCAAGCATAAAAATCTTTCTTTTTCAAAGTAGTAGAGTTCAAAATTATTGCTGAGACATTATTCCTTATATAATATGACGTAGTATATTTAGTGAAAACTGGTTTGAGGGATTAGAAACAAATTTTGTTCTGTTTCTGCTGTCAGAGAGTCTTTGGTAAATCATATTTTCATTGGAAAACTGGACAATGCTTAAGACAAAGTTTCAAACAGTGTTTCTTTAGCCTTGCAAGTTAGTGTGGGTTGTTGCACTGTCAGAATTTGAACAATTAGAACCTCGGAGCAATTTTGCTACTAACCTAGGTGTCTTATGCATTTCAGAGGTGACCTTGGTTAGCTGAGATATCACTGCAGGGCTACTAGATGTGGTACTGGAGCTACAGGAGATCTGCATCCCTGTGATGCATCAGCTGAATGGTACCACGGGGCAAAAAAAATTATTCTAGATGCCTGTGTGTTCGTTTAAAATATTTTCTTGTGATTTCAGGAAGAGACTTGAGGATAAGACTCACTTCAGTCTTATCTTACACTTTTCATATATTTGTAAGAAGGTTTTCCTCCTCTTTTCATCTTCCCTTCCCTCCCAACCCCCATCTGCAGTCGTTGTACCATCTGCATACATTAGAAGCTCTTTTCGTCTGAAACTATTTCACATTGAGATATATGATTTTTATACCAGGACATTGGTGGTGCAAGCAAAGTGACCAAGTGAGTAAAACCTATGATGTATCTCACAGAAGCTCTCCCAAAGTGGTGTTTTAAGCATATATGGCAGGGATGGTATATAGTTCCTTTTTTGAGGATCAATTTGTTACAGAGAAACTTAAGACATGAACAAATTATAACTGCAGCTGGTATATAATGAAGCTGATAAAAAGATTTCATGAAAAACAAAGCAAAACAAAAACAAAACCTTAAAAATAACTTTTTGTGTCTTTTAAACCTAAGTTCTTAATTTTTTCAGGAGTAAGTACTTAAATGACGTGACTGCCAGTTTAACGTGACTTTCAGAGGCATCGCTCTTTCATAATGAATAGTGTTGTTCTGGATAGTCCCCAAGACAGACAAAACCATATAAGAGCTGAAAGAAGAATACAAATTGTTTCATAGAATAATTCAGAACGTAAAAATTTTGTTCCAAATTAGAATGAAATTAGACACTAGAATAAGTTTCTTAGAAAATAAATGAGCGTTCTGTCCCTCCTGTAGTCATGAGTTTAAGTAGTGCTTTAGTTAGAGGAGAGATGCCTATGAAATAAATACAAATAACTTTTGGATGTAATGTCTTCTGATGATTTAAGTCTGCATATAGGTCAGAGCCTTCTGCCATCAGTTTCAGTGGAAGGTAGGGTATTGGGTGGTTATTAAATGCTTTTAAAAGCTTCTTTGCAAATTCTGTAAAGCTTCTTTTAAATGAAGATTCCTGTAAAGCATTATTTTGGAATTAGTCAACCTACCTACATACTGACCTATCATACTGTGCTCCTGGGCCTCTGCTCTCCCAAGACAACGTATGTTCAGGATAAGGCTGATGTATAAGTTGCAGCTGTATGTTCATATTCAGAAAGCTTTGCATTTAAGCTCAACCCTTTTCTCGTGAACTTAGACAAAGCAGAGGGTTCTTGTTTGTTTTTCACCTGGGCTTACTGCTCAGCATGACTCTAAGCAGATTTTTTTTTTTTTTTTTTGCTGTTAGAATGGAAGTTTCTATGTGTTTTGACACTAAGCTCAAACACTCTTGCAAACTTGTCTGTCACTATTCATGGCTCTGGAGGATAATAGATCGTGCTTGTTCTTAGCTTTGATATCAGAATGCCTCATACAACCGGGAATATGCTTTTCATTAATTTTATCTTAAAAGTAGTGTTATTTATATCTTGTGTCCATTTTGGAAGTTCTCCCTGTTCAGTAAATTGGTCACCATGTGTTTGGAAAATTACTGCTGTTCTCAAGGTTGCCGAGGCTTTTCCCTATATGCAGCACTCCAAATGTTTATGGATTGATAAAAAATGATCACATTTGCACATTTTCAACCATATATACTGGGAACTTGGGAGCTGTAAAACTCCCAAGAGGTCTGGAGTTGTTAATCTGGGTGCCTTATCAGCTTGTTTTCTGTGGATATCAGCACTGGCATTAATATTCAGCGTTTCGCATCTATTTCTTCCACAACTATCTCAAACAATCCATCTAAAAATATGTTTAGAGTAATGCCAAACTAAGCACGTTATATAAATATGTGATGTTATTTATGCTTCAGTTAATTATTTGCACCCAGGATAATTAGAAGTTTTGTCAAATTCATGTAGTCACACCAAAATAACATTGTTTTTAACTACTTCCAGTCAGTGTCCATGTTCATGACAATTACTTGCAACAACTGACTGAACAGTGTTAGAAATATTCTATTAGATAGAAATAACAAGCAAATTGGTATTGCTCTCTTAAACATTCTGTTAAATATAGCAAGTTAACATAATTTGACAGTTTCTCTGAGACAGTTAGGTAGCTGACTTGAAGGTAGTAAGGCAGGTGAAAGAAAGGATATAATCCTCTTGCCGTTGAAGTCATTGGCAAAGCACTATGTACATTTGGGACATGAAGGATACCTCAGATGTTTTTAAAGTATGTTTCTCTGTGAAAAGAGATTTTAGAATGGCATTTTCTTATTTATTCATTAGACATGCTCCATTTGAATGTTAAGGATTTTACTTTCTTTTGGTAATACACAATGATTTGATATTTTTGTTGTTGCTGTTAAGAAGAGTCGGCATTAGGAAGGGGTAAGCTACATCCTGTTCTTTCATGTGCACCAGTGGCTATTGTGCAAGCATTGTGGTTGTTAGTTATCCCTGTAACCAAGAGCCTGATCTGGTCCAGAGAATCTTCTAACATTTTAGCATGGATGCCCTCTAATTATAGTTCTTTTAATTTATTTTTTCCTTTTTTTTTTTCTTTTTCTTTCTGTTTGCTATCCCATTTTCCTTGTTCTAGAACTTTTACATTTTTAAGGAATACAAGACTTTGGATGGCATCATGGATAACAACTTTAAAATTATGAGCAAAAAATCCAATCAGATCCTTAGGAATATGTTTGTGAAATTTGAATAGTTGAGGAAAATTGCATATTCACAGAGCAGTTACTGAAAAATACCCTAGAGTGATTATGCAGATCCTTACTCTTTGACTGGCTAATGATAGGTTTCAGGCAATCACAGTAAAGGGAAAGGCACATTATGCGGTTATTTCAAAATTAAGTTGTACGAATCAGACATCTACAGTCAATCAGAATGCAAGGAAGTAGGTAAGTTTTGAGGAAATAAATAGTAGGATTATTTCAGTAATGTAACAACCCTTCTGATCTGAAGTGATTGAAGCATCTTTTCTGAAACTTAAAAAAAAAAAAATCATCTTGCAAGACTGAGAAAGAATGGAGAAGATCTATGTAAATGTTGGGCCAAACTATACACAAGAGGTTTGGCAATTTAGAAAGAGAGAGAGCATTTTTCCCAGCTCCACCTGCCTGGCTTTTTTAATGGCTGCTCTAGTTCAAGGCTGCTAAAACCCAGGAGGTTTGCTTATCTGGTTTATTACTAGAAGACAGGCTGTTTTTCTTAAGAACCTTACTAATGAAAAATGTTTAGTTGTTGAATGCACTGTAAAAAACATAGCAAACATATAATTTGAGTTTAATACCATTGTAGGGGTTGACTAGTAACTCTTTTTATTCATTTGGTGTTGATCACCTAGATTTAGAATTGCAAACAGGTGTCATTCACTATTTCCTTGAAATCTTCACTGGACAACCAAGGTTGTTTTATCTTCAAACCTTGCTCTCTAATTTTCTTGCCCATATTCTTTATTTTTTGTTAAATAAATAATGAAGATGAAAATACTTACTGTTCTATGCATACAGAAGGATTTATTTAATTCATCCCCTATAAGGTTCATTTTGGAAAATACTATTCAATCTTAAAGTGGTGGTTAAATCATTTGCATTTTTAAAGCAGGAGAGTTTTCCACATTGACTTCCTGTTTAGTAGTGCTGGCTGTGAAAGTCTTTTTGCGTCTCTTTGGATAAACAGGCTCTAAGAGGCTAGCAGATTTGCTGATTTTGATACTCTCCACCTGTTTGATTCGACTGAACATTTGACCCTCTTTGGCTTTCTGTTTGATAATTTTAATATGTTTTTCAAATATATAGGTCTACTAGAAAATTCAGTCATAACATGAATATATAATAAGTAATGAGTAAATAATGGAGGCCTACTGGTATGTGGAGCAAGTACAGTGTATCTGACAATATTAACAAAGGCATTATTCTAAATATGGTTTGTACAGTGCCAGATGTAGCTGATAAAAATTATATCCTTCCAGGGTCTTGCATGGGACAACACTACTTCAATGTTTACACTCCAGAAATATGATTCAAACTGTAAATGTAATGCTAAACCAAGTTGTTCTCATCCTTAGTGTTTCAGATAGTCTATGCTGTAATTAGTTGAAAGTTCAAAGATCTGGAAGGTAAATCTATGCATGTGATATAAACTGTTGACTAGAATCATGAATTTCCCATAAATATAGTTAAGTGAAATAAATTCTGAACATTTATAATAAAATAATGCTTATGGATATGCTAATAAAAATACTAGGAAATCAAGCATTGCCTTCAGCATGCTACAGACATCTTGCAAAATAAAAATTCTAGATGTATTGAGAATTCAGCACCAAATTTGTTGGCACAATAATTGGCACTTCAACAGAATTAGCACATACCAAGTACAGAAAGCCAGAGTCCCTTCAGTGTGGCTTTTCACTGTCTCATGGTTTTACTGCGTCTCGCTGTGTGCCATCTTAGCCGAGTTCCAGGTACTGAACTCTGGATTTCTAGTTGTGTTTTGTTATTTATTATTATTATTTTTTTAAAAGTCCTGGCAAAACATCCTTTTATTTCTGGGAAATGTCCAGATCCAAAAGATTTTTGCAGCTTTTCCTTTCAAGCACTCTTCCATCAAGTAGAGGAGTCTCAAATGACTCAGCTCCTATGGATATATTCCATACTGCTGTGGGTTACACCAAAACAGAAGAATAAGGTCTACAACTTCCTTCATTTACAAATACAAACTGCATCCAGATTAAGTCCTGCTCAGTGGCATAAAACAGTGAGAGAATATGTATTTTTAAATATTTCTCTGTATATTAGATTAGTATTTTATTCACATAAAGCTATTTAGAGTACAATACACTGTAGATTTAATTACATTTAGTGTATCAGGGTAGCTTGATTGACTTCTTTTCTATATTCCCTTCAACCTTTTTATTAGCAGATGCCTCCAGTGAATATGCATTCTGTAGATTCTGTAGTTCACTATGAGAACTGCAGAAAGTAACACAAAGGGCAAATTGTGTTACTGTAGCTCCATGGAAATATGGTTGTAAATGACTTACTTGGAAGGGCTTGAGTGAACGGGGTAGCTTAGAATAAATTTCTATTTTAACAGTGAGAAGGTGCTAGAATCTGCTCCCTTGTGCATTATGCTGTAGTCTAGCTTAGTTCAACTTCCTTTGCAACGAGCTCTGCCTCTCAACCTCTGTTATGAAGACATTAAACAATGACTGAAACTTAATTACTATTTGACTATCACTCAAATGGCTCTGATTTATGATGGAAAGTTTTCCCATTTGCAATCCTGTGGTTGTCATGAGAAAGTATTCTTGACCTAGATGGTATTACGAGCAACATTTGGGTAAGTATTCAGACTGTAGTTCCCTGTTTCACCTTGGCTAGCCGCTAGGTAAAACCATTGCCCTTGCAAACTGGATAAACTGTCATTCCTCTCTGCATCTGAGTTTTGCCATATGTAACATAATTGACTAAAATTCAGGAATGGCATCAAAATTTTACAAGAGGATACTTATTGTAAAGAACTCCATGGAGAGATCAGTGAAAAAATACTTTCTTTGCCTGACCCAATTACAGCTCCTGCTCCTTTTCCAAAAAATTATAAAGCCATGGTAAGCCAGTGTGGCAGAAAAAGGCACAGGCCTGTTATATAGAAATGGTGAAGAATTAATAGAAATGGAAGACTGTGAATAGTGCCATGAATATTTACACAAGGAAAGTCATATAGTATCAGCAGAAAGGAATGTCAGTGTTACAGGAATAGCTTAGAGTTATATAGAAGGAGAAGGGACCATGAGTAGGAAGGAACGGTGTCTAGAGTAAACCTGGGAAATTTTTAGTACATTTTGTTGTAAACCGAAAAACAGACATACAGAAAAAACCCACACCTGGACAATCCTAGAGAACATATCTTTGGTCCAGATCACTTCACGTTATCTAAACTTCCATGTGCTCTGATAACCTTGCTAGTAAAAACCTTGTTTGGACTACCAAGGTTACAACTCTTCATTGGTAATGGGTTCAGAAGTGGGAATACAATGAAGTACCTTTGAAAAGAAAAGATTGAAGTTAGTGGGGAGAATGGTATTAAGATTACTAACAAGTTGAAACTATATACTTAGAATATACTTTCATTCATTTTTACAGTTATTTATATTGCTTTTTGAATACAGAGCCTTTATTTTGATGGATAGCAAGTAAAATCCTCTTAATAAAGGAAATCCTCATGCATTGCAGCTAATGTTTAAATTTTTTTAAAAGTTGTTTCTTTAGGAATGTAATTTGTGAGGACATAAAACGCTCAATACTACTGTACACTAAAATGCCAAAGACAAAAGACAATTCCACATTTCAGGTTTTTTTTGATCAGCTATCTACAGAGAATACAAGGTTATGGAAAAAATACAGATTTACCACCATTCTATCTACTTATTTCCTAAAGCAGCCATTAAAATCGAATATTTCATAGTTATTGTCAAGCTCTCCCCCTACTGTTTGTGGAAGCTTTAGAAGAATATCCTCTATATTTTATATCATTTTAGACCTCCTTTATATGTAAGTATAGCTATAACAGAGGCAATATGCAATATTAGATGCCAGTTGTATCTCATAATAAAAAAATGGGAAATACACATTTTTCCGCATGGTTTTCTAGATGCTAAACATGCATCTTCCTGTGAAAGGGAAGAGCGAAGAGCTCTCCTGTTCTTAAGCGACACTAAACCCAGGGGCTCCAATACACTGCAGCTGAACGCCTCTTAGATCGCAACGTGAAAAGCTGCAGATTAACTGTGTTTAGATGCATGGGTTTGATGTAACATCAGCTTGCTTGAATTAATGTCCTGTGACAAGCCTTCCCTTGCTTTAGAAGCAAAATGTTCCTTTGTCTACATTTTAAAGCTTGGCTACAGCCTCTGGTAGATTCTGCATTGTTTCTCACATACTGTTTTTTGGACAAAGTCGAACCATCATCTATGAAGGAATAACTACCCAAAGGGTATAAACCCAATTGCTAGTGGTTTATTCAGCTTTGACACTTCTCAGTGCGATCCTAACTGCCTTTTGTAAAACAAACAGGCAAGGGAAAGGCTCCAGAGACTTTCTTCTATTCATTTCTGTAATAGTTTTCTTGCCACGGGAGGCTTAAGAAGATTTGTACTGCCTGCTTTCTTTTCATTAGCAGTGAGTGCAATGCTGTTGGGTAAGTTAATGTGTGAGACTATAAAAAGAAAAGCACAGGAATTTGGAAAAAAAAAAAAAAAGAAAAAGAAAAAAATGTAGTTTCTCATTAATCCATTTGAATGTTGTTTTTCTTGATTTATTCTGTAAAGAGTGCAGAGAAAAATAAAGTAATGTGTAACAGTTGTGATATTTTCTGTTGTTCTCAGCCGGACACAGAATTAGAATCTAGCTTTTGTCTGTTTGTTGAATGCAATACTATGCTTCACTGGATTTTGGCAGGAGCATGATAAAATTCTTGTTATTAGACTGACAAAGAAACCTGATTGAATTTTCAACACAACCATACTTCCTGTCATGAAATGTAATAATATTTAATGATTTCTTTGTATTTCTGTATACTTCAAAATGCATCAGTCTTTGAGCCTTACTTTGACCACTATGTCACGCTAACCTTCTCTGCTTATATTGCCATTAAATGCATTTACTTTATCTCTTTTTTTTTCTGACTATTTACTTGAATGAAAACTGAGCACAGTTTTTGAGAAAACTCCGAAGTTTTGTAAATGGCTTTGTACTTTCTGTCGTACAATAACTGTTTGCATCAGATTTAAAATTGACTTAATTAGTCAGTTTTGTGTGTTCTGGCAATCAATGTGTAAATTAATGCAATGTACACACAGGATAACATTCCCCCCCCTCCTTTTTTTTTTTTTCATTAATACCATACTATTATTATTGTTATAATTTTCCCCAAATCTCTGGGCTTATAAAAATTGCTATGGATAATGAATATAAATTAGCCTTAAAGAATAATCTTTTTAGAGGGTGAATCATACAGCTTAAAATTTGGATTGATGGATGATACTCACGCAGGACATATATACATTATATAGAATGAACCTGATGATAAATGTTAATAGTCATTAAATGATTACTGGGTGCTATATCTCTGAATTTTTTAATCAAGCTGCTCATCAATAGCAAATGTAATCTTCTTTAATATTTTTGTTGCTTGGTGTGTTATGCATGCTTGTTTTCTTCCCTTCTGTCTGCCAGCACACACTTAAACTTCTCTACTGGGATATAAGGAATACAGTAATGACTTAGGAAAAATGCTGGTAACTCAGCATCTACAATTCAGTAAGAAGTCTCCTTTTAAAGAGGGTAAGCAGAACAGTTGTTCTCTGTCTGGTAGACCAGTAGTACAAGATGTATGAAGTAATTCTTAGTAAAATAGTAGTAAAATATTAGTATATAGTTAAATGTTTTATAATATTTGAAAAAGAGAGTGGTTTTTTTTTTTTTAATGCCAAGTTTTACTAGTTTTTGTTTGTTTGTTTTCTGGACAGTTACTAGTATACTCTTGGACATTCTGAAATATTCAAGTGCAGATAACTGTTGATAGATTTAACTCAGCACTATTTCATATTTATAGAAATCACATTACCTCCAGTCACACTTGTCAGCAGCTCTACTCTTTTGATTCCCAGTTGCCCAAGAGCTGTAGCTTAAAGCATTGGCAGTATGTGATCTCATTAATCAAGGAACAAATTATACTCTGTATTATTTTTATTTGCATGCGCATGACTAGAAATTACCAGTCACAGTTATTCAGCTCTCAGAAGACTATAATAGCTGCATGGTGGTTTACTTTCTATTTGTGTCATTTTAATAGACATGATTCACTGGAAGCTAGCCTAGATCATAGCCTAAAAATGTCCCTTACTCCTAAGTTGTATAGGCAAGTAAGCTCATTACTTAGGGGAAGCCTTTAGGTCTCAGATGGAATTTATTGTAACTTTATAAGGTGCAGTTATTTTCTTTCCTTTTTTTTTTTTTTTTTGTACAAAAATTATGCCTTTTCCCAAATTTGACCTTGTATTTTATCTTTGTTAGCTACAGTAAATCAGCAATGATTAGGAAAAGAGTGGCTTAGTGAATCTGAAAGTCCGTTCAGTCCTGGTGCAGGGGCAGTCACAGTTAGCTGACTAAAATTAAGATAACTCCAAGATTTGGTACCCTGGAAGAAAAATTAGAACATTTCTGCATAGCATGTGTAAACAAACATGAGCACATTTTTGGAAGTTTGATATGATTAATCTCTTGCCCCCCCTTCTGAAAAGTGCATTAGGGCTGTCATGAGTATTTTTTAATTTTTATTTATTTTATTTTTTACTTTCTCCACTTTCTTATATGGTATGTATTGATCCAATATCATTAAAAGTTTTATCCCATGGTAAGCATGGGGTAAACTTCTTACGTCACTGACATAAATATCAATTTTTTAACACTTGAATAGAGGGAATTTATCACTGTACAGTGGTCAAAGCTTGCAGTTTTGGAG
Organism: Anser cygnoides; assembly: GCF_040182565.1. Classification (NCBI taxonomy): domain Eukaryota; kingdom Metazoa; phylum Chordata; class Aves; order Anseriformes; family Anatidae; genus Anser; species Anser cygnoides. The sequence goes on along the minus strand of NC_089874.1, from coordinate 40,119,409 downwards.
CCATACCCTGTAGAGTAAGCAATGGGATAGAGGTGCTTATACTCAAAAAAAATTCAGTGTTGTTATGATTCACTCCAACCTCCTCTACCTTTCCAATATTTTGGAAAGCATTTAACTTAAAATTGCAATGTACTATCTTGAAAATGGCTTTTTAAATTAATAAATATGATGGATGCATTTCTGCAGCTACAAGCAATTATGTGGACTTTTTTTTTTCCTTTTAAAGGTTCTTGCTACATACCTTTGTTTATAAGACATTTTATAATTATAAGAAACAAAAAACAAAAAACTTTCATTTAGCAGAACATAACCTGTTATAATTTTTTTATAGAGACTATTTTTAACGGTCTCCAAGGACTCTGATCAGCATTCTTTATCCACTCAAACTCTCATTGAGTTCAATAGGCATTTTCATGATTAAAAGAACAAGTAAGGAATGCTGAATAGAATTAGCTTATTCAAATGCAAGCAAATCTTTTAGGCTATATTTTCATAGGGGAATTAAGAGTCTAGTTGTTATACACAGAAGCCAAAGCTGTCCTGCAGTATTTTGGTGCCGAAAAGATGGCATCTACTATTTTGGAGCTATTTGTTATTTTGACAGTATGGCTCCAGGCTACATTGCACTGGATAAACCTTTAATTTTACATAACAAATAATGAAATATTATTGCTTCATTGCCTCTATTCAAATGATTAAAAGAGATTAACTTTGCTTAACATCACTCTAAATTAATTTCTGATGCTATAGCTTCTATTGAATCCTACTGTCAATTTTTGAAATATGTTTATGGAATTTTTCTTCTCTCTGTAACATGGTCCTCATTATAGTACTATGAACTGAATCATCTTGTGATATGACACCCATTGAGGGAAAGACGATCAAGATATTGGCAAATAGCATGGGAAAGATTTCCTAATATTTCTTGTGCTAATTAAGTGGGAGTCTGAAGAGGACAGTTAAAGGGCCAAAGAAACTCCCAGTTAAACCTCTGTGAAGCACAGTATATCTCAAGAGAGAAGGCTGAAGAGCTTTGAATGAGGACAGAGAAGTATGGGAGACTGAAGGAGACTTAGCAAGGTGGGAGGCTCATCTGAACTCTGTCACAGACATTGAAGAAGGGTTGTGGAGTCCCTTAATAAAAGCAAAAAAAATGTGTAAGATCATATACCAAAAGGAGGAGATGACATATGTAAGAGGCTTTTCAGAGAGATGCAATATGTCTCTCAGAGGTAAGACCTAGCTCAAAAGGAAATGGAGTGGAGCTAGGAATCAAAGTACATTGAAAGGGAGAGGGTTTAGGTCCACTTTGTAAAGACCTATTACACTACAGCCCTAGAAGATGTTTTGTGCTGTGATTTGAAAGTTCCTTGGGAAGCTATAACATCATCTGAAAGCATAGAAGGCATCTGCAGGACCATCTATGCCATTAGAGGACATTACAGGGTGGAAGGGTGCAGATGGATTCCAGCTCTTTCTGCTCTACAGGCTAACCAAAAATGAAACATCTTTAGTCTGAAAGTGATGTGCCTATGTTAGTGTGTTGTGACCAACTAAATTTTTTATGAATCATCGTGATAAATTTACTGCACAGGTTCTGGACTGGAGCTGTTTGGACACCAGCCAGCTTGGGGAAAAAGCAAAAGATTTTTGCATTTTCCTGCATTACCCAGGACATGCTAGAGCACACACTTGTGCAGTGTGAAGTTTCTTCGAAACAAGTGCAAACAAAGTTGTCTAGATTGCTGGACTATGCAAGAGAAGTATAATATTTTTGAGTGCTTTCAAGGAAGTTTGACAGGCTTTTTTTTTTTTTTTTATATATATATGTAGAGGTTTGTAGGTAAGTTCTGTTTGCATAGAGAAAATATTTTCAGACAAAAGTGGGATTTGTGATTTTGTATCAACACTTGTCTATTCTAGGATGGAATTTTATTTATCTTCTATTAAAGTAAGTGGTTCACAAATAAAACAGACTTCAAATTTTCAGCTTGCAAAATGAGAATGCTGAGATTTCAAACTTATGTTTGTCAAGAGCTGTCTAACCAGCTTGTTGGATACTTTGGCAAGAGCTGCTTTCTTGACTTGTGTAACTCAATTAGGGAATTGTCTTGTAAGGAAGAGATGGTAAAAGGTGATAAGATTATTTTTCAGTCAGTAAGGAGACAACATGTGGGTTGCTGAAAGAGCGATGTTGTGGAGAAATGATAGTTAAGGGAACAGTTTAATTACATTATTCAAAACCATAAAATTTACCAAGTTAAGAAAACTTGAAAACAAATTTTTATGAACTGATGGGATTTGTTTTCCACTGTCTTTGGAGGTGTCAAATATATGAATGGAACTTGATGTATAAAGAAATGTTTAAGCAGAGAGTATATTTTTCACATCAGAGGAGAGAAATGTGCTGGAAACCTCTATAAGTAATGGCGTTATATCCATGATGCTTGATGAATTGTACAGTATTATATTGAAAAGAGTTTTTTTCGGATGTATTAATTTGCTTTGGGGGCATTTTGCCCTATTGTGATGGGAAGAGAAAGCTGCAAAAAGCAAAACTCCTCTAGCATATTATTGGGATGTTAACTCCATTGCTAGGAATATGAAAATTCTTTCTACAATTCTTATTTATGTAACTTCATCTCTTCTCAATAACGGCATAATCAGCTTTTGATGTGCACTGATGCTCCTATTGTGGAGCTCCTCACAGCCTACTTCTAGCAGTAGCTTAAGATAAAGAATGTTTATTGCTGTTATACAAGACTATTCTTTCCAGGATTTATTTTGAAATCTGGCTGGAGACTGCTCTTGCTGTATGTATTCTTTGTATCTCTTTCTGTTTCTTTGTTCTTCTTTCTTGGTACTTCCAAAAACATTTATTCTCCAACCAGTTGTAAACTGTCATCTTTTCCTTACTTGAGAACTACTTTTAAGAACAATTGCTGTTGCACATTCTCCTCCTTTACTGTCATGTGGAATAGCATGAATAGTTTAAAGACAACTTACATTGAACATTTGTCATCAGGTCCTTCTCATAATTGCTCTACCACGTGACTGAAGCAGCACAAATAAAAGTGGGAATGTAAAAGGATTAGTATGGCAAAAAAGGAAATGTTTTCTAGCATGAAATGAAAGCTGGAATGCATCACCCTCATTAAACTGAGTCCTTGACAATGTGATATGTATGTGTGTATCTACCTGTCTCATGTGAAGGATGTGTATCTCATGTATACTACATATTAACCAAGAAACAATTGCTGGCTAAGAGTAACTGTTTTCACATGGCTGAAGTTCCTCAGGGAACTTTTCTTTGTAGAAAAATACAGTTAGGTTTGACAGGTCTTGTTAGTTGGTTTCATGGGAACAGTTGAGAACTTTAATTCAAAGCAATATTATGTTGAGCTGCATTACAGCGCTAGCTGTATTCCCAGATCAACAGACGCTTCTCTCACAGGCTTACTTGAAAGATTTTAGCAAGGTGTTTATCTGTGATAAGTCTATATTGCTCCTGATATGGGAGGTCCTTTGTGACCAGCCAGAGAATCTGTATCTAAGTCATTTGTTCTATTCAAGAGTCTGTCACAAGTGCTCTGTTGAACTCAGCAGATTTATATTGCTTAGGCTTGATAAGTGGTTCATTGATCAGTTTTCGTTCTATGAAGACAGTATGCAGTAGAACAATACAATCTATGCTACTTTTACTTATGCTGACCAAAGAGTAATGCAACATAATGTATTCTTTTTTTTTTTTTTTTTTTTTTTTGGTGAAGTTTCCCCAGGCTAACGCCCTAAAGGGGTGAATTTTGTGGTCCATTTGTCATGCTCTGTATATCCATTCATACTAGAACTGATCTCCTTTTTTTCAAAGTCCATCTTTCATGTCATTATGTAGAGTTTTATTTTATGATTCTTATAAAACACAGAACTGGAATAATTTCCATTAACACAAAAGTCACTTCAGTCTCATTGCCATTAGACTGACTTTGTTCAGTGCCTCTAAGATGAAACACCTGTGTAAATGCCTAACCTCTACAGAAGTACTCTTTACATCAATAAGAGTAAATGAAAAAGGATTAATGTACTGGAATCACTTGTGCGTGCTTCTGTTTATGAGGTTGGCAAGTGTCTATGACCACTCAAGTGGTTAACAAACATCTGTGGCAATTCATGTCTTTAATATACATTTTTTGTTTTTAACTAGTTTGTTTTCACTGACTTTTCAACACACACACACACACACACACACACACACACACAGAGTTTCACCTGTGCCGTGAGGTAGCAGAAATTTCTTATGTTATGGTCGGTTGGCCTTTTAAATACAGGTAGCTGCACCTGATCTGAAACGGTATGTAAGGTGCGGGCAGATGATTAAAATCACTAGCATTCCTATGGCTTGCTGATTTATTGCCTATTGGTTGAGCTTTAGTGATGTGCATGTTCTAACCCAAAGTGTACACTACAATTTAGCATCTTAAATAACATTCATGAATTTGGACAAGAGTGAAAGGGGATTTTTTTTGTCTACCGTCTTCAGCACCTATCTTTCCATAATAGGTATCTAATCTAGGTTGAAGGTATGGCATATGTTGATATGTTGAAGGCAAGGCTGTCACTTTCTCACAGTGCTGAGATAGATAAAGCTCAGAAATACCTTGTAGCTGTAACAAAATACATCACACGAATTTGTTTGCATGTTTTGATATTTCTTCTAAGTTTTACTTTGAAGAATAAAACCGTGCCCTGAAAAAAATATCTGAGAACTTTATTGACTGGGAAGACAGGGGTGTGACCTTTTTATATGAATGGTTGGTAGCTCACTGGGGGTAGGAATGGTAGCTGGAGAATCTGCTCTGAAGAAAACTATGACAGCAGCTTGCTTGCTGTCAAGCCAGGTTTCTGGCAGTTACCAGTCTTGAATAATTGATTATTATTATTATTTTATTTATTATTTTTATTAGCTTTTAGGTATACTAATTAGCATTAATTTGTTCTTTAATTAACAATTTTCTTTTTGAAATATCAGAAGTACATTTGCTAGATAGGCATCTTGTTGTTAGTCTCCTAGCAACAGAAACTTTTCATAAGCTGACATTTACTGTCTCAAGAGGTCTGTGCCCAAATTACTTTGAATAGCCTTAATTTTCCATACAGTTTCTAAAATTTAATCAATCTCATCTTTTGTTAGTTTGATTTTCTGACAAAAGCATCTGATTAAGTTACTTCATGAGCCTTGGTTTCAGTGTCATACCAAATGTGAGTATTTCAGATCATAGCACACACACACAAAAAAAAAAACACATTTCAACCCATTCTGCCTACCTCCTAAATGGGATACTTTGCTAAGATAGATTGTTTCTCAAGCATCCTCAAAATTGGTGATCTCAAAAAGAACTTCTGCAGTTATTCTTTTAACTGACACAGAGCCCCTCTGCAATTACTGATTGTCAAAGCATTGTTAACTAAATTTGTACCAGATGGTCTCACAGCATAACATTTGGAAGTGGCAATGGAAGATAAGTTGAAATGTCTGTTTGCAAACTTCTGAATATTTTCTGTGGTCATAAGGGTGCTCTGCTTTCCTGTCTGTGGAAAATGGCGATGGTTACTCATCCAGCTAATAAATAGGGAGAATTTGGGATATATCCCACCAGATGATCCACTGAATACTCTGCAGCTTAATACCAGGTTTATTGTTCTGAGAAGGGCTCCTCTATACCTCTCTGGATTTACAGGCAGACCTGAAACTGTTGGCATCATCATTAATGTGTATGCAGCAAGTGCACATATAACACATGCGAGAGTTGTGCATGTAGGACTTTAAGTTCCTAGTCATGTATACTGTGGTTGTCTCCAGGACTTACTGTCATGCAGCAGCCAGACTGTAGCATCAGTTTATCAGAGCTGCCTGATGTTGGAAATTTTGGACAAAAGTGTATCTTCAAAGTATTCCAGGAAATGAAGAGCTTGTGTATAGGAAAATTTATCTGTAAGCTAACCCTAGGACAGAACACCCTCATTTTGATATAATTTACCTCAATTAATTGTTATCAATACAGCCATTGAATGGCTGACCTGGTAATTATATTTCTTGTTTCTCTCTGGTAGCTAATGGTCTTTATGCAGTTGTAAACTCTTCAACTATTTCTACAAGATTTCTGTTGTGCTTACCTCTCTGTGTTATGGAGGAGTATGTAAACTCAAAATGCAGATCCATTTGTGCTTATCTATCACTTTATATTCATATATAAACAAGAATTTAATGTTGCATTGGACATGGAGGGTATTGTAAATCCACAAGTGTTCTGGGGGGCTTCCTATCTTTTGATTACGATGGTGTAGGCAGGAGTGATTTTTGTCCCCTTCTCTTGCTAAATTTCTAGTTCTTGACAATTTTTAGAAGGAAGCAGTAGCTTCCAGTAAATAATATATTTCCTTCTCATGGGTTTGTACATACTGTGCAGGTGTTTTCAGAAAAGTGTTTGATTGTGATGCATGGATTAGTAGGACAGTATTTTTTTTTTCTAGATATTCTACCTGATTAATGTGTCCTTATTTTTTTTTTTTTTTTTTTTTTTGCAAATGCCATACAGTCTGCTGCTTCCTTAGAATTCTGGTAATGCATTGGGACTGCCTAGTCCTGTTCATAATCCATGCACATCAGTTTATTGTATTTTAAAATATACTGTAACCACAGTAACAGTGTGTTTCTTAGTTATACATGTTGCATAAATAACCCTTTTTTTGTATGTGGAAATTAATAGTGTTCTGTATGTAATAGGGCGGCAGTAATAATTTGCGGCTTTCTGAAAAAAAATTGTTTTGAAGTAAATTGTGATTGAGGTATCTGTGTGGATGGAACTTGGAAAATAATTGGTTATGGGAGACCAAACAGTTAGACAGTTACTAGCTTAGGGAGACTCCTCATAAACCCTGCAATGGGTCACTATGAAAGCATAAAAGGGAATAAATAAGTCTGCAGTAAGCCAGATGGATTTCCAGTTCTGTAGACAATTTTGATGTTTTCTTGTGGAACAATTTCATTTTAACAAATTGGAATTTTCATGTGAGGCCTTATCTGGTATATTTCTATTTTGGTATCCCTTTGACTTGGCTACTCATTGCCTTGAAAGTTCACCTTTTCTGCTAGATTTCAAAAATAATAATAATAATAAAATAAAGTGGAAAACTGGAATAGGTTTTTAGGAAACATGAAGCTTTAATTTTTAGTTTTGGCTTTACGTACTTTGAATCATGTAACTTTTATGTCTGCCTTTGTGTAAGGGGTGGTACTCCTTGCTATTATCTGGGATACAGTTAGAATCCCATAAGGAGTAAGTGTATTTACTGATATTTCGGAAAGCCTGCACAGTTTATGTGTGCTTCTTCAAACCTGCATTTTATAGCCTTCTTCAAAGAAAAGGAGTAGAAATGAGTTGTTGCAGACCATATTTCTCCATGGGAGAAAGTGTCAAGAAGGAAAGGTGAAGTTCACACTCCTGTGGAAATCAGAAGCTCCAAGTTCTTGGCACATTCTTCTATAGTTCATAAATTCTGTGGTGCTTAAATCAGAAAGCTTGGCTTAATAAATAAGTATTTAATAAGGGGATAGCTACTTATGGATGAGTGAATGAAATGTTACAACAGATTAACCTGTGAACCAGTTCCTTCAGGCTTGCTCTTTACTCACAGCTTTTCATTTCTCATGATTGCCTGCAGCACTTCAACTCAAAAAAGTTTCTTTATCTCTGACCTAATGACTAATTAACAACTAATTCCTTCTGAGTTAATAAGATTAGCTTCCATCCCCATACTTCTCTAGGTCCTACCAGGGCAAACTGGATACCTGATAACTTTCAAATGTGGACAGGATGCTGACAGATATGCCTAGAGAACTCCATGCTTTTGAGACCAAATTACTTGCCTGTCCTGACTGTTGGTGCCTTTATGTTGTTAAATCATGTGGGCATGACATGCCCAGTCATCCTCAGACCTCCACATTATGCACGCCTCTTCAAAAACTCCTTGACGTAAGCGGGACACTCAGTACTCATATGGTTGACCTGCAAAAATGCTAGACTCTTCACTGGGAAAGGACAACATTTGCTGCCCCAGCTGGATCCAGCATCTTCCCTGTTCTGAGAGTGATGAAGAGAGAGCCACACCACTGGTTGTACCAATAGGCTATAGCACCAGAGTCTTGTGGATATTTAATTTTCAGAGGCCCCATAATACAGCCTCTGGAACTCTTTCTCTGACTTTACTGGCCAAAACCACATCTGCTTAACCAAGATTAACATTTTCCAGTCACCATGCCTTACTTTTATTTGCATTAAATATCTACAAAAGCCCTTGGCCTGTATTGTAAACAAAAAAAAAACAAAAAAAAAAAAAAAACACAAAAAAACACTCCATGTAATACTCCTTCTAGACAATAAAGGCAAACTTTGCAACTTGTCTTTTCTGAGCAGGCATGAGTTTAGCCCAAAGCCAGTTGCCATGAATAACACTCGGCAGAAGAAAGCCAAAGTGTACTTACAATGACTTGAAACCTTTCTGTTTTCAGGTACAGACACTGCTGTTTAAGCTCATTAAATCAGGTATCAGGAACGATCTGACAGACTGGTGGGAACTATGTGCAGTGAGGATGTCTGTAGACCCTATCCTATCATCCTCAGGGACAGAGTATTTTGGTATTTTGATATTAAGAAAAGAGATTTTTTTTATTTTTTTTTCCCTGAAGACCTGATTTTTAATGTGTGCTCTACAACAGTGTGAAAACATACTTATATATCTGTTTAATAAACAAATAAACACATCCTTAGCATAAACAGGTTAGGTACAATGAGTAGGTTTCCTCTTATTCTGCTTTCAGGCAAAAGAGACTGCCATTCGTTTTCAAAGTTGAAGCTTTTTCTAAGTCCTCAGACAGCACTTGTGTGGGTGGTTTGTGTGAGTATAACTCTTGATAAAAAGATTAAAAAGATCAAAAGATCAAATATAATGTAAACAACACTTCAGTAATGAGAGATCTGCCATTGATCTGCTGTCAATGACTTCAATCATCTTTCTTCCTAATAGATTAGATCTGGGAATTACGGTCTACTCTAGTTAAAAAAAAAAAAAAAAAAAACAAAAACAAAACAAAAAAAACACCTCCCAGCTTCCTCCTAGCACAAACAGTTCTTTAGTATTATGTTAAATATATCCATAGCTGAACTCAATTGCAATGGCACAAGGGATCAAACAAATATCTGTGATACTTGTATTTTGAATGTCAAATAGCACCAAAATGTAGAATATTAAGAACAGATGACAGACCAGGAGACTGAGGGTGAAGATGCTCTGCATCATAGATACTTGTTGTATCTTGATTTTTCTGAAGTCTTTCATTCCAATTTGTCATCATTAATATGCATATTACATTGTATTTTGAGGACCAATTCTTCAGTTTAAAGTCATCTGAAACATACCAGTGCCATAGACTATAAAGTAAGGTGAAAAAATTTGAAGGTCCCAGAAAAGATTTTAGTTACCTTTCTTTAAGTTCTGTCTCTGTTTTTTCTTTTGCAGGACACATGAATCTTCTGCTATGCACAGGTTTCAACATATGGCTTTCCTCAGTAATTCTGCAGATGCTCCTAAGGTTTAGAATTTATTATATCTTCATCTCTGGAGTTGATAGCTTTCTTCTTTCCTTCTTTCTTTTTTTTTTCTTTCTTTTTTTCTTTTTCCTTTTTTTTTTTTGTATTGATTACAGAAAATCCAGCAATACTAATTTGATCATTTTTCATATGGAAAAATACTGTTGTTTTATAAAGCTTGTAAGTCTATACGTATAGAAATATGGGAAAAGACACAAACAGAGCTTAGATAAATTCAGGAAAAACGTTATCTACATAGTAAGACTTGTACTTAAATACTTACATATATAAATGCCTAAAGAAGATATTGGTTTGTGAGCCAAATGTGGTTCTTTGTTGTTCTCTTTGAAGGTACACTGTATATCTACAATTATCCCAGGACTAGGAATTCACAAAGGGTTTTCATCTATATGAGGAATATTAATGTAGTTATCCTCTATATGAGGGATATTAATGTAGTCTGAGGAGAACTGTCATTCTATATGCCCTCACAGAGATTAATAATTAGCTTTCTGAAAGAGATTAAAATTGCGTAGTACAACTTCTGGATGAAAACCCCTGTCAGTTACTGGAATGTATAGGTATGTTCTCTCTTTGTGCCTGGCTTCTGTTTCTGTCATATACCTTATTTCCTTCTCAAGCTATAGAAAGAAAGAACACACACACACACACCTTCCCTGTAGTGATAATACCTTTTAGCTGTTCAGGTGATGTTTTGGCTACTAGTATCTTCCTGTTTTTCAGGTCCAAGTAGGTGCTTTATATACCTGATCTGTTATTTACATCAGAAACTAGTTGTCAGGCAGTAGTGTCAATCTGAACTTGCCTTTAGAAGTCATGGGATTCAGTCAAATATCCATGATTAGCAACTGACTTTCTTTTTAAATACTCACCTTAATTACTATTTACAATTGAAATAGATTGCAGATATCAGTGAATGTTGAGATTATTATTTTGATTATTGTTGATCTTTGTAATGATGATGGACCACACAATAGTGATTTAAGGCTGGGCAGACTAATACTACAACTAGAATTGTCATTTCAGATAATTTAAAAAAGGATTAACAATTGCAAAAGCTATTTGTGATGTTGCTTTTTATATTAAAGTCGATTATAATCAATTTTATGTGAAGCATTTAGAAGTACTACTTTAAACTGGAGTTTTAAAAAAATTAGCTCTAGGTTGAAGAAAAAATCAGAATTCCCTCTTCCATTATTTAAAAAAATAAGGCTGTTATCCAGCAAAGCTATAAATTGATCAGTAACTATTGCTTTTGTGAATAATCCCACTGATTTCAACAGGTTGTCTCTCAGAAATAAGCATATGTACTGTAATAAGCCTGTACATAAAACATGCATCCCTATATGGCATATGGAATAAAGTATAACTTGAACCATTCCCACTGAAATCTCTCTTAAAATTAATCATTAAATATTATTTGGAGTTCTTGAAAGTTGCAATGGTATTGTGCCTGTACACAAAGCATTTCCAAAAATAGCATCACTATTTTTTCTCTGAATGATGCAGGAGCTCACATGCAAAAATCTTAATTTTGATTGAGTGTAATTTGTTTGTTTAGTCTGTTAGAAGATTTTTACTTTGGATTTTGGGGGGAGGGAGGAGTAGTTAATCAGTTCAGTAAGTCAGAAAATGGTATTGGTTTATACTCTTGGTAGTGTGCTTGAAGAGCATGCTTTTATTCCTGAAAAAGTAAATTTTGACCCAAACAGCAAACAGTGTGACTGTTTTTGATTGATTCAGGTTTGGCACCATGAGGGAAGTGGTATAATGTCTTATGAAATACACCTACCTCATCACAGAGCTGTTGACTGCATTTTGTAGTACAAACTAAAACTAGAAAGCAGTGACATACTTCATTCATTTATATGGCATTATCAGATGCCGTTGATGAAATGTAACAGTCTAAATATCGTTCTTTTCACAGTACTGTAATTGATTATCCATTCGTCAAAAGGTGGGTAAGGCTGATGTGAATAAATAAAATCCCACTATCTTCTGAATAAAATATTTTAAAATTGACACCTCCACCCCGTTTGTGGCTCCAATAAGGACACCCAGACCTGGAACAGCTGTAATTTTTTTTTTTTTTTTTGGATGTAAATCACTGATTGTGTCACTTTTTGTTGATCTGCGTATGTGGCTCTTCATATTAAGATCCCTCCTTTTCGGCTTGTAGAGATTATCCCATTATTCTATTCAACAAAAAGGTAAGAAGCTAGAAAGCTTAAAAATACCAAGGAATACACACAATTAAAATTGTGGAAGCTTAGGAAAATCCTCCCAAGAAACATGAACATTCTTTGTGCTTTTTTTCTTCTCTTTAAGAACTCTTTTATATCTGTAGTTTCTTGGCCTGACTAAGAGAGCTTTGTTCCATCTTAATATGAAGAATGCCATGCCATTAAATCTTCAGTTTCTGTGAAATTTGACATGAAATGTGGACATTACCCTGTATCTTTTTTTTCTGAATGTATGTTAAGTCAATTGCTTTGACACTTCTTTTTACATAAAAATATCACAGTAATTCATAATGAAAGCCACATTTGTAGAACTGTGATATTGCTATGTTCATGCAGTTCTTGCGCCTCTGAATTTAAAACTTAAAAAAAAAAAAATAATTCCTTTAAAACTTCACATTGACTTTATGAAATTGATCTACATTTATGGAAGAAAAAAAAGTGTTTATAATTCAGCATTGTTTTTGACTGAAAACAAATATTCTCACAATCAAACTTTTTAATTTTATTTTGTAAAATACTATTTTGCTATGGTTCATTTGTCTTAGCACTCCTACTACTTCTATCTGTAGAAAACATTCATCATGACAGTATCACAAAAAAAAATCCAATTTATATACTAGAAAATTATCTGTCTTTTCATTAAAAAATGCCCAATGCTTTTATATTTTTATGTCATATTTGAAATGTGTTTAATACTTTTTTTTTTAATGGTAGGTATATACGGTGCTAATGAAATAAAAGTGTTCCTTTTACTCTTTTGATAACATCAAAAATTTAAATAACTTTTCAAATTTGAAGGCATATGATTTGCTTTAATTTGGTGCCCTGAATTTTGCATTCTGCTGGTTAAGCAGCAGACCTACAATTATCTGATAGAGGCTGCCTTCTTGACATTTTCCGGCTTATTTTTTATCCTCAAGTAGAGCTCTGTATTTTGCATAAGCTTTAGGTAATCATGTAAACTAGTTGCATCATTGAAATATTTTTATTTCAAATTCAAATACGTTGAGGACTGCACATATGAACTTAAAATAATTTTTGTAAATCTTTTCATCTGTCTCTTTATGTGATTTAAATTGTTCTTGAATCTCTTTTCCTCATCTTCTCTATTGAATCAAAAACTATTTAAATTCAAATATTTAAAAGTACTGTGAGCCACTTTGTATATATCTGCCCAAGCTTAAGTATTGACATAGTGTATGATATTTAATCCATACCTTTTTTTCTTCCCTTTGTGGTATGCTCTGCAGCTTCACTCCCATGTTATTTTCAGCATTCGGTGGAAATTTTGTTAACAGTTCTACAACAGCAGAGCAACGGGACTCTTCCATACAATCAGTTGATTTTTTGTATGTGTTGGAGGGTTTGGTGTTCTCAGTGGTGAGAGTTTCTGTAACAGTTTTCTCTGCAAATGCCAAGTGCACTCAAAAATGACTTACAGTCTTTCCTAAGGGTTAATGTTAACCACTAGTGAATAACTGTTTTTCTTCAGATTCTGGTGAACAGCAAAACTGCTGTTGGATTTCTTATAGGACCAAAATACAGATCTACTAAACTGTCAGATACAATAAATGCTAGCTGTAGATCATACTTTATTCAGCTTGGGCCAATGCATTTGATGTATAATATAGTACCATAGGCTGTGCATGCACAGAACATTTTACAGATGAGTATTTGTCTCTTTTCTTCAGCTATCAGCATAGATACATCATCGTTTATCATTATCCCTTCTAGAAATGACACTGGAACATCTCAAGCAGTGGTATACTTACTGTGCACATATAAATGTAATATATGTTTTTTACCTCCAAAAGACATGTTCCAAAGACATAACCGCCTTGTTTGAAGATTAAAATAGCTTACTTCCTTCCTACATCATAGATAAGCCAAATTTTTGTTGATGCTTGACTTTTTCAACCCATGTACTCTCCTTGCTGTGAGGGAGGAGTACAAAGGTGTCCTTTTACTGCACTGCAAGCTAAAAATACCCTTTGCGTATACATATGCTGTAGAAAAAAATATGTGCTAAATTAACAACAGGGAGAATATGTACCCAAGGAATTTAAATTTTCACATTAAGTGAATTTCATATCTCACAAGCTGAGGAGAAGGAAAAACATTGTCTAAATTGCACACTTCCTAATTTTCTGAAAGAGTATCAGGCATTGAAAACCAGGTTTTGGAAGGTGTTCTGATGCCCAAAGATACAAATAGCTGCCAGCAGGTTTTGAAGGACACCTAGCTGCTTCAACAGTTATAAAAGAAAGAGATACTTTTCAGTTTAGGTAGGTATCTATCTTTGCTGCTTTTGTTAATTATGCAAGGCATTTATCTGCATTTTTGAGCACCTATTGAAATTAAAAAGCATGTTAAGTGTTTTACTTTCAGTCTCCCAGTATGAAACACCTGTCTGACTTGCTAATGTGTCTGAAAATCTGGTCCTCACTATAGTTACTGAACTGTTGGGAAAATTGTATTCTGTTTGCTGCAGACTACAAGCGTACTCCAACATACTCCAAATGTAATGTTTTCTGCACTCGAACTGTCTTTGTGCATGTAGAGGTTTTAATGAATTTCCAGATTTTGAAATGATTAGTGTTAATTATTGATACTGCAGGAAGAAGTTTTGTAGAGCAGAAAAAGCTGTCGCTAGAGGTATGAACTTTTAGTCTTTATCTCCTGATAGTCCCCAGTTACTGCCAGCTGCAGAGGGCTGTTTGATTTGAGATAACATGCATGTAATGGATACTAAATTTCAGTGGTTACCAAATTATTATTAAATCAAGGTAACTTCCTATGAAATAAGGAGCAGTAGTTACACAGCAAAGACTTTGTAATAGTAATAATAGTATTATCTAACAGATAGCAAGAATAATTTTCATTAGTAACAAATTTATATGTAAAAAATTAATCATACAAAAGGCACATTTGTTCATTTGTTAGTTGTAGCTATTCAACTATTGATAAGCAGGGGCTTTAATCTTTTTTTTTTTTTTTTTCAAGTGGAAGCATCCTCTTCATGACTGAATAAAACTTAAAGCTGAGAACCTGCGAATGTTTTAGAAACCAGAAATTCTATAATTTATAGTAAAATGTAAGGGCTTTTTTTCCTTTTTTCTTTTTTTCCCTATAATGACCTTTCTTATCCATAGATGAATTTTTAAGGACTACAAGATCACTTGAGCAAGAGGGAATAAGAGAGAAGTGCACTGTATTGGTCTAAAAATGTATTTACTTAGGTCTTTTCTTTGTGTATTTGTTCAAAGAATAAAGATTGGAACAAGTAAATTAGCTTTGTAAATGTAGTTGGAAATGGAAGAAAGAAAATAAAGAATAAATATTTTACTTTCAAGATAGCATAGAAATTAGATATATTTTATATGCTTATATGTATAGTAACTTTAAAAATAAGTTAATATAAATGCAATTTCTTGGGGATTTTATAAAACCTTTCACTGACCTTCTGAAAACCCAGAAGTATGAAAGAAGATCATCCCAGAAGGATGATCTTTTCCCTACCATGACCAAATAAAGTTGGATTTTTACACCTGCATTGTATAATGCAAAGTCATTGTTTAGGCACTGGAAGAATTAAGTCAGTTCTTTCTGTTGTACATCTTAAAAATCAGTTTTCTGGTGCTGTAGTGCTCAGATTGACAAACTGATATAAATCCTGTTCTTTATCTGTTGATATTCTTAGGGGACTGTATGCCACATCTTTCCAAATAAAGTGGGGAAGGGGAGGAACAACTTTATGTAACTAAATAAAGTGAAAAGCAGCAAAACATGTCTTAGCATAATAAAATGAAGATTGAGGTATTCAGCTTGCTTTGACTATTGAAAATTCATCAAAGTTCCTTAAAGACAGAGCAGTACTTCAAAATATAAGGAAAAACAGTTTATCTGATGAAGTCTTGAAACAGAATCGGTAAAAATGATCAAAGAAAATGCTGAAACAAGGTTTTAAGAGTAACATTTATTTGTTAGGTTTTCATCCCATAGAATTATTTCAGATCCAATGAGGATGGGAAAGGAAAATAAACAAAAGTTTTTTAAAAGGGAGGTGAAAAATTCCATATTTTCATTGAAATAGTTTAAAAGCCAAAATCTGCAAAGAGAAAGATGGGATTGTAAACCAGGTGTCATATCAAGTTGTCATTAGTAACTGATGTATTTACAAAGTGGAGGCAGTTAATCAGCTATTACGTTGATATTTCTGCCCTTAGCTTGCTATTGAGTAACAATTATTGACTGAAATAATTTTATTAGAAATAATTTTTATGATAAATCTGATTCTGAATCAGCTAACCTTTTTGTAGAAGACAATATACTCGGAAGAGGGGTATATTTTCCAGATTGTTTAACAGATGTAGAGGCCAGGGATTAAAGCTCAACTGAATGATGTCCTTTTTTCCATTTTTTTAAACACTGTTCAAATTTTTGCATTGATATCATAGACTCCTATTTTATTTTTTTTTAATTGTTTAAAAGAGGGACTAAACCTAAGATTAAATGTTTTAAGTGGTTGAAGTGATGATCATGGTGGTCTACTTTGAGAGTACTTTTGCTGGTTTTACTTCATTTGATCTTTGCTTGAATAAATGCAGCAGACTAGACTTGTAAATAACAAACTAGTACTGGTACAAACAACATCCAGCTGATCTCAGAATGCCATGTAATGCTGCAAAGCAGCTGTACTACAAATTGCAAGGAAGATAATTAAGAATAGGATGGGAAGGTTTCTTTTCTGTGCGAGTTCTTCCTTAACTCGTTAGTATACCTAACTTTAACGTTACTTTGCCACAGACACCCTGTATTTCACTGAAACTAATGTTTAGAGATGGAAAGTGTACTCTCTTTAAGCTGTAAGAATTGCAGGACAGATGGATGAAAAGAGAACATCACTGACTTGCATTCTTTGAATACCATCTGGTTAGCAAATACTAGTAGGACAGAACGAACATATGGTGCTTAGTTGGCGCTGTGTCTTGCCAGGAAACACATTAGACTGGCATGGTCCAGGGATAGATCCAGTGTCTCAGGAGCAGTGACAATCTTCATAGCTGTGAGAAATTCTCACTAATAGTGGAGGCAGGTAGAGGAAGGATTTCAAGAAATCCTGCTGAAATTCCAGACAGCTGCTGATCTTTGAAGCTGACATATACAGGACATACAAAATATGCATTCTGAATTTATTTTGTCAACACTGAGTGCAACCAGACTCTTATTTAGCTACCTCAAGGTCAATTATTTTTTCTGACCTGGATTTGAAGTAGGAAGAAGGCTTTGCCTGGATTTGTAGGAGAAAAAACATGGGCTAGACTGTAAGGCAAGCTTTGTTCTAATCTACCACTGCCCTTCACATCAGGTAGTCTGATTCCCTGACAAACTGGAACTGAAAACAAACAGACAAGTATCTCTCTGCAGGGAGGTAAGGGATGAGGCTAATGCTTGTAGTTTATTTCCTGCTTTTCTCCATCCTCTTAAACCTTTTTCCAAGGGTCAAATCCATGCAGATTCATTGTAGCCCTCATGCATTTGGGTGCCAGTGGATGCCCAGCCTTGTGCCACAGCACAGGAGTGACTCACTGACCTATGCTAATGACACAAAGGTGTTAAATTGTATTCTCTCTTTCTCCCCATCAGTGCTAAGTTCATGCCCTGAGGCAAACAAGTCTTAGCAAGGGTACATAGACTGGGTTAGTGAGAGACTAATATCAGCCTTCACTACACACATTAGATTACAGTGGAAAGATATGTGGGGTCAGTTCAAGCAGGCTATTTCATAAGACTGTGATTTGATTAAGGCCAGCCTATATGGCATGACTAGATGGGGCAAGAGATGGTCTGGACAGTTTTGCCATTAATTTAAGCAGGAGCAAAATCTTCCATTGGCTGGTAATCTTTATCAATTACAGTTTGTGATTTTATTATTAAAGTGAGTTGTTTGTTGAAACTCAGAGGCAGATTTTCTATTGATTATTATATAGCTAGTACTTTCTCTTGGCCTGTTGTTTAAATATAAGCTTGTTTGTTATCTGTCAAGCTGCCTTGCACTCAAATATATGAAAAGCATTAGGAAAAAATGTATTTAATTTTTAAAAATATAAATTTATTCCCTATATGAAAGTAAACTTGCTTTGGAGATTGTTAGTATTCAGTAAGATTAAGCTGTTACTTTTTTTTTTTTTTTCTGTCAGAATTTCAGGGTTTCACTTTACTACCTGTTTAACAGCAAGATAAAGTATCCATTTCTGCTGCAAGTACAATCATAATGAAATAGCACAATATAAATAGATGACTTTCATCATAATGCTCTGTTTTTAGAAATGCTCATAATTTAAACAATTATGTTCCTTGACTTCTCGCCAATTAAGTTTAGTCACCTAGGGACTGTGAATTTTAATGAGAAAGCTGAATGGTCTTTAGCAGATATGATCTGTTGGCAGGGACACAATCAAACAAAGAAAGGTTTAATCTTCTCTTCTCCCCTTATTTCTTTAAGTATCATGAAAAAAGATAAGAGAAAAAAAAATAAGTGGCAGAAGAAACAAAACCACTGTACAGAAAATGTCTTCTGGCTTAATATAGAATGAATACATTTTAAAAAAAATAAAAAAATCTTTGCTAACTAACCCTTGAAATCAGAATGATAGGCTTAAAAGATGAGATGTTAAATGTACCCACGAGGAAACTAAATTTAGAAGCTAACAGTAGCCAATAGCTGTTATACTCTTATTATTTGTTCTGTTCTAATGAACCTTTTCAAAGAAATTCTGGATTGAGAACCATAAATTTAAAAACAAAAAAGGAATGATATAATATACTTTAGATGGTAAACTGTGGTCCACACATCTACCTTTCACTGGACAAAACAGAACCCCTCCCTGGGGATTAGAATTAGATTAGCTAAATGCCTAACAGCTGTCTCACAGGCATGAGACTAGATAAAGCAACCAAGCTGTAAATCTGTGCAAACTGCATGAAAGGCTACATAATGCAAATTGATTAGTTTAGGACTTGCATTAATGTGGATGTGAATAAAAATAACCCACCAACAAATCCTCTCCTAATTTTAAGAGCTACTGAGGAGAAAATCTTAACAGATGGATCATTATGAGGTACGAGTCTACAATGAATTTACATTGTGATCAAAGAAAAAACCTGAATTACTAATCCCCATGAAGTAAGAGTTCTAATCTCTGTGCAGATAGCCAAATATTTGAGGTTTTAACTTGGATTGATGGGCAGCCTTCGTAGAATACCAATGTTCTTTGCTTTTTTTTTTTTTTTTTTAATGAGAAATACTAGTATGTACTCATTTATATTCAAATAGGGAGCATGTGATGTAGTACATACCTCATTAGATAAACTACAGTAACTATTAGGACTGATTAGTTTTTTTTTTTTTTTAATTTCAAGATTATAATTTAAGATTAAGAATGATAGGAGTATTAGCATAATTGAGTTCCTTAAACCTACAGAACCTAACACTAAATCTGTTTCAGAATATTTCTTGTGTATTCAAAAATGTACGTCTTAGAAAAGAAAACCACAGAAAAGTAAACATCTTTTAATAAGTGATCATATAATTATTTATAATACATTTGTGATCTGTAAAATTTTATGTTATAACCTGTGAAGAGATAATAACCGTGAGATGATAAAAGCACAGTAAGATTACTGACCTATATTCTTTCTTTAAATGTTATCTCTTTATATTATCTTATTCTTTAAGTATATTAAAATTAATGAAGATTTGTTCTGTGTCATGTACTGAAAGAAAGTCAGGTTTCATCAGATTGTCAAGCTCATGGCTGCAGTGAGACTAAAAACAATTTCTTTGTAGGAAGCACTGAGTTCTCATACCTTCGGGTGCTGAGTAGTATGCCACTGCAAAGTTTTTTAATGCAGATAGATAGAAATTTGTTCTGGCTATTTTTAGATCTAGCTGGAAGTCGCATAGAAATGGGTTGCATAGCAGTAAAGCCCAAGATAGTATGTGAGATGTACTGAATCAGGTTATAATGCAGCCACATAGGTTCTAGCTAGGTAGAGCACAGGCAAAATAAACTCATATATGTGATATCTCTACACTGTGCCCTAAGTGCCGACAGCCACACAGAACGAGTAGATGCCTACATCACCTACATGCATTGAGAATTCACCACCTGAGTTTCTCTGTTGTTACCCCTGTGACGCCTGATATGTTTCATGTGTTTTCAGAAATGCATGTTCTGGCTGGGCTTCTGAAAAACAAGGTTCTTTAAATGACTTGCTAACCCTGCAATTAGATCATTCAACAAAGTCAATAATTGTTATCTTAAAATTCTTATTCTGTTCATAGGAACTTGAATCTAGAAGAGTATCATAATCCTTAAATATAGGGCACTGTTGCAGTAGAGCACCTGTAATCCCAGTTTCAAAGCCAATCCGTTATGAATATGACACTTAAGCGCTCATTTGACTTGAATCAGATTTCTCTCAGTGGGAATGCTTGTCTCTCTAATCTAGCAGGCACTGAATTAATTCAATATATTAGTTGTTTAATATGAAGGAAGAAGTACAAAATTGTTTTTGAACTTTCAAAATTTTATTCATACAACCAAAAATAAATATAGTTTCAAATACTTTGGATTTCTGCCAGGACTTCTGTGACATAGGAAGAAGTTGTTAATTTTGAATTGTAACTGATGAATAAAAAGAAGTTACAAACTCAGTAATCCTTATTGAGAATGACAGTTAGCATTACACCAAAGTATCTCCTAACTTGTTGGGTTGTATGTTTTTGGTTACTTGTTCGTGTGTACTTTATTCCTGTTGAGGAGGAAATCTAGACTTCATCATCTTTGAGTGTTTGAGCTATCAATATGATAGGTGATGGATGGATATCTTGGTTCCTTTTCACTGTGTTTTGGGGAGTAACTGAAGCAATTAAAGAATTCAATAAAAAATTATGAAGATATTTCACATAGGTAAAACTGAATTTTAGTACTGAGTTTGGTACTGAGGAAAAAAAAACAACCCCCATATCCTGCCAAGAATACAAAATAATACAAAATTGGTGCAAATGAAATCATTTATTTTGTTCTGAAGCATAGATTATGCATTTATTATGCTATTTCATTATATATACAACGAATAGCGTTAGAGGCCATAAAATGCTTTAGCCTTTTAGAATTTAACGCTACTTAGTGATTTTCTGTAGCAAAAAATTAAAACGTGAATATATCTCATGTACTATTTTTCCTTGCCTTTCCCCAGGAATCAGTGATTTTTAAAATATTTTATTTTATTTTATTTTTATGGTCATAGGAACTCACTATCTGCTACATCTGTATATCATCATTTCTTTCTTCCTGGTTAAGCTTTCTGAACAAGCTCCAGGAAAGTAATAGAAAATTACAGGAAACATAGTCCTATTGCAGCACTCCATGAACTGAGCCTATTGAGCACTAAACAGTCAGGCCATGTTACAAAGAAATTGAAAGTGGCCTTACAGGAAGTTATTTCCTGAATACAAGTCCCTTGTACACTGGTCCTTCTTTCAAGGGCATGCTAATGGAGTCCCCACAATGGATTGTGGTTCTAAGTGATGGATGGTATCTCACCCCTAGCAAAGGAATCTAAGGAAACAAGAAAAAGTCTGATTTTATCACTGAATACTTCACAAGTAAATTAACACACTTGTGCACATACTAAATCTTTTTTTTTTGTGCTGAAGTTTTCTCTGGCTAAACTTTAGTATGGTATTGGGGAATCAATCAACTCATTGTGAGGGGAAGCTGAATTAACATTCACACATGCATATACACTGCTTTTTAATGTTCTAATTTACTTAACCCAATGCTGTAGCAAAAGTAATGCTTAATGACCACAGAACTGCAGTGTAAGTGTGATGAGTGGCAAGTGAAAAAGCAGAGTATGTCCCCTGCTGAAGGTGAAGGAAGACATGCACTGATAAATCAAGAATGGTGTTTTTACTGCAGGAGATAAGGTTGGAGCAATTCCTCCCTTTCTTTTCTTCCTTTGTTCCTATTCTTGTACAGTCTGTGACTGTATTATAACTTCTTGTTATTTTCACAATGTGTGGGATATATTACATATGTCATATACAAATTTTTTGTTCTCTTTGTTCTGTCCTAAAACCAGTTCTAGTCAGCTGCCAAGGTTGCATTCTTTTAGTGATCCATAATGGACCATTTGTGATTTACAGTCTCAGGGCCTCCTGTATAATCCTATGCCAGAGTTTTGCTGCTGTCTTGTGCTTGCTCTATTAAGGTCCCTTGCTACACTTTAATCTCCCATGCCGTTTCCATGATATGCAGAAGGAACATTACTCTGTCTTCTGTGGATAATACCAGTGTGTTTTTTTGTTTGTTTGTTTTTTGTGTGTGTGTTTTGCTTTTTTTTTTTTTCCTCCCCTGGTAGCTTGTCTTGCTGAAATTGTTGAAGTTTCTGAGGACCTTCATCTTTCTTCTTGATTGTGCATCACAGAGCTGGTAACATAGAGAATTCTGTTAAAAACATTTTCAGATCTGATCTTATAGGGGAAAGGATTATTCAGACATTATATTTGCTGCTGTCAGTGTCTGAGGTCATCTCTGCTTTTATGACAAAGTTTGAGAGGATGGTCCAATAAATGCCAGCCCTTGTATCTATGCCAGCCCTTGTATCTGGCTCCTTTCTCAGGCTCAGTCTGACTCTTGTTAAAGTGAATGGTATTCTAGCATTGATTTCAAAGGGTGATGAGTTGGTTGCTGGATATACCCTGATGGGCAAAGGCCAAGAAAAAATTCTAGTGAAAGAAGGGGGCATAAAAAGGTCTGCTAGTTGCTTAATACATTCATTCAATGCATGTGGATAGTTTAAAACAGCTGTTTCTGTGTCTCAAATGCCTGTTTAGCAAACTGCTAACACTCCCAAGTCACACATACCAATTTAAGGTCAATGAAATGGTGGTTATGGAGGGATTTCAGAGGCCCCCATACATGCCTGATTTTGTGTTCTCTGTTAGGATGACCGTGAATTAATCTCTGTGAGTCATTTTCCATATCTGAGAATTAAAGAAGAAAAGCATTTTGTGTATGACATGGAAATGTTGCTGAAAGTTTGAAAGTATGATCTATCAGTTATTTCACAAGGAAATGAGAGTTGTGAATAAATTAGAGGTTTTGTTCTACAACAACTCATGTATCATATGTTGATAAATGAATTAAGGTACTAAGTTGTATTGAAATACAATATATTGAAATATGATAGCATTTAAATTGTTTATTTGTGCATAGCTATTTATAAAATGAGGGCAACTGCACAGATACAACACGCACATTTTTTTCAGAGCAGCTAATGCCAGTTTGTCTTCTTTCCCTTTTTAAAATAGCTTAACTGTTTCAAATAATCCAATAAAACAATTCACAATTGAGGTGATATTATCCCCCAAGGAATGCTGGAATGCCTGAACTTATGATTCCTGAGATTTCAGCCAGATAAGCTCTACTTGTGTCTTGCTTTTCATGCCTACACTTAGTTTTATTCTCTTCTCACTAATCTCTTCTACAGCTACTGCACCATGCCAACATGCCTTTTTTTTTTTTTTTTTTTAAGCTGGTGCTTTGATGGGGAGAGGAGAAATTGACTTTTTTATTACTTTTGTGGAAGAGAAATTTAGAATATGTTACTGATAGATTACACAGTAAAAAACTGTAATTAAATGTGAATGCTTCTTCCACTAGATCACTTCAGATCCCTTCATCTGGAATGCCAATACCTGAATCAACAATTTTTTCCATAGTAGCCGCAGTATAGACTATAGAATTAAAGAAATTTGTATGTTCAATCTGCCTTTTTCCATATATATAAAGTGAAATGACCATATGAGGTCCCCTCTAAGGAGAGAATTCCCTGGAAAGCCAGCCAAACTATGACAGACTAGCATTACTTATTATGACTTGTTCCACTAACATTGGAGTCTTACCATGAATTTTAATTATCTGATCCAGTCCTTTCTTTATATAAAAAGGATTAAAATCTAGTAGCTCTTCTACGTAGATGTTACCTTCAAGCAAAAAGTTCCACAAAACAAACAATGACAACAAAAATAAACATTTAAAATTAATTATATGCCTAAGTTTTGTTTGCTAGTTTGTGGCTTAACTACTTGGTGGTTTTGAGTGGTCATATGTTCACCAAGATGGTTTATCTTGGTCATTCTTTTTGGTTATTTGCAACATTGTGCAGTACAGACAGATCAATAAATAGTGTAGAATAAAGTGAAAAGCAAAATATAGCCTTGCTGCTGTTGAGCTTGTAAATATGAGGATTTCATAGTGAGCCCATCAGGAAGTGAAAGTACCCATGACAAAGCCAGCAGCTTTCTTGTAAGCTGCATTGTCTCTGTTGTTAGACAAAGCCAAGAATACACATGTAAATTGATGATAATACCTTGAATCCATATGACTCTAATAATTAGATAGTATCTTCCATTCTGGGATGGGCAGAAACAGAGCAAAGCTGGGCCAAAGTTGGCAGATATCTTCATTGTCGCAGGGCGACGAAGATGGTGAAGGGCCTAGAGGGGAAGACATAAGAGGAGCGGCTGAGGTCACTGGGCCTGTTCAGCCTGGAGAAGAGGAGGCTGAGGGGGGACCTCATTGCAGTCTACAACTTCCTCGCGAGGGGGAGTGGAGAGGCAGGCACTGACCTATTCTCTATTATCACCAGTGATAGGACCCGCAGGAACGGTGTTAAGCTGAGGCAGGGGAGGTTTAGGCTCTTCACCGAGAGGGTGGTCGTACACTGGAACAGGCTCCCCAGTGAAGTAGTCACTGCACCAAGCCTGTCTAAATTTAAGAAGCGATTGGACTGTGCACTTGGTCACATGGTCTAAACTTTTGGGTAGACCTGTGCGGTGCCAGGAGTTGGAGTTGATGATCCTTATGGGTCCCTTCCAACTCGTGATATTCTATGATTCCTCTTCCCAAAATAATTAATTCTATCAATTTGTAATGGACCCTTCTGAGGTGCCAGTAATAAAAAAATAAAATAAAATAAAAAACTACTCTGTAGGATT
This sequence comes from Anser cygnoides, assembly GCF_040182565.1. Taxonomy (NCBI): domain Eukaryota; kingdom Metazoa; phylum Chordata; class Aves; order Anseriformes; family Anatidae; genus Anser; species Anser cygnoides. The sequence continues at coordinate 40,094,429 of NC_089874.1, read as the reverse complement.
TGACACTGCATAGCATTATTATTATTATTATTTTTTAATGCATTACGTGAAATATAGGGTGCATAAACTTCACGAAGTATATATTTTCTTCTTACAAAGACCTAGCTTGACTTCAAGAGTTCAGGTCATTGGAAGGTATAGTTTGTTTTGAAACTTAACATGTTGAAATATTTCATTCAGGGCCAGTAAATTTTGTATGTCATTTAATGAAGTGATGAAAAAAGCTGTCTGTATCTCATATAGTTTAAAAAAAAAAAAAAAAGTAAAAACTATAAATGAAAGTCCCCTCTCAAAAGGGATTTGAACTCCCAACCTTTGAAATGTTAGGTTGTTATTTTGTTGATTAGGCTATACAATTAAGCACATAAACAACTGTGAAAATTTTTGAATGTTAATTATGCCACTGGAGGGAGCCCATATTCCATGAATGTCATAGGGAAAAAAAAAAAAAAAAGGATAATAATTTTAAAAGACAAAAAATCATGAATTCATTTTTCATGGTGATGACTTTGCATGTACGCAGAATTTCTGAAATACTTTACAGTTCATATTTGTCCCTTCCACATAATGTGGAAATGAAAGGTCAGAAGCCAGGAAACCAGAGTTGCTTGCGTATGCATACGGCTTTTTCCAAATAGAGACACTTCGTCAAAATTTATTACCTTAGTGTTAATGCTGGAGTAAATAGGTCAGTACACTGCTAGACCACTAGATGAGTATAGTTCCAGATTTTGCATCTTTAACCTTTTTTTTTAAACCTTGACTATCATTGTTTCATTTTATTTTATTTTATTTTTTATAACAGTAATTATAATCTTCTTATCTGGATCGAGTTGCTAGTATGTGTTTTCATCTTTTGAGACCTCTGACTTTAGATAAGATCTCAAGGTAATCTGGCATATTTCAAATGTCTAGAAAAGTTACCAGTGTGATGCTGTTTGTCATCATCTTATAATAATCAGTCGACAGGCAAGAAGCTATTAAAGCTTTCTTCTCCCTTGTGGGTTATTTGATTTGTCATTCTCCATTTTTGCAGCCCGTGTACTCAAACCAATTTGTGATAACATGACCAGAAAGCTAAATTCAGTAAAGAGTTCAGGCTGACATCGTTATTCCACACAAGGGACCCAGCAGGGAGAGATAATGCTATAATTCAGATAACGTGATGAAATGAGAACTTGTATGACAAAGACTTTGGTGGATAAAGAAACGTAAACATCTCCTCTTTTTATATAAATTAGAAGAAGATGTGGGGTCATCCTGAAGTTGCATCTGCTATTTTTATTTACCTTTTTTAACAGACAGTTCAGCTGAACTGAGGCTCAGGGAGGTAGCTGAATTACAAGATTCACCCAACACACATTTTAAGAATTTAGATTGACTTTGGCAGGTAGTTAGATTTCAAATATTTGAAGTAGGTCAGAAGAAAAACATGCAATAAGCTGTATTTATCACAGTGGATATTTTAAAAGAGGATTTCATAAGCCTGAGAGAGTTTTAAGTTTCTATAATTAACCTGAAATTGCTCTACTGATTATTTCTTAAGAATCTTTTTTTTTTTTTTTTGGGGGGGGGGAGAGGGGGGAACATGGTATAGCCTAGAATATCCTTACTTTTAGCATTGAGAATGTAGACACTGACAGAAAGTTTATAGTGTAAAAGTGCTATTCCTACCTAATTTTTCAGTATTTTTGTTCAAGTATTTTGTATTTTCAATTAATTGTTTGCTGTTTCTAATCTTGGTAATTGAAATGGTATGTTTCCTCTACGTTTCATCTTATTTTTGAGTATATAGAATATAGCATTGCTGGAATTGGGGTTTGTGTTTTTCCACATGTATTGCACATCGACAACTGAATTCAGCTTGCCTGTTGTATATTTGTGAACGTGTTTCAAGAGAATCTGCATTTATACAAAAGATAATGTATTAAAGAAAATTCAATGAAAATTAAGATAGAATTCAGTGTATTGAAGAGCTAAAAGAGGAACAACTATCCTGAAATAACCATTTTGACCTGAGGTCAGAGAGAAGTATATTTTGGAAACGATTATTCTGTACTCTTAAACCTGAGGATCTTGTTCTTGAAAAGTTTGTTCTGACAAGTCATGGCAAACCATTTTGTTCATTCTTGCTAGTTTGTTCTGAAAAGCATGTACTGAGATGAACTACCTGCAGCCTTTTTAATAAAGATTTTATGACAAAAATTATCAAAGTAGTAGATAAAGGCAAATAAGCTGTAAACATATTGAATACAAATGAATGTAGTATGAATATGGACATGGAGAGTTTCTGAATGTTTCATTGGTTTCAAGATAAACGTTGATTTCAGAGAGTTGTTTTTTTGTGTGTGTGTGCGTGCGTATGCATGTGTGTGTGCTGTTAGAAGCTTTTTAAAGTGTGCTATTAACCATGAAGGAGTTCCATTTTCAAACAGTGTTATGACCTCTTCTCACTTTCAGGTGCACTTGTGCTCAGAATGGCTCTTCAATGAAATTTAAAATGAAGTAAAAACAATATCTGTCTTTTATAGGGTTCTTTTGATGCAGACGCTTCAAAAAGTTGAACCAAGTAGTTCCTTTTGATTAGGAGCAAGTAGAGAAACTGAGTTATAAAACTGAAGAAAGCCAATATAAAAAGTAGTATTCCCAGAATCTTGGAGCAGCTTAATTCATTACCCGGCATATGTTTGCCATTTTTGCATCTCCACATACTGTGGAAAATCTGTTAAATCTGCTTAATGCTGCTTGCACTTTTTATCTCTGAATCACAGAATGGCTGAGGTTGGAAGGGACTTCTGAAGATCATCTAGTCCAACCTCACCCCTGCTGAGTAGGATCACCTAGAGAATGTACATCAGAGTTACTCCACAATCTCAAGAGCATTTAGGTATTCCTTCCTTGGATGTATGGAACATCAGTATTGGCAATATTTTTGATACTGTTTATATCTTCCTTCACAACTATTTTATCAAAAAATAAGTTCCCAGTCTAAATAAATAAATAAAAATGGAGAGTATCTGGAAAAACAAATAGTGTGATCAGAAACATCATTCCTGTAGCTAATTTGGGAAGAAATTTTTGTTTCTTCATTAGCTGACAACAAAAGAGCTTGAGAAACACACAAGAAATGTCATTTTTCAGGCAGCAGATGTGGGGAATGGCCTGTGACCTCAACCCCAAACTAAGTGTTTCAGGGGATTTTGGTGGCTGAACTAATGACTATCTCCTTCCAGAAAGTTGATATAAAATTATCTCTTTTTTTTTTTTTTTTTTTTTTTTTTTTCTGAAATAACTTTTGAGGGAGAGCAAGGGAAAGAATTGTCCTAGGTATTTTAAAAGAAAGATCATGTATAATGCCTAATTCTAATGCGTGATTTATAAAAGATAATAATTCTTTGCTCAACAATATGTGTGCTACAAAACCGAGCTTTCATTTTCTGAGTAGAAGGAAGAGAAAAATTAAAAAAAAAAAAAGAAGAAAAAAGGAAGAAAATCAAATTCAATTGAAGAAATTTTCCTTTGCCAGTGAACAGGTAAGCTGTAAATGGGAATCGTGTATCCCAAGTACCATGGAATCCCAGTAGAAACCTGCTAATCGATTAAATCACTTGAACAGAAAGAGTGTATCCAAATTCCTGTCCTATTCAGAAAGAACAAATTCACTTCCATATTTGTCTGTAGAGTTGATAAATCCTAGAGAAATTGTTATCTCTTATGTTTGCAAAAGACAAATGAGTTTTCTTTAACAGCTTTTTATCTACTATTAGTGCTTTCTTTTAGGCCCAGATTTTTTTTTTTTATTTTTTATTTTTGCTAGTCCCAAACATTCTTTGAAGATAAAGGTGTAAACCAGAAAGGAGTCCTTACCCTGTGCTCAAGATAGTTCTGTGTTTCACTTTTGTTTCTGGTGTCTCTAGTTCGTAAGTATATTTACAATGTTCAAAAAAAAACCAACAAAGTGCTGGACACATAGAAAACTTATTTGTAGCTCAAACTGTTGTTAACTAGACTAGATTAAAAATGCAAAACCACATAGGTTTGTATATCATTACTAATAATTTATGCATATATTGTAATAATCCATTCATTTGCATTTGGGCATGGATTAAGCAAGGCTGAGTTTGGGGAAAAAGAGAAGAATGTGTTTTTCAAAATTCACCCCCTATTTGTAATTTATAAATGACTTTATAAGCCAGTAAGTAATTTATAAATGACTTTATAAGCCCCAGTCAGCTGTCAGTTCTAATTGTCTCTGCTTAGGTCAGATACTTTTTTTTTTTTTTTTTAATACAATGTCATACCTGACCAAATTGCACATGAAAGCTATTGTTTCATTGTGAATTTCAATGCTTTCTATGTGGCATAAAATCCAGACATAAGCCTAGTTTGTTTCTGAGGCTTTTTTTGAAACACTTTTAAGGGTTAGTTACAGAAAATCTGTAAATTAATTGTTCTGATATGAACATATGATTTATTAAAAACAAACACTTAGACCCTGTAATAGGTGATGTGCTGTGGCAAACAGATCTTGAAGGGAAATTTGTAAAGAAGTGAATGCAGTGGTTTGTTTGGGATGACATCTAAATGGCCTGAGATTATTGCATAACTATGTGAGTGACAGGAAACTTTCTTGGTCATGCTGAAAAGATTTTGTTGTTTTGTTGCTGACTGTACTGGAGACTCATAACCAGGCGGATTATAAATCCTTTCTGTCTTGACTTTTGTAAAATTATTATAAATATTCATCTAATTAATTAAGCTAAATTATTTGTAAATGTATTGAAGTCTTTTCAGTAAAGTTTCTAAAAATATAAAGCATTAAAATACTGATGTGGAAATATAGTTATTTAAAATGTTATCAAGAATGTGTTGATCTGTTTTTAAATTGCAAGAGGGGAAAAAGTAAACAAATTAAATGTTATGTAACAAAAGAACAAAATGGAAATCCAAATTATGCAGCCATCTGCAGGACATATTTTAATGACTATCACTGAACTATTTTTATAGACTTTGAATCCTTTAGAAAGCCAACTGTTATTTACAAGTGGACCTTATTAAGTGGAAAGGAATGACTGTGGCTTTGGTATCTAGATAATTAAACAAAACAGGCAATGTTGATTAGAGATTTAGGAAGTTATATGAGCTGTTCTTCGTGACAATGAAATAAGCATTGTATAAAGGAAATGAATAGAGAATGAATACTTTAAATAAGGAAAGCAAACAAAGTAAAGAGTGAAATTAAGGTGTTATACATTTAATGTCATGGAAATAAAACTATTTCAAAATAACAATAACATAATAGAAACATTTAAGCATATGGGTCTTTAAAAGGACAGCGGTTTGAATAACAGCTATAAGGTTTGGTTATTAGCAGACTAATAGAGCGTTTTCCTTTCATCACAAATTCTGTGTATTCATTTCTTTGCCACTGTAATGCAGATTCTTTTTAATAATAATAAATAAATAAATAAATAAACTTCATAAAAAGTACCAAAAAATAAACACCAAAGCAAAGATATTTTTAGTTACCATTGAAATCGTTAGTCCTGCTTCTTAGTGACTGAGGGCACCATGTCATCCTTCCACCTGCACAGGGGAATTCTGGCAGCTTGCTATAATCTGTGCCCTGCATAAGTAATATAGAAGCATGGAGGCTGAAGAAAATCATGGCCTTTTGTCCACAGACTCCCTCAAAATGTAATTTTCATCTTAAAAGCTCTTTGATAGGTAGTAGGAATACATCATTAGAGAGTGGAAATATGTTATGTGGCTTATGTTTCTTGTTATAGTGTAAAGTAACAACTAATTAGGATCTCAGCTAGTAAGTGGAGATGTTGTTAATTGAGTGCATAACATAATTATGTAGCTGCCATAAAGCATTTTTCATACCATGTTAGGATAACAAGGATTTCGTTTTGTGATTTTTTTTAGAATGTCTGTTCAGTTTGGAAGCTTCATTTATATTGTAGCACCTGCTGATCTGGGTTCCACTAGACGGAGTCTATGAACTGTAGCAAATAGCGTAAAAAATAATTCTGCATTGGTCAGAAATGGTCCCACCTTCCTTTTGCTTCTTTATTTCCACTAGCTACTGTATAGTAACTTCAGTTTTTGTGCATTCCTGTGGTGAGCTAGACCAGGGAACTGATTGGGTAGAAAATGAACAGGTTGTGTGTGTGTGTGGTTTTTTTTTTTTTTGTTTTGTTTTGTTTTAAGTTTCCAGTTTTATAAATTCACTAATCCATCTTGGCAATAAATGTGATGAATGTTTGCACCAAAACAAGGGAGACAGTAGGAATTAGTACTGAGTGGGGAGGTTAGGAAATGGGGGTATTAGATTGCGTCTTTTTACAGAAATGCTGGCTTTTGTTGGATTAATGTGACTATTTTGCCTAGAACCAGAGCAGAGTGAGTAAGTACAGGAAGCAGAAAAAGTATACAGAGTTTCTATGTGGAACAACTATTTTTTCCCTCTAGCATTTATCTAAAAGAAGTAAAGCAATTGATGGTAAAGTGGGTTTACTTTCATTGCAATAAAAGTTCATTTGTAGCAAAGCTGCAAAATTGAAAAAGTTCCAACAAAACTGAAACAATATTAAAACACAAACATTTGAGCTTTTCTCATGCTAAACAATTCAAACTGCCCTGCTGTTAAGAACCACATGGTTTATTCAGATGGAAGGAGCAATATCACTTTCTCTGGTTTCTCTATATTTTTTAAGTTTTCACACAATTAAACTGGTGGCTTTGCTTTGAGTACAGTAAGGGCTCTTTCTTGAAAATGTCTATTACTCCTTCAAATCTTCTCTATTAAAAAAGGACAATATTCTTAATTAACAAAAATAATAAATAAAAAAACAACAAACAAAAAAAAACACAATACTTTTAATAGGCAACACAGTTGCAGCCAGCAGTATTGTGATTATGTGGTCCTTTGTCATACACTTGTATAGGCAGGATGTCAGGACCTAGGCTCCAATTGCTGGTGAGGCAGTGTTGATACTGGGGTAGTTGAACCAACAGCAGCAACAAGAAGAAACCTATTGAGAAAAGTCCTACTGTGTCACAAACAGCCAGTGACTCTTTTGGGATGTTGGGCGAATACATTTGCTGATGCATTTGTTGTACCTCAGTAGCAACAGAATGAAGAAATATTACAAATGTAAGAAGGAAGAACAAAATCACAAAATATTTAATTTTTTAAATGCTAAAAATGTGTCTTTACTAAGAAGCATCAGAGGATTTTAAAGTAATTTAGTATCTTTTCCCATAGCCCAGTCTTTGCAGTGCCATGCCATTAAACAATAAATAATAGCTTTTTTTTTCAGGAAAAACATTTTTTACTTTTGAATCAGTGACATAAATCTAAACAACATGGATTAGGAAGTCATCCTTATCTACTTACAGTCTAATCTGATGATGATACATAGTGTGTTCTGTTGTCATTTCTTTAGTATAGTAGGAGATGGAGAACCCATCAATCATTTTCAATAAGTTTTCACAATGTTCTTTTAATGAGGATAATTTTTAACAGAAAATTGTGTACGCGCTGTCTAACACAATTGATGAAAGTCCACTAAAGTAAACAACAACAAAAAGCAAAGGCGACTATTTTAACAAGAGCCTATTTGCTATCTGTTACTCCAGTCTCATTCCTTATGTCTAGTCCTTAATCTTTCTTCACATATTTGTGCAGATCAATGGAAGCATCTGAATAAAAAAAATATTAATAATGGATCAAAATATGAAATATAACCAAAAGCTCATATTAACACATTTGAAAAATATGACTGCTTAAATGAGTTACAGGGGTGATGTCTTGGCAATAAAAGCTGATCATCTGTGAATAACTTTTGGTCTTATACATTTTCCTTTTTTATATTTTAAAATAGCATTAAATGGTGGTTAATGCATCACATGTGTGATACCACTTGTTGATTGATACCATAGTATTGTTTTTTTAATCAGGATTAAAGACTGATCATTAAAAGGAATGGTTTATTAGTTTTAGTAAGGTTTAGCACTTGTGATTTTCAACAAATTTTACTTATATAAAACAAAACATGAAAAAATGTATAGGTCTTATCTATTTTTATCTTATCTTATCTATCTTATCTTTTTTGTTATTTTTTGTTTGTTTTTAATGTAAGAAGTGCTGCATGACAGTAATGGGTGTTAAAGGTTTTTTTTGTTTGCTTGTCTGTTTTTTCAATTTGGAAGATTAAATTTGGGAGCTTTTTAGATAACTGATAAATCCTACATAATGGGTATATAGCATTAACTCATTTATCTAACAGTGTTGTGATTAACTAGTCAAGATTCTCAAGTGTTAAATAAGAATAAAAAACAGCTCCCTCCCTTTCAACTTTCCTGTACTATGTTAATACACAGTTTTCAATGCAAAACAGCTATATTAACTATGAAGACGGCAGCAGCTGCAAAGGTAGAGAGCCAGCAATGTAATCACAAAGACAGCAATAAATGGATCCCTTGTGTTTTCTCATGAGTATACATTCTGTCACTTAGATAATTCTACATTCAGTCAGGAATAATTTATGAAAATAAACTATTCAATGTCAAGGGGACTGTATTCACTGAAGTGATAGGGCTTGGCAGACAGCAACATTTATATATATATATATATATCTGTGATGTTTGTGATGCTTTTTTAAAAATCTGGTAAGGAGCAAATTATCTCATCAGATGACTGTCTTGTTAGTGTCACTTTTGATGAGCCAAATGTGAAGGTTTTGACATGTTTTAGAACTCTGATATATTTGTATGTAAAAGGAAACGGGGGAAAAATAAGAGAGGGAGAGGGGAGTTACTTCCCAGACGGAATGAAAACCTGGCATCCCAATTTCCAGAGTATATTGATGGCATATGTAAATGCAATTGGATATGATAGTAGAAATGGCTGTGCAGAAGCTAACCAGTGGGGTTTATCTACTTCTTTATGTAAGAGGAGACGGGCAAAAGCTGATTTTTGATATTGTGAGATTGAATTTTATTCTGGGATTTGAAGTGTATGATTACCTTGTTATGTAAAATATGAAGTAGTTTACCATGTAATATTATTTATGTTTTTTTTCTAAAAAAAAAAAAAAAGTAGCAGATTGGAGATACTCAGACTTTGTCATAGATGAGTTCCTTCCTATTTTTGTGTTGCTTTGGAAGGAAAGAGGCTCACACATACTTTTCTCAAGAATCTGCATCCCAGACTTCACTTCAACTTCTCTCATTTGTGTCTTTTCTTCTACTGTGTGTTTACATTCATGGAAATAACTAAGTGTTGGCACAGTATTAAAAGGTTGCTAAGAGTTAGTTTCATTATTTGTAATGAGCCTGTCTATGACTATTGTTGGCTGGCTATAAAACCTGTATGAGCTTAATGGAAACTACTTTTTGGTGTGTGTCTGATGCAATAGAAGAACCTCAGGAATTCGGTTAACCTCAGGCATGTGTTAGAAGTCTGTTTTCCAGGCTGGCCTGCAGGACTAAGAGGCCAGATTTGGAATGGTCATACAGATCATTTAGCTTAACTCCTTGTACTCAGGCTGAAGCAAGTATAGCTAGATTGTCAGTCTTAGGAGTTCATTGTACTCTTCTTAAGAACCTAGAATTAAGTAAATTCCTGAGGGTTGCCATGTTTCAGTGTTTAATTACTGTAATCATTAGATTGATTTTCCTGGTCTTTGATCTTTTTATTATAAACTAAAATGATTGTTATTATCCCGCTTCCATGCACAAGCATGACGTATGAGAAGATAGATGGTCATGTTTTTCCAAAATCATTTGTTTGCTCACAAATTATAAAATCTTTCCCAGGAGATCTAGTTTTAGATCCCTTTTTTTGGATGAAGGAGCCCATCAGCAACAAGATGAGATTTCACTCAAGTTTTCAGGAATTGTACTCCCGTTATTAGATCCAAGAATTAGCTTTTGCTTTTTTGAAGCAGTGTTGCATTACTGATTTGCATTCAGATATTGCTCGTTGTGAAAGTTTTTTTTTTTCTGTTGTACCAAAAAATACTTATTTTTTTTCCCCACTTTGTGCATTTGACTTCTCCATTTGACTGCTCTCCTCAGTGAAACCTGTATGTTTTGTTGATTTCAGGACATGTCTTTAATTTGCCAGAATTATCTGGAAAGTTGACCTTATTCTTCAGAATAAGCAAGAGAACTTGCAGCTTCTCCTGATTTGAAGTTGTCCACATTTTTAGTGTACGTATTTCCTCTTACTTTGGTCAAGCTCCCCACTGAGAGCCGTTTCAGAAGTCTCTTGTGTTTGACTGTCAGACACTGGTAATTAGCTTTTAAGTGCCATTTAATTTTTCAGATCTTGCCCTTTTGTCATGTATGTGGCCTGTAAACTTAAGCTTACTCAGGCTAAGGAAATTATGGTGTAGGATACTGAAGCGTCACTGAAGTTTCTGATCAAATCCCACAGTATGGATTAATTTGTTAGAGACAGAGAAGGCTGTTATCCCAAACTAGTGCTGATAAAAGCCTGTACCTGTGTCTCTGCCTTGCTTGTACATATCATATGTAATCTTTAGCACATCTTGCTGATGTAGTTGTTAGGTGTTCTGCTATCATGGCAGTGCTAAAAGGAAGTTTTACTGAATTAGCATCTTGCAGATCAAAGCGTTAGTATTAGCAGAGGTTCTCCATAATGGGCTACAATCACTTTATACCATTAGTAGGACATCTTGAGCTCTCTCAGGATTTAACTTGCAGCTCTGGGTTATGAATCACATCTTCCTTTCAGATGACAGTTTTGCTTTGGTGGTCAGCGTGATTGCTGGCATGCTTATGTCCTCCAATTTGCTTTAGGCATTGGCATGATAATTCATTGCAAAAGAACTCTTTTAAGGATTAATTTTAAACCTAGAGAAATGATTTTAATTGAGATCTACATACAGATTTTATTATTTTTGTTTTCCGAGGAAGAAGCAATGACCTTTACTTAACACTTTATGGAAAGCTGTTGACTTTAACAATTGCAATAGTTTCATCCTGTTGGCTCTTTAATATAGAAACTAAATTGCTGAAGTGGAACTAATATTTCATTTGCTAGCATGATAAAAGGACCAGATAGCTAATAAACATAGTTGCATATATTGGGTGGTCAAAAGAGTCAAAACACTGAAAAAAATAATGCTGACATTTGCCAAATTGCATTTATTAGCTTTTTGTTTTATTTTTAATTTTTTTAATTAAACTGGTAGAAAGACAAAAAATTGAACACTGTGTTGGAAGACATATCAGGTGAATTTTTGTAATCACAGTAAATGAGATTAGAATTTTCTTACCATATGCTCTGCAGGTTTCTTTGACAAAGCAAGTGCAGTAAAAGATGTATTCACTCAATACTGAAATAAATATATTTAGTGCTTTAGCTGAAACATAGTGTTTTAAATTCTACAGATTTTACAGTATTGAGTTATCCACAACATATATGGGGCAAATGTACAATCTAGATTTGTTTTATTATTTTTTTCTTCTCATCTTCTTTTGGCTTGTAAATATTTTCTGCAGCATTTACTGGTTGAGAGAAAAGCCATACTGAAGTACTTTCTCATTGAAATTATGGGAAGGTGGTTTCAGCAGCTCTCTCCCTGATTCCCTGCCAGATGGAGACAGGCGTCTGCCACTTCCCCACCCCTCCAGCTGCCTCTAGAGCTGTGCTGGATTTAGCAGAGGTGTGGTACCATTGTTGAGAGAGGCAACCAGCAAGGATGGCTTTGCAAATGCCTTCTGTGGATTTGGAAAGCTGCACAGAGCAGTCCTTCCCAAGACTAGCTTTTACACCTGGAAATTTTGTTAACAAAAGAAGATGTTCATCAATTATATGTTTGGTTTTTATTTAATCTTATGGTATGAATTTCATTAGAAAGTTGTATGCAATACTTGAGATGCAGGAGTGAGTGTAATATAAATTAACTGTAGGGATGGCTGTGCAGCAAACAAATGTGGCACTTTCAAAATCAGCATTTTATGTACATGAGAAACCATAACAGGCAATCAGATCTACAGTTGGCAAGACTATTAGCCTTATCTGATAACATGTTCTTTAGCAGAGAACGCGTACCTAGTTCCTGAGTCTAGTCTTTTCAGTGGAGGTAATGACAAAATCTGTTTAAAAAGACTTTATGCTTGTACCTTGATTTTCAGTAGAAATAAGGATTTGGGATCAACACAAAGCCACTTGTGTGAAAGTGTTTCAGAAAATGGAAAGGTGGAAACTAAAGGTATTCGTTCATATATGTTTTTGACGGGGGTGGCTCTCATTTTGAAACTGGGAGTTAACACGGGAGCCCAGGAGTTTCCCAAATGTGTCAGTGTAAGTGCAGGCAAAAGAGACTATGGCTGGCATGGATTTTGCTGTTTAAGTTTAGATAATACCTTTTTTTTTTTTTTTCCTTCTGTAGGCTATTCTGTGTAGTTTTGTCATTATCTTCATTGTTTCTCAGAGATATCATTCTTGTTCCTTTGCTTTCCTGGCTGTGATGCATCAGCTGCACTCCCTGTGTTGCTTAGATTGCTATACTGCTTGTTGAATAGGTCTTATCTGTGATTCTTCCAAAACTCCTTTTATCACTAGTATAGTCACTGTCTGAAAAAATCCAGTCTACTTTAGCTACCTTTGATTACCCTGCATGTGTCTTCCTTCATCACCATCTTCCATTTACAGTCCCTCATTCAATTCATCTTTCCAATGTCTCCTGATGGAAACATTGAATGTGGAAATAGGCAACATCAGAGGTGAGTAGAAAAACTCTAATCAGGTAGAAAAACCTGACTGCAGGAAAAGGGTGAATAGAGAACCAGTGATTGGAGGGGAAGCTTCTTTCCAGCTCTGCTCCTTTAGCAGCTTTCACCCCGGCATCTTTTTTTAATATTCCTTTGCTGGTTCATCCTGAAAAACAGTACTGAGATCTGGGTAAGCAGAGGACAGAAAAACATCTAAGGTCAGAAAACACTAACGTAACAGGTTTGAAGTTAAGAAGACAGCATTAAATGATGGAAATAATTGTGTAGTTTCTTCAGTTTCTTTTTAGAAAATGAGGTACTTTATGATTAAAATCTGCAAGAGCCCTCTGCATGAAAATATTTGTCTGGTCTGAATTTGTAGACTGTGGTTCATTAGGTATTGAAACTGAGATAAGTGCTGACATTTTAATGAACATATTCTAAAAGGTATATTTGATTTGAATGTATTTCCCAAGCAAGAAAGGAAACAGCTTAATAAGCAACTATTATAGATGATTAATCTGTGTTCCAAATGTATTATGCTAAATATTAAAACAAAATTGTCTTCAAAATTTGAAATAGAAATACATAAGTCTCAAAATGACTTTAAATACGACACTGCTTTCAATGCCCCCCCCCCAAATTTTTGGCGATAAATAGTCAAAAGCAACAATATGTATCTGTAATCAGATATGGCAACAGAATCTGTGGAGTTTGATTTCTGCTTATGCAGAGGGCTCCATTCAATTCATCAATAAAGTGGATTTAAAAGCAGGATGGAATCTGTTAAGGTAGAAGAGCTGGCAAGGTTAGTTTCTTCAATAGCATAAAATCTGAACTGCTTTAGTTGTTGATGGATTTAAACTTTTTGCTAGATGTTTCTGGTGCTACTAACTTTTTCAAGAGAGACACTGAAAGCCATCAACTGAACAGAAAAGGAAACTTTTAAAAAATATTTTGCTTTAAAGTACCAGTGGTTGTGTATGTGTTAGTTGTATACCTCCCATATTGTTTAGATACTGGAACTGGCAAACACTTGATTTCATGTTGTTAATGAGGTTTTTAACCTTATGAATGCTGTGGAAGGGAAGAGCAGGAATCAGCAGAGGAAACTTCAGAGCTGTCTCTGGCTCAGTTTGGAGAGAAACCTGGGAGAGGTGGTTTTAGCAAGGAACGTTTTTACATTTGTCTGAGGAAGAAGCCTAGACAAGGAGCCTGCTAAATAAATAAATATAAATATTGAATGAATATGAATTAAACATAATATCTTATGGGATAAGAGCAAATTTGAGTTGCTGTTCTATATAAATTGCTAGAGAGTAGGATGGTAGTAAAGGTGAATAAGGTAGGGCTGGTGAGATTTCTGCAGGTCAGTTTGGCAGATTCACTGTGTGGGAACAGACAAAACTAGAAGAAGGGTCAGCTCAAAATCTAAAAATATGCATGTTTATAATCATATGATTCAACTTTTGTTGAAGTCAGTAAGGAGACACATTTTCTTCTGATGAGATCCTGATGATGATTAGATCTCATCAATGTATATAAATATCTGAAGGGAGGGTGTCAAGAGTGTGGAGTTAGTCTCTTCAGTTGTGCCCAGTGACAGGACAAGAGGCAGCAGGCACAAACTGAAACACAGGAAATTCCATCTGAATATGAGAGAGCACTTCTTTACTGTGAGGGTAACAGAGCACTGGGACAGGTTGTCCAGAGAGGTGGTGGAATCTCCTTCTCTGGAGATACTCAAAACCCACCTGGATGCCATCCTGCGCAATGTGCTCTAGGTGATCCTGGTCAGCAGGGGGGTTGGACTAGATAATCTTCAGAGGTCCCTTCCAACCTCGGCCATTCTGTGATTCTGCCCTTTACTGAGACAAGAATTATGGATCAGCTCCCCTAAAATGCTTTAGGTCTCTGCTACACCAGAAGATCTCAGATCTACTGTACTACTTCTCTCTCTCTCTCTCTTTTTTTTTTTTTTTTAAAGCTAAACTTTTATTACTGCATTGATTTGTAACAGGAACCTGATAATGGTTTGAATTTTTTTGGAAGCTTTTGAAAACATCTGTGAGAGATCACAGAAAGATCTTCAGAAAGTTGGATTCAATTTTTCTTAATTGCATGCTGTAGAGAAAAAATATATTTTGAAACCTTTTCAAAAAAGGAGCATCTCTTTTGTGTTCTGCCTAGTACTTAATATTATTAATGAATTTTAAATGTACAGTCTGGCACAAATCATTTTCTTGTAGTTTTAACACTACCCATGATGTGTATTAATATTAACAAACCTGTATGGCTTATGAGCATTTTAAATGCTTCATTAAAAATGTAGTTATCTTCCTGTTCTGAAATGGCACCATGTTTGTTTTAACAATATTGATTAATTAGGTTTCAGTTTAATGATGCATATGCAAGATTCAGGACATCTTGCTGTGTGAGGCTAGATTCATCAAAGTGAGGCTTGAGTTGAGTACAGCAGCTCCCTGTCCATACAGCTTGAAAATGTGTTTAAATCACTGTCTTAAAGATAAAACACAGGTGCAAGATGGGAAAATGTTGTTGTTTTGCATATGGGGAAATGATAGAGATATCTTTTTTACAAGCAGAAGTCATTATTGAGAAAAATAAAAACAGCAGAGAAATGAGTTGGGGTAGGTTTGTGAGATGTCTTTGAGCTTCATGTAGTTAATTCTATCTAATTAAAAGAATAAATTGTTTCACATCTAAACAAATCTGGCAAACTGAACCAGTTATCATGAACTATAAATGACTTGCTTCTTGAGAAGGCATGCTTACCTATTGTGTATATGTTTAAAATAATTTAGGGTTTTATGATAGGTGAAGGTATTTGTAGGAAGACCTCACAGATAAGAAACCATAGTATTCAAAATCTATTTTGTGGCTGACACATTTTAAAGTGTTGGAAATTATTTTAGAACAGGGCTGACGAAGGTTGTCTGAAGGTGTCTGTGCACATTACTTTTTTTTTGCATTGACCCTAGTACTTGTAGAAATACTTACCCGCCAACAGTGGTAAGCCTTTAAATTAAATGGGATAATCTCTTTTTGTTGCCTTAATCTTGTCCTTATGAGTCTGTATAAATTTGCTTCCTTCATTGTTATGCGTCACACAAAAGGTACTAAAAATAACTTCAATTTTTTTAGTGCATACTGAAAGAGATAAAAAGATAAAGTATATTTTGTTTTTATGTAACTCCTGCTGAGCTGATATTACTCCTTTTTAATGTCATCTTATGTCAACATACCCAGAGAAAGCTGTAGGACCTTAAATACCATCCCCACAAATAGTCTGTGATTCCTGCAAGGAGTCATTTTCCTTAAGTATCTATCCAACAGATGGATCACATTTTCCTTCTACAGTAGAAACAGTTAAAGTAGGATGGAGCCACAGGAACATCATAATGCAATGTAGTTTCAATTCATTTTACTTGCTATATTTCGGTAACTTGCAAAGGATTTTGAGACTTTAATGATCTCTCTTTATTTGCCATGAAAATATTCACACTGTGTTTTTGTTTGAAAATTCTTGACTGGCCTGGAAATTTAATGTGAAAATCTTTGGTCTAACCAGCTATTCTTAAGTTCAGATAAGAATGGAAAAGCATTCTGTTGCTGTGTTGAATCATTCTTTTGGCAAACAGATCATGGAAAAACAGTCATAAAAGTTTCAACTTCTAAATACATACAAGATACTATGAGAATATAGCATGGAAAAATGAAGAAGAGACTTGCTGCTCTTTCACATTGTTAAGCACGTGTGAATAGATATTATTCCATTTCTGTGGAACTTATTGAGGAATAATTTTTTTTTTGGGGGGGGGGGGGGGAGGAGAAAGCAGCTGTTTGCTTGTTTATTTATTTATTTATTTTTCTGTCATGATACCATATATGCGGGCTTCCTCAACTAGTTGCATTCAATTCTCAGTCTCCGAACTGCAAAGGCCTGACAGTGGGAGTGGCTAGTACAGTCTTAAAGAACAGATTATCAAATAGATTTTTCATGGAAGATGGGAACAAAGCTGAGCTGACAAGTGTTGCATAGTAAATAAGAAGAATGTCTTGCTTTTTAACCTGCCTCGTGGCTCTCTAATTCCTCTGTTTTCTTGTTTTCTTGCCAAAATTCATTGGCAACTTTTGAATTTTCAGTGCTTTATCTTTTTGGGAAGAATTTGTTTATCAACTTTTTGATCACAATCACTGCCACTGATTGTTGATGGATTGACAGTATGACTTCCTGCAGCTGCCTTGAGTGTTTTTAATACATTTCAAGATCGACAAAATGGAGGCAGTACATTTTAGTTTCTACTGAAATAACAGAAAAGTGGGTTTACGTGGCAAGGCTTTGGTAGTGGGGGGAAATAAACAAAAAAAAACCCACTGCTGCTCAATGGCAGCTGAGAGAGTGAGAAGCAGCCCTACAGCCCCCAAGGTCAGTGCAGCAGGAGGGCAGGAGGTGCTCCAGGCACGCAGCAGCAGTTTCCCTGCGGCCTGTGGAGAGGCCCCCGGTGGAGCAGGCTGTCCCCCTGCAGCCCATGGGTCCCACACGGAGCAGATCTCCACGCTGCAGCCCGTGGAGGAGCCCCCGGTGGAGCAGGTGGATGTGGCCTGGAGGAGGCTGCGGCCCATGGAGAGCCCCCGCAGGAGCAGGCCCCAACCAGAGCTGCAGCCCATGGAGAGGAGCCCACACAGGAGCAGGGGGTCTGAGGGGAGCTGCCGCCCCTGGGGGACCTGTGCTGGAGCAGTTTGCTCCTGACGGATGGATCCTGTGGTACAGAGCCATGTGGGAGCAGTTCCTGAAGAGCTGCTGCCTGTGGGAGGCCCACGCAAGATCAGTTCATGAAGGACGGCATCCCGTAGGAGGGACCCCACATGGAGAAGAGGCAGAGAGTGACAGCGAAGGAGTGGCGGAGACAAAGTACTATAGACTGACTGCAAACCCCATTCCCCCGTTCCCCTGTGCCACTCGGGGGGGAGGAGGTGGAAGAGGGTGGACTGGTGGGAGAAGGGGGTGTGTTTTTTTTTTTCCCCTTTGTTTCTCACTTCTCTAGCTTGTTAGTAATAGACAATAAATTTTACAAATCTCCCTACTCTGAGTCTGTTTTGCCCATCACAGTAATTGTTGAGCAATTTCCCCATATTATCTCAATCCTTGAGCCCTTTACATCATATTTTTCTCCCCCTTTCCCTTTGAGGAGGGGGAGTGAGAGAGCGGTTGTAGTGGATCTGAGCTGCCCACCTGAGTAAAACCACCACAGTGTTGTAAGCTAACATTTAATGTACATGCTAGTTATACCAACAGATGGTTTCCAATGACAGAAAGACTCTTTATAACTAAATAATTACCAGGGCCTGATACTTGCATTACACTGTTGTGTCCTGAGAGGTAGGTCCAAATTCAGATCTCATTCCAGTGAGATCCAGTGATGTTATTAGTAACATCATCTGGTGAAAATGAGAGGAGATCTAAGCTCATGATCTGTGATATACAAAGGAAGACAGGTGAGGTTTTTAAGCATGCCCACCCCTGGGAAGAAACAAAGGGTAGGAATAAAGGGCTGAATGCTGAGTTGCACGGGACCAGAGTTTGGGACGTGGCCAACTGGAGACAAGGAAAAAATAGGAGTGGAGAAGAAAGTGATAAAGCTCTGGAACACAGCCATATGGCAAAAAGGGTGCAGGGAGAGACATCAGTGGAGAATGATCAAATGGTGGATTAAATATTACCCCATGTAACTATGTATAAATCAAATAGATGAATATCTGGAGCATGGGATACCAGAGGTTTATGAGGGCTGTGGAGTCACTGCATGCTAATGAGAGATTAAGTACTGCTCCACAGTCATTGAAGGGAGGGCAACACCACTGAGAGGTCATATTTCTATTCTATCATCTTAATATTTCAAGTAAGACTAGATCTTTTTTTCTTTTCTTTTTTTTTTTTCCAAAACTTTTAAATTTGTGCAAGCATCTGGACCTCAGTGCAGTTGTTCTTTGTGTGGCTAAAGTGAATGACACTCATTTTCTACGTAGCAGTGATTGTAATAATTCTGTTGCCACAGACTCTTGATTTTTAGTAATGCTAGAGACCATATATACACCCCATTAAGCTTTTTTATTTTTTATTTTTATTTTTTTATTTTTTTTATTATTCTTAACACCTTTTACCTGAAAATAAGTTTGTGGAAGTAAGAAATGTGAAGAGGAACTACTTCAGGATATGCCAAATTCATTATCAGGAATATAATATCCTCACTTAATATTCTTTGAAGATTAGAGAATGAGATAGGAAGATGTTTACAAATCAGAGAGATTTACTATCATTGGAACTGAGATATCGTAGAGGCCTTTTCTTAATGGCAAAACATTAATCCTGTTTTCTCTTTGCTCCTTGTGAAGCTACTTGCTGTCTAGAGCTGCTCTTGTGAGCTTGGCTGGCTACCTCTGATGTTTATTATGTGCATTTAACATATTCTGTACTACCACAATCATTTTCTTTTATTGTTAGCTCTCTGATTTCCCTTGGAGTAAAAGAAGATGCAGATACATTGAAGGTACAGGTGCATTAACTACCATTTACAAATGTCTTTCTAGGAAAAGTATGTTTGCTTTTCTGTGCTGCAACTTCAATACTTCTTCCATCTCACTGGCACATGAACTGTGCCTATGCAGTTGCCCACTGTGGTAATTATGCATAACGCATGAATTTTGCCTTAAAAAGTTATTGTGCTTTAGAAACAACACACAATTACACACTGCTTCAAATTGTGTAACATGGGAATGAGGGCAAAGAAAAGAATCTATTTGGAATAACTTTGTTTCCTCAAATATATTTTTTTTAACACTGTGAATTTCCTTAATTAACATACAGATTAAAATATTTTGCTTATCTTCTTCTTCCAGCAGTAGGGTCAGCACCTATAGCTATGCTGAAGGAAGCCTGAAAAGCTTCCAGACACAAAGCTGAGAAGTACAGTGCTCCAGCTGCAGTCTCAGCATGTGCTGCAAAACTCTATACATTACTGCTCTAATAGGAATGTGTTTGTTTTCCCATGCCAGATCACCTATGTGTTGTTTACGTTTTTCCTCCTGAATGCAATTTTTCCTTTTGGTAGAATCATAGAGTCACAGAATATCCCGAGTTGGAAGGGACCCATAAGGGTCATCAAGTCCAACTCCTGGCACCGCACAGGTCTACCCAAAAGTTTAGACCATGCGACTAAGTGCACAGTCCAGTTGCTTCTTAAATTCAGACAGGCTTGGTGCAGTGACTACTTCACTGGGGAGCCTGTTCCAGTGTACGACCACTCTCTCGGTGAAGAGCCTTTTCCTGATGTCCAGCCTAAACCTCCCCTGCCTCAGCTTAACACCGTTCCTGCGGGTCCTATCACTGGTGATTATGGAGAATAGGTCAGTGCCTGCCTCTCCACTCCCCCTCGCGAGGAAGTTGTAGGCTACGATGAGGTCCCCCCTCAGCCTCCTCTTCTCCAGGCTGAACAGGCCCAGTGACCTCAGCCGCTCCTCTTATGTCTTCCCCTCTAGGCCCTTCACCATCTTCGTCGCCCTCCTCTGGACACTCTCCAACAGTTTAATGTCATTTTTGTCCTGTGGTGCCCAGAACTGCACACAGTACTCGAGGTGAGGCCGCACCAGCGCAGAGTAGAGCAGGACAATCACTTCCCTCGACAAACTAGCGATGCCGTGCTTGATGCACCTCAGGGTACGGTTGGCCCTCCTGGCTGCCTGGGCACACTGCTGGCTCATATTCAACTTGCTGTCAACCACATCCCTCTCTGCGGGGCTGCTCTCCAGTGTCTCATTGCCCAGTCTGTACATATAGCCAGGGTTGCCCCGTCCCAGGTGCAGGACCTGGCACTTGCTCTTGTTAAACTTCATGTGGTTGGTGATCGCCCAGCTCTCCAATCTGTCCAGATCTCTCTGCAAGACCTTTCCACCCTCATCCGAGTCCACAACTCCTCCAAGTTTGGTGTTGTCGGCAAATTTGCTCAGAACACCTTCTAGTCCTTCATCCAAATCATTTATAAAAACATTGAAGAGGACTGGCCCTAAAATGGAGCCTTGAGGGACCCCACTAGTGACCATCCGCCAGCCAGATGTGGCCCCATTTACCACAACCCTTTGAGCCCTGCCCGTCAGCCAATTGCTCACCCATCGGATGATGTTTTTGTTTAGTTGTATGC
This sequence comes from Anser cygnoides, assembly GCF_040182565.1. Taxonomy (NCBI): domain Eukaryota; kingdom Metazoa; phylum Chordata; class Aves; order Anseriformes; family Anatidae; genus Anser; species Anser cygnoides. Next base: position 40,073,454 of record NC_089874.1, on the reverse strand, counting down.
TGGACATTTTGTCCAGTAGGAACCTATGGGAAACCGTGCCAAAAGCTTTGCTAAAGTCCAAAAAGATCATATCAGCTGGTTTCCCTTGATTGACTAGGTGGGTGATCTTATCATAAAAGGGAATCAAATTTGTTAGGCAGGACCTACCCCTCATGAACCCATGTTGGCTGGGACCAATGACTGCATTGTCCCCCAGGTGCGCTTCAATAACTTCAAGGATCATCTTCTCCATAATTTTACCAGGCACTGATGTGAGACTGACAGGCCTGTAATTGCTAGGGTCTTCTTTCTTACCCTTCTTGAATATTGGCACAACATTTGCCAGCTAGTAGTATGTTAATAGTATTTGCCAGCTAATGGTATTATAGAATGTGTATGCCAAGGCCTTTATGTAGCTTTTAATGTAATAGAAAGTGTTCCAGTTTACTTTTCTGTTATAAAGCTTGTTTACTTTCAGGAATCAGCTAAGCTGATTGTGAACTAAAATACCCTTTTCTCTCTGTAGTAAATTGCATAGTAGCTTTGTTGTATATGTTGGTGTTGCAATATACTCCAAAACTATGAGCTTTCAGGTGTAGGGACTTGATAATGCGTTTAGGCTATTTTTATTTTTTACACAAATATATATAGAAGCTGCAGGTAGATACAATTTTATTTTTAAAATGTTTCTCTTAAACCCAAGACTTTGAAAGCTTAGCAGTACATTGCGTTTTCTTCTTCTTCCAGAGCAGTAAAAGAGTATAGGATTCTTAGATTAACCTCTTTTACAGGTTATTGACAGGAAGAAAATAAAATCTAGTGGCTCTTAAAGCAATGGAAAAAGTCTTCTTATGGATGATTCTCCTAAAGTTTTGAATACACACAGAAAAGCAAACAAATGCTTTCAAAATAGGAGAGATGTTTCAGTATTAAATTTGTATTACATAGTCTGGCATTATTCATATTGATTTAAACATAAGATCATGGCAGATTGACCATAAGTAGACCCCATCAGTTTTATTTGTATGACTAAACACTGAAGTGGCATGAAAACTGCTTGGAGAAATGCAAGAGGAAAATTACTAGAATAACATATTCCTTGAGAGGAAAACTTAAAAAATATTTGTGCAAAGACAGAAAGGTCTAAATGTAATGGTGTAGATGGGAAAGAATGTGGTTATGTTGGAAACACCAACTCATATGAGAAGGTTGGTTGAAAAGTTAAAATATAAACATAATATTTTAAGTATATAAAATTATGATTTTTTCAATGTATTTAATAATTCTTAGGGCACATAAATGTGAACCCCCAAACCCTATTTTCATACATATTTAGTTAAAAAGAAAAATTAACATGTAAGATCCGGGTAGCATAGCAAAGAAATTGTACACTTTGCCTTACTGTGTTGTAGCTGAACCATGGTGTTGGGTTCATACCTGCTGTTGCTCGACTTCACTTTGAGCATCCCAGTTTTCATTTATAAAAGACATTAATAAATAAGATAGAGAGAAATAAAAGATTCTGAAACTGATGAGAGAATCATTCATTATAGAAAATAGAGAAAAATAAAGATTTGGTGAAAATACAGTAAACTTTTAAAATGAAAATATGGTAGATCCTAAAGCATTTAAAGAATTGAGACCCCATCTGCTTATTCTGTCTTAGGTAAATGGACTTATTATGTTTGTGATCAGCAAACATTTTTCTGAAAAACTTTTTTTAACTGAATAGTCTTATGTAATTTTTTGAGTTACTGTTATGTGTGTAGACTTGTAAGATTGAGTTGTTAGAATTGTTACTCTAATTAGGTAATGGTTCATGAAAAATACAGATAGGCACACCTTTAGTCTAGATATGGCCTCTGATATTCTGTATCTCTCAGTCAGTAAAAATATTTCCTAATCAAATTTGCATTATTCCTCCCTCCCATTTTATCCCTCACAACAGAAATCCCAAAATGGCACAGGCAACGAGAAAATCATACTTGTAAGAAGCACAATTTAATGTCTGCCAAATTTGTATTCTATTCTGTAGGATTGTGCTCTTTGTAGAGGCTTATATTTAAGTATCTCTTCAGTATGTATAAATGTTTTTATATATTTGTGTATTGTAAAGAAGAGACAGAAAAGGGAAAGGTTTTTGCAATGTTAATGATAGAATATCACTTTTTTCCAAAGAGCCATGACAGACCAAAATATGTGTATTTCTTGAATCTGGTAGACCAGGTCTATCAATCACTAAAATGTGCAAATTGACTGCTAACACATTTTAACAAAACCTTGGTATATGCAGACAGTATAGATTCTGACCTGTACAGAAATAATGTATGCAAAAACAATTATTCAAGGCAACTGACTCACTTTTATTTTCTTTAGCATTTCCAAGGGATTATCTTCACTTTGGTAATGCTATTTTCTCATGAGGAATGCTTTTATATCTTTCAAGCAGGTATTAACTGCAGCAGGTCATGTTTCATTTAGGAAACTGTTTGCTGTCAGCATCTGGCATGGCTCTTACTTGTGCCATAATTTCATTAATTCATAATAAGGTTGTGAAATAACAGAGTTTTTGAGATTCTTACTGTCGTGGGTCAGAGAGGTGTTTGGCTGTACCCAGAACTAGGGCTTCTTAGACACCTTTTGTAGTTAGACCGCACTAAACAAAAAGTGGTTGTATAAAAAGCATTTCATATTGCTTCTTCCAAAAGTAAAACAGGTTAAATTTTCACTTTTGGCTTTGGTTTCTTTTTAAAATAAAGCCTGGGTTTTCCTTGTTTGCTTGAAGGTTTAAGGTGTGTGTGGTTGTTGTTATTTTAGGGAGTTTTATTGTTGTTGTCCTCAGAATCAAATACATCATATAAAGATGACAGTGAAATATGTACACTAGTAAGATGTATTGTAATGATAGAGGATTGATTTTTTTCCTTTCTTTCATTATAATTATAATACATTACACGTACAGACTTCTATAGATTTATTGGAATATACTTTCTGGAAGATAAAAACAAAACAAAACACCAAACAACTGTCAGCCTACTGAAGATGAGCAATTTTCAGGTCAACAGTTAAATCAGTGCATGATAATTAGTAGATGCAGTTGTCACTTGCACTCAGTAGGGATTTTAAGCATTGGAGTAATTTAAAAACACTGACTAATTAATCCTACCACACTGCAGTGAGGTAGATAACAAATGCAACACTGTGCAACCGTGTTTGAGATGATAAACTGAGGCACAAATCAGCTAAAGACGTAGTTAAACCAGTATTATTGCCCAGTAGACCTATATCCTTTCAGTCGTGTGCTTTAACCACTAACACTCATCTGAACTAGAAGAACTGGCAAAGAGTTTGCATCTCGGAAAAGAAGAAAAATCTTCCTTATTGTCATCACAGATTTTCATTTTTTTTTCTGTTCAGTAAATTGATATAAGCATAATGTTCTGTGGGTTGTGTCATTCACTTATTATTTTAATGCAGGTATATGCATTAAAAGGAAGTTAAGCATAGAACTCTGATGTGGCACATGTACCTTTGTTCATTTCAATTTATTACAATATGATGCCAAAACCACACAAACTTACATTTGCTTAGTAAGGACTCTCATCCATTAGGCACTGGGTATTCAAGCCAAAAGAACCATTTTTAAAATTAAAAAAAAAAAGGGAATAATAGTGCTAGTATGAGATACGGTGTATTTGGGGCTTTTATGTCTGAGTTCATGACACATCAGAACAATTATGCTTATTATTGTCCATTACACAAGACATACTATCTTTGTGTTAAGAATATATCTGTCATGCACAGCTTAAATCTCTGCACATTTACTTTTCATCACAGACAGCTAATTTCTATAGCAGTTAGAAACTTTTCCAGTCAAAGAAAACTAATGCCTAGAAATAAGTTTTCCCCCAAATTAACAAAGCAGTAGGTGTGTAGTTGTTTTATTGTTCAGATCAGCATACTGGTTGTGTGTGAGTACCTTAGCGGATTAGAGATGTTTATATGCTATAAGAAAATGTTAAGTATAAAATGAGATCAGAAGATATTTTATATGCTTTAAGATATATATATAATAATATATATATATATGTATATATATTACAGGATCATATCGTAACAGTCTGTCCCTTTAGGAAGTTATTTGTTAAAACTTTCCAGACTTTGAACAGTTAGTTCCATGCTTATTTCGGGAGAACTACATAATATTTTCAAGTAAAACTACAACACTTTTTTTTTTTTTTTTTTTTTTTTTTTTTTTTTTTTAAGACAGTGAATGTTTAAATGGATGGTTTGGGATTTCTGTCTCTGTAGCCCCATATAAAATGTATTAAAATGAAGTTGTAGAAGCCACCATAGAGTTCTGGCATGCCTTTTTTTATAAAAGGATCCTCCTTCCACAAGGGAAAATGACACTGAAATAATTTGTTATGACTTGAAATAGTACAGTTTATAATTTATTATATATACTTAATATTGGAGAAACGTGCTAGAGACTGATGTGTCGAGAAGATAGTGAATTAGAAGTTTGATTAGAAGTTTGATTTTTCCGTGTCAAAGAAAAGAGTTTAGCTTTTATAGGGATATACTACTTTATCTTCCCCTGAAATTCACCAGCCGGGCTGCCAATTTTCATAATAATCTTTTGAAAAGTTATGCACCCCCTAATGCAGTTCTTCTCCAAATGTAAATGGTGCTGAGAGTATTTCTGGTTTCATGTGAACTCTTTCTTCATTGTGAAATATTTTAAGGAATACATATCTTGGATTAAACAAAACATAGTTCTTAATTTTGTGAGCTCAAATTAAAATATACTTCATAGTTATGGAACTTAACAGGCACAATGCCTCAGGCTCAAACAAAAACTTAATTTTAGTTAGTTGTTCCTTCACTCATTGCCTTGGATGTATATATATCAGAATCAGTATTTTAAATAATTTTCATTGTTCCTACCTACGGTATTTTTAGTATAATAAAAATAGTAACATTGCAGTTTCTGACTTTCTTACGTCTCACTGAAGTATTTTGAAAGTGTGGTGTTTAGAAAACAATATCTATATTTGTACACCACCCCTGACCCCCTCCCACCCCTTTTTTAATAGTTATCTTGGACTGCAATAACCTGGGATTTTTAGTTAGGATTTTTTTCAATTTATGAACAAATCTTTAGCATTTTATATACTAGAGTGAAAACACAATCTGATGCGAGACTTTGTGACTTGTATGAGGGGCCAACAGCTTTTTGATGGTACAGCAAGAATTGGAGGCTTTTTGTATATGCAGAAATACATGCATACACATGCATGGATGCATACAGGTGATTTTGAACAGTGATCAGGATGTCACAGAAAAATGTATTTTACCGTAATCAAAGTCTACAGGTGTTGTAGTGTTAGAATGCTCTAACATAAATCACGTAAACATGGGTATACTGTCAAATGATTCCAGAGACGTGAATACTTAATATTATCCATGTGTTAAGCTTGCAAGTGATTGTTTTAGTTAGGTCATAGGAATGTTAAGAAAAATGTGTGCGTGATAAACCATGATGCTTCTTGTCTGGAAAAGTAATCATATTTCTCTCAGGCTAACCTTGGAGAAGGTCCTAATTCCACCTTTATGCAAAAGGGAAGGTAAAGAATTCATGCTGGGCATAGAAATGACTGTATTTTCCTATTCTAGCTACTTAAAATAGTAATTATGTGGAACACTATCTGGGAAGTACAAGCAACAGGAATACCTTTCCCTTACACATGACTACAGTCTTGTCAAGCCAACTCTTTCCCACTATTGGTGGCAAATTCAGTCAGGTTTTATTTACTCTTGAAACACAAATATTATATTTCACATAGGGTTGCCTGTCAATTTTATACATATACACATAAAATATGTATACATGTATGGGTGTTTAGGGATAGATATATATAAATTGTGAGCGACAAACTATGATATACTGTAATATGTTAAATGATATAGTAATTTTTGAACTTTTCAAAAACCTTTTAGAAAGAGATAAGATGCTATGCTGAAAAAAGGAAATATGATTTTAGTGTTCCTTTTTACTTGCGTAGTTAAGCTTATTTGTGTACACTTGATGTTCTAGTTCTTGTTTACTTTTAAGTCCTTACTCCATGTCTTGCATAATAGGATTCTCCTAGTTGGACTAGACAGGCCTTCATTTTGAAAGTTACAGGTTTGGACAATCTGCCATTTCCTTAGTGGTGAGTTCCCTTTTGTTGTGGCAGGAAGAAGACTGGGAGCTTCTGCTTCTCTGCTTATTGCTTCTCTGTCTAGAGAGAGTGTATTTGGGAACAGAGAGGAAAAGAATTTCCAACAGTGGAATAAGACCCCACTTTACCACTGGTAGTAATATCCAGTGACATACACTGAATCTTTCCTAGTGCCATACGTTTTTCTGTGAAAACTTGATAGCAGACCAGCGAATAAAATGTCCCAAGATGTGAAGAAACCCTAACTTTACTACAGTGTGCATACAAGACTTTCTAATGAAGTTGGAGAGGAGCTGGAGAAACTACATCTTGGTATTGTCAAGTTTGCTGTTCAAAGAAGAGACTTAAGCTGAAAATGAGCTCTTAGCTCTTCAATTTCCTTTACTTTCCTTAAAGTAAGGAAAGTAATTAAATTGTAATTAGTTTTTTCCACACATGTACCTCATAATTACGAAATAAAAGCAAAACAAAACAATACGGTTCTTAGGTTTTTATTTGGACAAGGAAGGTGTTCTCTTAAAATGCTTTTTATTTCAAAAATAGTACATGTAAATGTGTTTGTATTTCTGGAAAGTGTTTTCCCTGTGTTCAGTACCGCATGCTGCAATTCAATCAAAATGAAATTGCCTAAAAGATTCAACTTTCTGTACTTTCTGTTTCTTTTTCTTTGTTTTCTTGCATGTTTAATATATTCTGTCAAAAAGACACGATGACTTTGCTTTGGACACTTCTGTTTATGAACATAATGGCTGATCTGGACCGGTTTCTGTGCAGTAAAGAAAAAACTAAAACTAGCATTAATTTCACAAATATTAAATATTCATACATTTTACTATTTATGAAACATGATATTCCTGGTTTGATTTACTGTATTTTGTTAAATATGACTTTAAGAAATACAAAAAAACCAACAACAAACAAACACAAAAAAAAACTCTCCTAACATTTCATGCCTACTCGAATGGTCTTTTTTTTTTTTTCTTTGAAACTATACAAACTTGCTTGTATCAGCAGACAATCTAATGGGGTTTTAACTTTTTTTTTTTTCAATCTGTAATCGAGAAACTTTATTGAAAAGAGATTTGTCCTTTGTACTTGGTAAATTATAAAGATTAATAGATGAAAGCTATATTTTTAGAGCTAGGACAAGAATCCACTCAATAGATTTCATGCTCTTCTAGATAACAAAAAATATGTAAATATGCTCGCATGCATATATGTATAGAATGATGACCTCGATGATCTTGAGGTCTCTTCCAACCTAGAAATCTGTGATACTGTGATACTGTGATAGAAAATAACATCGTGACATACAAACAATTAGATGTGATTGCCTGTGTCTGGTGCATTAGTAATTGACTAATGAAAAGATTTCAAAGCTTCCAGTTGTAAGGATTACCTGGATGATAATTACCATTTACTGTTTTCTTGCTTTGAACAATTTAGTTTTAAATCCCAGAGGGAAAAAAAAATGTGTAAATTTTCCAGTGCTTCTTAATTTAGCAAATATATATATGAATGTCATTAACAAGTCAGATTACAGGGGAAAGTAATTATAAAAAAATAATACTTTAAAAGATAAAAACTAAAAGTAAACTTAGGTACAGTGAAGATCATATTTAGAGCAGAAGAGCTAAAGAATTCCTAGTTTTATTTAAAGCTCTTTTTAATCCCTTGCTAGGCCATTCATACCTAATATGGTGAAAGGACACAAATTCTATTTTTGGGACTGCAGTCACATCTTAAATTAATATTATTATTACCCTGTCTCAGTTTCCACATTTCTAAAGAGGGATAATAAATTTTATCTGCCTTGGTAATACTTTAAGGACGGTATAAAGCTACAAATTAGTAATTATTAACACACGCACATGTACACCTAAGCAAAGGAGACCACATCAGGAAGACACAGAAGTGTTTCCAGCTCTTAAGTCCCACTGCGGGCATTAGCTATTGTCTGATTATTCGTGGCTGTAATGTGGACACCCATTAGTGTCCCTTCTATGTATTCTGGTTCCCATGACAGGAAAATCCAAGTGCCTGCCACAGAGAGATGCTCCACACATGAGTCTGATCTCACTGGTCCAGGAGCGCAAGCACTTTTGGGCATATGCTTGCTTGCCAGCAGTTAAGAAACAGCCCAGAAAATTACTGCTTGGGTTATAGTAATTTCCCACGTTAATAGTAGCGATGAGCATAACATCTAGCAGAAACGGTGTGTTGCTGTATTAGGATTATCAACAAAGGAACATACAAGTACCATGTGAAGCAACACCGAAAAAGTTTTAGATTTTTAATTACTTTTAATTTTTATTTAATTATTTATTTTAGGAAATGTAGAAACTTACAGAAATAAGACAGAGGGATTACTTTTAAATGCATTCCCATACTGGTTTGTAACTCAACCATTTATATGTCATGCAAACACATGACAACTGGAAAATGAAAGGGAGCAAAGTCATTATTCAGCTTGCTAATGTGTTTTCCTTATCAAGCTGAAAGAAGTATTAAGAACGAGCAGGTAACATACATTATGAAAAAGAGATTGTGTCAGATATGTCTCTGTGAGGTAAATCTGTGCAGTGGGAGAGATTTTACTTTTTTCTTAATACAAAATTTCTAATTCTATAAATAACATAATAAGAAAATACTCTTGTGAGTATAATGACCTTATATATATTTCTGAGTCTAATGCATGTTTCCCAGGTGATGTTAGGCAAGTAGCTCAAATCTCCTGTATCATCAGTATGAGCATACCTGAGCAGTAACCTGTAATCACTTCCATTCTCATCCAGTTCATTACCAATATAAAAATATACAGTATTTCATCTTCCTTTCATGTGTCATGTCATCTGCCCCCAAACAATTGCGGCTATTTGCTGTAAGCATCTAAGCAGTTTTAAAAGTAGCCCTGAACCAGTGAGATCTAGTATGAGGAGCCTGGTTCTATATTTCATCTACTACCTAATCTTGTACGGTGTCTTTAGACATGGGTGTGACAGAAATAACGATAGCCATATCATTGGCCTTTTCATTGTAATTCCTAACCTGACTGTTCTTTAAATCAATATAATGTTAACAGCTACTTAACTTTGTTTGACAGTTGTATAGTTCTTGGAAATGATTTTGTATCTAGATGTCTTGAGCCTTAATTTGGAGTGCAGATAAGTCTCAGATCCCAAAACATGGTTCAGGTCCAATATAATAACATAGCTTGGATTTAACTGGTTACCTTTAATCATTTCCTTTATGCTTTGTGATTTGCACAGATGTCCTATATTACTGTGAGAGGAGAAACACTCCATTTCATGATGATTGGGAAGTAGTACATAGAGTGAATGCTTGGCTAAAATTGAGGGGTTTGTGCCATGCATCATTAGGTATTTAAATAATTAATGATTGCACAATAGAATGACAGGTTCAATCCAGGTTTGATGTAGCTCTGTTCAGTCTATTTACATAAATTGACTTTCAATAAATCTAAGCAACTGTATCCCATAGGGGCACTGATGAGACAGTGTTGTTTCTGTTGTGACTTTGTGCCACATAGTGGGATAAATCTGATTTAGATCATATGTAGGTATTATTTGCTTCATTTGCATTTTGCAGCATATTATTTGGAAAGAAGCTATCTGTGAATATGGGCTTTCTGTTATGATACTGTTACTGAATTTGGTTTCGTATGTTGAGTCTTCTGGTTAACTTCTGGGGTATTGTTATTGACTATGCAAACTGATCTCCTTGGGCCAGAAAATTCATCTTTATACAGTAATGCTTGAGTAGATCTTGAGAGAAGGCCTGTTGCAGAAGGAAGTGAATTAAAACAAACTGCTTGCTGACAAACTCAACATACAAAGTGCAGGAATAGAGCTGGAGAATTTATGAAAATTTGTCTTTTTTTTTTTTCTTCTCATTTATGTATTTTAGAAATGATCAAAGATTGTATTTACAGTTCCTGTTTTGCTAGTTACAATCATCCTTGCAAAGAGATGGTTCTACGGCAGACTTGTAGCTTCCATGGACTGAGACCATTGTAATTGATTAAGATGGACAGCCTGTCTTACCGGATACTCATCTGATGTGTAGGATATGTATGTTGTGTCTTTTTTTAGCTGAGAAACATACGCATTAAAGGGATGTTATATTTAAAAGAAAAAAAAAAAAAGGTTTGATCATGAGTGCCCATGTAATCTTCAGTTCCATCAAAAATTAATAAATTGAAAGGGAATATATAGTAAATACCTCAAACTGGACTGAGTAAATTTGATGGAACACTTATCTTGAATTCCTAGGAGTCCATTAATTTTTTTCAAAAAAATGTATACATGAATACACTATAGAACTGAACATAAACGGACAAATAATTGCCACTCTGTTGGAAACTATAATTGTATTAATAATTGTTTTTAACCTGCTTCATCATTATAATTTTAGTGCAATTACATTATATGTGAATGAAAAGCTGTAGGAGAATTTGCTAGTCACATATGTTGATGCAAAAAGAGAGACACTACTTATTTTACACTATGAAATAACCTGTGCTAGTTTGTTAGAAACTGCAAACACAGTGATAACTTCAAGCTCTTTGGAGATGTGAGTGTCCTTGAGCCAAATGTTTAAACTGCCCAAAGCATCAGACATGGTTATATAAGCACACTCCTATTTCATTAAAACCCTGAGGTAAGAATTTCAAATTATTTGCAATCTGCAGTAATTTCAAGGTGATAACTTCTGAAGAGCTGGTGAAATAATAGAATTCATTACTGAACGGTGTAATGGAAATCAAAATATTTAATTAATTTTATTCTTAATTATGTCCTATATCTACCAGGAACAGTTGGCGAGGATGCAGGGAAGGAACAGGTTCAAAGTACTCATTTTTCCTATCTCAATCCCTCATATAGTTCAGACCATACTCAGGACTGCCTTAAACTGCATTGGCTGGCTATGGGTCCTTGTTGCTTGGCATCTACTGTGCAGAAGAAATACGTGAGTGAGTCATCATCTGCTGGGTGCTATTGCAGGGTGGTGGTGGGAGAAGGAGATCTGTCATTCTTTCATGCCTGAGGAGTTTCCACTTTGCTGCTGCCAATGCTATTGATGTTGCAGTCATGCCTTTGGCTAGAACAAAGTAACCACAGGTGTGGGGGAGAACTTGGTCCCATGTCCACAGCAAACAATTAGTTATAATCTCCACTCTTGAGTGCAAGCCAGAAGATGGTGAAGGCATGCAAGAAAAGAGTCTCAGAGCTTATCCCAAGTAAGCACATGGCAGTAAGCTTCCAGGCTACCTCTGATATTAACAGCTGAGTTATAAAAATGACTTTCAGTTTAAATCCAGGCTCCCCTATTGATTTCCAGCTTGATTTTTGTGTGAACGTTATATTTCTCTCTTATCAGCTTCATACAGCTCTAGTTGGTTTGGCACTTTGTGATGTTCTTGACATTGTTCAGAAAGATGTTGAGTTAAAGCTGAACAGCTTCCTTGACCTGAAATTTAAGCAAGAATATGACAGTCCTGGAATTTTATTTAAGACTCAGAAATGTGCCTTTAAAAGTACCTGGAAACTGCTTTTTAAGAACCCTTTCAGACAAACCCACTGGTAGCAGTAACTATTAAATAATTTGGGAGCAAATGTTTACTTCTCAGAATTCTGATAGGTTTAGTTCAACTAGCAAGCAAGGATGACTTGGGAAGGAGATTCCGATGCTACTCTGAGGTCCTTGGGTACCCCTTCTCACCTCTCACAGAAATACCTAAGTTGATGTGGGTATCTTTTTCACACTGGCATGAATAAACCTGTAGGCTTCACAGTCATTCTGCCTGGGTTAGCATCAACTGTGTGTTTCTGCAGTTGTTCAAAAGAGTCACTGAGTGATGAAAGGATGGTATGGTCTTGTTGAATAAAACTGCTAAGGCAGGAACAGACCCCAAAAAAATCTGGACAGAGAGGTTTATGTGGGGACTGGCAATGGTTCGGGGTGTCACAGAGAGCAGAGAATGAATAATAAACTTGCTATTTTCTGTCTTAATTAAAGTGCCGCCTTCTAAGTAGTTCCTATCCTAAGGCTGCAGTAGCTATTATATTTTTTTTTCCATCTTTTTGAAAAGGGGTTATTGCTTGTTGTCAGCCTGACAGCTAAAGGTGGCCAGGAACAGAAAGCTAAGAATAGAAAAATATATCAAGAAAAAAGAACACATAAAACTTTTAAGACCTTTGCAATGGCAGCACTGGGGAGTCTTCTGAGGAATGGGCTGGAAAAATGACTGCAAATTAAAAAGAACTAGCTTGTGTTGTAATTGATTTGCTTACTCCTTTTTCTGTGTTTGCTGTTTTGAGGTGGCATTTGAACACCCCACAGACTCCTTTCTGGTCCTTTGCTTCATAGTAGCTTTGCTATTTACTGCTTTACTTTAGAAGAAAATACAGAACTTTCATAAATCTACATTTTGGTCTTGTAAATTACTGTTTTGTGATCATATTTCTTACAGATTATGAAAGAACACTTTCTTATTCATGGTCGGAAGGTTTCAAATCTGATGAAGGTGTATATTTTTTCATTGATTGTACACAGTGCTTTACATACATGCAAAGATACAAAAGTACTTCTCGTCTAAATGGTGATGAACAATATTTGATGACTTTTTTTTTTTTGAGTATTTCTCTTGGAAATGTAAAATTAAATTGCCGGCACATGCAAAGAGGAGACAGGCGTTACACACCTGAATTAAATGCATGGAGAATCAGGGGAAAAAAAAAATCTTGCTTTGATGAGCTAATTACTCTTAATTGGCTTGCAGGGAGCTTCTGGGGGAGGGGTGTAAGAGATGGATAAATGTGATATAGAGATTTCACAATTGATTACAGCAAGGTGTGAAATTGCTGTAACCAGACTAAGACTGATACTAAGAAGTTTTATGCCCTGTTACAATATTGCACAATTTCCAAGAAAGTCTGTGAAATAGTTATTTGCAAATTAAGTGAGTTTAATATATGGCATAAATACAACCAAATTATTGTTTTGGAAGGTAAAAGAATACAACAGGGGATGTAAACTAAAAATGGTAAACTTTGTTTTTATTATTACTTGACTTTGATGTGATTTTTGTGTACGTAGCTGACCTCATCAACATATGGCTGTGTGTCAGTGCTTCCTTTAGTGCTGATTCTGTTGCTTCCTAATATAAAATGTCGTATTTCTTTCCGTGCTGTAGCAGAAGTAGTACATAGTTTTCACATTTTGTGTAGGTTTAACTTCTGTTTGCGTTCTGATTTATAGATGTGTCGTTTGCGTATATGTAAAGTACTTAGTGAAATTTAATTCAAATAATACTGGTTTTAGGTGGCAGTGAATTCTTAAGTAGCTTATGTTTTCTGAGGAAGAATTACATGGGCCTAACTCCTGTGGTAGTTACAGTCTCCAGGGACTCTTTGCACAAGTAAGCAGACTGGATTCTTAAATCAGTAGAGAGCAAGTGCAGCAAGAGAAGCACTCAGATGATCCAGTTCATTGTATCCCCGTTGCTAAGCAGACAGGCTTTTTTACCAGTTGGAACGCTTTCAGGCTCTGTGGCTGCATTCCTAAATGAGTTGCAACAATTAAATCTGAAAGTCATGATTACTAGCATTGCTTGCCAATTCCAGCTTTATGAAAAGAGGCAAAACCACCTGATCAGTCCTAGACAGAAACAGAAATTTGTTTGACCTGCCAATACATGCCAAGCTTATAGCGGTATGAGTTTAAAGAAATGAAACCAAAACAAACATAAAAACTTTTCTAATCTATGCGTTGTTTTACTGTTCCAAGAGGAGATATTCCTTGTTGATAGGGAATAGCCTGGAGGAGGAAATTCCCTTTAAATGATTCTCTTTTTACTAGTAACTACTTCATCTTTTTAAGTGTATTTCTATCTATCTGTAGATACACCTTATATATACATCTATTTCAAGACTCTCTGAACTTCTGATTTTTTTAAGTGCTGAGTAAATTCTTTTTATGTAACGGATAAGGCCAGGTATTGCCTGTAATCTGCCATTTTTCTGGTTCATGTTATCTCGTTAGCTTTTTCCACAACCTCTTCCAGGGCTGAATAGCAAGAAAAGAACTTTGTGCTGCTTCTCAGTTGACAGCTGCAGGGCTGAAGTGGCAATAACAAACTTCTGGGTTTCATGAGGATGAATGAGACTAGACAGTCATTTTCTATCCATTTGAATGGACTCTTAAGAGACAACACAGGGCTGTTGGTGGTTCTTGTTGCTTTAGAAAGCTCTGGTTATGTGAGTATTGCTACCATTCACAAACTAAAACTTCGTTAAAACTGTTAAGGATTTGTTTGTTTGATTCATTTTGCAAATTTATCAAATAAGGACAAATATGTTTCTCCCACGTAAGAAGGTTAAGGAAAAAAAAAAAGGCAACATTCTTTTTTTTTTTTTTTTTCCCTCAGAGATTTGTATTAGAATTTTTAATTATTTCTATATTTTTAAGTTTTCCAGCCTTCACAGTTCCTGTATTATTTTTCTGATCTTCTGACCGGTACATAGTCTTGTTTCACATGCAGTAGAAAACCAAGTGAAAAAAAAAAAAGAGCTGAGATTGTCTGCTTCTTTATTAACTCCTGCTTCAGTTAGAGTTCCTTACTAACTTGCCTAGTAGAGGAGAAACAGCAACTCTTTAAAAAAAAAAAAAAATAAAAAAGTCTTTACATTTAATACAGTGACAAGAGTCTCCCATCTGGGAGGGAAGGAGTTGTAACTTAAGCTACTCCCATCATGAAATTACAATTGTACTTCAGAAAATGATGGTTTTACAGAAATAGCTTCCCTGCCCACTGGAAAATAACTTTGAAATTTTCTAGACAGATTTTGTGAACATGAAAGTGTTTTCCTTTTCTATTTGTAGGACAAAACCCATCAGAGTTCAAGACATAATTCAATACTGAGGCTGCAGGCTTGCTTTGAAAAATCAAGGTTTCTTAGTACAGAAACTATGTTTTTACTCTGTGCTTCAAGAAGCAATATGATTGTAATTTGTGAGGTTCCTAATATCCAGTAATCATTTTTCTTTCTAAAGGTCAGATTATTGTACTTTGCAGGGTGAATACAAATTACCTTCAGAAATAAGTCCAAAGCTGTTCATTTTATTTTTAGTTTTACTATTTCCATAGTTAAAATCCTAAGGCTCTGTCAGTTTTTCTGTCTGATTCATGTAAAAATTTAAGAACTTGCACTGAATGGGGTAGTCAGGAAGCAGATATTGAAATAAGAAATAGTGAAATGAACAGTATAGGAAAATGCTCTGCTTGTTCCTCCTTTGGTTCCAAAGAGAACTTCAGTTGCTACTTTGAATTTACCAGTTGTGCTAAGTTATTTATTTGTAATAGCTAGTTAATTTTTCACCTGATTGATTTTTCTCTGAATCATTACCCTTCACTGATAGCTGTCATTGCCACACATTTTTTTCTCATTTTAATTATAGCTTATATCAAGATTTACATTTTAGTGTTAGTTTAGGCTGAAAGTCACGTTTTATCATGTAAATAAAACAATTAAAAATGCATGGAGCAGAATAGCTCTGAATAATGTACCTGTATAAATGACTTGCATAAGACAGAATCTTATATAATACTTATAGTACAAATGTGTTGTCTCCCATCTTGCTGCTATCATATTGCTTCATCGTAGATGAAATGTGTAATGCTTCATTAATTATTTATTTTTCATGTGTCACTGGGCTGAAATTTTATTGTGCACTATCTCCTCTTTCTTCATAAAAACTTTCAATTTTTGCTCCTGGTTGAGTTTATGTGAAATTCCTTTAGTATTTCAGCTGTCATATATAATTATATAACTATTAAACCAAACTACATGAAGAATCAGAACAGATATAACAGGTGTCAAGGAATGCAAAACGATTGGTTCTGACAAAGAAGGATGAAAGAACTGAGAGTATAGCTATGAACATATCCAAAATGCTGTGTGGTTGACGGTTCATTAAAGGAGTATGCCTGATCCATTATATCCATTGAACCTATACCCAAGACTTTCTTACCCAAAATTAGACCCCTTATGAATAGCAGTATCGCTAGTTTTTTTATGGAGAAAATTTCCAGATATTCACACCCTGTTAGGACCTGGACCAATGACTCACTTTGTTGAGCTTCCTGACTTCTTGTTTTCAAGGTTGACCCAGTAAATCAACACCCTTGTGCCTGAACTGGAAGGAGCTACATCTTGGCTCTATTTGCTTAAGCACCTAATTTTTATCTGTGCTTTAGACCTGGCTGAGTTGGCTTTGCAGTGCAGCGAGGTGTGTGCATTCTTGGGTGTGCTGAGAGGTTCCTTGCCTTGGGTGCAGAAGGGAGATAGGTTTAACTTGGGAGGCTGCACCTATTGTGACGTTTCGCTCTCAGGGTCTCATGGCAGTCAGAAAGCGCTGGGGGAATCGAGTGCCTGGGTAGCTTAGATATTATTAGAGCATTGTGAAAATTCAGGGACGTACTCTGAAGATGCTTGCCCAGTACAGCCTGCTCTAAAAGCGGGCAGAGATTTAGTTGCAAATAGGCATTATGTGTGTGGGGAGAGTGTTAGTAAAAGAGTTACACACAACAGAGTGGTTCTGAAGGGAACAACAGTATTTTGCAATAGCTCCTCTATGGAGGCAGGTCCTGCCACTGACGTAATGAGAAGTGAAATACAAATGAGTCTTGTCTGAATTATTTCACAATTGTAGTAGGTGGGAAAACTTTGAAACTCGCCTTGGCAAACAAATATTTGTGAATAGTTGCTTCATAAATGCAGTGATGATGAATATTCATCTACTATACAGAGGATTTTGACTAGGATCTGACTTGTATGCACGTACTAGGACACATTTGCTACCACAGGCAATTACAATAATTTAAAACAAGACTTGATGAGAACAAAGAGTAGAAAGAGCAGTTGTAGCTGCCTTAATGATTCTGTTTCATCTAAAAAATGGTTCATTTCACTTCTAAGAACATCTGCCTTATTCATTTTTAATTATTTTCTGATTTCAAGATAAATAATATAGAAGGTGATGATATTGATTTGGTGGAAAAATCTATAGCTTCTATACATTTTTAAGGATCATAGCATAATTTAGGTTGGAAGGTCTCAAAAGGTCTGTAGTCCAACTTCTGTCTGAAAGCAGAGTCAACTGTCAAATCAGTCTAGGTTGCTCAGGGCTTTATCCAGCCTTTCAAAATCTCCAAGTATGGAGACTGTACATACTTATTATGTGTATTAGTTTTTCTCTACTATGGAAGGCATTCCATCTTGTGTTGAAACTGAATGAGGTATTGATGTTAACGTGGTATAAAATTGAATGAGTTCACAGAATCACAGAATAGTTGAGTTTTGAAGGGAGAGCTGGAAGTCATCTGACCCAACTGCCTTGCTCACGTACACCTACTTGGAGCAGGTTGCCCAGGACCACATCCAGAGTTTTCAGGAGTGAGGTAGTAACTTTTAGCATGTGGTCTCACCTTGACAAAAGTGGGTAGCAGCCTAAATCCCAATAAGAAAAGGAATCATTCCCTTGCTGCAAAAATGTGAATTGTCACCTGTCATCAAAAAGTAATTTGCATTGACTATAGTCTACTTTATCATAGTTTCGTTGGATTTTCATACTGCTTCTCACTGAAATCAATGTCCTGTCACCATCAATGGAAGTTAAGAAGTTGAATCATATTTCAAGTGTTCTTCTCAATTCAAACCTAAGTGAATTTTACTCCTTTCAGTACTCCCACATACAGAGACAGTGAAGGTAAAGGATTTCTATGCAGAATTGTGGTAGTTTCTGTTGAGATTTCCTTGTATGGCAATATGCCTTTGATTAGATCTGTCTGACCATCTTGGTAAAGGTTACTTAGAATAGATAGCTACTTAGGCCAGAAGCACACTAAAGCTTCACAGGAAATAGATTTGGATAGGTTAGTCTTCATGTTCTTTTTCCATCCCAGCTGCACTTACAGAGGAGTAATTAATTACCTCCTTCAACTATATTATGAACATCAGAAAAGTGAAAATGATTTTTTTCTTTAGGAAAACTATGGCATAGGTTTTGCATTAATTCTTACTGCTCTCACTTAACACTGTCAGGACTACAATGTCCTTCCTAGAAGCAGTGCCCTGGTGGTGTGAAGTGGCTGTTCTGATCATTTGTGAGCAGCCCTGAGGAGAAGGGTCTGGGGGCTTTAGTAGACGAGAAGCTTGAACATGAGCTGGGAATGTGTGCTTTCAGCTCTGAAAGCCAACTGTTTCAGCAAAAGAAGCGTGGCCAGCAGGCTGAGGGAGGGGATTCTCACCCTCTGCTCCATTCTTGTGAGACCCCACCTGGAGTACTATGGTCAGCTCCGGGGCCCTGGCACAATAAGGACATGGACCTATTGGAGTGAGTTCAGAGGAGGGCCATGAGGAAGTTCAAACGGCTGGAGCACCTCTCCAATGAAGACAGTCTGAGGGAGCTGGGGTTGTTCAGCCTGGAGAAGAGAAGGCTCCAAGGAGACCTTATTGCAGCTTTTCAGTACCTAAAGGAGGCCTACAGAAAATCTGGGGAAGTCTCTTTGGGGTGTAGTGATAGAACAAAGAGTAATGACTTTAAACTGAAAAAGGTAGATTTAGATGAAATATTAGGAAGAAATTCTTTACTCTGAGTGTGGTGATGCACTAGAACAGGTTGCCCAGAGAAGCTGTGGATACCCCATCCCTGGAAGTGTTCGAGGTCAGGCCCGATGGGACTTTGAGCAACCTCGTCTAGTGGAAGGTGTCCCTGGCTGTGGCAGGTGGGTTGGAATTAGATAGTCTTTCAGGTCCCTTCCAGCCCAAACCATTCTATGATCATCTGGTGTTACATTCATGCCATAGTCACCATTAGACACTGGGAAAGCTACTACAGTAGGCAATGCTCTTGCTCTTCCTCTGCTTACATTCCTATACAGGCATGCTCCTCCCTAATTTAATTAAATGGTGGAGGAACTCTGATCCTTTACATCTAGAGGGACAAGTCTCAGAAATGTAGGAAGAAAATATGACTATAGGAAAATGTAGTGTTATTCCTTGTCATTTTTGAATCACAGAGGAAGAGATCTAAATTTAAATGCCTTATTCTGCACGCACAACTTTTTTTGGCTCAACCAAATTTATGTATTGTCTAGAGAAGATGAGAAGTTATGCCTCCCTGTCAATTAACAAGATGTTATGTCACCTTTTACTGTGCATATATATTTTTTATCTTGAGTAATTTGTGTGCTACTTACAGTTGTGGTCTGTCACACCATTGTTGCTTGGCTATTCAATGCTTATTTCTGGTTTTGTTTTTACTTCCACATTTCAGTCATCTAGGTTAAGAAAGGGCAAACCCTATTGGATGTAATTGGATACAAATTAATGTGACATGAACTTGAATTGGCCACAGGCAAAAAACATTTGTGTTCTGATGCTGGTTTTTTTACTCAACACTTTTAAATGATTAAAATGTAATACTCCTTATTTTAGTATATCACGTACAACAGCTTGAATCACCAATCTGTATACTACAGGCATTATTGAAGGCACAAATGTATATGTGGTAGTTGTTTTTTTTAAACAGTAGTTAAAATATAAGTAGTTTAAAAATAGTATTTGCAGGCAACAAGATAAGAGTATGGGGTTTCCATACTGATTGTACTATCTGCCTCTCTGGCAAGAACCATGTGAAGTACTATGCAAACACAGTCTGCTGTGTTTTCTCAAAAGTGACTAAACCTCTCCTGGCAATCACTGCGATACCTCAAAGCAGCTTCAACAACAGTTTTATTATAAAAGTGTTGTTTATACTAGGCTTTGGTTCAATTTAGAGAGATCTTGTGGTTTAGCTTAGAGAGCAATCTTAAAAGAGGCAGTGATATCAGCTTAGCTAATCATTGATATAAGCTTAACTAATTCAAATCTAACTTAATTTTACATTCATTGTCAAATGAGGTATAGGGCATAACTACCAAAGCGATGAATATTGCGAAAATATTATATGTTTATTTCCATAAAAATAACTTTCATGGGGTATGACTGTAATGTCTTGTTTGCTTTATGTGCAATATACTGCATATGAAGTCTAATATATTCTCTGAGACAAGCCAGGATATATAACAGCAAGTTCTCTCTGCCAACTACACTAGTAGCTTCGAGTACTTTGCATTATTTATCTGAAAGTGTCTGTTGCTTAAACATTGACTTTGTATGCTTTTTAAGTGACAGGAAGCCTACCAGTTTGGATCCATTTAGAGAAAAGCCAAAGCTGTTTCTCATAAATTTTGAGCCACAACAATAGGAAACAGTGTCAGAAATGGTAGTGAATCAAGTTCTGTACAGAATTGGTAATTGAATCTTCAAAACAAATGGTTGCATTGCTCTCTGTGCTTCAATTTTCATTTCTCACCACTGCCGTTTATACAGTGAGCGTGTAACGATTACACCATCCTTGGTAGTTTAGGTGATCTAAAAGACTCCTAGGAGAAGGATTCACAGCTAATACTCATAATTTAAAGGCTTATTCTCTATTCTAGATAACATAGTCTTGAACTTCTAGTATAGGTTATTCATTGTTATTTAGTGAGGGGCTCTAGCAGATCAACTGAGATTCAGATTTCAAATGCCTTAAAGATCCTATGAGTTGACTTTTGGTAGGATTTATACTTGGTGTTAGATTTCCTAAGGAACCATTCCAGAATGATGAGAACTGTGGAAACAGGAAGAGCCTTAAGGCTGTGCCTCCCTGGCTCCTGCATTGAGTTCCAGTAATACCAAGGGGAATTTCTAGTGGTTCCTGATTCTGCAAATCCTTCAGTGTGGATCTCTGCTTAAGCTCTGCATTAGTTGGAGAAGAGTTGACAAAACCACCACTGTAAAGCAGGAAATGTGAAATATTTCCAGCAGAGGTTAAATGTCTGTTCTCTAAAATTTGGTGGTCTGGGTTTTACTTAAATTTTGTGGCAGTTCATACTTTTACAAGCATGGATAATAAGCATATTTTTCCTCATAATGAGTATCATTTTAATAACGGTGTCAACATTTTACTGGTGCTATTTCAGAACAAAAGCCCCAGTCCTCAGTCATGAAAACTATGGACCTAAGAAACTACAACAAAAAATGGTGCATCTTGTTTCCTTTAAGGATTTTTTTTTAATTTGATTCAATAAAACTGAAAATAACGGTATGCTTAGAAAGTTACCTTAGAAAATTTGTCTTAAAAATTCTTGGAAAGCCTTTCTACTTGTTTCTTAATAGAAAAGGCTAAATTGTTTTAGAAAGTGTCAGATTTATTTTTTAAGTCAAAAGAATAGAAATTTATTTTGATGTCAAAGCTGTTTTCAGTGTTGATACAAATTTGTAAATTTTCTTGTCATTCTGAAATGGTTTCTGTCATTCAGAAGTAATATGTTCTGGGAAATAAACTCTTAATCTTAACAAAAGAAATAAATCGTTATGCTCTAGAAATAAGGTGATTTCTTCTGAAGAACAATATTAGAATGGGATAAAGTTTTAGAATTATGCAAGTCCTTAGCTTTTTACATTTATTTCAAGAGAGTCTATGGCATAAATATGGCTCTTTGAAGAGATGTTCTGTAGTATTTTATGTCAAAAGTACTTGTAAATGTGTGATTATTATTATTATCTTTAAAAAAGATACCAATTTCAGAGCATAGCTTTATCACAGACCTGAACCACTTCTTCATAAATAAATATAGTAAAACTAAGAGCTTCTAGCAATGCCAAGTTAATCACTATGTGGTAGTGGATGGAAAGATGTAGGAGAAAACAGTAATATGGTAATGCCACCGCATTTTAGGAGTAAATAATTTTTGAGTGCAGTGTTTATGGAAATATTGGATTAACTGCTGTCCCAGGAGTAGTAAAGCCTGAGAATGGATGAGGATGCGTATCTGAGCAGGATTATAAGTTTAGAGACTATTTGCTGTTTAATGTTGCCCGTTTGTTTTAAACGTTATGTCGACGAAAGAAATCCTTATTATAGGCTTTATAATGGAAATCTTGGGTGTTTACAAGTGATGACCTTAGATTTCTTGCAGGGTTTCCATGAAGATACAGTCTAAATAATTATTCAGTAATTATACTAGCTGTATTTCAAATAGTATTTTATCTGGAACTTGAAAATAGGATAATGAAGGTACTTTTTTTTCCAGACTCCTGGTTTAGCATAATTCAAGTCCAGTGAGCTCTTCAAGTTCTTTGTGCAAGTGTAATGTGGTTAACAAATGGAGGTGGAAAAAGATGTCATTAGGCTGGGTCACTGTTGGGAGTAGTGACTTTTATTTGGCTGCATTTTGAGATACAAGTCCATCCACTTTTGCATTAATAACCTCTGCTTGATTTCTTATTTTCAGCACGTGCACGTGATATTTAATACTATTTAAAAACATATATTATGTATATTTTATTACAGAAATGGAAGACTTCATGTTGTTTCAGTATAACTAACATTGAATTAGAATCTTCCCTGGGGTCCTGTCCTATTTCCATTTAGACTGGTGGGTGTCTTCCTGTTTTTCTCAGTTAAAATAGGCTCAGGGACACTGTGTACATTTGAGAGTATTAAAGTATTTTTCATTCTCTTTAAACTGACTTCCATTGCCCCTTAAAATGTCCTTGATATTTTAGTGGTCCTTTGGTATAGATGCTGCTGCTGCTAATAGGTGATAATATGATAAAGACAAGCAAGTTACAGTTTGCTTATAACATGCCAAATATAGATAGATCTTTGTTTCTATTTTTAACATTAGCAAAAATTGCATGGATGTATAAAGGCAGGAGACAAGGGAGGAGGAAAAATCAAATGGAACGAAAACTGTAGGCATACTTTGGTACCTAATTAACTGTCCATGTCCGAGACCAAGCACATTGACAGGTATTTTATGGCCTAAATTCAAAATAATAATAAAATTCTTTCCACTGGTTAGCGTAGGCAGTAGTTTATATAAGACTTTCGATTATATCATAGAATCACAGAATGGTTTGGATTGGAAGGGACCTTAAAGATGACCTCATTCCAACCCCCTGCCATGGGCAGGGACACCTCCCACCAGACCAGGTTGCCCAAAGCCCCATCCAGCCTGGCCTTGAACACCTCCTGGGATGGGGCATCCACAGCTTCTGTGGGCAACCTGTGCCAGTGCCTCACCAGGAAGTAAGAATTCATGTTAAGTAAGAACTCACAAGGAAGTAAAGAATTTATTCCTTTGATATCTGCTTGTGGACTTCTTATTTCTTCCTTCCTTCAATCTACTTATTGATAGCTTAAGCCATAGGGATGCTTTGAGTATTCTGTGGAAATATTATATCCAGCTAACATTAGAAAATTCATGTTTAAAATTCTATATTCCTAAGATTAACTTAAATGAATCTCAAACCAAGTGGTTGTCATGTTAGTTGACTGAATGTGTCAAACAGAAAAACGTGCTCATACAAACAGGATTAGCAGACCTGCAAATACTGAGTAGTAACAGGCCTTAAATGTACTTTGTCCTTTTGTGAGGATGGGGATTAAATAAATAAGAACTTGATGTATTGAATGTTAACTTTTACCTGAGCTTCTCAGTGCTATTGTCTGGACCTAGCAATTCCTTCTCTGTGAAGTGACCAGCTGCAAACCTGAAAATGTGGGGGAGAATCAAGTCCCTTTCATCATGCATAGAATCCTAGTAGTTTCTTTCAGCAGTAATCAAAGCTAGAGGTAAAGTCAAAGCACAGCATGTCCAGAATGTTATCTTGAACACAGAGTTTGTGATCTGAACAACATTTATTTTTCATGCTAAACAGGTTTTATAGGTTAAAAAAACATTTACCATGAGTTCAAGCAAAGTGGAAGTTTACATTTTTGAAAAAAAAAAAACAATCAGTGTAGCCTTTGGGTTTATCAGAGCTAAAATAATGTCCTTTCTGTTGCTTCAGATTGTTGAGGCAAATCATGGCTGCAGACCAAAGTGGGTGATTTGGCTGGTAGACACCCCTTTGCTGGATGCTAGGTTTCACACTGGGAGACTGAAGCTAGTGTTGTGTGAGAGAGGTGCTCGCCTTGTTCCAGGCTGGTCCAAGCAGCAGTTCTGGTGAGAATTCTTTCTACGTTTGTCTAGGATGGGAGTCTGCCTGCTTTCACCTTTTGGCACTTGTAAGTTGTCTAATGCTGCTAGGATGGGAGATGCAAAGCTCTTTCCTTTTCCTGACTTCTCTCAGATTATTACTGCAACTCATTAGCCCATTCCTCTTGCTTCCCCCTTGTTAGCTTTCCAGGACTGCTATCAGTCTTCTGAAATCAGTAAGAGTATTGATTGTACAACAGCTCTCTTAATTTTATGGTCTCTACAGTGTTCATAGCTTTTCATAGAGATCATGCAGAATATGAATAATCTAGGCATCAAACTTGCCGTTAACTATGAGTTTCAGCTCCATAACTTTCATTAATTTTAGGATTTCCTTCCATTGTATGCATATACACTCATATGAAACACTGCTGAATGCTGTTTCTAAGATAAGGGGACATTTTTGACGCTATTAACCACCTTGCTAAGTGTCCTTTAATTGTGAGAGCTAACACACAGGAAGTTTGTTAACAGGGTTCAAATCTGAGTAACATGGCAGAACTTAGTTGGGGAAAAAAGTAGTCTACATATAGACAAAAATAAAAAAAAAAATCACTGACTTCCAGTTTTCCTACATGATAATATCTAAACAAACAAACAAAAAAACCCTCCTTGATGTTTGGAATGAAGCAGTTTCAAAGGCAACTCAGGCAGTCACAGCAACAACTTTCTGGATGTGTTGCCTGACAAATAAAATATCCAAATACCTATTTTTCTTCAAGCTGAATCTTTCATATATCTTGACTCCTTTAGCAATTCGTTTACATTGTCTTTTCTCACTGTTCATATGTGCAATGTCTTCTGTAGTGGAGGATAAAGTGCTATCTGTGTGTTTTAGAGGCTTATTTCTGACTCTGCCAGCAAATTTTTAGATAGATTGGATAGTGTATTTTTGCCTGATTTGATAAGATACTTGAGGGCATTAAACTAGGGTATTAAAAACTCTGTACTTCTTGAAGAGTTCTTTTTTTATTATTTTATCTGTGCTTTATTTTCCTGTTTCATGGATGTGTATTAAACCCATTCCCCATGTTCTTGAAGCACTAAGGTATAGTTTTTTTGAGCCTATTGCTAAATACCTGGTAGCTTGGAAATGTAGAAGATGAAATTTGTCCACACATTGGAAATCATAATATTTATTTATTGTATCCTATGAATATTTGGTCAATGAGCTTGGTGGATAAGGAAAACCTCTTCATTGCTTTAAAAAGAAAAAAAAAATACAAAACTTGGTTTAAGCTTTGCTTATTGTAGATCCATGCAGTAGATCCAGCAGTACATGGAGTTTAATTTATATTTTTACAGTTGCTCTTAGCTTTAGTTTTAATAATATAACTAAGTAAACAAAACTTCATCTGAAAAAAAAAAAAGACAAATGAGACTATTTTCTGATAATGAAAGTCAGCAAAGCATAGCCTGATTGCTTGTGATAGGGATAAATATATTTGCACTAATGTGCTTAAAAGGCAACTATTAGTTTTTAATGAACGTAGGAGATTTACTTTTTTAGCAGAGCTACTAAAACAATAATCATACATAAAGGAGTACTTCACACAAGCTCAGGAAATTATATTCGGAGATTTAGCTAGGGAATTTGGTTCTGGTTTGAAAGATAATGTTCATTTATATATACAAAAAATTGTTTAGTTCATTAGCATACTTTTATTCTGCAGACACTGAAAAGCTTTCATGCCCCCCAAATTACTTAGATGTAACTTAGTTTTATGAGTTATACAGCACTGAAGATATAAATAGCCTTATTATTCTGTCACAACTAGTGCAGTACTGTTCCAGAACACTGCTATTGCACAATAGGAGGCATTTTAAAGTGTTTTTTTCTTTTTTCTTTTTTTTTTCCTCACTAGTGTACCAGATTAGCTTGATTCTGAGACAATATGATTGAAAGTGGACATATGATTTTAAGGCATCTGGCAAAAGTACAGACTTTCACAGTAAAGCCTTAAAATGTGTCTAATGGGCAGACACTGTTTTTTGAAGTGCGACTTCTGATTCATATTCTAATGCACCACCAGTGGGAGGTTATTCAAGTTACTTTAATGGATAACAAAAGTGGTCAGCCCACAATGTGTTACCTTCATGCTAGAGACAATTTTCACTTGCTCACATCTATGTATATCTGTGCATATGTATACATGTGTAAAAGTGTAATGGTGTTGGAGATGAAAACCAATAGAGTAAGATTTTTTTATAAAAAAAAAAAAAAACAAACTGTCATAAAGAAACAGAGGCTTACTTTAATTTGTCGGAATTCACCTAGGTGTCACCAACAGGTATCAACTGTAGGAGTCATCTAGCAGATGCTCTGCACTTTACTATTTCACATGAATTTAAATTAATCTTTCTATTCTCCAAAGAAACTCATCACATGCCATATAGAAATTAATATTTTTCTCTGCTGTCTGATATTAACACATCATCAGCAACATCGTTTAATAGTGACTTCACAAGGAAATGCTTGAACTTGACTGAGTTACACATTAAGAAATCCACTATCAACTTTGTTACAGATCTACATGTTTTCTTGCTTAAAACTTTATATTAATCACTGTGTGTGTATCAGATAGGAAACAGCAACTGGAGAAAATGTTGAAAATAACTTTCATTTTCTAGAAAATTGATCCAAGAGAACTTAGTGGCAATTTTATAGTTGAGAAATTTGGACTACGAGTGATACTTTTTGTCTTTATGTAATGATTGAAAAATAAAATAAAATGTGGTACTAAAAAAAATACTCTGAAGAGCCGCTAGCTGTTAATACCAAAATTGTTCTTTGAGATAATATTCTTATGCCAGACTGATAAGCACATGTACAAAAACATACATTTCCAGCTAAATTAATCAGATAATACTGAGAAGTCTGTTGTGAGGTCTATAATGTCTGCTAGGGGCAAAAAATGTATTCTGTAAAACTTTCCTGCAATCTATATTTTCAGTCTATGCATGTCAATCAATTTTTATTTTTATTTTTATTTTTTTCAGGAATGGCTTTAGCTTCCCACAGATAGAGCAAATGGCTCAGAAAATCTTTAAATCCAAATCTAACTGTCATCAGGGTAAAAGATGATGCTTCTTGGATTAGGGCTTTAAATATGGTTGGGGCTTTCATGGTGGCTCAAGGTGGGAAGTGAATTTCAAAAAGTGTGTTTTATCTAATCCTTTTTCTAGACCAGTTTGACCATTTCCTTCTAAAGAAACAGCATGTTTAAAACTAATGATGGTTGCATATAAGCAGCAGCAGAGCAGTTGCCAGAAATGGCTGTGGCTCATAATATAGCAACAACTTTATATTATATTCTTTAATTGTTATCACATGGTTAAAAATACATTTCTAAAGCTGCTATAAAATGTCTTTTCATAGTCTGGTTCAGCATTATCATGTGGGAATACAAAGGTGATTCTTAAATTAAAGATGGTTTACAGGTGGCTTAGAGGGTTATACCAAAACTGTGTTTATATTCAATTCTTGTATAGTTTTATGAATTAGAAGTAAGAGTAAAAGCTAATGAACTCACAATGTGCAATCATGTAGGCAAAATTCAAGTGATTATATACTCCGAATTCCAGAATAGGGAAAAATTTTAGATAGCTAAATAGTTTTTCCTCAGTAGCTTGTTCCATCCGAAGAATATACATTAAATCTTATTTGAGGTAGCTTATGTGTATGAGGCATCAAATGAATCTAAAAGCTGACTGTTGACAAGGAATGGCAACCAATGGTTTGGCAAATCTCTACAGGCAGACTTCTTTGCAATCAATACTGTATTAATCACTTAGTCTCTGCCAATTTAAAATCGATATGCTTTCAGGGAGTGCATCCAGCGCTGTGAAATGGGATGTAACATCCGCATTACTGTTGCACTAGGACTGGGAAGTCAAAACAGGAAATTTTACATTTCTTGTTTTGCCTCCTAGAATAGGTGTAACATTTGTCTAACTGAGTGTAACTTATGTATGGTAAGTTGAATGTAGGAATATTTTATGAAACACTTCCCCTAGCAGACACCTTCCATCAGGCAGAAGGATAAAGGCCAGAAAAATATCATCCCCAATAGGAGTGAATGACCAGTGCAGTTCTGACTGTATCCTACCACATAGCTTGCAATAGGAATTATGTATAACAGAAAGAGGCTGTTCATTTTTCCTGCATGATATTTCACTTGCTTGGCCCCCGGCATTTGGGGTTAATTTTTTTCCCCCCACATCAACACAAAACAAAAAAGTCATATAAATGAAATAGTTGAAGGAAGAATGGTTACTGATGTGAAAAGAGGAGAAATAAGAATGCACTTTTGAAGTATGTTTCATGTTAACAGAACATAATTTGAGAACTGAAGTCCATTGCTTTGCAATGTATCATAAGAGAAATTATTTTTTCATAGAAATGGAGGAAAGCCTTTAGGATGACAAATGTTTTCTTGTTCATGACCTTCTCCTATAAAGTATGGAGAAGTGTTTCAAAGTGTAAAAGGCAAGAAGGTGCCAGTAGAGGTAGTAATTATTATAAATCTGTTTTCTGGAGGCTGTCTCATGTGCTTGCATTTAATAAATTGTCTTCTCTGCCTCTTCCAAAACAATATTAAAGTGTTTTGTGTGTTGTTGTTTGTTTTTTCTTTGCCTGAATCCTGTTGCAAGACAGGTCTGTGGATTGCTCAGTTGGCTCCCCATGTTTGGCACAAATGCAGAAGAGAGAGAAATGTTAATCTCACTCAGATGTCATGTCTAAACAGACATGCCGTGTAATTAGTGATTTCACTGCTCATTTTCAAGTACACTGCATTTGGACTCATTACATGGATTATCACTGTAAACTTTTTTATACTTTTCCCACAAGTGACTTTCTAGTGCTAACAGCAATTTTGTGGTGATTTGATATATGTACTACTATATCAAGCTCAATTTAATCAACTCTGTTTGTAGAGAATTAAGATAAAAGCCATCTATATGAGCCTTACTAAATTCTTTGAGCAGTTACTTCTGATAACTGTAGTTTTTGTTCCATTCTCTTCTTTATTTATGTACCTTAAATATTTTTTAATACTTTGTTCTTGGAGAGAAATTCTGACACAGACAGAAAACATACAATGGCTTCTAGGCATTCTCTAGGCAACTTAAAAGGGCAGCAGGTTCATTATTTCTCTCTTCACCATTGGAAGCATTCTAAAAATGAGCAGCTCATTGTACATTTTTATAGAACTTCAAGAACTTCTGAGGAGCTGGCCAAGCCGCTTTCCATCATTTATCGGCAGTCCTGGCTATCAGGGGAGGTCCCAGTCGACTGGCAGCTAGCAAACATGACGCCCATCTACAAGAAGGGCAGGAGGGTAGACCCGGGGAACTATAGGCCTGTTAGTTTGACCTCAGTGCCAGGGAAGCTCATGGGGCAGATTGTCTTGAGTGTCATCACATGGCACTTGCAGGGCAACCAGGTGATCAGGCCCAGTCAGCATGGGTTTATGAAAGGCAGGTCCTGCTTGATGAACCTGATCTCCTTCTATGACAAAATGACACACTTAGTGGATGAGGGAAAGGCTGTGGTTGTGGTCTACCTTGACTTCAGTAAGGCTTTTGATATCGTTTCCCACAACATTCTCCTCAAGAAACTGGCTGATCATGGCTTGGACTGGCGTACGCTTCATTGGGTTAAAAACTGGCTGGATAGCTGGGCCCAAAGAGTTGTGGTGAATGAAGTCAAATCCAGTTGGAGGCCGGTCACTAGTGGAGTCCCCCAGGGCTCAGTGCTGGGGCCAGTCCTCTTTAACATCTTTATTGATGATCTGGATGAGGGGATTGAGTGCACCCTCAGTCAGTTTGCAGATGACACCAAGCTAAGTGCGTGTGTCGATCTGCTTGAGGGTAGGAAGGCTCTGCAGGAGGATCTGGATAGGCTGGACCGATGGGCTGAGGTCAACTGTATGAAGTTCAACAAGGCCAAGTGCCGGGTCCTGCACCTGGGGCACAACAACCCCAAGCAGAGCTACAGGCTGGGAGATGAGTGGTTGGAAAGCTGCCTGGTAGAGAAGGACCTGGGAGTACTGGTTGATAGTTGGCTGAATATGAGCCAGCAGTGTGCTCAGGTGGACAAGAAGCCCAACAGCATCCTTGCTTGTATAAGAAGCAGTGTGGCCAGCAGGTCTAGGGAAGTGATTGTCCCCCTGTACTCGGCTCTGGTGAGGCCGCACCTCGAGTACTGTGTTCAGTTTTGGGCCTCTCGCTACAAGAAGGACATGGAGGTGCTCGAGAGAGTCCAGAGAAGGGCGACGAAGCTGGTGAGGGGTCTGGAGTACAAGTCTTATGAGGAGTGTCTGGGGGAGCTGGGATTGTTCAGCCTGGAGAAGAGGAGGCTCAGGAGCGACCTTATCACTCTCTATAGGTACCTTAAAGGAGGCTGTAGCGAGGTGGTGGTTGGTCTATTCTCCCACGTGCCTGGTGACAGGACGAGGGGGAATGGGCTAAAGTTGCGCCAGTGGAGGTTTAGGTTGGATATTGGGAAAAAATTCTTTACTGAAAGGGTTGTTAGGCATTGGAATGGGCTACCCAGGGAAGTGGTTGAGTCACCATCCCTGGAGGTCTTTAAGAGATGTTTAGATGTTGAACTTAGTGATATGGTTTAGTGAAGGACTTGTTAGTGTTAGGTGAGAGGTTGGACTAGGTGATCTTGGAGGTCTCTTCCAACCTAGACGATTCTGTGATATACTGACAGGGAAAAGACTTCAGAAATGGATGATCTTTGCATTTTTTGTTTCCCTTTAGGTGGAGAATAGATAGCAAAAATATTTGTCTAACAGAGATAGCTAGAGAGGGTAGACAAAAGAAATCCACTGGCATTTGGGGTAACTTCTGCATTTGAGCAAGTTTAAGTGAAGGATTTGTTCATGCAAGTTTTGCCTCGAGGATAATTTTCATGCAATGGTCCAATATTCACAGGAGGATTGAGATGGTTTGTAAGGAATCTTGGGCTTACACTTTTCAGAAGCATACTCTATCCAATTGTTTAGTCTTTCTTTATTGTGGGAGGAAAAAAAATCAAGCTAGTTACTTCCAAGGAATGTTTTAGAGTCTACTCTAGGTTGAAATACCTGTTGTCTCTATTGGCTATAAGGGAAGTCTAGAGGGCTAGCTCAGATGCAAATGCTACCAGTGCCCAGCCTTAGGCATTCATGTTCTGATGTACCTTCTGGGTCCATATTACATGGATTCATGAACCTGCAGGTATAGCCTTTCCTGTGTTCACATGCAAGGTATACTTCAGGTAAATAAAACTATTACACTGCTTTTAAGAAAGCTACATACACTGTCAACCACTGTGTCTATCTGTTTTAAGGACTGTTGTTTTATTGGTGACATTGAATAATAGAACAAAATCCTCATACAGTAATACTGAAGTCTGGCAAGTCCTTCCCCCCTCTGGAGGATTTCCTGTTAGATCAAAGAGGTTTGTCAGACACTTAACTTCTCATATCCTCATCAGAGCTAATGCAGTCCATGTGTCAGCCAGAGTCACCACTGTGACAGTGAGTTTGTAGTACCTGAAGTGAGATGGTTCAACAGAGGCAGCGGGTGTTCTTCTGAGGGTTTTGTGTCTGATCCAAATTTATACAGAATATTTTACTGAAGTTATTCAAACCACGCTTACATGAAGTCTGGTCATAGCTGAAAATCTAACTCAGTGCTGTGACTAGTCTACAAATATGTTACGTATTCAAGAGAAACACATAGCTAACATGTTGCATGTCATGTTATGTTTGCCATCAGCCTCCCTCTCTGTACAGTTACAAATAAGAATCAAGCCCAATCCTGCTTAAGAACTTTGCAGAAGTTTAGATGGCAGCTATCTAGGTAGAAAAAGAGTTGCCCAGCTGTTTGGATATTTTTTTGTCGCTATTAACAAAATTAAGTGGTCAAACTTCTGAAGAAAGTGGAGCTAGAACGTTTCATGCCTTTATGTGCACTTACATGTTGTGTAGTCTCAAAATGATATATTCCTGCTTTATGTTGAGAACAATTTTAGACAGACAGTTGCCCAAGACAGCCTGTAGCATATTTGTTTACTGTATTCTGACAGCAACTGAAATTCTTCCTTTTCAAATAGTTGTTCAGGTTGCTTACTCTGTTGCATATAAGATGCATAACGTAAGATGATGTAATGTAGAAACCATAGAATCACACAGATTTTTATGTACCTTATAAGTCCAAAACTTAAAAAAAAAAAAAAAAAAAAAAGGCCAAACTTTTTTTTTTTGAGATTGTTTTGCATGACTTATCTTTATGACCTGGAAAGCAAAGGCAGAGGTAACAGATCCATTTTTCCTTTAAATTGATTGAGACATGTAGAATAGTGATTTTTTTTCTTAAATTATGAAGCACTTAATGAAAGAACTAAAATCCCAAGTACATACAGAATATTGAATGTCAATATTTGCAAAAAGGTCTGTTTATAAACATACAGATATGCGTTTGCTCATTTGTATGCTCCACGTCTGAGAAACCTTCCAAAACTGTCTGGCCTGTACTTCAACTGCTGGAAATGTAGCAGAATCCAAAATTGTGTAAAAAAGTGCCATTTTTGGCCAAACCCATATCCCTTTTTGGACACCCTTGTGCCAGAGCAGATGTGGTGTGCAGCTGAACACTATTTGCAGCATGGGAACATCTAGCTGATCAAAATTTCCACACTGTTGCTGCAATAATCCTTCATTTCTGTTGTTGGTCTGAGATCCACCTTTCCAGTGGGTCTGATAGGAAGATCTAGCTTAGGTATTGAAGATTTATTATCTTTAGAAAAATAGATAAGATATTAGCAGGATGCTATTACTTGCAATGATACATTTTTGAGATAGACCTCGATAGTGGTGGTGTTATTAAAAAAGACTTCTCATGGCAATGTTTTTGCTTAGACTCTATGGGTGTTTATAGAAGGGTTGGCTGTGGATACTACATGCTGGAAAAATTGTCTTACTCATTTGCTAATATCAAGCTGTGTTGTGAGAGTTTCCACATACTGATCTCGTTTCCTAGAGCTTATGAATTAGAAACAGTGAAAATCTGCATGCTTTTGTTAGACATATATATTTTTCATTAGGTAGATGATGAAAATGTATGTAATGTTTGCTTATGATCCTCCTAATTAAAACTGGTCTTTCATGCATTTCAAGAGCTTCATTCAAGTGCAGGTGGAAGGCAGGCTTGGCTTGATTGACTGTAAAATGCTTCCACATTTACATTTGTCCTGTGAAATAAATATGGAAGAAAAAAAATCTTTTGATTGTGTCTGAATCAGAATGCGGTTATTAGTGCCATGAGTATGAGAGAGAAGGGAGAATGAGGGGGATGTAGTGGTGGTTCAGTAGGAGATTTGGAAGAACAGAGAAATCATGGGATGAGGGACAAAGGAAAAAGGGCTCCAGAAAATATATTTAAAGTACTGAGTGTGTCAAATGAAGTAGTAAAAGAATCAATCATAATGCAGAATGACGAAAAAAACCACACATATAGATAACATACTATACAACTAATGTTGTTATATTCCAGGAGTGTATGTTAAAGTACTGTGTCTGGGGGAGGGGGAGAAGTATAGGGATGCATTTGCCTGTTCTGTAATTGTTATAAAACAAAGTAATGATGCTCTCGAAAATCTGATAGTTTATTTTTTTTTTTCTTAAATGCTGTGTAAGAATATGCTCCAGTCAAGGGTGGAAGCAAAACAAATACGATGCACTGTATTGAAAATGGATTCTTGAGAAAGATCAATAAATTCTGTATGCAGCAGAATGAAGTTATCAAAATGCAAATATTTTAAACAAAACAGAATTTAACAATTGCCAAGATATATTCTTTCAAAGCATATTGAAGACATTTTCTGGTTTACATAATGTAATTAAATTCAAGCCTGAAGAATTCAAATTTGTCCCAAAGACATTATTGGCAATGTGATTTAATGTGGTGATAAGGATGAAAATGTAGCATGTTTGGAAGCCACAAGAGTATTATAAAATTATATTTTGAGAGCTGACAACAATTGTTTGCAAGCATTCTTTTGAAAACTACTCAATAATGGCATAATGAACAGAAGACCTATTCTATTATTCTCCCTCTCCCATTCCTCCATATCTCCCCTTACACCCTCCCCCGTCCCCAAAATTTGAGTCAAGGTCACCCAAATGTAACTTCTGTTGTCTCACTGGAGCTCATTGCCAGTAGACAATTACTGTTTTGTGTCTTATGAGAAAAAATAAAATAAAAAGTGAACACAGGATAAGGAAATTGTGAATCAGTGATTTCTTAGAACATTGTAAAGCATTTTGCTTATGTTCTTTCAGGAATACGGGAGATGTGTACATGTTTTATATAAACTGCTTTATCATGGTTGTTTTCATTGTTCATAGGATGGGAAACAGTGTGATCTGAAGGCTACACTGGAGTCAAGAGCTCATGAGACTCAGCCTGTTTTCTGATTTAAAATACATTTATAACGATTTAAACTCATCTTTAATCCCCCAAACTGGGGGTATACTATCTCATATCTTGTAAGATCAGCTAGTTGAATATACAAAATATATACTACGTAAATATATACAATATACTGAAACTATATCATAAATTTTAATGTTGTTTGATCATTCTAGATTGAGTGCATCAATTTCTGCAAATTAGAACTTCATCAGTCAGGGTACAGAAAGCTTAATTCTTTGAAGCACTTCTTGAGGCTGGTGTGGGGGACATCTGAAAAGGTGTCAATGTTTTGCTGTGCATGAGGGAGGGTAATTTAGCTTGCTCAATTGACAGGATCTTTGACTAGGGTTAAAAAGGTAGAGAACTATTTGGATAGTGATTCTTTCCATGGGAGAAGCTTTCAAGTCAAACTTATCCTCTTTAAAGGATTTATTTGTTCTTTAACAACTTCATGGCATGACCCCTGATTGACAATGAAGTGGTATTTATAGTGTTTAGCCAGTCATCAGAAATGACTAATTATGCCTCCCTCAGAGTGTACATGCTTTAATGACTCATGTAATATGCTCTCATTATCTCACAATTTGGTATCTCTGATACGTTTAAAAATATGTATGTGTAGTAGGGGTACTTAACATTATTTTTTCTCAAAATTCCATAAATTAAACATTTTGTAATTTTTAAGTAAAAAACTGTTAAACCTCCTCTGGTGTCCCCTTTCAAAATAATAGATGTTCCATGTCCAGTAAGTCTCTTTTGTGCTTGCCATTTTAGAAAATCATCTAGCAGCTTGAACGCGTGTAAGCCAAGGAAAAAAGATCCAAAGGCTAATCCATTAGTAGCCTCTCAGATCTGACCTTTCCTTAGAAAATATTCTATGGAAAGACTAAAACTGCTCTTTACAAAAGGGCAAAAGACTGCAGCAGAAAAAAAATTATGAAATAAGTAACACGTGTAATACCAGGACTAAAACATTGGTTCATCTGCTTCTGAACTGGAAAATCAGATTAAGTAGTCACATAATATATAAGCAACGGTGCTTCTTTAAGTTTGCTGTTTGTGTATTGCTAGGAAGCATTTTATATAATTCTCTTACTGAAAAAACAAACAACAAATAAAAACTTATTGTAAAACTTATTGTAAAATACTACCTGGAACCCTGAAAGCTGGATTTCTGTGACTCTTGCTTTAAACTTACATCTTTTGAGTTTTCTGTTTTTTAAATTACAAGCTAACTCCAATTAAAAGTTAAATAAATAAATAAAGTTACATTGTGTTTTGCCTCCCTTCACGGTCCCCAGCCTGGCACCCAAGAATAACACATGCATGCCATTTTATTATTTATTATTATTTTTAAAATGTCTACCAACAGAAACTTTCTAACAATTTTATGGTTAAATTTTTCAGTCAGAAACTTTAACAGTGTGCTTGCATTTTCATCCCAGGGGAAAAAAAAATATGTATATATATATAGCCTAGTAAGTAGGTTACTTTTGGGTGTTACCAGGATAGTTTTAATTACTTGTTTGTCTTGATTCCCATCAAGGCACTTCCCTTCAGTCTTCCTTGTCCCTGATGACCTCTGCCACCAGAGAGCTATCCAGAATTTAGTTATTTTTTCATTTGTCCTAGATAGGTTTATTTGTTTCTTTGTCCTTATAGATAGATATTCATTACATCAGATAGAGGTTGATAATATCACAAGATTATTAAAGCACTCATCAGGTGTCTAGGAGATGGTAGTCCAAATTCCTGTACTGAAAGGATGAGGACAGATGATGGGAGTTGGAGGATGTACTGTAGACCTGTAGAGGTTAATTCTTGTGTAAGGGGGACAAGCCTTGGGTAGCCTGCAAGATGGATGGCTAACCTCCAGCTGGGACTGATCTGCTCACATTTCAGATGGCTCTAATGAACTTCTACTTAGTGGTTGCAGTGGAAGACCATCTTCAAGAACCTTGACCATTCATTCTTATTCATCCCCTCTGCATTGGTTGGATTATTCAGCAAATACAGTAAAGATAGAGGTTTCTAAATTTGACTAGAATAGTTACAAGACCCAGATGACAGAGATGTAACCAGCCATGACACATTTTTATGCCCAACAGCAATGAGCAGGAACCCGATAGGATGGACAATTCCAAGCAATAATCATACTGTAATCTGATAAAATTTTGACTGTTATAATTTAACTCCCTCCTCTTCCTAATCAATTATTTCTTGTATGCTGAGTAGAAAGGAAAGCATAATATAGGAGACTGCAAATTTTGCAATTCCTAATTGTAAAATTTATGATTAGCCTCATATCCAATGACCAAAAAAAAAGTAAATCCACGTTAAGCAGTAGTGAGAAAGAAAGAAGGAGAAATGGAAATCCTAGTGTGGCTATTTACCTGTGCACCAAGTTGATTATACCTCTGAGAAAGCATCTAGAATGGTCGTGTGGCACTGTATATGTATGCGTGTGCACATGGCTTAATATAAGCATGTGTTTATATGCACATGTGTACATGCTTTAATCATTTCATTTCTCATGCACAGTACTGCCTGAATATCTTTAAATCTTTGGTTTTAAGGGATGTAAATGGGGATGAAACATAGATCTGAGTAATTACATGATGTAATGCTCTGGTGGACAGTGATCAAGGAAGGAAGTAGTAGATAAGTAATGAAAAAGTGTTCCAGTACAAAAAGTATCAACAGTTTATAGACAACAATAAATAATCTTTAGGAGGACAAAACAGGCACTGCAGAATTCTGTGTTAAATGCTTTTATTGAGGCTTCTATTTCTTACACTATCTTTCTTGAAAGCTTTTCTGTCAGTGCTGTGGTTTTCTATTGCATGAAGCTAGGCTGCCAAATCACTGTAAACCCACAGATGAGCTAGAATTCACTTTTACATTGCAGTCAACTTTGTGAGCAGTCAGAATATGTTCAATAAATGCTCATGAAAAGACGAATTTATTTATTTATTTACAAAAAGAGAAAGCAGAGGTTCTGCAGATGAAGTGGGTGTAGAAATCCAGCATACCATCATGCTTCTTAGCGAAAAACTCATCTTCTGTTCTGCTATCTGCAGGCTGTTGTTCTTCAATGCCAGGCAGAGATACAAACCCCAACAGTTCTACAGCCTTCTCTAACACACACAAGCTGAGGTGGTATTGGTGCAACACTATCCTTTATTTAGGATGAATTCATAGTCAGTATGCTTAGATCTGTTGTTTCATATCTACAAAGTCTAGAGAGATATGACGGGCTTTCAAACCTGTGGGAAATTCTTTTGGTTGTTAATATATATTCAGTTGTTAATAAGTATAGGAACATGAAGTAAAGCTATAATGTACACCTTTATCTGTGGCACACCATTGATCTATATAAAACAGAAGAAAATATTCTGTAAGGACAATCTCTTGATTTCTGTCTCCCCATCCATCTCTAGGCACCTAGAGTAAGTAGGCTTATTTTCAGAGATACCGAGTGGCAAAATGACTAAAAATCAAGTTACTGAATTATCTAAAAATAGAAGCAGTACTATAATCATATTTCAGAATTATTGACTTCCTAATTATTTTGGCATGAATAAGGTTGAAAAGTATTTGGATTGAAATGGTCTCTGAAAAGTGTGCATTGAAGAGAGAGACAGATTTGCTTTGGTATACGATCTTTTCATTCAGCTGTGGGAAATGGACAGAATTAGTTATAGGCTTCTATGATAGCAGGATGTTTTCAAACCTGGTAATTAAATTCAGAAGTATAGCAGATCAAAAGGAAACCATACAGAAAAAGATGTAACAAAGTCAAGAACAGATACAGACAGGAGTTTTTTTGCTGTAAATGCTGTTCTGAATTAGAATGGCAGGAGTCTCTGTCAATAAGATCAAAAGGTAGGAACAGAGATGAAAACTCTCCTTTTAGTGTTAATTATTATAAACCAGGTAGGAATGTATTTGAACACCATTGGCAGAGTGCTAGAAAGCAGTAACTTTTTTTCTCCTTTCTTTTTTTTTTTTTGGGAGAATAGTACTGGACCATTCCAAATTCAAAAGAAATTGATCGTTTCTGGGTGACTTTAAAATGTTATTATTTTTTTTTTTCCTCTTCACTGTTAATGCTAAATGGCTATATAATCTAATAGCTATTTTGTGAAATGCTCCCATTCTCTCTACCTTTTTGAAGGTAAGCATGAATAGCATAACTTAACCCCCAGGAATCTCAGTGGAACACACTTGTAGGATGTCAGCCAGGTCATTCATTTTTGATCTTTGGTTTTACATTGGGCAAAATATTGAGATACAGTATGATCATTTGGGCAAAATATTGAGATACAGTATGATCATTTAAGATCCCAGGAAATTTTATTGGGTGTTGGGGAAACTACTGTTACAGTTAATTCTGAACTGTTACAAGAAAATTCAATTGTTCTTGTATAATTTTCATGCTGGTTTCAGTTGCAGGTGTTCTTCGTGTTCTGCTCTAAATTGGTGATTAGTGTTATTGAGCACAGTTAGTAGTTGCTGCAACGATCTCATATAGAGCCAAATTTCAATGGGTGTGAGTGATCTGCAGGGCTCCCAGTTCTTTTAAGAGGTTTGGAAGCTTTGGCTAGGTTTCAACTCACGTATCAGAGCATGTGAAGTTAGGTGATTGTGTATAGGAGTCTAGAAGTGAATTAGGTGTCTAAGCTCCCCTTTTGATCAGTGAAACTCTAGTCAATATAGTTAATGGAGCTTAGAGTGCTATTTAGCCATCCAAATGTAGGTGTGTACTTCTGAATGAGGTAAATAAATCTTTGGCCTTGGTTTACTACATCAATTTGATCTCCACTGACTGTGACATCCAGCTCACAGGTGGGCACCAGCATATAGACACAATAACCCTAGTATCAGTCTCTGAGGCAAATGCTACCTATGCAGAGGTCTACTACAGAAACAAAAAATATCACTGATAATTTTACCGCATAACAAGTTATTTCTTACGAGGAGCGGCTGAGGGAGCTGGGATTGTTCAGCCTGGAGAAGAGGAGGCTCAGGGGCGACCTTATCGCTCTCTATAGATACCTTAAAGGAGGCTGTAGCGAGGTGGTGGTTGGTCTATTCTCCCACGTGCCTGGTGACAGGACGAGGGGGAATGGGCTAAAGTTGCTCCAGGGGAGGTTTAGGTTGGATATTAGGAAGAACTTCTTTACTGAAAGGGTTGTTAGGCATTGGAATGGGCTGCCCAGGGAAGTGGTTAAGTCACCATCCCTGGAGGTCTTTAAAAGATGTTTAGATGTAGAGCTTAGTGATATGGTTTAGTGGAGGACTTGTTAGTGTTAGGTCAGAGGTTGGACTAGGTGATCTTGGAGGTCTCTTCCAACCTAGATGATGCTGTGATTCTGTGATTCTTACACTTTAGCATGAAACTTGCATGCATAGAATAACAAAACACTTGCACATGGATATGTGAATCAAATTGTGGGCTGATGTGAATAAAAACAGTACAAATTTGCCAAACTTATCTCACAAAAAGTTGAATGTTGTGTCTCGAGTTGAATACTATATCTTTCATCTTTTTACACCCTCAAATTATTGCCTTTTCTGTTGCCAACTTCTCCTCCTCAGTTTTTGCATGTTAATTTCTGATATATTGCAGATTTCTCACCTTTAATTAACATTTCCTTTGATAACAACATGTTGGCCACAATAATTTTTCCTTGGAAATTAAAGATGAAATTGAAACATGTCATATATGTTTTTCTATGAGTTTAGTGACTATTAGACTATTTAATAGCTACTGAAGATGAAATTTATCTTGCCTAACTGTAGCTGGCTAAAAGTTTTACACTTCCTCTCTTCCTCTCACATAGCAATTTGCCATGGGATGAGTTGCTCC
The DNA here is from genome assembly GCF_040182565.1 of Anser cygnoides. Lineage (NCBI taxonomy): Eukaryota > Metazoa > Chordata > Aves > Anseriformes > Anatidae > Anser > Anser cygnoides. The sequence continues at coordinate 40,032,749 of NC_089874.1, read as the reverse complement.
GTGAGGCACCTGCAGCAGTCCACTGCCAAAAGCACTGGCTAGTTTAGGTTGAGATGTTTCCTTTTTCGGTAGTTAAAGCTGAATTTACCTTAAACTCCTTCCTGTTCCCTGACATTTCCATGTGCTGTGCTGTTCCCTGTGCTAGCACCTTGCAGATGCTTCAGGTGCTGTTGCAAAGCATCTCAGTTCTCCAGTGTAGGACAGAAATTGCTGCATTTTGCAGCTGCCTCAGTGTTTGTGTCCCTTCCTCTACATAGGTCTACAGCCTTGCTCCTTTCGCTTGAGCCATTGTAAAGAAAGAGCTGCTCTGCTCCCATTCATATTGGAACTTCATTTGCCTTCAGATTTCCTATTGCAACTGTATATTGAAATCACAGTACAGTGCCTTCAATATCACTGGCAAACCTAAAATCATACTGCATTGTTACTATTTTTTTTTCTTTTCCATTTTTGACTAGCTCTATACAGCATCAAGAAATGAAGAATTATTGTTTCATGTCTATATTTTGAAGTGTTTTCCATCTCAGGACTTTAGGCTGTGGAAATTGATAAGATTATATTCTATAGGAGCAAACAAAATACAGATTAAAATCTTACAGCTTTCTTAAAGCAAAACTAGGAGCCGAACTATTTGGGAAGAATTTAATAGCGGCTTGGGAGAAAAAGTGATACTTCTTTAAATAACTAAAGGCTATTAGATGACTAAAAAAAAAATCATTTCATGTTCAGAAAATTGAAAACTGGCTAGAAGCCTTTTCTGGTTCAGCTACAAAATAAGGGCAGCAGCTAGAAATAAAAGAACAATTTGGAACAAAATGATAAAAGAGAAAATGGATACTAATCGATATAAATTACAAGTAAGAAGTATGGAAAATTTATAGGGGAAGCCAAAAACAGGAAATAAAAATTATGTGGTTGGCAAGACTAACGAAGTTTTCAGAGTGTATTAAGAACAAAAATCCTAATAGTATAAGCCACTAGATGGAGATAGTAAGATTGTTAAGAGTGATTTGAAAGAATCATAAAAGTTAAATAAATATTTTAATTCTGTATTTTGAAAAATTCTTGATACTATCCTCATGTTATGAGTCTGCTGAGGTACTTTCCAAAATACCTGGAAAAAAAGAGTATGTCAAGCAGCAGCTCAGCAGCTGCTTGGACTAAAGACTATTTAAAATCAATAAGTCCGGGTAAATTTTGTATAGGAGTCCTAAACTATTTGGCTGAGAAGATCCCAGTTTCACTGGTTTCCTTATAAAAAGAAAAAATAATAAAAAATAAAAAATAATAATAAAAAATAAAAACAGACAGACGTGAAAACGCAGGGGACTAGAGAAGTGATAATGATGTTCTGGTATTCAGAAATGTAACTGATATCTATGCAATACTCAAATTGCTATGGTTCTTGAGCAAAGGAAATAAACTGTAAATAAATGCAATAAATTTTAGTTTTTTAATTTAACTGAATATGAACAAACAAAACAGGCAGTATAAACAGACTATTTAAGTATGTAATGTCTGGTTTTGTTACATGAAATTTGTCATTTGATTGATAAAGATAATTTTAGAAGCAATAGACATGCATATTTTTGGCTACTGTTTTCTTTTAAACAAATGTACACGTACACATCCGATAAAGAAGTGGTTAATTGACAAATCAGCTACATACCAAATTTAACTAATTCAAGATGGCACCAGCTGTTATGCAAAGTGCAGGTCAGAGCTTTTGAAAGGATTGTGTCCTGTAAATCAGGGGCCTAAAAAGAATCTAGAGTGCAAAAGCTGTATATAATTTCTTAGTGTGACATCTGGATTTATAAATTTAAATTTATGTATTATAAATGTGTAAGTGGTGAGAATAGAATGCCTAGTTCTAGTGATGAATCTTAAACAGTATGTATCAAAACAGTGGAGAGTGTTGGAAAAGGACAAAAAGTGAATGAATTAGACAGAATTAGGCAGAATTGCACACCTGACCAAGGGTAGTGATGGATTGTTTTTGATATACTCAAAAATACATTAGACAAACTTTACTGAATGCAGTACAGAAAAAAAAAAAAAAAGAAAAAAAAAAGAAAAAAAAAGAGGGGGGAAAGAGAGACAATACATTTTGGAGCTGATATTGCTACCAGTTCTGTTTTTCAAAGACTAAAATAAATGTAGGTGGTTGGTTTGGGGTTGTTTTTGTCTTTGTTTGTTTGTTTGTTTTTGTTATTGAAAAAACATCCTTGACATGGATTCAGGCAGGCTTCTTGGACTTGTTTGCTTTTAAGAAAAGCTTTCTCTTTAAAATTGTTATCAATATACTAGTCAAAGAAGCTTCTGTACCAATTGTATAGTTATTCACATTCATCATCTTAAATCTTGTCACACGCTTAGGAGCAAAAGATGACAGGAATGGGCATTTAATAAAGCAACAAGCAGAGATAACACCTAGAATATCCATTTGTTTTTATATTGGTAGCTTTTTGCTTGTTTATTACACATATATATATGTATAAATGTAATAACGATTCATATTAGTGGAAACTCAGAAAAATATGAACTTTCAATTGCCACATCATCTGTGTTCGAACTACAACATGCTATAAGTAGTAGCTTTAAGCTTACAAAAATGCCTATTTACATTTTCTTAGCTTTGTATGTAGAAAATCCCTGTTGTTAAAAAAAACTGTGCTGAAAGTATCAGCTATTGAACTGAAAAGTCTGCATGACAAAAATTTTTAAAGGCTCTCAGGCTCTCAGAATCAAAAGTGAATCTTTGTTTACCTCTTGAAAATGCTTTTGTAAGAGGTTCTGGTTAGCCATTTCCAATAGAGAATGGAGCAGTTGATCAGATAGCAGCTAAACTAATGAAAAGCATCATGGAAGTGACAGGAAGATTAATTAAGTTCCTCCAGTTGTATTCACGTGTGGCGGTACAGAGTTCCTTTGGGTACTGCTGCAGTTAAATGGTATTCATGGTGACAAATATTGCAGATTTCTAGAAGTGACACTTTTGAGTCAAGGTTAAAAATCACGTTTGGTAGTTTTATCCTCTAGAGAAAGAGCAAAACTAGTGATGAGCCTCCATGGCTAGTTTAAAATATATAATTATAACTTGTTCCTTCCCCTCTTATACTTTAGTGTAACCTCAAGAGATTAGTAACGAATCACAAAATCTGTGTTACTGTGTAGTATGTCTTAAACTACTCCAGATGGCTTCAAAATAAAAACAAACCAAATTTCTAGTGGAGGTACTTAGTATATTTGACTTCAGGCACAAAAATATGCACACTTGGAAATACTTCCAATTACTTTTGGAGCCTTACAAAACTGTAGCTTGTTTGCTGCTTTTTATTTCTGAACTGTGGTCACTATAGCACTAATAGCAATGAAATATCTGCCATACATAAATTTCTACATTGTTCAAAAGTTGCAGCCCTACTTTATCTTCACAAATCCTTTACGTATGGGGTGCTTTTGGTAAATAGGTGGGTCAAGTGTGATTTGGATTGCTTCTTCCACTTCATTTTCTAAGCAAATATTTGCACAAAACATTTTTATTTTAACAGCAGTCTGTGTACAGTCGATAAAATTTATTTCAGGAAAATCTGGAAAGCTTTTCCAGTGTATGGGATCTTTTAACCTACTGTAGAAGATGCATAAACTTAAAATGTTGTGTCACTAGTGTATTTCATTGCCTACTATTACATTTCTGCTAGCAAAGAGTCCCTGGATATGCTTCTGCATTTGCAAGAAAAGGTTTGTGGTCAGCATCGCTAATTGAAACTCATCAAAGCCAACTGGGTAAGAGTCTGGGTATAAATCTAATGTTAGTTGCCCCCTGGGAGAGTTCGAGACTGGAAGAGAGTTTTCCAGGAATCCTAGGGAATTAACTGGGTGCATTAATATTAAATATTAATTGGTCTCTGCGAGTGGTTTTAGTATTTGCTATGGAGGATTGTGTAAATAAGTAGATAGATAAAAATCAGTAGAAAGCATAGAAAGTGTAGAGAGTTCTCAAAGAGTGGCATTTTGACTCTAGACCAAGTCATGTGTGGTGGTAACCTGTAGGTTTACCATCTTTGAAGAAATGCAGGATGCACACTGCGCTTGTATGTACAGTGGCATGTGCTCTCCACTTGCTTTTTGTTTATTCGGAGGTAATGTCTTGTGGGGCACTATGCATTTCTGAAATTTTGCCCTCTCTGGCAAGCCCTTTACCAAAGTGGGGTTTCCACGGTTAAAAAAAAAAAAAAAAAAAAAAGAAAAAAAAAAGGGCAGAGTAAGTTGCTGGAGAAGAGGGTAGGATTTCGGGGAGTAGAAGCAGCCTATTAGAAATAAGGGTATGGGGTAGCTATTTTAGCAGAAGGTACCTTTTTTTTTTTTTTTTTTCATGATGGGTCTATCTTATTGCTGAATCACAGACTTCTGGGGGGTTTGTTTTTGGAAGTGAACCATGCATGAAAATACGATAACTTTACACTTGACCTGCATCTGTAGCAAAGCTAAATGCTGGTTAGCCTGTGCTGGCTTGTTGATGACTGAGAGTTTACACCGTGTGCTGACATCATGAGCTGATTTGCTCATTCATTCTGCGTGATGCTGCATGCCCAGCCTGTGTCTACTTGCATCTCCAGACTCACACAAGTGTTTGTTGTTCCTCATTGTGCAGCAGGGTCCTCAGTACTTGAGTTAAAACACCAGCCATTCTGGATTGTAATTTCTGCATTAATCCTTACTTTTGCTGACAATGATAATATCCCACTCTGGGAATAAAATTTATTTATTTGCCTCGTGCTTGGAGCTCTACTTCTTTTTGCAATTTATTAGTGTTTTATGTATGTAAATGAAAGCAGAATTGGTGTGGAGTATGTGAACTGGGGCAGTTAAGGCTTTCTAGGAGAGACCACCAGTGACTTTTCTTGCTCCACTGCATTTGTTCTATAGCTGAAGTGCAAATAAATTAAACTTTTTTAGTTTTTATTTGACTACTTAGGTTATATGCTCATTGTAATAAGACACAATAAGAGAAAGTGGGAGATGGTCCTTTTTCTGGTTTAAAAGGACAAAAAAAGAAGTGTAGGTAATATTCAGAACCAAGTACTGAAGAATATGTTGGTCTATGTGGTCCTTTGCTTTGTACACTGAGGAGCTGGCCTACTATCAGGCTTCACTGAATTGGTACAGATATTGTAACAGAGCAACCAGCTCATGAAGGGGCATTTAAAGGCAGTATGGTTGCTGCCTAGCTAATAACAGTATGTCTACACAGTCATGAGTTGTCTGCACCCAGCCTCTCAGCTGGCCAGCTGGCAGCTCAAACCAGCAACGCGTACCAGCTTGGAGGAACACCAGGGCTAGAGGTAGCCTGCATCTCAGCAGGTCTGTCTCCTGACCAAATGAGCCTGAGCCTTTCTGCAACACAGCAAACACAGCCTGGTGAGCAAACACTATGCCTGCTTGCCTGGGTGCAGAATGTCTTGAAGGACATCATGCAATGCTCTGCAAAAGTGTTTCAGTGCTAGCAGAGGAACTGAAGGATTTCACAGCGAATTGATTCTCTGAGCTTTTACACTCCAGAGAGAGACTAGAGGAAATGCTTGTACTGCAGAAGGCTCCTAATCATAGCTTATACCTACTGCTTAGAAGACACCAGAATGGCTCAGCTGAGGTATTTTAAACCGGCCCTGGAGGGTGGTGCTTTCTCCCATAGTGAAGTGTCCTTCCTTGTATGGTAGAAGTGAATGAATGTTATAATGATGAAATGGCAGAAAGGAAGGTACCCTGAATACCCTCTGTTACCTGCTGCTCCAACCTCTCAAGTTAAAATAGAGTCCGTGGTTTCTAGATAGTATTTCTTCACTGTGATTTAGGATTTAGTCAATTTACATAGCCACTGGTCAGTCTGAACCATGCAAAAAATCTTGGTCTTCCTGCCACATGCACTCCAACTTCAAAGTGCACTCCTGCACTGTGTGCTTTTTAGTTGTGAAGCAAAATTGATTTTGAGTTTATCTGTGGAGTGTAGTGCTCTCATTTCAAGTATGCCTCTTCTCATGGGCAGTTGGAATAAGAAAGAGCTCCAAGAAAGGCTGGATATCGGGAAATGGAGAACTGTGGAAGTACCAGTGAGAGACATGACTTAAATTCATGCCCCAGTTCACCTCATTGTTGCTTAATCTTGGTGACTTTTGTACAGGTAGCATGAAACCTAGTGAGAGCAATGAAGTGAGGGCATCTTGCTGAGAGAAGTGTAGCGGTGATGTACACCAGGGCCGTTGACTATTCTGCTGTAATTGGAGCATTCCTTGGCTGCTGCGCTCTTGGGATAATTTTGCCCTAAGTGATTGGACCTCATGAAATTGTAGTTACTGTGTGGAGCTTTTACAAATAAGAAGTGGAGCTTTAAATGAATTATACCTGTCATCCTCTTTCCTGTAGAATGAAAGCATTCATCCCATTAGATCCTATTATAATGAAATAAACACTTCAGCATACTGTCCATTATTTTTTACCTTTATTTAGTTTAAGTGTATTATCAGTGATACATGACAGACTGACAACAGGAAACCAATGTCCTTTATCGATTCACAGAAGATATATAATACATGCATAAACACAGAACACATAGGCTTTGCCACGATGCCACACCACCGAACATCAGATCCGTCCCAAGGCACTACGTGTAAATGCTGGAGAGCATTTCGGTACCCAGGTCTGGTCTTTCTTTCTCTGTAGCTGCTGGCAAATATATTAGTTTTTAAAGCAGCAGGGACTGTGTGGGGACCTACTTACAATGAATTTAGGACCGCTCTGTTTGTCACAGAATAAAATAGCTACCAGCTGCTAATGACTTATCAACCTGGGCTGGAGAGGAACCGGAGACCCAGAGGATGAAAGGTTGTAAACTCCATTACAAATCTTTGCTGTCGTATATCTCCCATCCTCCCACTTTGTTATTCATGGGAAGAAATCATAGTTTTAAAAATCAGTTCAGCTTCATTGTATTTATGAGTTGCTTTTAAAAATAGAAACAGCCTGGGTTTCGTCCAGCACTCGGGTTAAAATCATTTATAGAAATGGAACTATTGATTTCAAAAAATAAAATAAAATAAGCAGTCTTAGGGTATATGATTTTGTCAACTGCCAAGCACCTTTATCTTGCACTGAAGTTGGAAACTCAGGGCACTCGGGGCTTCTCCTGGAGCCTGCCCTTAAGAGAAAAATAAGTTGACAATATACACTTTGTCTTTTCCATCTGTTACGTAATTGAGCACGCTATGTCACTGAACACAATTGCTGCCAAAAAAAAAAAAAAAGCAGCGTATACAATTTTAGAAGGGCTTTTTTTTTTTTTTTTCCTTTTTCAAGCCAGGGTTAGGTTAAGCAGGATATTAGAGCACCTCATTGCGAGCCTGTTAAAGAAAAGATCTGTTTGTAGTACTCCTAGTCCTGATGTCACAGGCACAGCAAGGACATCAGAAGGAGGAGTCAGATTACAGTAAGAATGGGCAGTGCAGCATGCAGCCAGAGTAAATGCTAAATCAGACAGGGATTGTATCAGGGATAAGACTGCCTGCAAAGCGCTCATCCTGAGGAGGCACACTGCTCGCTCACGCTTCTTATGCTGGGAAATTTCCACATAATGTAGAATGAAAGAGCTCTGTTTTACATGTCAGCCCTGTGCGGGAGCTAATGCTGAATACACAGCGGTGGGATCCTGACTACGTGATTAATGAGAAACATAATGTATTTTGGTAAGTGTTAACTGTGATGTAATTCTGCTTCTGCTCACATTATCAATAGGAGTGATTATTTTAAATTTCAGATTCAAGAACATTTTGTGCTGGCATGCACCTAAAACTGACAACTAGAAAATCGTTTCGGCTGTGCAGTTTGAAAGGATTCCATTGTCTGGGAAATTTTCTGTTTGAATGGGTTACCGCTTAGTCTTAGCAGCTTGAAAAATAAGCTAAATAGGATGAACTCATCCTCGGTTTGTTTTATATGAACTTGTGTTTCATTTACTGAGAGGGAATGAGAAATCGTTGGGAGGCATGGGAAGTTTTAGACAAACTTAATGAAATGGGTGAGCTACTACTGCACTGTTTATGATTTGGAGGCACAGTAAGTGTTAGGATCTCATTCAGTTTTTAGTTTGAAGAATTCAAAGATACAAAGGAGAAACAATGCTTTATTTGCAGTGGTGTGTTTGCCGAGTACTCTGCATTATGCAGATCACTGGTGTGGGGTTGGCTCCTAGCACACCACGAAATGCATATTATTTTAAGCCTTTAGGGGTCTCAGAGCTGTTAAATATTTGTGCAGAGTTTAGTTTTGTAGCATGATGGAAATCTTCCTTAGCCTTACAGCTGGGCTGGCTGCATACCCTAAAAACATGCTGGAGCGTATAGCTATGCCTAAGCAATGTAGTGCTGCAGTACTGGGCTGGGATGTACAGTTGCAATATAATGCTGCAAGTTCGTGCTGCTCAAAAGCAGAAATTTGATATATTTTTTTTTAATTGCAATCTGGAAAAAAATATGATTCTTTGTTATATGACATCTTATCTCGCCTCTGTTAATTTATCACTGCATAATATTTAGAATGAACGCACAACAGAGAGTTAGAGAATTTCTGGGACATTCAGCAGCTTCCTCAGTTTCATTAAATATTGAATCAGGAGTTCACTTCAAGCTGTAAGAGAAGTATTTTTGTTATATTCTGAGCCCTATCATATGAGTGCTATACTCTGTAACATGCTAAGCATCATTTTCTTATTTTTATAAAACTAAAAATACTGGGGGTGAGGGGTGGGGATGTCTTTAACAGCGAAATCCATCAATTATGAAAGCAGATTGATTTATTTTTTTTATAAACTACCGTAACAGAAAAAAAAGAAATTGGATGAGTTCTCAGAACTGTTCAGAGTTCCTTCTGAAGATGTATTTGCAATGCTTTAGCTTTACTACATTTTCCAAACATTGAGGAAGAATAGCCAAGCATTATAGTTTTAGGCTTGAGTAATTTGGGTTAAGTCTCTTCAGCATTAAAAACTAGTGATGTTAGGTTAATTTTTTGGTTATTTCTGTTTGTTTGTTTGCTGCCTTTTAATATGATTGCAAGTGCTAAATGGGATATATATATTTTTTTTTTCTTTTTTGCAGTCAGTTTCACAATTACCTGTATGACTAGGATTAGAAGTTACAGTTTCCTGAAGTTATACGGGTTAGAGTATTAGATATATGTTCACTGGGTAGTATTTAATTTATTTTTTCTGTTTTTCTATAATTTTCAGAAACACATAATGTTGATCAAACTTATTTTGCTGTTATATCTTTGGAAAAATACCAACTCCTGTTTCACATGCTCATTTGTTTTCTGGTGCAACACAAGTTTTTAATTGGAACAAACTGGGTTGTGCTTTCTCCCTGCTTTTAGGAAATCTCACTTTTGAGAGAAGAGCTAAAAGTTTCAGTTAGGCAGGTTTTCAGTATGCTGTGTTCAGACTGAAACTTCCTTTAATATTAAGTTTTAAATGGATGTTCTCCTTTCTGTCCGCATAACAAAGCATGATCTAATGGGGATAATGTTTACCTGTGGCTGTTCTTGGTGTTTTCCTGGTCCGTCTGTGAGAAGCCAGAATGTCTGTAATCTCACCTGTCTCTGTTGTAACAGTGACTGCACAAAGCAGTATTGCACAAATCCAAATGAAAGCTAGACCGCGTACATCATGCACCCGCTTTGACTTGAAATTACTATAGCCATCATGTACGCAATATTAGAATTTTATATTTGCTGGAAAAAAAAAAAAATCCTTTCAATATTAGTAAAGAATTCCAGGATATTTCTTTCCTTGTGCATGGTGTTTTGGGGCCACCTAAAGAAAAGAGAGGGAAGAAAAAGAAAATATTCATGTATGTTTGTATACATCTTAGTTGTTTTTCTGGGTCTTCTTGACTAATTGGTGCTGATGTAAGGTAGCGTTGTGAGTTAACACACATACAGCATTAAGGCTGAAATAAATACTGAAATGGGAAGTAAGACCTAGTCCTCTGAAAATGTTTTTCTTATGTAGCAAGTAATAGTGGGTGAAGTGAGTTTCTTAAGCATCAAAGAGAAAAGTTACTAAATTCCAAAATCAGTCATAGGGTTTCTTGCTTTCTTTAAACCTGTAGCCTGCAAGATTTGGGGCTGAAATAACGTATATGGTACTATTAGAGCCGAGCCTTCAAATAATTAAACTAATGGTGATGGTTCTAATTACATATGCTTTTCTTTTACGTTGCACTGGAATTTTGATGGAGTGGTTTCAATAATTGCTAATTTTCACTCCCTATGCTATGCTTCGGAGCCTGTTGTTTGGTCACCGTGGATACGTTTGTTACTTATTCTATTGGTTTTGTGTTTGTCATTTTGAGTTGAACAGAAATATAGGATTGTAATAATAGTAAAAACCCTACAAAATGATGTAACGTTTATAGGGTAAGCCAAAAACCAATGAAAATAATAAATATCTGTTAAGTGTTTTAATAGGTATATGCTTTACACTCTAAAACATACACACATCCCCTAGAGCAACTTTTGCTTGCATTTATCCTTGAGGTAATATTTTAGCATAAGGTAAAAGTCACTTGCAACCATTTGCTACCGAAAGGAGAGGAGAAACGGTGGGTGGCTGTCAGTGCAAAGCGGTAATCAGGGACCTCCTCCGGTTCTACTCCATGCGAAGGCTCTGCCGTGGCCACCGGGTGTACATAGCTGGTCGCTGCCATCTCTACCAAAAAAGGTCCCGCCGACCGCTGCTGCCTTGGCTCGGCCACCTCGCCAGCACAGTGCGTTGCTCCAGCAGCTGGATGGAGCTGACTTGCCCGTGTGCATTGTGCTGGCCCATATGGAAGCCCCTTGGCTGGGGCAAGGCCGTGCAGGCTGGGTGGAAAGTGTCCCCGCTCTTCACAATTCAGATGGTGAAGGGGGAGGGAGAGCTTTTGGAGCGTGTCGTGCACCACCGCGGTACGCGAGGGTCGCCCGCTGGAGGAGATACTGCAGCGAAATTGCAGTTAAGGGACAGCGAGCACTGCTCTTGAGAGCTCTAATGGAGCTGGGAGGAAAGCCAATCCTCCACCCCACTGCCCCCTCCCCAATACCTTGTCCTTACTGAAGAAGCACAAACAAAAAAGGAACTGAAATTAAAATTTACCACCAAAAAAAAAAAAAAAGGAAAAAAAAGAAAGAGAGAGAGAAAATGGAACCTTGTACAGTGACAGTGAGCTCCACTAACCTGTTTCTTTTTTGTGTATTCCCCCCTACCCCCCAACTCCCCTGCCCTCTGTGGACCAATTACTGATTTAAGTAATGTCTGTGCTCAGTGTTTCCATTCACATTATACAGGAAATCTAATATATTGGGGTGGAAATGAATATCCTATGGGATAAAATAATAGAGCTCATAATGGGGAAAAAGACAAACAAATATTGCCTGAAAATGCCATCACATTTCTGTTTGCATGTTGGCTGTTTTCATTTTCAGTGTATTTTTCTCCAGCCAATGTTGTAGAGTGTAGTAATTCATCTGCATACATGCTACTATTCTGAGTATCACTTTTTATTTCTGGAACACTTTCTTGTAGAAGAGATTCATGCTGGATGACTCATGGAAGAAAAAATACCCCCCACACCCCAAATCTCACCACCTCTTTAAAGAAAACATGTTGTACAAACCAAACAACCAAAAAAACCCCACATGTTTCTGCAGTTTCAGTGAAAATATTTAGTTGTCACCGGTTTGTTTTTAAGAGGTTATATTTTCTTCTAGGTTAGACACTGCAGAGGCCTTTCATTGCATTTCTGTTTTTCTTCATTTAAGACAGGATGAATCACTGATGATAAGACTATGCTTTTAAAATGTTTTGAGAAATGCAGATACTGGATTATGAACTGTACTCTATTTTATCACCAGCCATCTGCAATAAGAAAGTGTAGCTAATATATAATGGATGCTGAAAGTGACAGAAGAATTCAGCTGAGCAAGCCAATGTATAGGAGCTAGAGATCTACAGGAACCTTATGTTTATACTTGGAACTTTACAGCCTCCCAGGCAGTGAAGTTCATATCTTGAAGCACTGAATAATGATTAATGCATGTATACATAATAATAACTATTAAAAAAAAAAAACTGCTGAAAATTACCGGAACTGTTCTGTGTTAGATTATACCATTTTAGATTCTGTTGCAGAAACTGTTCATTTAATATATCTCTAAATATATTCAGTATGTTACCATAAATAAAGGGGTGATTTCAATATTTCACCAAAAAATAAAAAATAATTAAAAAAAAATGTCCCAGTGTTACCCTTTTTGTGGTTGGCATAACTACTCCAAAATCAAAATTGGAATTAGTGGTTTATGGCTTCATTAGTGAAGAATAGGTCACGGTTGCTTCAGCTGAAAGTCTTTAACAAAAAAGTGTATGCGTGTGCGTGAATGTGAACATGTGTCTGTCTATGTGTGTTTTAAGTAGGGTGGCAATAGAATCTCATATTCCACCCCGTCTTAACTAATGTCTTATTTCTGTTAAGAAATTAAATATAAAGTCAAAACTATGTTTTTTAAATTTTCATTGTGATGTCATGCTTCCGTCCTTTTTCGACTTTTTTTTTTTTTTCCCTGAATGACAGTTTACATACATTATTTTTATAAAATATTTTAAGCTAATGAGATTGAGTGCAGAATTATCTCTGAGTCCAGTGGTTTCTACCTCTTGGTGCCTATATGCAAATATCCTTCCATATTATTTGGATTCTCTTTTATGGCTTGATGGTAGGTTTAGAAATGCTTGCAATTACAAAAATGCTAATCAGGTTACAGGAATACTTTTTAAGCTTTTGACCCTCATTACACTAAAGAAAATGACGATTCTTTAAAAAAGAAGAAATAGATCTGGACTTGATAAAGGAAACATTTCAATTTAGTGTTAGATCGTGAAAAGTTCTTGAAATTCAGTAAAGGTCATAAGAGTTTCAGTTTTAAAAAGGAGTCGTTACATGTAATATATGGCAAAGATTACTTTTGCAGCTGAAATTGATGATTGTTAACATTCAGAGAACATAAATCAAAAGATGTTGGCTAGAAATACAAAGCCTGAAGTGTGTGAGATTGTAGTTGAATCAATTTGCTGGGGTTGAAAGTGGGAAGAAGCTTTGCTCTGTCCTAGTGTTAAGTCATTACATTGCCCCGCCACAGTCTGTAGGGCAGCATGTTTTCTCACTGCTTTTAGCAGTATGTTTCTGCAAAGTCCACTAAGGGGTGAAAAATCTGTTCCATAAAGCTGCGTTATTGGCATGTTCCTATATATGTAGACCTTCTTGCACATTTTATTAACCACTTCTTTCAGTTCATTCATCCAGTGCTCATAAACATGTTCCCCTCAAACAATTTATTTTTATTTTTTTTGGCTTTGCACATACATGTGCACAGTGATCACTGATCATATGTGTGGTATGACAACTTAAAGAAGTTGCCAAGGCCTAGATCAAACATGAAACAAGAAAATGCAATTTGATTCAAATATAATTTGAAATTGGAATTGCAGGAAAGGCTTTTACGAACATTCAGTTGTTATACATTTAACTCATGTTAACATCTCTGACAATACAGCCCTGTCTCTTTTGATGCTTTGAAATTATATCCATTTAATACTTTTACATTTAGTAATACATTTAGGCCGGAAAAAAAAGGTAAGACATTTTGAGCCCTTATCTAGAGCATTTAAACAAATGTGCTAGTTCTCTCTCTCTCTTTCGCTCCCTCTCTCTACTATGTCTGCTTTGGCAAAGGCCACAACTATTTTAAAAAGTTGGGGTGAGATAGCTTTTTATTATTATTATTATTATTATTTTAATAACACAACTAGCTGGCTGAACCAGTTGTTTGGAAATTATGAAAAAATCTTTCATCACTATGGGATCAGGTCCTGGCTCTGTTACCCAGCCAACTAATTTACTCTGTTTTATAGTCACTGTTGATGTCAGAATTTAAAACCATAATGTACCACTTGCTTTTCAAGTAAAGCTTGAAACACTCCTGAGATTTGGTAACATACAGTATCTTCATCTCTGAAGCAATTACAGGAGATACAAAAATGAGATTAACTTGGCATGTCTACAAACTTTGAGTACAGCCATTTGAAATTTTAGCATATGCTTAGGATTTCAAAGGGCTTTGGCTCATATTAGTAATTTTTATGATGTGTATTGTTAATGTGTTCTGTTTATTATGATGCAAACTGGCAGTCTCTTCCCCAGGCCTCTCCATCAGAAAACAAGTTAGAGTCTAAAAAGTGGTTTTATGTTAGAAACTGCTTTATGAAGAACAAAGGAAGAAAGCTAGGCTTCATTTCCTCTTTGATTATTACTTCACATAGGTTCTTATGTTTATTTACCTTTGTACTGTAATCAAGAAAAGTAGGTGGACAGTCCACTTCATTCAAAACAAAAGCCATGACAATTTTCTCAGCTTCTTTTGTTCTTGCTGACCTTGTTTACTCAATTTGTTTACTGTGGAGTGTAGTAAGTTATGAAGACGGAGGGAGATAATGGCTATATTTTCCAATACTGTTACCCATCACTGGGTTAGGGATCAATATTGAAGGGGGGGGGGTGGGGGGAAGGCAAAAACATGCAGAACTTTGGCAAGGTCTACAATTTTAAATGCACAAGGAAGGAGGAGGTGGGGAGGAAGCAAGTCTTGGCACTGCAAGAAATATCAATGCTCTTCTTTCAGTGCCAAGTCATTTTTCAGTAGTGACCTGGGGCTCCACTGTCTCTATAGTGCAATGTTTAGCAAATTAGTTTTTGTTTGCTGGTATTTACCTGTGAAAACCAATCCACTCACCTCCTGTCAAAACCAGCCATATATCATGGCCATTTAGTTTGCCAGATATGTGACTATTGCATAGCAAGCACACTGCTCCTTTTTTTTGTTTGTTTTTGTTATTACTAGTAAGCGATGATGCTGTAAGCAGCAATTTTTTCAACAGTGGAACTTACATGAGCTTGTCTGCTTCTAGGTAGCATGGAAAAAAAAGATAGCTTTGCTTCAACCCTTCACGTAGCATCTGTTATTTTTGGTAACCATTTTTATTTCTTTAAGAAGGAAAAACAAACAGGCGAACCTGAAGGCTTACCTAACCTATTTAATTTTGCTGTGTTTATAAATGATAAATTCTAGAAGTCAAACAGGCTATAAAATGGTGTGTGTGCATGGGTATATTTAAATCCTCTCCCTTTTTGTCTCTCCCTCTGTCTGAAGTCATGGCAGCCAAAATGATATTAGTGCTGTAAAGCATTGTAGTGTTTTTTTTCTCGTATTCTTACATGCTTTTAGCACTCAAGACATGATGTAATCATCTACAAACATTTGACTCACCAATCCTGACCACAGTCTGTCTACCTCGTAAAACCAGTTTAGTCCTCCACTCCACATGCAGTGCTAGGACACGTACACTAAATTCCTAATAGTGCATTTAATTTCTGTTGGCTGAATTCTTAGTATCACTGAGTACTTGGAAATTGCATTGGTCCACACAGTATGATTGTTCCCTTTCTTTCTTTACTAAGAAAGATTCTGAATTAAATCTTTTTCTTTTCAGTTGAATTGAAGTAACAATTTTCAATACATTTATAGATGGCCGGTGCTTTTCCTTTTTTTTTTTCTTTCTTTCTTTCTTTCTTATTAATACTTTACAATATTTTTATAGAACGCCAAAGATACCCTCTTGCATAGGTACAGCTGATAAACCTACTCAATGCTAATTAGCACCCCACCATTTGGGTTCCCAGAGTTCAGTAGCAGCTGGATATCTGCATCTCTTTGGATATGATGTATAGAAAGAACACTGCCTTGCAGAAATGTCTGCCTATATTCAAGACGATGTATATGAGACAAGTGCCCTTCATATTAGCATTTTTACATTTAGCTCTACACTCTCTAACAGTGCATGCAATAGACCGCCTTCCCAATGTAAACAGGTATTTCAAGGTAAAAAGAATCAGTGGCGTCAAAGAAGGATGCTGCTCCACAAGAAATAAGCCCTGCAGATATGTAGATTCACATAAATGCATTGAATGTAGTAAAGCAGTAAAAGACTAAAAACAAAACAAAATCAAAGCAACATTTGAAATCTCTTTAGCAATATAGATACAACTGAAAGGTGATTGCTGAAAGCCTTAAAGATTATGAAACATATATAAACTGCTGCCAGAGGAAGGCAGACAGGCAGCAGGTAAAACCCCTGTGGCGTGCTGGTGCTGCAGTAGAATGGCACTGGCAGCACTGCTCCACTTGAGCACCCTGTTATGACCGTGCAAAACTGCTACATTTTGACCTTAGTGACTAACTTAAAGCAAAGTTGTCATCACGTGGCAATATCAGCATGCAGAGAAGAAAAATTATGTAAATAGTCTGAAATTAACCTTGTGAAGGCAATGAATGATGACAGTAGATATTGCTGTGGACACTCTGACAACTCTATAGAATTTAGAAACATAATACAGGTGTAGAACGTAATTTTTATTGCTTATTGCCCTATGTCCTAATTTTAGTTATTCTAAGTCCAATATATCAAAACCAGTCCACATAGTGACAAAAGCAGCACGGAATCATCTCAGGTAGGCAGGTAATATTTAGCATTAAAAGAACAATAACAATTAACACTCCTAAAATATTCCTCAGTTTGTTCTAACTATGTTCATGTCATTTGTGTAAGCTTTTTGTGCTCTTCCAGTAGGAAGATTTCTTCATGGGAATAATCACAAAAAAGAACAATTACATGATGCTTTACTTAAATTTATTAAATGACTATTTATGTTAAAAGCTATGCCAGCATATTTTTGGCAATACAAAGCTCAATTTAGATTCTTCCAGCCTGGAAACAGAAATAGCGCCATCTGACCTCACAATATAGTCAAACGACTTATGAATATTTTATATCAAATATCTGTTTGAGAGACCCCAGCTGAGCTAATATCTGCAAAATCACAAAGATAAAAAAAAATAATGTTCATTCAAAATTATTAGCCCCTTTTAGGAAGCTCTCAGTAATAAATGACTAATGTTGTTAGAGAATATTTGCAATAGTAGATAAGTTAATCTTTTAAGAAATCTTTCCAAGTTGCCTCTGACAGGCAGAGCTCCAGTTTTGCAGGTTCTTCCATCTGTGTAGCCAACTTCTGTTCTAGTAAATAACGTATGGAGCTTGAGGTAATATTGCTGGTTTGTCTGAAAAATGTTGGGCAGTTTTTGAAATTTGTTGATATGTATATATCAAGAATCTTTCAGCAATAACTGAGCTTTCCTCACTGATATTTTTACTGAGACAGATCTTTTATTCACAGTGAAGGAAGAAGTATTTAGAAAGTAATTATTATTTGTAATGAACTGTGGAAAGTGTTGGACTGTGTTAATAGATTTGCTCGAACTCAATTTCAGTTACTGGACCTAACATGCTGAGAGACTTCCATGGCTCCCAGTAAAGTAAGAGTTTCAACTGTGCTGGAAATATTAAATCAGACCTAGCCTAATTAAGGTAACTGTCAAATAATTTGTAACAGTTCTGTTTAATATTTTCTATAACTTCAAATATGAATTAAATGCTCTTTAAAAGTCTTAAATTGATCATCAACAGCATAGTCCAACTTTGGCAGCTGCTTGGGCAGCAGATCTGGGATAGAGGACATTGGCATGCCCAGCAGCATTAAGTTGTAATTTTCTTCTTTATCCACCACCCAGCTGGAAGTACAGGAGGGAGGAGGCTTTATCTGTTTGGGTAACATTTCTTGCTGAAACAGTTGTTCTCTGTCTCTTTGTGAGATGAGACACTTTAAGATATGGAAACACAAGTTGAGACAAGTTGGACAACTTGAATTGCCCTGGTCTGGCATGGGGAGCCACACTTATGGGAAGATGCACCTGCAGGAGGGAATGCACTGCTGCAAGTCTCCCTGTGCCAAAGGAATTCTGCAGACCTGTGCTGGAAAACTCCATCAATTCTCTTGCTCACCTGAGCTTTGGTTTCTGTAGAAAGGCTCAGGGATTAACAGGCAGTGAAAGCTATACTGACTTTCCTGTTTTTCAGGAAGTGTTTTAAAACCACCAGCCTTTTTCCAGAAGCCGGCAAACTCTCAGCTGCAAACAAAATAGTCATTATTACCCTTTTTAATTTCTGTTACAAAGTCATCAAGACCAATAATGACACTATGAAACTCTTCTCAAGTCAGATGAACAATTTATCTCTATGTTTCCCTAAATCCATATTAATTTCTATTGTTTTATATATGTATATATACATATATTAAAGTTACCATGATTGTGCTTTTTAGTCTTTTTAGATTTACATTTGCAAGCGGTTTGTGTATGTGTATAGGATGGA
Source organism: Anser cygnoides (assembly GCF_040182565.1). Lineage (NCBI taxonomy): Eukaryota > Metazoa > Chordata > Aves > Anseriformes > Anatidae > Anser > Anser cygnoides. Next base: position 40,014,337 of record NC_089874.1, on the reverse strand, counting down.
GGCTTGAAAGTTTTTCTGATACTATGTACAGTATATCTTAATTCACAATAGTCCTATTTCAATTCTATTGAGTTTTAAGGGGGCAACCTCCCCAGTGATTTGTTGGACTGGAACACCTTTTTGACACGCTACTGGCAATAATATTAAAGAGATCAGGACAATTCAATGTCTAGTTAGTAGTTTATGGTGATTTTTCTCCAGCTTACAGGCTCTGCACTAGTTAAATGCAACTGCAGCAGTAAGGAAAAGCTGTAGGGGGCTTATAAAAAAGATGGAGAACAACTCTTTGCTCAATCAGATAATGATAGGACAAGGGGAATGGTTTTAAATTAAAAGAGGGGAGATTTAGATTAGAGGTTAGGAGGAAATTCTTCACTCAGAGGGTGGTGAGGCACTGGAACAGGTTGCCCAGAGAGGTTGTGGGTGCCCCATCTCTGGAGGTGTTCAAGACCAGGTTGGATGAGGCCCTGAGCAACCAGATCTAGTGGGTGGCATCCCTGCCTATGGCAGGGGGGTTGGAACTAGATTATCTTAAAAATCCCTTCCAACCCAAACAATTCTATAATTCTGTGATTCATTCTTTAATGTCCCCCTCGTTCTTCCTGATATAAGCAGAGGAGGCTTAACATTTTACTAAGAGTATCACCTGATACAACTCTGTTGAAGTCTATGACCACAAATCATACCAAGTGATAATTTCTGTGGGTTTGAAGCTTTGCCAGAAAAAGCTGAATTTGGATGAAGAACATTTCCAGTCCCTAAGATCGATCTTAACATTCCCAATTGTGTGCCTGAAACTGCTCAATGGACACTTATTAAAATCATATATGTGTAAGAATTTCTAGTGACAAGAAAACTTTATTTTTTAATTAGAATATTGGTTTGACTTTTGAATATGTCACTTTGGAATGGCCAAATAACATTAAGCTGTTATAAAAATAGGGGATTTGAAATTTATAGTGAATTTTAGGCAGAAAGAGATAAAATTCTGTACTGAATCATGCCTGGTAAGAGGTCCATGCATTTTAAATAAAAGCAATGACTTAAGAGTTTTAAAAATAGATTTTAATGGAAAAGAATTAAAAAAAAATTCTAGTTCCCCTGAGGTGTGTACATACGTATGTTGTCTTACATGTTGTTTCAGTGTGACATAGCCCTCTAAGAAAAATCTCATGCCAACCTCTGCCTGGCTCTCAATGAGAAGAAGGAATCCTGAAATCCTGTGCATTGACAAAGTTATCACCAAGGTGTTTTATATCAGAAATCTTTTGGGCTTTTTTTTTTTTTAATACAAATGAAAATTAGGGTCTTGAAGGCTCTTTGTGCTTGCCCTGCCCTTTTAGTTTCCCAGATATTGTAAGGTTTTTTTTTTGTTTTGTTTTTTTGTTTTTTTTTGGTCTCTGTCTCCAGTACAGGTATGGATTGTAGTTCTGGAGAAAAATATTGGGACAAAATTTATGAAACAACCTATCTTTGTTTCTTCTGTAAGGCTAGAGACTAATTTACATCCCATTTGGAATTTGGCTTTCCCTTCTAATAATGGCATTTGGCAAAACAATAAATAAAGACAGCAGTATTTACATATAAGTATTTTCATCAGATACTAGCAGAAGAGAATTAAGGGATGTAGCTGTAGAATCTTTGTTTCATAATCCTCTAAAGAAAGGTTTGATTGCTTGGATTTTTACATGTCAGATCTGGTATTTCTGTGTTGGTATTGTAGGTGTATAATATACATATTCATATATTATATATAGATAACATACAATTATACATAAGTATGTGTGTATGTATGTATATTAAAAGAATTTACAATCTCTGATTCCTTGTCCCTCAACTTCAATAATAAATAATAATAATAATAATAATAAATAATAATAATAAACAAAGTGGCTAGGGTGACAGGAGCAGATTTTAGTTCTGAGTGTTTTGCAAATGGAAGTGCCTTCCACATACCCAAACCAGGGCTGACAATTTCCAGAAGCAGATGGGAGTGTTTCTAGTAGGTTAATATGAGACAGATTTCTGGAGTATTCTGGTTTACCCTTTTTATGCTCCAAGTTCTCATCTTGCCCTGTATAGAGAGCTTTTGTTCCGTATTTTGTAATTTGGAGTTGGGCACCTAAAAGCTATGTATTGCAACATCCAATTTGTACTTATACCCTCTGTAAGTCCTTGCATAAATCAGTTTTGGCTCAGCCTCCTAGAGAATGAGGGAGCTATCCTGGAGTAGGAGAGCTATCAAGACTTAACTGTTTCTGTAGAGGAAGTTATAGTGAAACACTGAAAAGTCTTACTGATGCAAGAAAGAAACATTTTGGTGAGAACCAAATTCTCAGGTTAAGATTTTAAAAGCAAGTGGTTTGTTCACTTCAAACCACTGAACACTGAATTACAACTACGACTATTGACTTGCTCAGTCTCTTTTTGCTGTTCATGTATCTCCACCAGCCTTGGTACTCCAAGTCTACAGACTTAGTAGCATGACCAGACTTAGTCTTGGAAATGCTCCACAAAAATTGGTGTGTCAAACAATGCATGGTGGAATAACCTAAATGTGAACTCTACATTGCTTTGTTTTGTGTCTGGCATGCACTATTATTTTACATGTAACTTTAAGCACTTCATAACATTTCCATTAATACTGTTGATGGTTGACCTTGAACACAGACATACATTTTACTTTTACCACTTTTGCAATTGCATATACTAAAGTCGCTGAACACATGACTGCTTTTTGTGAACTTAAATGGTAGTTTAAGTAAGAAATAAAATGCAGATTTTTATTTTTTTCATACATGTGATAGCAACAGAATCTACAAAGCAACACCAAACAACTGTATGTACTCTAGGTCTTCTTAACCCATTTTAAGTATAATTTAGCTGTCTGAAGAACATAATAAAGAAATCCTGGCACTCCCTATTTAAATTCTATCTTTATCCAGACAAGATTACCCATATTCTCCCCCAAGTACACATGAAACAAAATAGCCAGAAATACAGGTTTGTAGAATCTTTCCTTAGATGTTAAAGTTTTTCTGTATTGCGTAAATGAAGGCAACCCCACTGTGAAGTTACAGATATCTGGTATTTGAGGTAAGAGAGCAGAAAGTGGAAGGTCCCAGCCTAACACAGCTGCATTGACACAATAACTCTGCCAATATTGGTAGTTTGGTGCTGAAGATGGGTGTGAAAATCTTAACTTAAATTTTATCATGACTTGGTCCACACTTTCTAAAGTTTTCATAAGAATTTCAGGTTAATGTACCCAAAACATTCTACTGTGAATCAGTTGATTTATGTTTGGTTTTGACTCCAGATCTGCAAAACTGGCATGAGCATAGCCTTTGGAATGCAACTCTTATACAGGCAAGCTGTGTTTGGTTTCAGGTTTCTTAGAGGCTTATATGCAAAAATGCCTCATTGCTTAAATTGATACCTCTAATTAAACATATTCAGTGCACTGCAATAGCTGTTCTTTAGTATTACAGCTCAGACTAATCCCCAGTGTAACTCTCCTTAAGTCAGTGGGGATAAACTAGGGCAGAGATAGGCCTCTTTCCCCCACAGTGTCTTTTTCAGTAAGTTTATGCTTCTTTTAATGCCATGTCTAGATACAAGAAGTATATTTTTGTCTCTGGAATAATCCCATTCTTTTTTAAAGATATGACGTCTGAAAGAAAATATGGAAGTCTCAGTATATCCTTGGTGATACTCTTTGAGTAACTTCATTTTCAGTCTGAGGCTTTGAGTCGTCCTTCAAATCCAGCACCCTCTGTTAAATTTGATTTCCTTTTTAGTAGAATAACATTTGTTTTTGTTGAAAACTCATTGTTATGGAACCTTTTGAATATTTAGTCAGATGGAGTCATGCAAATAAGAGAGAGACTACTTCTACATTCATGAATTAAAAAAGAATCAACTTTTCTGATGTCATTTCATTGATGGGAGGGACTGGGATAGTTAAATATATGCAGAAGTATTTGAAGGATTGAGGTGTCTCAGTGGCTTAGCAAATACTTGCATTGTTATTGCAATCTGACAATTGGTTGGCTCACTTCACTTGTTTAATATAATTTCATTTTCTTGGAAATGTACTGTAAGATTACTTCTTATGGAAAGCAAAGATGATTAGAGTATGTTAGGTTCCCTCCACTCTGTAGCAGTAGAGTGGGAGGATGGAGGAGGGATCTAGCTTGTCAACTTACAACTCCTCTGAAGGCTCTTTGTGCTTGCCCTGCCCTCTTAGCTTTTCAGATATTGTAAGGTTCTTTTGATCAGATTAATATACCAAATTTATTAAAATTCAAAGGTGTGAGGGTTCGGAGAGGGAAGACTTGCTTATCTCTGGTAATGAAACATATTGAGTAATCGCTTGAAGTATTTGATATACAATTCAATTAAATAGATGTCTGTTGCCTAAATTGAGTGGATTACTTTTCTATTTTAATTTGAAAATGTAATGAAAGTATTAGGAACATGTAACATAATGTGATGCAAAGAAGTCAAATGATGATTCTAACTTCACTCCAAATCACCGAAGAAAAGCAATACAATAAATTAAAAGGATCAGACCAAATACTTCCTTATATAACATACTCAGTAACATCTGGAATTATAATACCTAGAGTTAACATTATGTAGCTGCATGATTCTGATCCTTGTAATCTACATGGATTATCAGAAAAGTCTGCACAGGAATTTCTCTCTTCTTGGAATTGTATTCTATTGCATCGTGGTTTCAAGGTCTGGTAGCAATGCCTTCCAAAAATGCAATTGCTTTAGTGACTCTCAAATAACTGTGCTACTTAGCAGAACCGTTAGTCTTATTTTGTTTTTTCTTTCTAGCAGAGAGGGACTTTAAGCTAAACATGTTAACTGAGACCTTTTCTTTTGCTGTGGAGTGATGGTCTGTTATGCCCAAGGCTTTATTTTTTATTTTATTTTTTTGAGCACCTTAGTAAGGAGGTGGATGAAAGATAGTCTTTGAATTGAATAAACTGACATGTTTGAGGGGGCTTGTTTTTATATTAAACCTGTTTCAAGATATATTTTTAGCTGGTTCAAGAAATGCTGAATTCTAGACTGAATAACCGAAGGAAAAAATGGTGAATGTCTAAACTGAGTTTGAAATATACACAAAGTGAGTTTTTAATAGCTATATAGGGCTATAAGTAAATATTCTGAACAGTGTTATTGCATGAGCAAAAAGGGGACTCCCTGAAAAAAGTTATTTAAATGTGTTTTATTCTTATCCTATGTTTAGCTCCTAGGACAAAGACTATATTGTTGTAAGGTGCCTTGATACAAGACCAGAATGTACCTAGGCTGACTGAAGAGCAGGCCATGAAAGCTATTATTATCTGAGATCTTATAATATTTTTCTTTCTTCAGAGGTTTTAGGCTGTTCCTGGCCTATATAAAAATGCAGATGAATAGTATCTGCCCCTTCCACTATGCTTTGCCATCTGTAGTCAGCAGTGATATCTGCACATCAGTATGCTAAATGTAGAGGGCAGACCATTCTTTCAACCTTTTATAGCAAGCACTGCCATTTATTATTTTTATTGTTACTTATTATTTATTAGTTTTAGAAGTTCTCCCCTATAAATGGTAATCAAAGATATAGATGATACTGTCCTGTAGCTTTTTCTTTACAGATACCAGCTGTGTAGTCAACACAGAAAACCTTATGGCAAAATCTGTGTCAGAATCTATAAAAAATACTTTGCTTTTTAAGTGAGGAAAAAGTTCTGAATGGAGTGAATAATAACATGTGAATTTATCATGAAATGATTTTATGTCACGGGATAGAAAAGCATTCAAGGAAAATGTGGATGAGATACAGAAAAGTGAAAAAATCATAAATAAGTCATATAACTTAACCCAATATTTTTTTCATATTTCTTTATGTCTAGCTTTTGGTGAATAGTTTATGCTACTTTCCTGAAAACTTGTGTGTGTAATTGTAACTGGAATGTAATCAATAGATTTACCCACCAATGAGCACAATTTATATTAGCCAGGGACAGGGATTCCCATTCATTAAATCTGCGGAGGACATGCCTTTATCTATTTCCATGGATGCAGCCTGGAGCACCCAACATGTCATGGCTTAAATAAATTAGGCCTGACATGCCTGCATTTCTGGAAAATAGGGCAAACATTTCTTTTGTCCTTTGTGTCTTGTCTGCAAAAGCGGTGGTGCTTTCCCCCCACCTATAGAGTATGAGAGTAGATAATTTTCCTCGCTTAATAAACTTTTTTGAAATTACAGGAATATTTTACACAAAAATACAAAACCTGGATCTCCAGATTTTCATAGGTATCAAAAGAAGGACAGTCAAACTACCAGCTACCACTTATTCCAGTTCTCAAAGCATCTGACTAAAGCAGCTCTAACAGGTGTAAGCTTGCCAAAATTGAAGTTTCCGTAACCTTTCTTTATAAATAGCCAGTTTGTTAGAACTTCTCCACTGAAAAAGAATGTATTCACTTTCCCAGAAAGACGCTAGCCCTGTGGTCAAGGGATTTTTGGGTCCAGGAAACCCAAGCTAAATTCGTGAAGTGAATACACATTTGCATAAATCTAAACCACTACAAAAAGAGATTATTGAACAAGTATCCCCAGTTAGTCAACAGCCCAAACACTGGGACTTTTTTTTTCTGAGACATTGAGGACTTGTAGAGCAGACTTATATAGGCCTTTGATTAAAATACATACATTCTTGATTTCTTCAAGTTTTTTTAAAATTTTATAAAGTTTTGCTTCCATAGTAACTATGCACAAAAGTGTAGCTTACATATAGATGTGCATAAAAGACAAATTTTGAAGAACTTTGCGACACAGAAAAAAAGTTAAATACAACAAGCATTTTCCCTCCCTCTCCTATTCACAATCAATAGCATCCTGGAGAAAAAGATCAGCCAAAATGCTATGGAAGAATAGTTATGAGTATTAATCTGTAACTTTGTGCTTGCAGGGGCATGTGCAAACACCAAAGCCTGATTCAAGGGAGATGGCATTCTTATTTCTTCCAGGCTTTCAAATTTTTCAAACTTTTTTTCCATGGTTTCAAATTGGTCCCCTATAACAGAGAAAGAAGAGACAGCTTTATAAAAGTGAACTCAGGATAGCTTGATTTGTCACATTTTTCTGTTCTGCAGAAGGGTCGTGTCAGGGATCTGCTAGTGAGAACACAGGTAACCTGTTTATGCAGTGGAGCATGTGGGTGTTCAGGGAGTTAGTCAAATTATGATATTTGAAGACCCTGTGACTTTGGTTAGTAATTTTTTATTTTTATTTTTATTTTTTCCCAAATGATTTCAATGGCCCTGAGCTCTGGTGCTCAAGACTGCTATTGTAGACAGCAGGGGGAAGCTAATCATGCCATAAAATATTTGCAGGAAGACTTTTCACTGGCATCTTTAACAGTCTTCGCTGGTCTATTTTTGGACCCCACTCCATTAGTATATATGGACCAATGCTTTTACAGACCACTGTATAATATGATCATATGATCTTTGTCATAGACAGGAAAACCAATGTTATCTTCACTGGTCCTAATAAAACTTTCTTATACATTTTTTTATCTGTTATACTGCATTGTGGTGGCTATTTTTGCTTATGCTTTTTAGAATACAGAAACCTTATGGAGTTTGTGGAGTAGCTATATTCTTGATTATAACTGCATCTATGGGGGTATGATCTCGTGTTTTTTTTTTTTTTTTTATTATTATTATATATATATTTTTAAGGAAATGTAAACATTTGCTTATCAAGACACACTATGAATTAAAACCTAGATGTTTTCCAGCATGTCACATGGCACATATTTATCCCTGTATCAAAAAATAACAATAAAAAATTAAATTGCAAAAAAGCAGTGAGTGATTGCAATAGATTATTTTGGCAATAATACTCATATTTTCATGATACAATACAGTTACACAACTAATATTTATTTAATTATTTAAGTACGTTATAACATGTCTTAATCTTTATAAAAACTAGATCTGTATGCCTGGACATAGACTCTCCATAAAATATCTGTTTACTTGATTCTAGCCAATATTTCTCCCATTGATTTCCAACTTCCTATTCTTTTATTTCCATTCTTTCTCTGCCTGCTGTCTTACTTCCCCTTAGCTTCCCTTTGCTTCCTTTCCACTCATCCCCTCTCCGAAATATCCTAACTCCTTGCCCTTAACATCATCTTGAGGGCTTTATGCTTTATCAACACCTGCTCTCCTTTCATGGTTGCCCCCTTGCTGAACTCATCACTTAGGACTGCAATCCAGAACTGCTATTCATTTGCAGATCCAGCCTTTTTCCAACAAATGAAGAGTGGCTGGTGTGCTGACCAGCACAGCAAAGCAAAAATTCTAAGAAAGTCAGTGATAATTTCCAGTTTGTGGTAAATTAAATGACTTGTCTCTTCCTTTTGGAGGGCTGCTGTCCTGTTAGTGTGCATGTTTAAGGTTGAACTAGACGATCTTACAGATCTTTTCCAACCTGAATGATTCTGTGATTCTAACAATTCTATATTTTTGTTTTACATGCATGCCCAACTTGTTACATTGCAGTAACTGTAGTTAACCTTCAATTTTGGACAATGGTGCAACAAAACAACACCTGATTTCTCGTCTCCTTAAGACAGTATGATGTAAGCTGAGCTCGACTGCTTAACGGTGAAGGGAATGACTCTAATCAAATCTTCAGATATTCAGGTGGTACCAAGCAGGAGGTCGGAGGATAAAGAGGATATTTCTCTCCCTATAATGCAATAGGACATATTTATATTTTGTCTGGTGATGAAAATCCAAAGATTAGTCATTGCTGGACACAGTGCATATATTTTGAGAGGACATAAAACTCTGTTCTAGTAAGTCTCAACCTTAACAGTTAACTACATTTTATCCCTCTTTTTCCCCATCTCTGTGGGAATAACAAACTGCCAAGAACTGTCTGTTTTTTCCTTCTCAACACAAAGCACGGGTTGCCTGCTAGGATAACTTCAATTTTTCATCTTCTTTTTCCAGAAAGTCTTGGTCATGGACAGAACCTCAGTTGTGTTTTTTTTTTTCTTTTTTTCTTTTTTTTTCCTCCCACAAACAGCTCAATCTCCTGAGGGCTGAACTGGTTTAGTGTCATTAAAGTGTAGTGGAGGTTTTATGAAAAGTAATGGTTTGGGAGTTAGAGACAATCAGACCATGTGATCTACTTGTTTTTTCTGTTCTTTCTAATCCATAGAAAGAATAGTATGAAAAATATTCATGTTTGCTGGTTTGGTTTATGATTCTTTTAGAACTTCAGGTACTTCATTCAGAGTGGGAATTTTATTGGTGGGAAAAGTTCCTGAGTCAAATAACTTGAAGTACGTTTAATTTAGGAATGCATGTAGGAAAAACAATGAAATTACAAATAATTTATCTTAGCAAGTATCTCTCAAGCCACCATGAACTGAGTAGTGCTTTATGTTCAAGAGATTATCCTTTAAAATGCAGTGCTGTCTAATGTGTCTGTGGCTGTATTTCATTATCTGTTTGGAAATCCTGTACTTTTGGTCCTCTCTACTTTTTCTCCCTGTTAATGTTGAGCAAGAAATGGTACCACTTACTCTTTTGTCTACCTGTGAAAGACCATAACCAAAATAATTTTAACATATATGTGGGCTGGTTTTGTGAATCAAAATTCTGAAAATGGTGCATACTTCAGAAACATGTCGGTTTCTGAAATAAAAGCATTTATGTCTTTATGCATGGGAAAGAATAATGAACAAATTGTCTCTATTTCAGTAAGTATTTATTTTTGTTATGCACATATACATAGGCTGGCCTACGTATACAAGAACTATAAAGTAATTCAATAATTTCGCCCCAGTCCATGCAAATGTGTCATAGATCCACAGGGCTACAAAAGGTCATGTCCCTTGTTGCGTGTTACCTGTAATAACAACAGCCAAGTAGATGTACATAACAAGAGTTTCCATCACTCTTCTTTCAGCACCTCTCTCACTGCTTCCCTCCCTCTCTCACCCTGGAGCTAGCTTTGACTTCACTCCTTTGACTTCAAGTTTGACATCCTTCTAATGTGGTCACTTCTGAAGTCTACCTACCTGTTGTTTTTTTTGTTGCTGTTTGTTTGTTTGTTTTGTTTTGTTTTGTTTTGTTTTTCAATTAAATAACAGTGGTTTGACAACTAGCAGAGAAAATTGACATAATGTTTCATTAATGCTTGCGCTATGCAGTTAAAATGTGTAAAAACTATTTCTAGTCAATTTTTAATAAGGCTTGGTGACATTGAGCTTTTCCAGTGCTAAATGAAAGAGGCATTGCTACATAGCACTATCTGCGTAGTCAGATTTTGCTAGTGGAGTGTGTCCATTTCATGATATTAGTTATGCATTTGTCTCAGCATATGCTTGTTTCATTTAAAGATATCAGAAGTTAATCATTATTTCTTTCCCAAGCATGCTTTTGAAAAATAACACTTTAAAAATTATTATTATATTCATCATAAAAATGAAAAATTCTTTGAAAATCTGTTTGCAGTACAGTTTTCTTCTGATTAATAACCCTTGGAAATCTGTGCTCATTATACCATAAACATGACCTTTATAAAAACAGCAGAAAAATCCAACTGCAGAATATGCCAGGTCAAAGATTTTTTAAATGTCAGAAAGTGTAAAGCTTTAAAAATAATGCCATTGTATAATAGTTGGCTGATGATTGTATTTTTACTTTATTTATTTATGGTGAATTTTTAAAGTTGTGGTTAGGATCTATTAAAACCATGATCCCAGGGGAACACACTTCAGGATAATTCTTAATGCCCCTCAGCAGCTTCCTCCCTGTGGTTAAATACTCCATTTAAATTGGACATTTTTGGTAGGCCTGTATCTGGTCAGTTCTCCAGCAGAGGCTACCAACCTCATGTTCTGACCAGCTGGTTAGGAGACATCCACAGAAACAGTGTCAATAACAATGCAGTCAGTCTGGCAGTCAGAAAATTTCATCAGCAGAAGTATCTCACCAGTGTACATGCAATTTGGGGAAAATGCATGTTTGCAATGTTGTATCTTTCTTCTGACTTCATCAGATAGTAGCGCTACTCTGAAAAAAAAGCACACTTCCTACACAACTCAAGATCCACTTTAGCTTCAATCTAAATGTAAACATCCCTGATGCGGGCTGGAAATCACACTCTGGATAGCTGCTTTATTGGGAATAGCAAGCCAAAATGAAGACCTTATAGTCAGGAGAAGAAAAAGAAAAGCTGTTTTTCTTTGATATTCAGACAAACTTTTCTGGCCTGGCATTACCGTGTGGTGTTAAGAATATCAGGATAATACTATGTATTTGTAGCTCACTCACGGCATGGCGGGCTTTTCACTTTCTTGGACTCGCCTTTTTACTAAAGAAAGCTTAAAGTTGTATAAAACATGACCAGCAGGAGAACAAACTTCAGAATGGGACAGGGAATACATATTTTGCCAGAAGGAAAGAGGATTATACTAATAATGTATATATAATGCAGATGTGGATTTATCAGTCCACCCATCTTCCATCTAGTATTATGGCTGGGAAGGATGAACAGGTTTTGATGTCATCTTTGCTATCATGAAATTGCTTGAATCTGAGTGAAAGTGTGTTCATTTCACTACTAGACTAAAATTAGGAAGGATGCTGAAGTGGTCGTAGTACTAAATTTAGGGGCCCAGGGTTCAGTTCCTTGATCTGCCATGTGAACAGGTGATTTATGCTTTGTGCACTGGGTGAAAAATGGAATTGATCTCTTGATAAATGGCAGTGTCCTGGGAATTAATTCCTGAGAATTAATACCAGAGCTGCATGGAGAAAACGAAGGCTGCTTCATATGTTGTGGGGTATTTGGCTTGGTTCTGTAAGGCAATGGGAAATCAAAAGCTTCTGCATCCTCCAGAGGGAGGAGGGGTACTGTTCATGGATGTTCTGCTTGTTGGTCTTCTCTAAAGTCATAACGCTGGCAGTCTCGGGCTCTCTGATTCCCTAGTAGTTGACATGTCTGGTATTTGGTATGGGTAGCTGATAATAAGCAAGGTGTTCAAACTGACCAATTTCTGCTTGTTGCCTTCTACTTGGAAATGGACAGAACTTCACAGAAAGTAGAACACTCATTTTGGAACATTTAGTTTTCAGTAATCCAACAGCTTCCAACAGGGAAAAAAAATAATCCAAATTTGTTTTACCAACTGGAATAAAGCCTCAAAGGATTCTGAAGAGCTCATTTAGGTAGGTCATGTCCCTATTGCTAAAATAAAAAGCTTCACTGCTGCCCTTGCACAATTTATAATCCATAGAAGATGTTGCCTGCAGCAACTTAATGGAATTCATTGTTAGATGGTGTTAAGTACTGAAGTTCAGATCATGTTTTTCTGGTAGATTTTAGTTAATAAAAAATATTTAAATTGGTAAAGTGTTTTGTTTGGGCATTATCTAGGTATGAGGTGAGAGGGTGATACTTAAGGGAGGCTTTTACATGAGCTTTCTTGTGGCCTAGAGAGGGTATGGTCTGCACTTTGATCCCATTCAGACAGGCTGGATCCAGGTAAGCCAGGTACGTCTTTCTATTAATGCAGATGGAGAATGGCAGGGGAGCAGGAGGGAATAAGGCAGCGAAGAGGGAGTGGGGACCTGAGCATTTTTACCAAAAGTAAGGACAATAATTAAAGGAATAATTAAAGGAATAATTAATAATTAAAGGAATTAACAGATGCCAGGGTATTTATGAGAATTTGTCTCTGGATTTTCCCAGTCCTGCATCATAATAACAGCTTTATAGGATTCTACATAACTGAAAGAAAAATCTACTCCCTTAGGTGTACATTTTTCACTCAAAAACCTTGTGACAGGATATACAATTTTACATTTTTTAAAAAATATTATAAGTATGAAAGAGAAGACTTTAAAAACCTTTGTGTGTATGACTTTGTATGTAAGACTTTAAAAACCTTTGAATATGATGCATAGCCAGAGGCTGCTAAAACTAATAATAAAGAATTCTTTTTCTAAACTAGCTCACTTTGCAAGAATCACAGAATAAATATTGTCTCTAGACAAAATAATGCTTTGAATAGCAACAAGTGACCAGAGCTGAATCAAATTTTCCAGGTGAATACTGTATGTGTGGAAAAATGCACTCTATAAATAAATAGTGGGTACTGATTTGTGCCAAACTGGAAGAATTTTACTTAAAATATATATATATATAAAAAATAGGGAAAAAAATTTAAAAATTAGGGAAAAAAAAAAAGGGGGAGGAAAAGGGAGGAAGAGATGAGGACCCAAGAAAATATTTTTGTAATAAGTAGTTTTGAATTGTTTGGTTTTGGATGTTTGAGATTTGCCAAAATGTAAATAATAAAAAGGGTTAAGTATCTAAGTAAGAAATAAGGAATTTCATTTGGGGTGCAAGAAATGTTTCAGCTGACACAGTGGTTTGGATTCTTTTTCTCCTCCTCTAATTGTTTTTCTTTTTTTTCTTTTTCTTTTTTTTTTTCTTTCTTGGTTTGGCCAGTGAACTGAAAAATCAATTACTCCCAGATCTCTGCAGCTGAGACAGTGTTGCATTCATCCTCTTCAAAGTGACTAGCAACTGTTAACATTACTAACAGCAAAACCTATGAAAGAAAGGCTTACATTGCCACACAGTGTAGCTGATCCTCAAGTTGTCTCAGGAGAGTCAGCTAGAGCGAGGCTGGTGTGGCTGGAACCTAATTCTGAGAGTTCCTTTCCAGTAGGTGTCAAATATTTAATACAAATATTTTATCAGTTCCTTTTTTTTTTTTTCCCCCTTCTGAAAATAAGAGGGAATTACATGAAACAATATTGTGTTTAAAGGCAGATATCCTCATTTTAAAAATATATTTGAGATTATTATATGGTGAAAGGACTCTTCAAAAAAGTCTGTGAATGATGCGGGAGTTGAAAACACTTTGTCTTAAGATCCTCATCTTCCCTTCTGGAAGGGGATGGGGGGAAGGCATTAAAAAAATCAAAAGGACCTGAGTTCTGAAACTACAAGTGGTCAGAACATAGATTTCCTGAGCAGTAAATTCTTAACAGGAATCATGTTATTTGGTTGTATGTAATGTTTCTGTCCATGAAGAATAACATGGGAATAAATATAGGCTATTAGAATCAAATATTCAAGATTAAAAAGTGCACATAAAATTCACAAGTTGCATGTTAACTCATTTTCTGTATCTTGAGTTCATATTTTAATCGTTTGAGGAGTATAAGAACTAATAAGTAGTAGTGAAACCTATTCTACCTTCTCGGTTTAGATAGTACTGCTTATGGAACTGATCTTCTCTATAAAGTGGCAGCCTAGCAGTTCTTAAGAAAAATAGCTGTTCCAAAATTGTAAACCACTCTACAGAGATGAAAGGGAATACTCTACTGACTACAGGTCATGACAAATTACGTTAAGCTAGAATATTCCTAAAAGCAAGATCTGCAATTCATATCACGTTGCTTGTGCTACCTTCTGAAGAAGGTTATTCTTTTGTCTTTGGATGTCTTTAAATTCCTATTTTCTCTGAAGAGATTCTCTGAAGACCTAAATATGGTATCGACTAGTTTTGATAATGAAATTTAATTATCCTTCATGACTAGCCTACTATTCTTAATTGCTTATGTCTTTATTTTTTTCATGAAGAAAATCTGTTCATGTCCACCCTGCCTATTCTTTGACCCACTGGCAAACTAAATTTTTAATGATTTTAAAGTTCTAGCTGGAATCAAGTTACACAAATGTAAGTTTCTCAGCTTTTGTAAAATAGAATATGAGCTCCCCACCACCACCATACCCCCCCCCCCCCTTTTTTTTTAAATATTCTGAACAAGGAAAAAAAAAATCTTCTTTTGGCTCAGGCTCTCTAGAATATATTTTAATTCTCACTGGGTGTGAAATGACAGACATTTGGATCCTGCAAGGAGAAAAAAGAAAAAAAAAAAAAAAGGGAAGGAAGAAAGGAAGTAAAAGATCATGATACCTTTCTGAACTTACATTTTTAAGTTACCTGAAAGTTAACTTTTAAGCTGGAAACCTGTGCATTCCCAGGCACTGAATGAAAAGTTCTCTGAGATTCTGTCAAGGCAGAATGTACTTGTTGTTTTGACCTTCAATAAGCTATCCTTTGGAGAGGTGGGAGATGGGGTGGAAACTTTGGAAATATCTGTACATGGGAGAAACGTATTACATTACTGGAAAAAAAACGAGACTCCAGGATGGAAGGGAAATTGAACATTAGTTTACGGTGTCTCTGATGTATTGAAAATGACCATACATGTGGCCAGAAGGAAATAAATGTAAAGTAATGAAGGAGTGAAAACGGAATTCTGCAGATATTTGCTTTTTTCACTTGGTGTTTATGATGGTAATAGTTAGTGATGGAAGAACTGCAAAAAATTTGGATTAATGGGGTATTAATTTAGAGCTCCTACATAGTTTACAAAATACTTCTGAGTTCCAAATGCATTGTAAAAATTATCTAGACTATTTGTGCCTACAAAATTTGGGCTGGACATTTCCTTAGGACAGGCTATTTGATAAGAGACCCGATTATTCTTTTTCTGGAAACTAAACTTGCAGTTGAGTTGAAGAGATTTGGAAATTGAAGTGTACATGAGGAGAGGCTATGCAGGGAAAGATGCAGTATATCTTTTCTATAGCCAAGTCACAAAATATAGTAGTACGTGGTTGCCAAATTGTTCAGCTGTGTGTTAGGAGACCTGAGAGACAGGATGTCCTTCTCCAGAAACTTTATGAAAATATGTTATTTATTATTCTGCACATAGAAAAAAATGTATATATATGCCTTAATATATCTGTTACTCTGAAACTTTTCTTTTGTTTCCTTTGTGTGTATTCAGTCTGTGCTTTTCTTAATCCAGATGTTTAAGGCCAACACTCACAGCTCTCTATACTCTTTACCTAACACTAATCTGTGAGATTTTCCAGGTGAACTAGGCAGAAGAATTTGCATGGGAGACTTTCTTATCAGAAAATGCTGTTTCAGTAAAGCCAATATTTTCCTCTTTTTCTTTCTTTCTTTTTTCTTTTTTTTTTTATAATAATAATAATAATAATAATAGTGAGTGAAAAGTCGTTAAGATGACACCAAAACATACCATTTTTAAATAAAACTTTTTCTTCATTTTGGAATGACATCATTTTGAAATCTATTTTCAATTCTGTAGTCGAACAATGTTTGAAGTCTAAACTGTGTGTGTGTGTAAAGCACGGTGTTTACTCACATTCCGGTTCAGAAAAATCAAATCTAAGAATTGCTTACAGAATGGACAGTTTGAGGCTGAATCTGAAGGAATCATGTCTTCATCTGAGTGTTTCTGTCTTCCCTTGGTTCAGGGTACAGGCAAGAAAGGTCTTGTAGCGATGAAGCTCATATCGCAGCTGGTTTCAGTAGAACCTCTTGAATATGCTACATCACAGAGTGCATGAATCTCAGTGTTGCATGTGTGGCTTTGCACCATTTAAGCTGTCTGTGCTCACAACACAATGCTGTATTGGCTGCTGGACTACACTTACAGGTATTGCAAAACAGTGGTAGGGCAAAATGTCTAGTCCTAACTGGAGACACAGTGCATCCATGTGTAAAAATACGTTGTTGGTTTTTTTTTTTTTTTTTTTTTTTTTTTTGAGACTGAGGGAGTTATTTGAACTTCTCAAAATCTCAGAAAACTGTCACAATGAGACACAGAAAGTGACAAGGTTTTGTGGTAATCTTTTCTTCAAACTTTTTTCTCACAGAAGTGTTGCAGCTGCACAGGGAAAGCTGTGGATGTCTTTATGTAAAAGCTTATCATACAGAACATCAAAACAGCCATAAGCAACCTTTACAGTTTCTTACCTTTCCCCAGTGTTCCGTAACACTACATAACTAGAGAAGACCTAAGCCTTGCTGTAAAGTTATTTTCTAAGTGTGCTCTTGTCCCACATGGCACCACTTCTTTACAAAGTGAATTCTGCTTTATGAGTTTTACTGCACCCCCACTTCTTTCCCTTCAGTTTCCTGGCTCTCTTGTTTTCCTTCTGTTGACATTTCTGCCCTTGATACTTCTTTAAAATAAGAATTTCTCTACATATTCTCTCCAAGAACTCATCCCAGTAGGCTTCTACCCCTCTGATAATGGATTAGAAGGGAAGTAGTAACATTGGCATTCACAAATGTAGTGCAAACATTTTTTAGTGAATTTGAGTCACAAAAGTTGTTGCAATTGCTTCAGGTTTTGTTGTTCTTCTGTGCATGTTAAGTGGAAAGAGAATCTAATTTTTGCTGCCCTAAAAATTAGAGAATTTCTTTTAAGTGTAAGCTCAAATTTCATGATACCTATCACATGCTCCATCATTAAAGGACATGTCTGACACTATTGCAAAAACAGAGAGCAGCTGTGCTCCTGAACATATTCATTTTCTCTGCCGTTGTAGCCAGGACTGGGGTAGATTTTAAACTCTGTTCCAGAGGCTCTGAGTCCCAGCCAAGATCTTGCAAAGCTGGCTGATTTTTTCCTTTTAAAGCGCGTTCTCGTCCCCAGATGACTTCATGCAGCACTAGCTGGCAGCGGCAGGTGGGTAAGTGCCTAGTCATGTGACAGAGAAGAATCACAGAAAGAACTGCTTCATCCTTCATGGTATCCAAGAGTATGGGATAGCAGTGCTGTTGCTCTAGGTAACCTGAACTTGCAGAGCTGTAACACTCCACTTCGTAGCACTGAGATAACACACCCAAGGAGCTGTTTTCCTGAGTATGGGCAATATTTTTCAGTTTTGCATTTGTGTCTGTGAATTGGAGGATATTTAACCAACTATTCCTAGCTATTGCCAGGCAAATACTCACCTTGGCATTTCTGTGTGGTTGGGTACAATCTCAGGTACAACCAAGAGACTTCTGAATTAGGTTTTTATCAATAAGAGTGGCAGCTTCATTTTGTGATATCTAAACTTTTTGAGTGAGAAAAAATATGTTTTTCCAACATCTAAAAAATATCTTTATGGGCCTTTCCTATTCAGAGGGGGTAAGACTGGCCTGTTCAACGTTACCTTATCATCCATCTGACCTGTTTAATTTGTTTTTACACTGTTTTTTGTAATAATTCCATGGGAATTTAGCAATTGCCAAACCAATGGCAGTCGTTAAATACTTGATGGTTCTGTGCTAGTGAGCTATGGAAAGCAGAGCTGTTTGCTTTACGCTTTCCTCTTGCCTACATCCTTTAGCCGCTGAACTCAAAGAATCTGACTTTGTACATTCTTACATTGAGGTAAATATTCAAATGACTCTAGAAGTGACAGTTACTTTAAGGAAAAAAATAGCATGCAATTGGAGTGAGCCCTAATCTAATACCTTTGGTTTGCTTGTGGATGATGTTTTTCTTTCTATAATCTGTAGTGAAATAGCTCACAGAAAGCTGGCAAAACAAACAAACAAGCAAACAAACAAACAAAAAAACACTTTATTTGAAAATTTGGTTCCAGCTGATTTTATACCTAAAAGCAGAACTCTGGATGGTCTGCTACAACTGGTTCATTAAATCCTGTGCTGTTAGCCCTCAATTAGAAGCATGAAATTGCAACACTTCTTAGCAGATTTGCTGACCAAATATGGAGAGATTCCATATATCGTTCTGAGTATTTTATATTTGGGCTCTTAAAGAATGTATGCAGTTCATCTAATGAAGCATCTGTATGTATGAGAGAAAAGAAACAGATTTCTGATCTCTCCCTCTGTTGGTCTATCTGCCTGTGTCTCTATTGAACGACTGGGGTAAAACTCCCTTTACATTTTTAAAAATGTTTCTTGGACTCTTACCAGCAGGTTTTTACGGTCTGTTGCCTGCCTCTCAGATTAGAAGAACACTGGCATATTTTAACAGTTTCCTAGGATCCAAATAGTCTTTAATTAAAAGGGAATTGATGTTTTGGCGTGCAATCAAAACATGTGAGACACTGGAAGCAGAGAACAGGCTGTGGCAAGGGGCAAACAAATAAGTAAAACACAGTCCACAGCAAACAGGTAGCGGTTTATTAGTATGCAAGGGGATTTCTTCATTTGCATAATGTTCCCACAGAACTGGTGATTGGTAGCATTAGCAGGGAGGAGCTTTCTGCTGTACAGAGTCTGAACCTACTCCACCCCCTGGAAGAGCAGAATATGTTCACCAGTGCCTTTCCAAAACACGAATTTTGATGGCTGCTGAAATTGTTTATACTTTAGACTTGTATTGATCAACTGTTGAGGCAGCTTGGTATGTTGTGTTTGCTAGGTTTAGGCTGACTCAGAAGCTGTAAGTTTAGTTAATTAAAGAAATTAAGTATCTGCAAATTACATGACTTTCACATAGCAGAACAGCTAGTTGTTCTTTTTCTTTGGGAGCAGTTTGCTTGAAGAGTGCTGAGTAGTAGGGCTGGGGTAAAGCATTGAAACTGCAAGTGAATGAGACTAGCTGAAGTTCTGAAGGGAAGTCAGATGTGCACTGAACTATTGTTTTAGTTAATCCAGGAAGAGAATTGGTTTATTAGCTGATTCTAAATAATGAAATATTGATATCTGAAGCAGTTATTAGTAAAGACCTATAATCAACAATCAGTCAGTTGCACCCTTTTACAATAATGCAGTAATTTTGTGGATAAATAAATCTGTATTTTTAACCCAATATTGATATTTATTGTTGCTTTTTTTTTTCTTTTTTTTTTTTTTTCTCCATGTTCATGTTATTTGCTGAATGCCTTCTATCTCTTTCTACACATAGGTGGTACATGCCAGAGCCCTGCTCTTCCAGCCTTAGTGCGTCCTCCTGCTCCACCCTTGCAGCCGTCGCTGGATATTAAACCATTTCTTCCGTTTCCTCTGGATACTGCAGCAGCAGTCAATCTCTTCCCCAACTTCAATGCAGTAAGTACACTCCTAACAGTTACTGTCCATTTCAGTGAGCCACAGTTTCCACAGAAGGCTCAAGAGGGCACAAAGTAGAATTTTATGTACTCAATTAAACCTGGAATATCCTCTCCCATACTGAGGGCCAAATAGCTCTTTCAGACACAGTGGTAGGCCATAAATTAAAGCCTAGCTGAGTGTTAGCCAGAAATAATGTAGAAGGAAAAAAAGGATATGATCCCAAGTGACATGCAATAAAGTTGCAGGACATATCTAGTCCCAGGCCTTGTGAGTTTCCCAGTCTAACTTAAGATGTGCAGAGTTTTCCTAACATAAAGTTTGCTGCAAGCATGAAAACCGAGTGATTCTACATCTCATCTCCAACATGCTTCTTGAGAAATATCTAAAATTTGCAAATCAGAGGGGCAAAGTTTATCTTTGTAAATGGTAAAAAAAAAAATTAGGGGCAATTAAGGCAAGAATGGAAAAAACATTAGCTGGTATATGAGCTATTCACTGGCAAACAATCTATTATTTTTATTATTTTTTTTTAAAGATTAGGATACATTATTTCTATCCCTTTAAATTAAAAGCAAGGTTAGATTTCTCTTTAATAATTTCTTAACTTATTCATACTATCTAAAAATTTAGAAATCTACTTATTACTTCTTAGGTATTTTCATTATTTTACTGACCTAAATAGTGAGTGTATCAATTTTCCCCTGTCTAGCTGAGGTATTTAATGCTGTAAAAGAAAGAAAAAATTTAAATTGGTTTTAAATTTGTTTTAACTTTATGGAATCATGTCACTTTTTAACTCAAGGATTTTCTTTTCCTCATTTACCTGCGCTACATATAGGAAAAGAAAAAGTTAAGAGTGTGCTTGGTTACCTACTCTGAGAGACAGAGAGAGGATTGGAAATTGTTATGCCATAACATTACTAATTAAAATATAAAATCTTAATTTTCATAATTAAGAGTAATAGAAAAGCATACCCATTCTAGAAGTGATTTGTAGTAATCGATAGCAAATTTCAATAATTAAATGTTAATTTATTTACCTTTTATGTATGTTTGTTTTGCTTTAAAGCAATTGAACTAATTATGAGAAATATTTATTTATGCAGTCTTAAATGCAAGCAATTGACAGCATTAATAGAGATAAGAGCAGCTATAACATGAAAGTCTTAAAATGCTCAGAAAAGATATGTCAAAGAATCATTACAAAGAAACTGTCAAATTTTAAAATGTGCATACATATGCAGTAAAGTTTTAAAAATTGCTGGTGTTAACCAAGTTAAAACCTGGATAACACTTTATGATATGTATTAATTAGATTTAAGTTTAGTGTACTCTAGAACTCTTACCAGTTTTGTTTTGTGATCATTACTTATATTTAATGCAGGAGGCCAGCTAAATTATTATAAATATTTTATTAGAATTTTAGTTTATATTTTATTAGATTTTTTTTTTTTCAGGATTTTCCATACTTCAGGATTTTCTGATAGTTTTGTTAATTGTTTAACTCTGCATAATTCAAATGCAAAATTGAAATTTCACTTCTTTCAAAGACTGATTGTATACTATTAATATCTTGGGGGAGCGGAAGGATGTAATGTGTGCTGATATTAATTTAGAAATAAGAAGGTAAAAATAGACTCCTAGCAAAACCCTGTTATTCCTGAACATCATCTTAGAAGTATATCTTTATGTGTAAGCACTGTAGTTGGACTTTAGAGACTCCTTATCTCAAATTTTTCAGTAACCTGAGCCTAGGTTTCAAGGATAAGACCAGCAGCCCTTTTTTAACAACACACTGAAATGCATTCCCATGCAAAGTGCTGCTTCCTGTGATGCATGGCCATCTGCCAAATCTACCTTTGCTGAGTGTGTCAGTCCTGAGCGTGAGAATGCTGTCATCTGAGCTGCTGTCATTTGCTTATAGACTTTTCCTTGCAACGTGACCTTTGCCTTATCATGTGTGCTGACATGCAGCATCATCCTCAGTGTTCCCATTTTCCTTCTGAACAGTACATTATTGAACACTTCTATGTTTAGCTCATATGCCAGGGCTGGTTAATGGCATCCTCCAAACATGAAAGCTAGCTGAGTAGTTATGCATATTTCTAGAAATTCTTTCCAGGCTGACGAATCTTTGGGGACGCATCAGCTGCTGCTGAGCATTATCATTGTAAAGAGAAGGTAACCCACAAGCCATATTAAACTTTAAACAGAACGTCTGACAAGGTCTTTAAGTATGTGAGTGTGAGACAGGAAGGTGTTTGACCAAAAAGTGACCTGCCTAAATATGCATGCCTGTGAACGATTGTAGCTGTTGATAATGTTTTATATTTATTGACTTCACAATCCTGCACAGTGTAAGTGGACAAGCATTTGTACTTTGTGACAGAACCAAGGCTAAGCAGGTAGTCAGTAAAAGACCTAGAACTCCAAAAACCTGAACTGGATGTTCCCTGTCGTGTTGCAGATAAATTAGCTTTAGCCTTGATTTGAGACATCAAAGTTGTAGATAGAGTCTTAGGAAATAGATTTCCTCTTTACCTTTCCATAATTCTACATAAACTAATCTGTTTGGCATCATGTCTGGGCTACTTCCCAAGAGTCTAGAAGGAATTCCAGAGTTCTGGCTATTTACAGGCCAAACACACTTTTCAACAGCTTTCCCTTGAGAAAAGCAATGATCAAGGAGGTACTCGAGTAAAGATGTGTCATGTTCCAGAGAAAGGAAGTCGTCTCTAGTTACAGCAATCCTAACTTAGCTTGTGAGTTTGGTTGTAATAAGCATAAATATCTGGGCTAATCAGTCTAAGTTTCTTTTTAAAAGATAACAGAAAAACAGACAATTTCTCCATTTGTTCAAGAAAAACGCACAAAAGTAGCTTGTAATGCAGACACCCTATGTATCTATGTTGGGTTGAGGTGAAGTGAACCCTGAAAGTTTCCCATTCATTTCTGATGACTATAATGAGGGATTGGCTCAGCTGCATCTATGTTTGGTGAGATGAATCCCACATTAAGGGACAGGTCATAAGCTATTCACGGCTAATATGTTAAATTCCACTTAGAAATCAGATGACAGAAGTGCTGACATTGTATTGCATGTCTACAGAGACATGCTTCTACTTATCAAGCAGTTATGCTAGCTTCTAATTATATCTAAAGACAACTTTAAAGGAATTTGAGTATTCAGGCTAACTGGATGTAGGTATTAGGGGAGGTGAAAACAAAGTAATTTACTTGCTTGATTTTTCATACCAATGGAGATTCTCTTAGGTGTATACTCAAAATCTAACAAAAAGAAATGCTGATCTTAAGTACACCATACTAATAACAATAATAGTGAGGTGTATTTTATAACATTTTTCACTCTAATTCTGTTTATTACAAATACAAGATTATTTTCTTTGTTACTAATGACTTTTGGTCTAAAGCTATCTCAGTTTTTTGATGACTGCCTCTGAGGAAAACATTCAGCACTGATTTCTGTGAAGTCAAAAGCTTGCATCGAGGCAGAGAATACAGGAGTTAACAAGATCTGTGCAAACCTTTCTCAATAATGTCTCTGGGCACTTCGGAAAGGGGAAAGTAAAAAGCAAGTAACCACACAAATGCAGGGATGATAACCTATGAACCTTTAAACCATTCGTTTTCATGAGGGACATTTTCTGTTTGTACAAGAAAGCTTAAAGCAAACATACCAATTAACAATCTGGTTAGCTGAACATTTGTAGGTGCTGTACTCTTAATTGTGAAGCAAATGGGTACCCTCAAGTCCTATGTAGAAAGGAATTGTAAAAACACAGATGTTTAAATTGAAACCAGTGCACTGTTGTGCAGACCCTGAAGAATCATGAGTTCACTGCAAGTTTATCTGTTAGAAAAAGATGAGTCAAGTGTACAGGATGTACGTGGATACATTTTATTAATGAAAGAATCTGACTACATAAAATACTTATGTAGCTTTCTAAGATGTGTTTTGAAGAACGTCAGAAAAAAATAACTCTATTCTGAAAAATGTTTGAGATCATTTAGCAAACATTTTGTATAGTTCTGTGTTTTCAATCTTGAAATATTATTTATGCTTCATAGACTGTGGTATGAGCAAGATCTGTAGTGGAAGAGGTCCACAATGTAGAAGATCAGTGTAAATGCTTGTAAGCAGAAATAGAGATACTGCTTGAAAAGATCCATCCTAACTCCAAAATAAGGCCTGATTTCCATGTTGCCAGTGGAAGATTTCCCAAAGAAACATCCTTTGGACAGAAATATGACTACATTTTTGACTTTCAACTTATAACTTGGAAGAGCAGTAGTAATGTCAGAACTCTACTAAATTTGGATTGAAAATTCGTTGTTACTCTACAGATGTCTTTTTCTCATGATCCATCTGTAGTAATCCTTGTCCAGTCTCCTGATTTTTCTTGTTTTTTTTTGTTCTCATCCAGTACTTTTAGGTACAATACTTAAGGCTTCATGTGTCACCTTCCCCTGGTAGAGCTTTGCTGTTTGGGAGGGAACGGTGGATGTTGCCCATAGCTCCTAAGGTAGTACTCCAACAACAGCTTGTGTTAGGGTGCCAAGGAAGCTCCTTGCTTGCTGAAAACCAACCTGTGATACATCCTAGCAGCTCTGAGGACAGCATAAATACTACGCTCTTTGTTTACAGAGGTGACGCTTGTATTTGTATGTATCAGTAGGGAGTAATTATGGCTGGCTTGTTTCAATAGGAGCCACTTTTCTCCACGCTCTGGTCTTGGTGCCAGACTCTACCTGGCCTGCAACCACCAAGTTAGTTCACGTGGAGCAGAGCTTCCTGGTTGTTGGGAAATGCAATCTTGTCCTTTTGTGCCAGGTGACGGAGAGAAATGGACAACATAGGAAACCTGCCTACTAATAGTTATTTCTGGGAAGGGTTATGCCAGAAAAAGTAGATAAAACCCGTCTAAAGGTGCCAGAAGACAGTTTTGAAATATTTTGCTAATACTCATGTCCTGGGTAGTTTTTTATCTTGAAGAGAGATATGTGCTACAGGGCTGACATGCCAATTTTCTGGATATTATGAATAAGATGTAACTTTTGATATGGAGGAGTGGAGAAGAATTCTGAAATATATATATATATATAAAATATTAGCAGCCTGAAATTCTGAAATTTACAAAATATATTGTGTCCCCCCCCCCCTTATTTTTTCTTCATAATGACTTTGTTTCATGATTTCTGACATAACTGAGCAGGAGAGCTTAATGAGACTTCCCCCCCCCCCCCCCCCCCCCCCCCCCATATTCTTATCATTTGCAATGGTGCTTTTTTCAGCACATAAAGTCCTTTGAAGTTAAGTAGTGATGGCTTGCTGTCAGAATTCTTTGTTTCCAGAAGGGCATAGTCAGGGGACAATGCAATAGCCTCAGTTTCATGAGAGTCAAAATGGAATATTGTCTCTGTGGAAGAACTTGGCACTAAAAATACAGTCTGTGCTGCTAGTGATTTTTAATGTTATTTCTGTGAAAAGGACCCTTATCAGGTGGAGAACTGTACTGCATCAAATTGGTAGTTTGTCAGACAAACAGGGGATTATTGCTTCTGGGGATATTCTTTGCATGGCTGCTCATTTACAGGTGTCTACAAACAGGGTTTTTGGCTTGTTCTTTTCCTTTCCATAGCGCTGCAATTGAGCTGTAAGATAGGTATAGTCTTCTTTATAGTTGATATCTCTATTGTTGTTTAGCTTAATGTTTTTCAAAGAACAAACAAACAAAAAAAAAGTATTAGGATGATTGCAAAAATAATGGTTGGGTTAGGAAGTCTTTATTCAAATAACACTTTCATCACTGGCCAGGCCATTTAATTAAGAAGTCTGCAGGGCAAGAAGAGGGATCAGGGAGTGAGCAAACACAAGAAATCCTGGCAATTCAGATGTTTTTATTTGGTGCTTGCAAATCAGGAATGAGTCAACATCAGTATGAAATATTCAGTTATTTGAATTGGCCAGATTTATTTGCCTTGTATTTAAATCCTTAATCTATGCCCTGGGCTGTGTCTGAAATAACAGTTTTGCTCTGATTCTCTGATGTAGAAGAAATGTTCACAGCTTGGGAAATATAGTAAAATTAATCTCTTTGTCTTCCAGTTATGAGTTAGTTTAAGGTGGTTCCGGATCTCCAGAAATACCCGATCTGTTTTTCTATACAGCCTATGTTCTATGTCATGGACAGGGAACAGAGCTCATATTCTGGCTTTGTATGAGTGTTCCTGCAGCTCTCTGGTAACCTTCCTGTGGTTGCCTGTGATTGCATGGCAGTTATTTTCCATTGCACTCCAGTGTGGCTGAGAAGCAGTATCTCAGCTCCATAGAAATTGTCTCCAGTGTGTTTCCTTGTATTTTCTTTGGACTTGGTGCATGGGTAAGGATCATCCTACTAAATCTAACCTTAAACTAAAACTAACCTTAATCCTTTTGCAACCTTCTCAAAAATTTATAGCCTCTGCTTGCAACTACTGTCTGGGACTCCTGCAAGTTTCAACATAGGCATCAACAAAGGTTTTTTTTTTTGTCTTCCTCTTAGTGTTACTTTATGTTTTACCAGCACTGCTGGCCCTGGTATTGGAATTACTTGCATTTCCTCACATCTTATTTGAACAGCTTTAGGATTATGCTCCAGTTAGGGAATTAGCAGCTTCCTATGCTTATGATGAACAGCTGTCACCTGTTACGACAAAGATGACAGCAGTGTTGAGAGTGTAGAGGAGTTTGCTAATGGGTGCAAATGGGTAAATACCATAAAAAATCCATTAAAAAGTTTTATTTTCATTTAAATTAAATTTGTGCCAAGTGTGCTCCAACCTTCTCTGATTGCTTTCAGCCAAAATTCAGGTTTCTAGGATGCGCATTCTCCTGGGCAAGCAAATTTTAAGATTACCTTGAAATAGCCTAAGTTTTGTGTCATATCACCTTGCTGAACAATAATATACCTATCCTGGAATTCATCTCTGTAACTGTAATGTGGATGTAAATCATCCAACCATAGCTGTTTCCTGGTTGCTATCCAGTTTTTGGAGAGTAATGTGTACCTTTGGTAAATCTGTTTCCATTTATCCAGATGACTTATTTCCAGCATGCATGTAATAGTATCACCTGTGTTTGGCCTTCTCCAGCTATTGTCTCAGCTGGTATTCAGCTCTGTGGCCTCATTCAAGGCCTGATGTCTCAGCGCTGGTGGTCATTTTAACGATTGTAACCTGCAGATTGTATTTGTTTTCATCTCTACTTTATGGATGTTGGTGGGGTGCTGTTCTAGTGCTCTGTTCACTAGCTGAGTGCAGCACGTGCACTTCCACCATGTGTTTGATAGGTCATGATTTCTTCAGGATTATGTTGGCAGTGTATTACTTCCCAGTTACTAAGCACCTTGTGGCTGAAGAGCAGATGTTTGTGCTGCTCCTTTTTGCCATTAGAGAATGGAGGACATTTAACTCATCTCCACCAATTCCAAAGTCCATAACTGACTTAAAAGTTCTGAGGCAGAAGCACCGTTTGTATAAGCTTCTGACTGCACTGTGTCCATACAGTGTAATCTGTACAGTAGTTTATGGAGTATCAGCTTGAAGGTGTTTTCATTAGCAATGTTGTAGGCTAGAAATAATCTCTGGACAAAGGGCTGTATACTTTACTATCATTTCCTAAAAATGTCATGCAGAAAACTGCTTTCTGTGTTTTTCTCTCTTTCTCTCTATTTTTGATTTATGGAAGTGGTTTCTTTTAATTGTTGAAACAATTAAGAGGATCTAAATATCTCACATGCTTGCTTGTTTATTTGATGATTAATAATACTGAAGGAATAGACTTTCTGAGTTATCTCATCTTGCCTCACGCATTTGCTAGAGGGCACTGCACAGTGGGCTGACAGATAACTTGCTGTCAAAGTCATAGTATCCACAGCAAAGGCAATAGCACAGCCTTTACTGGGGACTAAGGGTCCCTCAGGCATTTGCTTTCATGCAAAACAATCTCGTAAAGGAAATTAAATGAAGTGCTCTTCAGATTTGTCAAGTCTTGATGAGTGGAATTACTTAAAACTAAATTTTATAAAGCATTTTATAAAGCATTTTAAATAATGTTTTAATCAGTTGATGTTTACACCCTTTGTCTTAATAGCACTCAGATGAAAAAGATCAATGATTATTTTATTCTGCAAAGACTATAAAACTTTAATGGGTTGCATAATAAGAATAACTCATAAAATCTACAGTTTAAATATGGATGATTATTAACCTGTTTTTAAAAAGCTGCAATTAAAGTGAAAAGGAATTACTTAAAGAAATGATTTGATTACTGCAGTCTGAAGAGGAAAAAGAGTGATAACATTCTAAAATCAGTATTATTTCTGTTGATGAGACAGACATTTGCAAAGATTTAAAACACAAATCTTTCCTGCCTTAGGCATGTTTGTGTTGCTAACCTAGCAACTTAGCTGAGTAACTATTTACTGATTTTCACTTTTTTCTTGTTTGCACAACCTGCAGTTTGTTCATCTGAGGACTTTCAAAGTTATCTGTTGAAAAAAGTATGAGCTTGCACAACAGGTAATTTTACATTCAGTAAACACATTCCTAAGCACAATTATCTCATTAATTGCATATTCACAGCATGCAATAACATTTCTGCTGTTATTCAAGAATTTGTCCTAGAACACCCCTACTTTTATCTTTGATGATAATTAAAATGTTTGAGGCTCTTTCTCACTATTCTTAGTCACGGTAGTTTAGACTAGCAAATGACACATGCTGAAGTCATCAATCTGGAGTCATCTTATGATGCAATCTCTGATGGAATATTTCTGTAATGTTCATGTCCTGACTAATTTATTTTACCTCAACATTTATTTATTTATTTAATAATTAAGGAAAGAAAATCCCAAAAGGTTTTATGTTAGATTTGTACAGTAGAATTGGAATATAGAACTCCAAATTCTCGTGCAACTACTGTTTTTCCTGGCATCTTTCCTTTGGCTGTTCTGAATACTTAGTTATACTGCCTTTTTTTTTTTTTTTTTTAAGTACATCGTTTTCTATAACATATGTAAGTATCGAAGTCTTATTATTGAAAAGAATACAAATGAATGAATTTCTATCATATTTTGTCCAGTGTTAAATGTTTTGTGATGTCATGAGTAAAAAGTTATGACATATTACACATATTATTTATGATCAGAAAGAATCAGAGCTTTTAAATAAATTCTTTAACTTCATAGTTCTTAAGATTCTAAGACAATCAGGATAGAGTGGACTGTAAGAACTGTCTTAATGACTCACAACAGAAAGTTGTCTATAACTGAATGAAAATTGCAGATTAAAAAAAAAAAAGATATATAGAATGGAGTCATTTGAAATTACAGCTGAAGGTGGTGTTACACCTGCCAAAAAGCAGACAAAGAAGCAGTTTATTTCAGTAATTTGCTATGGAAACTGTTACAGAATTTCTAGGATGTCAGAATAGCAGCAATGATGATCCTAACAAACAGAGGTCATGGCAGGAGTTCCTGAAGTTGCATAAAATAACTCTGCAAAGGAAATATTTGAAGAAAATTTTATAAAGGCTCAGATTCAGACCTAGTTATTCCTGAGACATTTGTCAAAAAGCCAGGAAAGGCATAAATTTGCAGCCTTACTTTTCTCTACTCCTGCACAGTTTTCACTGGGCCTATCTGTAGTCCATCATGTCTGTGTTGTATTAAAACAGTTCTGGAGAACTATGTCCACCATACTACGATATCAACTTGTGATCATGAAAATAGTATAGGCTGATTATCAGACAGTTTTTAGTTCTTGAGCTAATCATCCCTCCAGAAAAGTCAAATGGCTGAACACGTGCTTGCACAAACCTTTAATTTCAACAGATAGGGCAGCTATTGATATATGGGGGTAATGAAATGAGACTGTAGCAAGGTAACAAGCTTTATCTGTTCCTATATCTTCTCTCTGACAATTTAAGGAAGAACTGAAGAGTAGATAACACATATACCAACACTTTCCAGACTCTACCTCCAGTGAAGTGTATTTTAGGAAGTTCTTAAGCTAAATGTGTTGACTTGGCATGTGATAGCCCTCCATGAGGTAACATGCTGACCAAAATGAATCAGCAGGAAAGTTTGTTGATTGCAATTACTAATGAGGTAACGTGAGTTTCCTCTTTCACCTCCCCAGATGGTGCCTAATATACTCAGGCAGGGAGAGGTATAGGAAAATTTCCTTGGGCAACCTGAGTAGTAGTAAGAGATAGGAATATGTGAACTATGACTTGTTATAACCAGTAGAAGAATGATATTTGATGTGCTATGCTTGTGGAAGCTGGGAGTAGATGAAAAAATATCCATCACTTTACCCATATTTTGTTTGAAATGTACTGATTTGCTAATGGATCCAACCCATTACATTAGTGGTGTTGCTAGGACTCAGATGACAAAGATTAATCATGGAGATGATGCCAGAGTTAATTATAGCAGTGCCCTCCCAAACAGCACTATCAGCTCTGGGAGGCAGTAAAAGCTATTGTTGGAGTTAAGAAGTAACATGAGAGAGGAACAGCAGTGCAGAGACAACTGTTAGTGAAAGGACTGGAAAATACAGGATATATGGCACTGGGTATGGAAGAGAGGTGGGAGGAAGAACAGAAGGCTTCCAAGAAGAGAGACTTAGAAACTGTCTCAGAACAGGTATTTGGAAGATGCACTTGCTACACAAACACTCATTCACTCACTAATATTGGAAACATTGCAAAGCAAGTTAAAGTATCTAGTTTTGACTTATAGTGCTTACATCTTTGTTCCTGGCAGGAATGGTTGCTTTCTTTTTTAGTTTCCCACTTTATGCAGGAAATTAGTATCTCCTGATACCGTTTGAAACAGGTTTGTTCTCCCAAAATCTATTGTATTTATTTTTAATTTACTGAAGCTATACCTTTTTGAATCCTAATTTTGATTTTCTTTCTAAATTTGAAAGAAGAAAGAGAAATTAGTTTGGTACTTACTGAAAATGTCTCAAAAAGAACTAACAGCACAAAATTTAAAAGTCTGTGCTTCTGAAATCAAAGAAAATCCTTCTGTAAGAACAAGCCCTCAGATACTTAAATAGTCATAGATTCACAGTTGTTCGCTACCTGTTCCTCAGTAAGAATTACCTGATGAAGTGGAATTGTTCTTAAATTTTTATGCACAGACAATAGCACACATTTTTGGTAAGTGCCTTTCATTTCTTTTAAGCAAAGCAATAGACCGAATCTACTTCAGGAAATACAGTGTATGCACGTCTCCTCTCTTCAAACAGGCTCTTTCTAGAATATGAAGTAGTGTCTGTTTCAGATGACACCAAATTGCACAGAAAGCAGGGATCTGAAGACTAGCTTTTATTTTATTTGCTAGGACTCCAACATCCAGTTGACTTGGAAAAGCTGTATTTCATTTAGAATTACTCCCTTTAGCTTTCTTCACAAACCACTGCAACTTTTTCAGGAGTCCTTCAATTTCTTTTTTAGAAACTGCTGTAATATAGCAACAGATCTGGCACATAAACTGATGCTGACCCTGACGGTAAATAATTCTCTCTGTGAGTTGCTAAATTTAGTGTCCCTTGAGCAGCTCAGGTGAAAGTACAAACAAATTTCTGTGGTTGATGGCACTTGTACTAATACAACGATAGGATCAACTTTGAATGTAAAAAAGTAAGAGAAGTGTTAATTTCGAAAAAATTGAGACTTTCTTTTTCTAGTTTAATGAGAAATTGACAGAACATAACCAACTCTGTACTCAAAAATACAAAACACACTATGTATGAAATGTGTTAGGATTCCTGTCCTTGCTTGTTCAGTTCTGTGATTTGATTAGTATATTTGCTTCATCCTATTTGGACCCAGAGTAGTGTACAGTGAAATTTTATCTACATTTCTTAAAACAGCACTTCTGTGGACTAGAAAGTGGCAGGAGAAGGTTGTGAAGAACAACTTCAAGTTCTGTAATTAAACATCTCAAAAAATTGTTAGGCTTTTCAGTAAGATACAAGATTAATCAGTAACACAAAAAAGCTACTTAATACCGCAATAAATCTTATTTAGTGTGCAACTTCTCTTAAATATGAGGAGTATTAACAATCATCTGCTTTGGTCTTTAACTATCATTAAAAACATTTACATCTTCAACCTACTCAGTGATTTAAGATGATTATATAACCAGAAAATTTTTTAGATAGCTACTACTGGCAAGAAGTATGCATTATACCAGATTTCTGAGCAATGCTAGGAAATGATTGTCTTAGTAGGCTTTTATTATATAATAGTATCAAAAATTGATTTCAGTTACTTTTTCCTGACTGTTCATAATGCAGAATGAGAGAGAAACTGCAATTTTTTTAAAAAAAATTGAGCTGAGGGAGCACATTTTTGCTGATTGAGATGATTCTTAAAGGGCTTGGCAATTTTATTGGATAAAAATTACATATCTTACATGTAACAACATTCAGGTAGTTTCTGAACTTTAAGAAAATTCTGTGTGGCAACAGGAGAATGTGAGACACATTGGAACCTTGGGAATTTAATTTGGATTCTGCTTTATAGTCAGCCTAAAACTCTAGCTTATAAACTAGCCATGCATTGTTTTCTTTTTCTATTTTCTCCTCATATTGTCTGTGTCTGTAGTAGACTTTTAGATGCATTTCTTCCTCAAGCCAGTAATACTGGAGCACATAGAATAAAAGCAAATCTGTTCAAGTTAGTCTAATGAGTTTGAACCTCAAAGGTTCTGGTTGAAATAAGTCTTTTCAAACACATTCTTAGGCCTTAGTTTATTTCATCTTGTTTATCTATCGTTAATTTTACATATGAGATGTCAATTCTGAGTAACTTTATTTTTGCTTTAACATCCATATATTTTGTTACAATGTAATCTATACAAGCCCTTCTTTCATATCTGATGAAGCATCATTTCAAATCTCCATAAAGAATTTTTTTTTTTTTTAAGTAAATACTGCTAAAATATCACTATGTTACCTTCCATTTGAATAGTTATGTGGCAACAAGTGTGTGCTTAAACCGTGGTTGTGATCCAGTAACCTCTTAAATTGCAATTGCAAACATTATTTATCAAGTCTGTTACTATTGGTCATTAGTTTACAGTTGAGTCCTTTGTTTGGACCAAGTGCAATGTGCTTATGTACCCTTTGGCATGCACAGCCTAAGCAGGTTGGCAGAAATCAGTAACTTCAGCAAAATGAGTCACAGCTAGTTCTGCAGATTGTTCCTCCCCATTAGCTAATGACAATTCTCAGGGCCTAGTCAAGCTTCTTCTGACTTTGGGAAAGCAATTTCTCCCTTTTAATGCTGTATTCTACTTGTCATTTCTGTAACAGGGAGTGATAGTGCATTCATGCCCTCTAGGATGTTTTTCCATGCTCTGGTTGGTGTTTTGAAAACTGGCTAATGTTCACAGAAAGCTTGGAAAATGTAATGTGCCTGGAGAGTCCTACAAGTGTTAAAGGATTACATCTGCACTATCAAAACATTTTATGCCTCAATAATAGTTATTTTTGAGTTACAACCCCCTTGCCTGTTTCTCCAAAACTTTACAAAATAGTTAGCAGTGATGGACTTATCAGTGATGACTGCTTGATACCATCACCTAATTTCTGGTTTTATGTGAATATCTATCATAACTATGCTTCAGGCAAAATTATGCGCTAATCTCTAAGGGCATTTTTTTCTTTGATCCATTGCTTCATCCAGGCCATAAAATAAAATAAAGGTAAAATATGTCATTAAAGGTAAGTCGTACTATTATTGCTTAAACTTAATCTGTTTGGGGGACCGCCCCATAGGTCCATCTCCAGATAAACACTTGAAAATATTAGATCCAAGCAAATAAAAATAATAATAATAAAAAAAACCAGGTTACTACAAAAGCTTATCTGGAATGATTTACTGAAACAATTTCCTGTTCATTCTAATACAGTTGAATACCTCCCATTTTCCTGTAGTTTTTAAACTTACAGTGTCTCCCTGTGAAGCATATGGATCTAACTCCTGAGCTTTTCTTAACTTACTTACTATTCAAGTATGATTTTCGTTGCCATCACTTTCTGCTGGCTCTTCCTTAGGTGATTAATTAAAGGAACTATTTTAAATATATTCAGATTTTGCCTTCTAATCAATCTTAAGGAAGTGATTTAAACAAAGAATGCAAATGAGTATATTTGATATGTGAAGACAAATGGTCTAATCCAATTGTGAATTAGACCTCAAATTGTCATTTATGTAATGATTTAAAAGGCAAGGTAGTAGACATCCCTAAACGTAGTGGCAGAAAGACCTGTAGAAAGTAGATTGCTGTAGACTTCCCTGGCTTTTTGGTTAGAAAAAATAGAGAAAGAGTTTTGGTGCAAAGTGGGGAAAATTAACATCAAAACAAATTATCAGCGTTTTCTTTACTTGAAGTTAGAAACTCACAGTCACTAAATAGGTTTATTCACCGTAATGATAATGCTAGTTAAAAGATCAGTGTTGAAAATTAGGATATTTAAATATGTTAGTATGATCTGAGATACCTAATTTGAGGACATTCCAATATTTAAAAGAAAAAATCTGGCTTTTGTTTCCCTCACCTCCATGTGCTGAACAATTCAACCATGTATCAAAATAAGCTGCTAAACACCCACTGTATGAGGATATAACCAAGTCATATTACGAACTTTCTTGCAGAAATTTAAGTTAAAGTGGATGAGGTGTCTGACCTAACCTGATTTATAAAAGCAAAAGGTACAATATGAACCAACTGTTTAGCACCTTCCAGAGTCAATGCAGAAAGATGTGTAGCTACAGAAAGGAACTATTCCATCTGAGGCACTTACCTGGGATAGCGCTTACCATCTACAGGAGGTACTTATCTCCTCTAACTATAGTAGAAGCCTGGATTATTACCTTAGACATCTATATTACAGATTACTGTAAATCCTATACTTACTATGCTGTTTTACAATGCTGTTTCTGAGGTAGCCAACTGATGCAGGAAATTCCAATCAGATATAAGGAAGAATTTGTTTTCCATAGTGAGTGTTTTCGAACACCAGACTAGTTTCCCCAGGAAAGGTGTGAATTCCCTATCCAAGGAGATAATCAGAACTTCACTGGGCAAAACTGCAAGGGCCTGGGTACGAGAGCCTGGGCAAGGCAGCCAGTTGGTGCGGCACTGGGGAGCTTCAGCAAATGTTTCAAGCTACACACAAGCATGTTTCAAGCTACATTATTGTGTGCATTCTAAAGGCCTTTTGTAAAGCAGAGAGACTAAGACTATTGTGTTTAGAGGAGATAAAAACCTATGAAAGGGAGCTGGTGAAGAAACAAAGCAGGAAGGATTCTGTCCAGCCTGCAAGGAAAGACTGTTAGGGAAAAGTAATACGTTGAGTTGGACCAGCAAGCTACATGTCACCTACACTGCTACTTTTCTTTTCCTAGAGATCTAGAAACAGTGACTAGATTCTGCTCAGATCATTGGCTTGAATGTATATGGGGGGTTTAGTGTTAGAGCCTGTACAAAATATTTTAGTATCTGTTTATGTAATAATAGGAAAAAAAAAAGAGTTACGGCATACAGATGGAAATTGGCATTTTTAATTAAGCTGTGATATCATTCTCTACTGGATATTTACAAATTGTCATTTCATCAAGAGGAGGCCACTTTTTAATACAAAGTAGTTTTGTTTTAGTATCAATTAAGGAATAATCATTTCTAAGTGTTTGATGTCTTGAAAGTAAAAGACATTAATACTGCTTATAAACAGTATTTTAAACTTCATGCAGTTGCTTGACCAGAATAGATGCTGACTGAGTGCTTCAATTAGACAGTGAGATGTTCAGTTTGGAAAAATCACACTGTGAGGGAGAAACTCACAATTAGAGCTTAGGTTTGGCCTGCATTCTGCTTGCTGAAACATCTGCTGTAAGGCAGTGTGTTCTTTTGATGAATCATGAAACGAAATGCCTTTGATTAATTTTTACCTGCAGTTTAATGACATAACTATTGAAATTCAGAATATATACGTTTGGGTGTACATTTTTCTTCAGGATGTGATGATGTGACCAGTCATAGACTATTCTAGTCTGACAGTGTTACTTACTCATTGTAAAGGGCTGACAAGTTTTTATTGTGCCAACTCTACCTGTTGTATTAGTATCCAGCACTGTGTTGTTTAAAGACTAATGCACGGGGGCAGGAGGTAGAAGCCACTGCAATGGGCACTGCATAGATCCTTCTTTTTCAGTTATCCATATATATAGTAGATTTAAATTTATTATGGTGTGAGTTTGGCATGAAGTAGAAATTCAAACAGTAAACTGTGTTCAGCACTTTGATCGATTTGCAGTCAATAAATTTATTCTTTTTTTTTTTTCCAAAGTAAAATGGCAGATAGAAATATACCAAGGACTCCAGAAAAATTACATCATTTTAATATTATCTTCTAGAAAGAGAAAGGGATAGAATTCTCCATGCTGGTCTGCAAAACCAACTTGTTGCAAGCAAGAGTAGGTCCTAGCTACTATCAACTGATATCTGAGTTCTGATATCTGATAACTGATATTCTGATTCCTGTCAACTCAGAATGTTGATTTTGTTCAATGATTTTGTTCCTCAGCATCCTGTGTACCTCATTTTCTTTTTGATGGGTTAATAGAGTTGCAAAAACACTGGTATTCAATTCAGGTACAACATGAGATCAGTGGACAAGCAAGAGATTGACTTGAATCCTTCTAAATGGTGTAGTATCATCTTACTGCAGACTCAGTTTCAACAGCAGGATGAGGTAGCTACCATTTCTTTTCATGCACAAAAATGATGTGAAGCAGAGACCTGAAAATGGGCTGTTGTCAGACTCTCAAATGTAACACCCATTATTTCAACTGACGTAAACTGGTTATCTCCATTGTTCAGACATACTGAATTTTCTTGTGTAGTTTGGAGATGGCATAATGGTTTAGATACATAAACTGTCTTTCTGATCATCTCCAAATAGTAATGTTGGATGTAACTAGACTCTGTGTGGTGTAATTTTAATTTTAAGAGATTAGGAGAATCTTTTAACAGTGTATTTGTGAGTAGTCTTGTGGGGTGAGGGACACTAAAGGAGGGTGTGATAAAGTATTTCACTGCACATATTTGCTTTAGTCTGCATTTGGTTATAACATAGAATTTTACCTGTGTGTCAGTTATAGCTTCTTAGTATTGCTGTTGCCTCAAAAAGAAGACGTATGTCTTTTCTAAAACAAGGCTTTGAAAAAATGTTGTTAAAGGTTAAGTCAAGCAAGCATAGATTTAATGGAAACAATCAAATTGTTTATCAATCCATTTGTTCTTTCAGAGACAGCTAAAAAATTCTGTAACTACTTCACCTTTCCCACTCCAAAATATTACTGGAGTTTAGGTTTTGTGTTTCATCACTTAGGCAGTCATTCCAGCTCAGTCTCAGACAAAATCCTTTTAATAAAATTCACTTATTACTATAAAATTCTTTCATTATTAGTTTAAAAAAAATAAAAAGTAATAAAAAAGATATTTTAACTTTGTTCTGCTCTGAATTGGGACCTTCAGCAAAGAATTTTGCCTTTAAACTACCATTATGCATCTGATTTAGCATGCTAATCCTTGAGGCACAGATCACACCTTTGTAATATGCAATGGCCGAATACATTGACTGTTCTTAGGGAACATGAAAGGGAAACTAAACCCATCATAACCCAAAAGTATGGTAGCTTCTGTTATTAGCTCAGAATGGTTGTTCAACACCTCATAGAGAATTAATTCTAATCTAAGATTTATATGGCTTGATTTATTTAATATCAATTTTACTTTTATTTTTAAAAATACCTCAACTCCTTTTGTATAGATATGAATGCAGGCACTGCTGGATGATAGAACAACATGCAGATTCAGTGACCTGATGAGGAAGGGGAAACCTCAGTAGTAACAGTAGTTAGTGAGAAAGGCTGGAGTAAAGTGTATGTTTTAAATTTTATATTAGGAATAAACTAGACAAGATGATTATGTTGAAAGCCTCTTCGAAAAAAGGAATGCTTTGCAAGAAACTGTAGAGAACAGCAGACTGAAGAATGAAGGAAATGTCAGTACTCACCCTAAGGCAGTCAGTCATTCCACTTCCTCTGAGAATTTTAAAAGTAAAACCGTAAGTGTTTTCTTTCAACCTATGCATTTTTTACTGTGTATATAAGGTACTGTGCCTCTGAGCTAGTGGTTTCCCATGTATTCACGTTAGTTTATAAGCTGAACCCTATGTCTTCCTGTTAATCTCATAGCAGAATGACAATTGTCCTTCTTAAGTTTATCCACCTGTCATCTTATGTCATCATTCTGTTCCACCTGGGTCATCTTCAAGATTCCTCATGACTAGTGTCAATGAGGTGACAATGACTCTGTCCTACTCTCTCCGTAATTAAAGTTTATCTAGTAGGGACAAGTTCAGGATGTGTAAAGCTCTCTGAATTCTGCCTGATTTGGGTACCCTAATTGACAAACAGGAGAAAGAGAGATGAATCCTATGAGTGATGTTCAAGTTATTGCAGGTGGGGAGTCAGAAGGAATAGGGAGAACTCTATATATCTCTAAACTGTGTTGTTTGTATTGAAAACTGGGCCTCTGTCATTCAGCAGTGTAAATACTGAAAAGCAAAAAAAAGCAAGTGCCAGCAAGAATTGTGATTGTTCAAACCAGATTTTAGATGCGGTGGAATGTTTGGTATTGCCACTTCATGCAAAGTGATCTTGCTTCACTGATACAGTAGCATTGCCAAATTAAGTCTGATCTGTTATTTAAACATAACCGCATATCAAGCGTTCTCTGTTAATTTAGGAAAAAAAAATAAAATAAAAATAAGTGGTTTTTTTTTTAAACAAAAAAAAAAAAAGAGAGAGAAAAAGAATAGGAAACACCAGAAATCTCCCAAATGCTTTGGAACAAGTATTTTTATATGTGGCTGTGGAGAAGTTGTATTATTTTGTATCAGTATTATATATTATATATGCATAAGATTACCTGCTTGGTATTATTCTGGCTCAATAAAGAAATTAAATGAGGCTTTAAGGGAGGAATAGGTATTACAAAAAGCAATGAAAGATATACACCTTATCTCTGGAAAGAATATTGAAGCTCCTTACAGGAAAAAATGATGAGCTGGTCACCAAAAAATATTGACATTTTGCACACCAGAGTCTAAGCAAAAAAGATTATTTAAGCCATTAAAAATTCCTGCCTAGAGAGAAAAAGTGAATGAATGGAGAGCAAATTCTTAGATGGACACATCGGCTGCAAAAGTGCAGGAGGAAATGTGTAGGAGGAAAAACCTTCTCTCGGCTCAGGTTTAGGTGTTGTTTCCAAACAGATAAATTACTTTTGTGAGAAGTACTGAGATAATACTAAGAGCCAGTTCTGCAGACCTTGTGTAAGCTTAACCCTTTTCGTTACCTGTTGTGTCTGCCTCTAGTTAAAAGGGGGTCCCTCTACCTGTAAGGAACTGTTTGAGTCCCCTCCATCAGCTTCTGTAAATCGGCACCTTAACACAGGCATGCTGGGAAAGTCTTGTTTTTTATGGTGCTTTTTGAAGAAGCAAAGTTATAGCAGAGTCTTCATTACACTTAAATCTTTTGTTGTCCTTCTGTATGGAAGTTTCTATCCTGCTTCTGTAATTGGAATAGCCAGGGCAAAGATGGTTAAATGGATAAGCAGTAGGTCCAGGATTAAACCTCTTTTATATCATCTGATGAACTGTTTGCTTTACAGGACTTTGTCTGGACCTGTTCACCACAGGAAGTCCTTTCATCTATCTTTTCCAGTACTTAGCTTCAACGACCCTGGTTTATTGGTCTAACACAATAAAGTCATTTTTTCATCAGATTCACAACAGAATTACGAAATCAGAATTAGTGGAATCTTGCAACTTCTGCCATTACATCTATATTTGTTTGTATCATCATATAATGACATTTATTCTTTTATTTTTACAAATGTAGTTGAGCTATATAATGGTGGTCTATTTCCGTATACTACAGAGATTTATAATACTTTATTTAAGATGAATATGTTTAAAAATTAGATGTTTATGACAAAATTTGTAGGACCATGAAACCTTTGGAAGTGCCATATTCGTGCCACATTAGTTGAAAGTTATAAGAGAGAGCACTCAGATGAAACACCAAAGGATAGGATGTTATAATGCTGTGAATCCAGTATGGACTTTAGGCCCTAATTCTTCAAAGCATTTAAGCATGCATTTGCACATCAAAGACATGCAGACCTGCTACCCAGCAACTTCTGGTGAATTAGCACATTACATTTTAGATGTCTAAAAGGCAGAACTTGGCTATGCAGAATGGTCAGTTCAGCTCTTGCTGACAGGACCTTCATTATCAAAAGCAAGTAACCAAAGAGATAAGACCGTATTGTCTTGTAATTGCCTTAGTTATCTTCATTTTGCATTAAAATAATATTTGTCTTTAAGATGGTGTTTGAAGATACCTTTACATGGTATCTCCATTTGCTCTTGATTTGCTTTTGATTTTAGGTAAATATA
This sequence comes from Anser cygnoides, assembly GCF_040182565.1. Classification (NCBI taxonomy): domain Eukaryota; kingdom Metazoa; phylum Chordata; class Aves; order Anseriformes; family Anatidae; genus Anser; species Anser cygnoides. Next base: position 39,973,763 of record NC_089874.1, on the reverse strand, counting down.
TACCCAATAAAGAACTATAGAGTTCAGAGCAAAAGCATATTCTCTGTGGTTATAAATTCCTGAAAAGAGAGAGGACAATGGGAAAGCCTGCCAAAACCTTCAGTATAGCAGCACAACTAGGCCCTGCAATAACATATTCCATGCACTAACACAGAGAGAACCAGTTTTCCCTGGGAGATGTTTTTGTTTGTTATTGAATATGCTTTGTAATTAGAAACATTAAAAATAATAATTAAAAAATTTTGATTTGACTAAAGCCTACATGATATTTCAAATTAGATTGGAAATGTACAATACTATACAATGGAAATGTTCTGCACCTCCTTCAGCACTTACTGCATTGCAGTCAGATCCATCTTAACAGGGTTTATGTGTTATCTCATTCAATTCCCTCAGAAAAATGAAATTATCTATTTTTCATTGTGCTCTCGAAGCAGCAAATTCACTAGGTCTGTTGTATTTTTTGGTGTTGGGTTTATAGTCTTTTCCTTCTTTTCTCTGCAAGCTTATGAACATTTGTAAATCAGTATTTATTTCTAAAATACTTCTCTTGCCCTACTGCTTAAAATTATACAGTCCAGACAAGCAATGCTGTATGTGACTGTATTTTCGTTTGGGAGGTCATGATGGAGAGACAAACGGAGGAAATGATATTCACAGTACAGCATATTAGAATACTTGCTTATCCCTATCACACTGGAATGGAATTCTTACCAATTTACAACATATTTTCATAGCAGTATAATTAATTTTATGAGGGGGGTCAGGGGCTTTTTCCCTATGTGGTAAATTATGCTAACTCTTTGTGAGTTAATTAAAAATCTTATCTGTTAATTATCTCCAGTGTGTGCAAAATAGCTGTTCATGTAAGTTAGGATTTTTTTAATCATTGGCATCTTACTCTTTAAGTCTGAAAAATGTGCTACTATACAAAATTTTGATTTACAACTTTAATTGAAAGGCAATAAATGGTGATTATTGTCAATTGTCATGTCTCTATTACAAAAAAAAAATCATTGTGGCTGATGTAGGAAATAAGTACGAAATTTAAGGAAAGCCATTATTATTTAATGAATCTCACTTATATAAACACCAGTAATAGCATTATCACCATTTTTGGTAGTAATATAGTATTTGGTAGTTACATACCATTTTTGGGCATAGTCTGGGAAGACTAAAATCATCCTAAATTCTGTGTTTACTTGGGATAATAGTGTTATCAGTGATGCAAAGGATTTAACTCTAAACTGATTTTTTTTAGGCATAACTTAAGAATGATTAACATTTTTATTTCTAATACTACCAGTAAACCTAAATTTCTTGATATTGTTTTTAAAACCACTAGCTAGAATTGCCTGTATTGAGGGAAATATTTTTCAGATGCAACAGTCACTGTTTGATTTTTATTAATGCCACAGCTCACTTATCATGTGTCTGTTTCTTCTTGTTCCCCATCCTCCAAAAGAAGTGAGGAATATAATGTGTCCAGAAAAGGGCAGCTCTGAAGTTCATTATCAGATTTATTCTCTAGCGTTAGCTCTGGTTTGTAAAGCAAATGTGCATAGGTTCACAGGCAATAAGATGATTTTCAAAAAGGACCCTAAAGAATATTGCATCTCTTTTCATGTCATAAAGTCAAAAACAAAAGACAGACAAATTAAGATTGTGGTAAAAGCTTGGCAGGAACACTTTTAAAACTGATGCAAGTACTGAATGCATAAAATCAGTAATCAAGTTGGGAGTCATATGTTGGAAGCAGCAAATGTGCTACATTATCTACAAAGATAACACACTGTGTTCATTTTTCTTAGTAGCTAATTTAACTACCAGGTTTTTATTCCTTCTTCTGCTCGGTCCTTCCATTATTAGCTGAAGTCGACATTTTCCACAAAAGTTCATCCTTGGTAGTAATAATTTGCTGCCATATAAAATAAATGACTTAACATAAAAGATTTTACTGATTGCAGTGCCAGTTGGCACTTTCTTGTTCTCTGTTGAAATGAGCACAACACATTGTCTATTACAGCTGCATGACTACCCTGTGACCGCAGTGTGTGTTGCAAGTTTTAACGTTATTGCTTCTGTACGTATTTTTTCTCCCATAAATTATTCTTTACAGAAGAATGTTAATTAGTAACTGATAGATATAAAGATTGCCGGGGACAGCCCATTAATTCCATTTACCTTAATGGCACTTAGATCTTAGCTTGCAATACAGCTGTATTCAGACTGTATTATAAATGTAATTTTTTGCATCATTAACTACCCTGATTAATCTTAGACAGCAAAAGCATAATTTTAGAAACATAGGGTTCACAAAGTGCCACTTTAAAGTTGTAGCTTTGCTCTTTTATATTCATAGCATTGTAAACAACATAGGTTTTGAAAATTTTGACAGGGAAATAGTTTTTCTCCCTTTCTTAATAATTAACTCGTACCTTGTACTAGTCATTTCTCATTTCTGCATTTACTTATTTTTGTTGTTGGTGGTTGGTTTTGGTTTTTCTTTTTTTCTTTTAAGTGCTTTTTTGTAACATGTTTTGCTTTTGACTGGTGCAATTAATGGATATTTGCGTAGCAATTGACCACTATTAGCAAAGCGTTCATTATGCTCAAGAATTATTAAGGAAAGAACAAGTATTCCATGTCTGATTTCTGTGGAGGCTCCAGAGAGGAAATGTTGCCAGAAGATTTCATTATGATTTTCATGTTATGGACATCTTGAATGCCCTGGTTAGAAGCCATTCACTGTGTTGGACCAAACAAGAACACAAATTCAAATACCAGCCTCAGACAGGAGCAGGTTTGAAGTGGTGGTCTTCCAGAGAGCAGCCAGGAAATGGCATTTTCTACTAGAGTTCATGTTTAATGTTAACAGTTAGGAAATGTGACCTGCCTGATATCTTAAAAGGTTTTGCCAGGTGGACTTTTCTGGCTTGTTCTTCTTTGATTTTGATCAGGGAAATACAATGTAACTCTTCATTGATTGTGTGCCTTAGGTGCAATACTGTCTTATCAGTGTAAAACTGATGTGACAAATCCCCACCCTGCTACGTGCATAATGCTATTTAAGGTGTTAAAATTCTAGTTGCAGTTGATAATGAAAAAGACAAGAAGTGACAGAAAGGAAGAGAAAACTTGTGCTGGTAATAATCATAAATCTGAAAGAAAAACAACAACAAAAAACAACAGTTAATCAAAAGATGATACTTCAGAAATGCCCTTTTTAAGCAGTGAATGGCTAAGGTTCTGAAGGATTGTTCTCAAGAACATACAGTTCCTAGATTTTTTTTTAGAATCAGCCAAAACTTGAATTGGTGAGTTAGTATGCTCATGTAAAGCATGAATGGAACATTTTTTTGAAGGGGAGAAGAAGGAGAAAAGGTTTTTAGTGATTAATTGAAATAGGTGATTGCACAGGTGCCTTTTTTTCTCCTAACGATTTCTCGTATGTGGAAGGGTCTGAGCAGATATAAGTCCATTTTATTATAACAAACTACACATTTGTTTTTAATTTTGTATTTCAGTCTCTGGGCTTCCTTTTCTTTCAGGCTGTAGGCAGAACATTGCAGAAGCAATCTGTTACAAAAATTACAAGGCAATTACCATAAGTGTCATTCTTTCAGTAGAGCCTGAAGAGGCTGCAGCACAGCCATGGCTGAGACAGAGTTAATTTTCTTTGTAGAGGCTCACACAATGCTCTAGTTTGGATTTTGATGAAAATAGTTGTGATAATACACCAGTGTTTTAGTTGTCACAGAGCAGTGCTTACATAGAGCCAAGGATTTTTCTGCTTCTCATGCTGCCTGGCCAGTGAGGAGGCTGGAGGTGCCCAAGGAGCTGGTAGAGGGCACAGTCAGGACAGCTGGCCCAGACTGGCCGAAAGAATTTCCCACACCATGTGGTGTCAAGCTCAGCAATAACAGCTGGGGAAAAGAAGGAAGAAGGGGAGGACATTAGGAGTGAAGGCATTTGTCTTCCCAAGAAACCGTTATGCGTGAAGAGCCCTGATCTCCTGGGAGTGGCTGAACACCTGCCTGCCGATGGGAAGTAGAAAATGAATTCCTTGTTTTGCTTTGCTTGCACCTGGGGCTTTTGCTTTACCTTGTCTTTATTTCAACCCATGAGTTCTCATACTTCTGCCTCTTCAGTTCTCTCCCTTATACCACCTGGGGAGAGTGAGTGGGTAAGTGGCTGTGTGGTGCTCAGCTGTCTGCTGGGGCTAAACCAAAACAAGCGCTTTTAAAAAGGCACATGAAAAGAAGAAGGGTAGAGGTTTGGAGCACTGAACTTTGCAGCCGCTCCTGAACAAAACTGGTTTGTTTATGTGTTTGTTTTGTAGTTGTCCTGTCCCATAACAGAACTGCTTGTGCTTGCAGCTTCTCCTGAGAACTGTCAGGTAAAAGCTTCCATCTCTCTAGGTGAGATTGTGATTCGAAAAGAACCCCAAGACCCTCATGAGGCATAGTGAGGAGCTGGCTAAAAGTGCTACTTTGAGCTGGGAAGAAGGGGTGGATAGGGAAGGTTTAGGTTAGAAATTAAGATACATTTCTTCTCAGAAAGAGTAGTCAGGCATTGGAACGGGTTGCCCAGGGAGGTGGTGGAGTCACCATTCCTGGGGTTGTTCAAGGAAAGGTTAGACCTGGCGCTTAGGGACATGGTTCAGTTGGTGACATTGGTAGTAGGGTGACGGTTGGAATGGATGATTTTGAAGGTCTCTTCCAGCCTTTTATGATTCTATGACACAATGGGTTCAGCTTTGCATTCAGGCATAGACCTATTGAGTGACCCTGACCCACTGCTTGCTCCCAGTTCCTATCTGTAAGACGAGGCTATTTCCGGGCCTTTTAACTAAGTCACAAAGATCTTGGTCATTAATGATTAATCCTGGCACATGAATGTGTACAGTTATGTAAGTATTAAAATCTGTACATAATTGTCAAAGCTGAGATCCAAGGTCAAGCCTTGATTTGAATTCATTTCATCTGTGTTGAGTTAAACAAGAAAAAGTGCTCATGGATAAGTTTCATCTCTAATATCATTTCAGTATAAAGCTAAAAGAACTTTATAGTAGCAGGAGGAAATATAATGTTTTTGTTGGTGATGGTATTTTTATAATCACAGGTAATTCAATAGATAGAAAATAAAAACAGTCTCAGTGTTGAGAGCCCTGCAGGTATCTGAGACAGATAGAAGCAAAGCCTTTGGGATTTGCACTGCACTTTTTGTTTTTCTTTTCTTCTTTTTTTTTTATTCCTTCAAGAGTGTGTTAGTTACTGCTGTCTTATTAGGTCCTTCTTACCTATTTCTTGTTGTATATCGCTATGGTGCAGAGCTTTTCAAGCAAGACAAGTTATCTATATGGTTTCCGTAGGCATCACATTACACATAAAAAATTGATCCTCCACATAACCAAAGCCGCATCATTTGTATATCGTGGAGTTCCTTTTCCGAAAAGATATGCTAGCAGTGCAGATGCATTTTAAGTACTTGACTTTCAGGCAACGACTAGACAGTACACAGGAAATAAAATTGTCCTCACATCAGTAGGTACTTGTGTGAGGTACTCCGGACATAGATGATTTTGAATGAATTATGCCTCTGCTGTATAGTGCTAAGGCACAAGTGGGTTTGCCAAAAAGTTCTAGTACATCTCAGTTTTCATACGTTAATTACCTGACTGTTAAGTGGTCTTTGTAAAGTACTGTGAGATATTCAGATGAGACTCCCTATTGTGTTTAAGTTCATAATATACATGAAATCTTTTTCACTCTGATTAATTAACAATACTCGATGGCACCCTTGCTTCACTGAGTGCTGTGGATAGGGAGGAGTTATACTGCTGTTCTGGCCTGGGGTAGACTGAAGAGATGGAAGAACTCTAGAGGCTACTTGCCTGCAGTAGCTTGGTGTATAGCTGTTTCATCTCTTCCCTTTTGCTCAAATTCTGGTTCCCATCTGCAAGTGTTTGCTCATTTGGGCTTCCACCCTAGAGGAACACAGAGCATCCTTTTTCATGGACTAGTCTATAGCTTGTAACACAGTCATCAGCTGTGACTACCTTGTGTGTTTCAGAATGCATACATGACCAGTGTATCTGGACTTGATTTGGGATAAGGGCATCCAGTTTGAGTTTGCTTGACTTAAAATCACTGACAGACTAAAATCAACATGTGGTAACTTTTAAACAGAGAATTCAAGGAAAAAAAAAAAGAGAACTAGGTCAAAGCTAAATCACTAGTACAGAAATAGACTGTGTTGTGAAGTGTAATGATGATGAAGAAGTGAATGAATTTCCCACTCTTACATTGCCCTTTTACAGTAGGGGAAGAAAAAAAAAGTTAGAAAAGAAAAGAAACTAAAGTACCTCCAGAAACTGAAGGCCTCTACTATCTCTACATGTTAATGTTTGGACTTGATGATCCTGAGGGTCTTTTCCAACCCAAATGATTCAATGATTCTTTACTTTGTAGATATATTCATGTTGATTTGCGGAAGGAGGTGCTGTATAAAGCCTGTCTGAGATATCTGGAACATTTGGTCTAATACTTCCCAATACACAGAAGGAACAACAGTTTTTCCTTCCTTTATTTTATTTAGTTCTGGTTTGACCCTGACTCCTCAGCTTTTTGTAGATAAGAATGGTACTGCCCTGGCAATAATTTTATCTACATTTTAATTTTGACAAATCATTCAGATAAAACTTCAAAGGTGAAATTGCATGGAAATGCACACTGCTAATATTTCGTCTTTTCCCAAATGATGTAAAAACATGGCGAGAATTATTTATTGTATCACATTTCAGAGACAGGTACGAAGGGATTAAAGCATTTCAAATAATGAATGAGCCATAACTATATTCTCCACAGCTGTTCAGGGTGCTCTGGATCACACTAATGATTCAGTCACTAAGACTGACAGGAGTAAAAATGAACCTCAGTGGCAATCTGTAGAGAATTACTGAAAAAGTAAAGCCACAATGTGGGCACCCAATACAGGAATAAGTTTTTTCTGTTCATCAAAAGGAAGCATAATTTTTGGTTTTGTACAATCATTTATTTGGAGAAAATGTGAGTTTTCAACCGTTAGGGAGGAAGGTCAATAATGTTATAATCACTGTTTTAAATTCTTTCCTTTCTGTCTTTGGCTACTTTCTTTCTCCTTCAGAGACTGAAGCAAAAATCAGATTGTCTTGATTTTGCAGTTACCAATACCTTATTAAAATGCAAGCCAGCAAACAATCAGACCTTCTGACCACCTATTTTCTCGTGTTCCTGTGAGCCTGTTCAGCTAGTACTGAAGTCTAATGTTATTTACACATACATACTTTACTTACTTACCTACATAGTTACTAAGCACAGAAAGGTTTATTTTCATTGGTATATAAGCTCTGAAATATATCAAGAGAATTTACTCCTTGTTTTAATTTTCCTTTTTCCTATTTCTTTCTATCTTAGTTGAAGTGAGTTTCCTGAGCTTCCTCATCCTGGTTCAGTTGAGTGAGTTTCCTCATCCTGGTTCAAAAATTCAGGCAGGATATAGAACTAATGATATTATGGAGGAAGTAAGCATGTTGGTGACTTCTCTTATGGACCATAATCTATGAGCTGAGGAATGTCAAAATATTTTTCTATGTAAGGAGATATAATGCTCTTAGTAATCTGTATGAGGGCTGTGAATACAGCTGTGCACACTGTTTACTCTTATACAGAACCACTACCTATTATAAGGGTATATGGTGTTACATATGCCAACTATAGCACTTTCATACTCTATTATAATCTATACTCTATTATTATACTATACACTTTCATAACTGTAGCAGTTCCAATATGTGACATTTGGAGACAAGTATTTTTCTTTATTGAGTGCTGGTAATTAAATTAATTTAAATAAAATTGTCTTGAGTCTTAAGTTTTATGTCTTTGAATCTCCTGAAGAAAGACAGCAGAACATTTCTTCTGAGAGAAAAGATTGGATTGGAGATGATGCATTATGTACTTTTTTTTTAGTGTTTAAAAGTGTTAAAAGTGTTTAAAAAAAAAAAAAAAAAAAGGCTTGTGGTCAAATAATTATACCAGCAAACGTCTACACTTGCACCTGAAGTGAAATCTACCTATTGGATTTTGAGGAAAGACTGACATCCATTTAAGAACCAGGAGAGAAATTCAATAATTTTCTCATTACTCTGTAGTAAAGTGTTGTCAGAGACTTAGTACCTAAATGAGCAGAACAGCTTTGTTAAATGTTTCAACTGAAATGTTGAAGTGGTTTCTCTGAAATGGTTGTAAAAAGAGAATCTGGAAAAGAAAAAAAAAATCCCTCTCCAAGATTCAACTACTGAATTTTAGCCTTTGCTTCATGAATATATTTGCTCACTCTTCCTGAAATGATTCTGTCTCCACAACATTTTTTCCTCATATTGTGCAAGGTATGGATTAAATGGTGCATTGGCGTCTCTTTTAGTCTCATATTCTATGGATCTACAAGTATGGCTTAGGAGCTATAACTTCTCCCAGTGTTAAATCGTACCTCAGTTACAAAACCAGGTTTTGAAATGTTTTGAAATGTTCTAAAAGTATGGATTTGATGGAGTATTTTTATGATCTTAGAAGATCTTGGCTTGGGCTTTTTCAGGTAAGTATGTATATTTTTAAACGTTCTAATTACACCCTACAGTGTAGTTCTTTATGGTTTCTTTGGAATCATTGGAATAAACATGATTAAAAAAAAATATTTTTTTTTTTAAAAACAGGCTAAAAAAGTATAGCAGTATAATCAGGCAGGCTGTATTGCAGAATTATTTTCCCACTCCTTAAACATGTCTTTACACAGTCATTTCTTTGAAATACATGTAGTTGTTTGTAGTGGCTTCTTTGGACACTCATCTGTTTGTGAGGAATTCCTTCTTTCAGAGCTCAATTTTGTAGAAGTAAAGGATTAAGTGCCTCTCTGCCAGTTCTCTGTCTGGCACACATTCTGCTTTTGTTTTTGTTGTGATTAGGAAGACCCTCTCTTATTAAATACCAATTATAACATTTGGTCCATTTTTCTGAAATTCATTCACATATGAATGATCCGATTGGGAATTTGTTGTGTAACCCTCATTATGCCTGCCAACCTTTTGTTCCAAGCTCTTTTCTTAAGCACAAAACGTAAAAATGCCCTTTGCTTCTTTTTAGTTTGTTCTCTTTTCATGCACTTGTTTTTCCTTTGTTCCTGGTTGAAGCTAGGAAAATAAATGGCATTTGTGAACCTTAGGTTTTCATCTTTATTTGTATCTTTAGAGAGAGTAAAATATTCCTGTCTTCATGTATCAAGAAACTGTTTTGGTTTTAATCATATTTTTACTATCTGCCAGTGCTCATGTTGGTGAGGAATTGGAAAGAAACAAGCCACCCCTTTTCTTTCCTACTGTTTTTGTAATGTCTACTAGAAATTGATTGAATTATTCTCTCACATTCAAGGTGGTCTGTTTCACGTTAGTCTGCTCTTTTGCTGCAATTGTATTGAACATTGTTCACCAAAGAATTGAGCAATATGACAAACATGCCACATTTGTCACCCTTTCATCTTTCCTCCTTTGGGAGAATTTTTTTTAGGCTTGTTAGAAATTTGTGTGTTGTTTAGATCAGCATGGGGGAATAAACATGGTTTTGTAATTCAGAATATTATTATCCATAGTGTTCTTTTTTTTTTTTTTTGTTAAAGAAACTGGAGAACATGTTTTGAATGACATGGGACTGAAGAAAAAGGAAGGGCCAACCCATGGAAAAAAAACAAAAAAACAAAAAAAAAAAAACAAAAAAAACAGTTGAATACCACCCTGGAGAGTCATGAGTCCAACTTGCACTTTGAAGTCTGCATTTAGAGCTGTGTAGCACCTTCGCAGATGAGTCCGAAGTCAGGAACTGTGCAGTGACCATATGAAAGGCAATATAATAAGGTGTATTAAATTGGGTAACTGGAATTAATGCCCTCCTTTGTCCATCATTTCTGGGGAATACCATCTTTTATCTAGCTAAAATTTTGAAAATAAGTTAATTATACTTGCAAAGTACTCACATTCTGTGTCAGTGAAGACTGTAGGAGAACCAGTGAATAGGCAAAAAGGTGCGTTTGTTGATGAGAAACTCAATGTGAGCCAGCATAATGCACTTGCAGCCCAGAAAGCCAACAGTATCCTGAGACACATCAAAAGAAGTGTGGCCAGCAGGGTGAGGGAGGTGGTTGTCCATCTCTGCTCTGCTCTTGTGAGACCCCACCTGGAGCACTGTGTTCACGTCTGGGGCAACCAGCACATGAAGGACATGGACCTATTAGAACAGGTCCCAAGAAGGGCCATGAGGATGATCAAAGGGCTGGAGCACCTCTTCTTTGAAGACAGGCGGAGGAAGTTGGGGTTGTTCAGCCTGGAGAAGAGAACGCTCCATGAAGACTTTATAGCAGTCTTCTGGTACATAAAGGGGGCCTACAGGAAAGCTGAGGAGGGACTCTTTGTCAGGGGGTGGAGTGATAGGACAAGGGGGAATGTCTTTAAACTAAAAAGGATAGATTTAGATGAGATATTAGGAAGAAATTCTTTACTTTGAGAGTGGTGAGGCACTGGAACAGGTTGCCTAGAGAATCTGTGTATGCCCCACATGTGTGATGTGGTGTCCCTGACTATGGCAGGGGGGTTGGAACTAGGTGATCTTTTAAGGTCCATTCCAACTCAAACCATTCTATGATTTTATGATAATTCCCAATAAGAGCAGGACTTGTGTTTTATGCAGTGAATGAGGTCTAGGGCCATTCATTGAACCACTTGAAGAAAACAAAACCTTGAACAGTTGCTTGTTAAGTGAACAATATCCGTCTTATGGACAGAACAAAGGATCTTTCAGGAAAAATATGTGGACATATCTTAAAAATGTATATTCATAAAGATGTTAAATTAAGTCATTTCCTGTTTTTAAGGGCTTGATTTGCAAATTCACTGTTTTTTTTAGCAGTGTGTTTCTGTATTTAACACACATATACGTACATACAGAGATTTGTTCCAGTTTGACAGTCTTTCACATGTTGTTTAGTGTTTGATTAGCATAATCACTGTGTGATTATTTCTCACTAGCCTTAGCGTATGCAAATTCTTGTCTTTTGACTGACAACCATTATTAGACAATCAGAGTATATGGATTTGCATAATCTCTGTGTGGTTACAGTATTTCTGCACAATGCCACTGTGAATGCAAATCCTTTTGCTCTGACTGGTTTCTCTATATTAAAACGGTTTGCCAGAAATGCTGCTGCCACCTCAGCACCTCATTGCCAAGCAGAAAGTCCACAAGAAAAAAATAACAAAAAGGAAAGCAAGGGAGGAATACTAGGCTCACATCAGAAATGTGACTAGACAACTGCTACCATTAAAAAGATTAATTTAAAAAAAAAATAGAAAGAAAAAAAATCCTTACATTCATACAAGATTTCAACAAGAGAATAAAAAGAGGACTTTGGAAATTCATCCTGAAGTCCTATTCAAATTACATAAACAAGTTACATTATGAAGCGACTTCAGGTTTCGGTGTTTCGGTTTTTTTTTTTTTTGCTTGTTTGTTTGTTTGATTTGTTGTTGTTTGTTTTTGTTGTGTTTTGTTTTTTTTTTTAGAAAAGTAGTTCTTCAGAAACTATTGCACATTATTAAAATTGTTACACTATAATTATTAAAATTATTTTACATTTAACTAGGTTGAGTGTTATTTCTGGTTTATGTATATGAAAAATGCCAGGTTAGTGTTATCCTGTTTCATTGGCAACAGCAGAAATGGTAGACACTAAGAAAAGATGTGTAATGCTGATTTTAATTCTATGCATAATTATTCACCATAATTACTTGGACAATACTGAATAAATTGTATGTAAATGGGTAAACCATGCATGATAGCACATCTAGAACATGTATTTTAACCATTTGATGCTGTATTGTTCTACTTTCACATGAAACCAAAATATTATTGAACATTCATTTTTGTATTTATTTATACTTGCTAAGCCAGTCCCATCATTCCTTTTGAATTGTTATGTTTGGTTTATAAGATTCTTATTCACAGATTAATGTGATATTGGGGAGAAAAAAAAAAAAAAAGACTGCTAACACTAACAATAGGATGTATTTTTATGGAAATACAGAATATTAAATATATGTAGGATCAAATCACTGAGCTATTGTTGAACTGTTCTGTTTGTGATCTGGACATCAGTTTATTAAGAATGTATAAGATAGTTTGTAAGTTACACATCTGACAATTTTGGAAGGTATCCGATACACTTAACGTGAGGTGCACAGATTTTTTCTTTTTTTGAAAATGCACACTAAATAAATACTTTCAAGATGTCTGAGATGGATATACATGTGCAGAAATCAACAGTGATGTGTGACACCAAGTGGGTCCTATGCTTCCTGGAAATTTGATCTGTGGCACATACTTTGTCTACCTTGTATATGTGGCTGTTGTAAAATGTAGTATATCTCCCAGAGAAGATGGTGCTACTGCTCAGCTGAACTATGCCCAAAATATAGAAGTTCAGCAATATAAGGCAGAATTTCTGGCAGATCCCCAAAACATCAATTTCTACATAAATAAAAATATAAGAGCATAATGTAATATAATAATGTGGCATTTGTATAACTGATTGGCATGATTGTAAGGAAAATTATTTGAATTTTTGATGCTGCTAAGATCAGAAAGAAGAAAGAACTACTCAATTGTCAATTGAAAATGGTCAAATTATGTCCAGAGAGCATTTTCATATCAAATAGTCCTCTAACTATAAATGACAGTGACTTAACATGACTGAGGAGTTGCCTGTAGCTTTAGAAGAAAGACAGAAGAGCATTTAGTAACATGTCACAGTTATAATACAGGAGGCAGTTTTATGTTTGCACTCGTTGGTGTTAAAACTGCACCAATAATGCAGTTTTAAGAATTGGTTAAGTTCATCAGTAAGAGTAAATGATGGAGGATATGTTAGTACTGTGTTCTATTTTACTTGGTAAGGCATTGTGTATAATGTTGTTACACGATTTATACTGTTTCCAATGTTCTCACTAGTTTCACCATTTCTTGGGACTTGAGAATGAATGAAAGGAGCTCTAAAAGAGTTACCTTTATTTCTTATGAATTTTACAATTAAGGTCTTCACAGAAGACTCAACTTGCACGTGGAGATATTAATACCTTGCCTGCAAGTGCAATAACATTAGTGCAGTAGTTTAACCTAATTTTGGTGCTTATAATTAAATGCGTTTGCAGAAATGCAGACCTACAGTAGGAAACTGTTCTCAGAATATCATTCCTTTAAGTTTATTTTCATTGTAACATAATATTCTATTAATATCTGGATTTTAAGAAGTTCGAAAAGATTGATAGCTGTGTCACTGAATTCACTTACCTATTCGAGTAATGGAGGTCATTCTTTTGGTGGATTTTTTTTTTTCACCATGCAATTTTAAATTACCACTAGAATGATCTACAGCATTTTTTTATTGAGAGCTTCAAAAACATGACTTGTTTTTCTGCTCACTTAAGTGTAGGATCATAGTGATTTGAGTCAGTCTTTTGCAGATAATTTCTTTGGCTTTGAGGTAAAAATGTTTTCTTACTTATTTGATTTAGACCTACCATGCATGTGTTCTGAACAGGTTTTGGGCATCCACATTATCTTCCTCTTTTGACCTGGATGCTCTTGTGTATAGATGACAGTGCAACTCAGTTAGTTTACTGCTAAGTTCAAGCATTTGAAGTGTATGCGTCAAGCCCCTTGTCTTTTAATACACAATTAAAACAACAACAATCCGCCCCCCCCCCCCCCCCCCCTTTAATGCCTTTTTGGGATTTGAGCTTTTATGGCTCAAATTTGTATTCTTTCTTTTGCAGTTGTTTTATCTTAGGCATGTTTCTGGAATAAAAAGTCATATAACAAAGACTAATAAAGTCACATATGCTAAAAAAAAATGTTGAAATTCAAGGTGATCTATGCTTGAATTCTAGTTTCAACTTAAAAAAAAAAAAATCATTATTTATGGAACTGATATAAAATTTATATTTCCAAAAGGTCAAATGTCTCTGTAGGTAAAATTTACTACCCCGAGTTCTACCTTCTGCAGATATTTAATGGAATTTAGTGAAAGGGAGACTTGGCTACAGAAGACCTTCAAGGATAGCTGAATCTGGAAAAGTTGCACAGGCAGGAAGGATAACATGGGATCTCCTGGGTCAAGTTCTTGGTGATTTTGTGGTAAATGTTTCATCCAGAAAGCTTTGTACAACAAAGCTTTTAACTGCAGCCTCCAATATGCTCTATGGTAAGCACAAGAACAAAGAATGGGGTTTAGGTCATTGGGCTTAAAGGTTGAATTTGAAGCAAGCAAGCTAAACCAAATGGAAGTAGTAAGGTCAAAGCTAAGAAAATGGAACAAGAGGCCAAGTTCTGCCATGCCCCCCAGTATAAGACTGGATTTTGCTGAAATATGGTAGGCTTAAACTGAAGATCTTGGGAAGGGATTACAGTATTTGATCAATGAAAGTAAACATTATAATGTTGCTACAAATTTCAGCTTGAATAATTAAAAAAAAAAAGACTATTACTGCTGTATATTTTATATAATGAAAACAAAAATCGGCTGAATGAAATACGAAACCCTCATTAGAATCACAGTCATTGCTCAAGCTAACAGTTACTTTGTGGTTTGCAGAGAACCTTGAACAATGTCTTTTCCCCCGACCATCACCAATGAAAAGTTTGACACAGCTTGTGCTACATAGTAAGAGATACCTAGTACTGGGTAATAGCAAAGCTAAGCACAGTGAACACATCAAACACAGAACATCACATCCTCTGTGTGATAAATTGCAATGCAAATAAGTTGGTAAGAGGAAGTAAAGGGACATCTTGCAAACCTTGTTCTTCTGCACAGCTTTGTCAGCTGAATCATAATCTTTTATGTGAATTGTAAGCCTCTCTCTCCTTCACTATCAATGGGAGTGAAGTAAATCAGTTACATCTAAGAAATACAAATGCAGCAATAGAGCACTAGTAACAAGTAAAAAGCAGATTTTATCAAAGTTTATCATGATAACTTTTATTTTGAAAGCAAATACCATTTACATAAGTTGAAATACAATCTATACATGTACTTAATAACATTCAGTGAACATGGAAGAACTTGGAGATTCTCTTAAGTATCTCAGCACTCAATGATTATCTCAGCTACATAATGTTATTTCCCTCTTTATATTTCCCTGCAATCCTTGCCTTCTATTTTCTTTGCAATCAGCTGCTTCTCTTTGTTCCTCTGACTCTCAGCTGGACTCCCCTCTGTCTTCCAACATCTGTGAGATCTTAGTACTTATCATGCTATCACGTTACCTCTCTCAAATTCCCTGCATAAAACTTTTGGAAGATTATCTGGTGATTTTGGATGGTTATTTGAAATTTATGGATTGGGAGTATTACACAGATGAAATCTCTATGAAAAAAATAACATTCAAATACCACTCCAATATTCAGCCACAACTTTATTAGAATCTGTTCTGTTTTGAAGTTTAATTCTGCTTTACAGTATCAAAGAGCAGTTGTCAGAGCAAGGATTCTTACTTTGAAGCAGCTTTTCTTAATCAACTTGAAGTCTATCCAGAACACTTCTTCATATAGAGCCACAAACATAAATCATCCAAGTTCACAGTAAGATCATGTAGCTGTATATCTACAAGTCTGCATCTTTAGAAAGAGAAAAGGAAATGTGCAGACAGATTTCTGTATCAGCAGATAAACAGGAGAAAATCTCTGGAGCAATTAAGAAAGAAACTTCACATTTTTCCATAAGAGGAAAATAAAATTAAATACAGAATCACAGAATCGTCTAGGTTGGAAGAGACCTCCAAGATCATCTAGTCCAACCTCTGCCCTAACACTAAGTCCTCCACTATACCATATCATTAAGGGCTACATCTAAACGTCTTTTAAAGACCTCCAGGGATGGTGACTCAACCACCTCCCTGGGCAGCCCATTCCAATGCCTAACAAAACACATCAACTACCCCACACATTCGTGTTCTTTGTTTGTTTGTTTTTCTTTTTTCTTCCAATTCTGAGAGTTATTTGACTTGTTCTCAATATGTGAGAATCTGTTCCACCAGAAGTCCAGTCCTGTTTGGAACTAGAATTCTTACTGTGAACATAAATAAATCCAACTAAAAATTTATTTGTTCCAGCTTATGAGACATGGTAATGCCTTTCATATAACACTTAAGGCACTGTTCTGTTGGTACTCTGATTTGAAATGACAGAGTGACATTTCTGTAGCTTGCTAGCAACCCTGGCATGTTGACATAAGCCGTCCTCCATTAAATAGACACAAGGGCTATAGTAGATAGTTCTTTAATATCTGTGGTGGATATCACTCTTTTCTCTCATACAGAAGCAAAGGACTGATGCATCAAGGGAAGGAGTATAACAGGAAAGAACCAGTTCTGAAAAAGGAAGGAAGATGTAGAAAGACAAGTAATTAAAACCTGCTCAAGGAAACCTATGTCAAGAAAAAAATAGGGGCCTATTATATTCAAAGCCCTAATTATCTGTTACCAAAACATGATAAAAAATTAGTGATAAAAAAGGATCAATAATCTAAAAGAGTACTGTGGTACACATCACCATGTGAGGCATACAAGACTACAGTCAGAAGCCACATTTGAGAATTGCTTAATTATACAGTATAGATGCATGTTACAACAGTGTAAGGTCAACTTTTAGTATATCATCTGTTAGGTAATCTGAACTGATGTGTCTTCTTGGAGCTGATCAGTTCATCAGGAAGTTAGGAAGTTAATGTCTACTTCAGTTATCTGGGCCTCAGTGTCACATCCAAAGCACTCAGGGGGAGTAATGAGATTATAGGTCAGATGTTTAAACTTTCTTACCTTATGGCACTTGAGAGAGAATGTGTCAGAATTTAACATGTTTACACTAAAGTCTAAATTAATAGCATCTCAAAACTGTGGTTAAGAAGGTGAGTCTCTGGATCAGATGTTACACTCGATCAAAGGACGCACAATATATTGCTACTGTGTGTTGACTTATTCATATATCTAAGCTTGAGGTTTCCATAAGTATTTTAGACCTGCAATGGTGAGAGGAACAGCACATAAATTTCTTAAAAATTTAGGCTAAATTTCCTAAAAGTTCAGCAGCTGTAAAATAGTGTTGATTAAGACCAGGTTTTGCTTTAGTGCTGAAAGCATACAGCAAGGTAAAGGTATGCTGGTTCTACTGGCATAAAAAGTCACATCTTGAGGAATGGAGCAGTTGAAGTAAGAACTTCTGTTACTGTTTATGCCTATGTAGTTTTCTTCTTTCTGGTCTGTGCAATAGTATCTTTAGATGTTGGTATTTTTAAAACTTAGGTTACAGAGTAAAATGAGTGTCCAAAGCACAAGGTTGGATCACAGCTAAAGCCTTCATATTATCTTACACAGCATGCTGCAGTATCAAGAGTCAACTTGATATTCTCTGACTTCCGTGATCAGTGTTGTTTTTCGGTTTTGTTATAGTGGCGTCCCTAGTTCTAGGGACTTATGCTCATTTGTGATGGTGGTTTTACAAACGGGTGAGATATTTCACTTTTGCATTGAATTGAAGAGGATTTTCAAACTGAACATTTCTTCTAAACCTTTCTATAACATTGCAGTTTCGCTTGTTCCTCCCTCCCTCCTCTCCTTCTCCCCTTCTCTCCTGATCTGAATTTCTTTTCAACAAGAATTAGTTTAAGCCCATGACCTATTTCATACCTTACACTGAACAGATGTCAGATGATGCAACAGGTCTGTAGTGAACTGTTTTAGATTCACTGCAATAGATGCCATGGCTGCCTACCATTACAGCTTCCATGAATCATTGATTACTTTGAGAAAAAGCTGTGATTCTTTATTTATAAAATAAACCTTTGCTAACTGACTCGAGAAAGTAAATCACAGGGACATGAACATAGAAAAGGTGTTTGGCTCTCAAAGCACATATAAAGTATTCTGTCTGAATACTGATTATTGTCAGTTAGACAATTAGATGTATTTGCTTCATCAAATTATGTGAATTTGAATTTTATTACTAAAAAGATAAAATCTATATTTGAATTGGTTAAAGTTGGCATACCAACTTGCTGTAAAGCTGTTGCTAGATTTTAGGAATAGCTGTGAGATGCTTTTTGTAAAAATGATAAGATTTGGGGAAGCTGATTCAAATTTTCTGCCCAAATAATACTTTTTTTTTTTTTTTTTAAACAGGATACTGCCAGATCGACTTTCTGGTAGAGGTTTTTTCAGAATAATGCTTTTCATCAGAGTCAAAATTTATCCTTAAGTAGGGTTTATTGAAAAATAAATTGTTTCTTCTAAACGGCTGTGAAAATAATCTTCGGAGGATTTGGATTTTTCATTGGTTGTGTGGAAGGTGTTTTATTGAAAAAGATCATTTATTGGTTCCTGGAAAATTATTATTTTTTTCACAATACTGAGCTATGGTATGTTATTTGGGAATTATTTTTATATAATAGTCCTTCACATTTTCATTGGTTGCTTTGTTAGTAATTTTATATAAAATATTATTGTTTCATTTATTGTACTAGCTTATCTTTGGTATAAAAAAATATAAATTAATAGGTAAATTTATTCAGTGTTCACAGCTTTTAGCTTTTGTCATTAAAGGGAGATTGGTACATGTAGAATACTACTAAGGATACGTGTTTCAAGATAGCTAACGACACTTTTCTTTGTTCCTTTCTGTGTTACCTTTTCATAAAACTGCATGAAGAAGAAATATTAATTTTCAAAGAAAAATAATAATTTTCTGTAGTGTGGAGTATGGTTTGGAATGATGTATTATCTGTTTTGCAACTATAGAAAACATAAAATACAGTGAAACAGCAAATGCTTTTATATTTCTTTTTCTTCTCTCTTTTACAGATGGACCCAATTCAAAAAGCTGTAATAAATCATACATTTGGGGTTCCTCTTCCTCATCGAAGAAAGCAAATCATATCATGCAACATTTGCCAGCTGAGATTTAATTCTGATGTAAGTTGATCATTTTGTATCAGATTAGAAATATGTATTTATCTTTTAGGATGTGCCATGATTTGCATAAATTGAACCTAAATGAAACGTTGTGATTTCAGTTTGTGATTCAGCAGATGAAAAGGCTGTAGGATGCTTCAAATAAACACAATTATTTGATAGTGTTTATACATCAAGCCAGATTTTCCCTGCGGATATATCTCTGCAAGCTCATCAACTTCAGTTGTGCTGCACTGAGTGAAAATAGGAAAACAGATTGATCCATTACTGCTAATAAGGCTGAAATATTTGCTGGGTCCTAATTCTTCTGTCAGTCCCAGATAAAGTTGCCTTTCTTTTCTTCCTGTAAATGTTAGATGTTATTCAGATGTGTTTATCATCCTTGTGGATTTACCTTCCATTTTCTACCCTTACAAAAATATACCTTTTTGGTTAGAATTGTATTTTAATACTCCCATCTTGGCGGTACAATCTTAATAGTAATAATAATAATAGAAGCAGGTAATTTTTGTCTATTGGCTCCTACCCTGCATCCTCTCGTTCCTCCAACAATTAAATAGGGCAATCTGATCTGGAAATGTTCTCTAATATACAGAGGAGACCCGTCCCTTGTAATTACCCAAGGAAACTGTACTGTGGTACTCCTTGCCAAGGAATACCTCTTCTATCACAGAAAAGCCTCTCAGAATTCAACTCCTTTATTTCCTTCTCCAGCAACTTTGTGTGTGAAGACAAAATATGACATAGCAGAAGACAATATATAGTACTATTTTAGTCTTCCCAGGGAGTTTCATGACATGGGCGTTGCTGGTGGCAGCTTGTTTTCCCGTTTCAAATGTCCTTCAGTTATTACCTGTTTGCTAATTTACATATGGGAGTTACTTATATAAAAACAAAAATGTTTGAATGTATATTGAAGTTCAGCCCAAAAACATCCACAAGGTTCCTTCCTCATGCTAGTCATATGAAGAAGTGAAAGAACTTGTGTGCAGCTGTTTCTTTGTAGGCAGCTATTTATGAACATTTAATCAACCTATTTTTAGCTTATCAATCATGTATCAAAGCCATAAACTTGTCAAACACTTAAAATGAGCCTTGAAGTCTTCTGTAATAGATTGGCCATGTAGATATTAAAATAATGCAGCTTTCTTCATTCCCCTCAGCTTTTTATTGCTTAGCAAGAATTTTAACAAGATCCCGGTCATGATTTTCCCACTAGTGACTATCACATACTTAAGCTTCACTGAGAACTCTGGGTTTTCTAGTTCATGGACTGAATGCACACCTTTCTCTTATAGCATTGACATCATTCTCAAACAGTGATGCAAATCATAATACAATATCTGGAACTGTCATGATCCTCACAGGTAAAAATAAGAGAATCAAAATAGGATTTTCTGTTTAGAAGCTAGATGCCAGAATTGTGACTGTGAATACTGAGCCATTCACGGTGGGACTCTGATGAACAGAACTTTTAAGGGATAGTGGAGACTTCTGGGCCACAGCAGGTCCTTGTGACTGAGCAGCCTGGATCATTGCTCATAATTTTCAGCTTCTTCTTAAGAAAGAGTAAGTCATGCTGAATCATACATTGTATATAGCTAGAAGAGGCATCAAACACCACAGTGTTATGTACCAAAGTGAAGCATCTCCTTTACAAAGAGGGAACACCATTTGTTAGTCTGCAAAAAGATCCAGGCAAAAGTGAGGTTGAATATGTCATTAAGCTGACTTAATCATTAGCATATATGCAAATCATACAATCAGATTCATACATGGGGCAAAAAATTTTCCAGCTGACAGAAGCTGGGTATTTTCCAGAAGAAAATGTTTGAAATAAAATAAGTAAATAAATAAATCTAAATGGAAGGAAACAAAATAGTGGACACTGATACTTCTGACTCAGAGGACTGGTATGCCCCCATTCTGTTCCTCTTCTGCTGCTCTTAGAAAGGATTCCAAAGAAGACAGGGGGAAGAGGCAGCGGCCATTTTCAGAGGCATCTACGATATCCAAAAAAATGGTTTCAGTGGAAATCTATTAATTTAGGCTGTTCACAGGAAACTCTTGGAAGAAAAGCTGTGCAGCATAAATTTAATTGCCCTTTCACACCTTCAGGTGCAAGAGTCTTGAATTCCAATTCACCAACTCTGTTCAGTGGAAGTTTGTTCTAATGGTCCTCTCTCTGAAAGTAGATAGTACTGTTAACTTTATGCAATGGGAAGACCTTACTGAGTATCTTTCGCTTTCTCCTTTTAATATTCACCTAAATTTTAAAGCATCCCCAGTGTTTCTTCTAGATAGAGAGATTAGGATTTCAAATGTTGTCCAGTGATTAACTTGGGAAGACATTTCTTCCCATTTTCTCTAACACCAAAAAGAGATTTGTGGATGTCTTTATGATGCTCTCTTCTCGTTCAGTGTGTATAGTTATTACTGATGAAATTCACAAAGTGCTCTGCTGAGGCTTTTCAAGAAATAACAATTAGAGTTCTGCTGGAGTTTTAGAAATGCTTTTCTGCAATGTGAGTGGAATAGGCAGAGCTAAGTTCCTTGGTTGCTTGGGTAATTCTGAATGTCCACTGGTTTTTGTAGCAAAAATGTGCAGATTTAATTTTGAGGCTTAAAGAAAAGGTTGCTCTAAAATAAATAAATAAATCGACTTTTGGTAACCCAACTATTTAAATACCAATACACACTGTAATTTTTTTCCTATTATTATGAAAAGGTTTTCATTTACTGAATATACCTACCTTTCATTTTCATCATATTTTGTTGAACATGATTTAAAACCATACGAACAATAAATAGCTTTCCTGTTCAGAAACCTAAGGCTTTGTGGCGGTACTACTAATGCATCTTTATTTTTAGATGCTGGAGATAGGTTTTATCAGAGAATAATGAATAGAAATTCCATTTACCTACTGCACGACAGTATTATGAAAATGTTTACAATAAAACTGGTCTGTGAGATTTTTCATTTTTGTAGAGAATACAGAATTTTATCCCCTTTGATACAGACTTCTTTCAGTGCAGAAGAGCTTTTTTCTGTCTACATGGTATCAAAATTACATTTCAAAGAAAAATGAGAAAAGGCACTACAATAGTCTAAAATCATTTAGCTTCTTTCTAAAGGAGTTATCTATAAATCTTCATGACAGCTGTGTGTTCAGTATTTCTTTTTAAAATAAATCTTCTCATACAAGGGAAGGGAGGAATGAGCAAATAAGCAAAGCCTGTCCATGCTGAGAAGAAAAACAAACAAACAAACAAAAACATTAGAATAACAGAGGTAGGTTCAGTGGAATCTGTTTCAAGCAGTGCACATTTTTTTTTTTTTCCATTGAGGGAGATCTCTTTATAACATTTGCCTTTACACTGTGCACCCAATACAGGGCAAAAGTGTGTGAGTTGCCCTTTAGATTTTGCCAGCTGCTGGGTGTTATTGAACCAGTTTAGATCTGTTAAATATATGCTTTATAGTAAACATTAAACATCTGCTAGAAGCACCTTGCAAAATGAATTCCAGCTAACCTGAGTAGGACAACTCATGTGCCTACCCTACAGGTAGGTGTTGGAGAAAATACTATGCTAACATGAGAACTCACTAAAAAAAAAAAACAACAAAGAAACCCCATGAATTCAAGGAGAAAAAAAAAAAAAAAAAAACTTTACTAAGTTTTCCTCATTTTTTGATAACCTGTGTTGATTATTTGATCTTGTTTTGCCTGCGTATCTAATTTCACCATTTGATCTAAGGTGTAACAGTGTCTGCTAACCAGGTTGATTCTTGCAAAAGGTCTCTCTCTTACTTTTCTGTCTTGTGTTAAACAGATACTTGAGTTCACCTTGCCTTTAGAGAAAGGTGGGGCAATGTTTTGATGTACTCACAGGACGTGAATTCCATTATGATACACTGTAAACGTATTTCCAAATATGCTAGCCATAAATAATTGCTTGTCTTAAATAGCAACAGTAGTAATGTTCTGAAAATCATGAGCTGGATGCTCATCCTGGAGTCCTTATTTGTTGTGTTTTTTGCCTTGATTTTCTCCAGCCCTCTAAAGCAAAGGTACTTATGAACTGATAAGCAGTTCAGCGATATGAGGTTGTCAGGATTCAAAAGGTGCTGTTTCAGTATAAAATAAACAAACAAACAAAAAAACTGAATGCTTTGGAGAATGAAGATGCAATATAGATCCATAGTATTTTACTATGGTTCTCACTTTCATGGAGAAGCAGAACCAGAGGACTCGTATCCATTTGTTAAGAATAAATCCTGTCAAACCAATCTAATTTTCTCCTTTGACAGGGTAATTGATCTAATGAATAATGGGGAATAAGTAGATGTGATATCTTTTGGCTTTAATAAGCATTGATAAAGATCTATGTGACAGCCTTATAAAGTAAGTAGGGAAGTATGGTCCAGGTAAAATTGTAAAAAGTTGGTTGCACAACAGATTGAAAAACTATACTGAGAATAGTTGTTGGTAGTTTCCTGTCAAAACAAAAGAATGGTACAAGTCAGGATCTGCAGGAGTCTTTTCCACACCTGCTGCTACTCTAAATTTTCATTAATGATGTGTCTGAATGAATAGAGAGTACGCATACTAAGTTTCTTAATGATACCAAGATGCAGGTACCTGATAGAAGGTGGCAAGTTCAGGACTGTAGTCCAAAATGATAATCCTGATTTGGAGAAAATAATTTAGAATTCCAATGAATGCAGTAAATACAAGCACAAATTATTTTATTTAGGCTGGAAAAAATAAATGAGCAAGCAGTAAAATGAGAAATGTCTGGCTTAATGAGTAAAAAAGACTTACTGAGTGTATGTTGTCAAGGGCTAACTGGGAAAAAAATTACATAGATCAGTAGACAGGTAAATATTCCACAGTATTTAAAATTGGCAATGCCTCAGATAAAGAATCATTTACAGCAGTGGTCATCACACTTCAAAAAAACATAATTAATTGCAAAATTTAGAATACATCAACAAGTACGACAAGACGTGAAAAAATATCACTTGGCTGGGGAAAGTAGAAAGGATTGTATAAAGTGAAGAAGACAATGAAAATATAGCAGGTTTGGAATATATTAAAGCAGATTATTAAAAGCACAGAGACCAACTGACCTTTGTGTTCCTTGGGTTCAGTAGAAGAATATTCAGCTTAATTTGCTTCTTTGATTGTTTGTTTTAATCAGAATATTTAGTGAAATAATTCCAGTTACAAAGTTTGTGAAATTCTGAAACGAAGAACATAGGGTTGGATATGGGCTCCCTGTCAGTTAACAATCTTAAAAAGTTTGACACCGAGTTCTGAGGATGGCAAGGAGTGCTCAATGCTATCCCACAGTTGAGAGAGAGATTAGATGGCCTTGCACTTTAACTGCAAAACTGTTTCTGTGGTTTGAAGGAGTTAACAGAGATTTCATTTCTTATCTGTGCCAAGCAGTGGTCACACCTGTTCTGGGCCTCTCCAAGGGGAGAGAAACTTTCAAAGTTTGTTCTTTGAGAACTAGGAAAGGCTGATACAACTAACTAAAAGTTATTTAGCATTTCACCTTCCTGGTTTGAAAACTGTTATTTTTCAACTTTCAGAAATACTCTTAAAAGGTATTTAAAACCACGTGTACTATTCGCCTCAATCACTGTTGTGTGTGTGTGGCTATAACCACATGTTCTCATTCTTTGCAGGTTTTAATTGTACCTCTGATTTTGAATTAGATTAAAATTTAGATTATAACTTAACCTGTAGATTTAGAACCCTGCTTTGGTATAAAATCAACAATTTGGTATAAAAACAACAATTTCTGCTTGAATTGTAAGACACAGCTTTCTTAAAGTTGCTTCTTGCCATTATCATTTATTACCAGCTTTCAAGTGCATTTATTTATTTTCTTGGGGCCATTTTATTTCTGGTTGTTCCAAACCAATATACCCCCCTTCTTTGAAGTCATCAGCCCAGTTCTTTAAGATTTTCTTGCACAAACACTTAGAGATACTCAGCATCTGTTTCAAGTTACTGTTACCCTGTGAGGGTATAGCACTAATTGCAGCACTTGTACCTCACTGAGAACAAATATTCCAGAATTAACTCCTTATATGGATAACTCCATAACTTTTATTTATGTATGTGTATGAGTATATTATAAAAAACAAACACAAACAAACAAAAAAAAAATACGCTCATCCCCTTATGCGTGTGCATGTGTGTGTATATATATTTATGTCTGTGTGCATGCACATGTGCATGTGTGTATGATATTTCTTTCTAATAATGTACAATCTTTTCTGTACTGTGAAGGTCAGTGTTAGGAGGAACAAATACTGATTTCGGTTGTGGAATTGCACATGCACATTGATCATTTAAGATCAGAATGTGAGTCAGAGTGGAAATATACTCATAGATAGACGCATTTCCAGAGATGCTGGTTTATAGTATTCACTGGAAAAAGTAGCTAGTAGTTCAGAGAATTCTGAATATCTAGAATTTTTGTCAATACACTATGGAAATCCAAAAATTGCTAAAAATATTCAAGATATTTTTGGTATTCAAAAAATCTAATCAAATAAAATAGAATATTTTGCTTTTACCCTGCATACATTACAAATTTCTGAACAACACAATGTTATTTTGCTCATTGTATATTCAGAGGAACCTTTTTTTTTTTCATGTAGGAACTAACTAACAATTTATGAAGTAAGAAACCCACAATAGTCTGCTGAGCAATATTTATGATTTTTGAATTATTATGAATATTATGAAAACCTATAGTTTCTTGAAACAATTCTAAAATGCTTAATAAAAATATAAATAAATTCCTTTTGCTGTTTTTACCTTCTATACAGTACTATTATGCACCTGTATAACATAGAAGCATAAATTATACATATTTAATACAGCACCTTGCTGTTTAGCTTCTGAGTACTTCTGGAGGTGTTGAACTGAGTCCTGTGACTGATATCCTAAGGATATATATAATTACCTTGATTGACAATCAAGCATATGAACCAGTTTGGGTGATGTTCAGTAACCAACTCTTCACTATTCCTGGTACCTATCTTCTCTTTTGTAATGAAAGCAATCTGTTCCATGTAAGAAATCTCTGTACTGCTGCAGAACATGGACCAGACCAGTGGTATCAGGCTCACAGAAGCATTGCCTGGGGCAAGAAGATATTAGGGAAAGAAAGTTTTAAGTTACTGATCTTTAAAACATCTTGCTCTGAATGTAAGCTGATTACTCAGTCTGTTGTTGATAAGAACAGATGGAGTCACTTTGTGTCCACTGTATTCATACTGCAAAATATGCTTTCCATCCAAAATTCACTCTTAAGCCACATTTAGCAGTAGCTGTTGAAAAGGGAATCTCTAAATTCAGGAGAAAGCAATGTCTAATGCTCACAGCTCCCTTCACAAGCACAGGCTGTGGAGAATGTTCAATATCTATGCCAGCTGAACGTCAGTCATTGTAGAAACATGATCCTGGAGAGATTAAAACTGTCAGTTGATCAGCAGCTGTTGCTGTGTTAGGACTTAAAGATGCTACAAAACAATTGCTTTATACTATTTTTTTATTCATTTTTGTCAACTCTCTGCTCATCCTACCTGGTTATTTCATTTTCAAAGCACTCACTTTTTTTGATAAAAGAAATCAGTTGTGCAGAAGGTTTGACATCTCTTGAAAATTACTTGAATTTGCTAGTAATGATCTGTGAATAGGTAACGGCTCTCTTTTATAGTCCTGTTAATAATTTGCAGAAGATTAATGACCAGTGTTCTGACTGTGGAACATGGAAACAAATTGGTTTAAAAGGTTTCTGCTTCTGGCACCAAAGTGAATGGTTGCAATATTTGCCAGTTGGAGCCAACTTCTAACTTATGCTTGGGTTTAGATGATCTTAGAACTACAAAGAGCAGCAGAAAGAAGAGAGAAAGGCAGAGGTGAGAGTACTTAAGAGGGAAAGTCTAAAATGCTTGTTACTGTCAGAAAGTTTTCCTTCTCTCAGAAATTATTAAATTGAGATATAAGAATGTATCGGGAAACATGAAATTGAGGAAAAAAAAAAAAAAAAGAAGCTGGTCTAAATTGTATGATGGGTCCTAGATTTTCCAAAATATGACTTTAATGTTAGGAGTGCATCGGGAAACATGAAATTGAGGAAAAAAAAAAAAGAAAAAAAAAAAAGAAGCTGGTCTAAATTGTATGATGGGTCCTAGATTTTCCAAAATATGACTTTAATGTTAGGAGTGCTATGTAGATTCTCTGTCAGTTAGTAAGATGACTTGCAGACAAAAGTCATATATATCTCCAGTGGTTTTAATGAATTGGGTCCTGTATCTACATTCTTTGGGCTATACTGGTGTCAGAAAGATTTTGTATCTGGTGAAGGGTGGGGGGAGCATTATGGGAATGAGATGCAAATACTAACATTGGGAAGATAGTGGGCAGCTGTTGTTTCTTAGGTGTCTTTGGCAGGAACTGTAGAAACAAAGATAAAGCTTAGTATTATTCAAATGCACATTGAAAAATACCATTACTTACCTAATGGAATTAGGAGGAAATTAGTACAGACAGACAAACATATAAAAGGGGCAAGTGTTCTTCATGTTTGTTCTGATTCTCTCACATGATCCATTCATAGAAAAGGCTGCCACTCCAACTGCAAGGAGAGAAACCTCTGCTTTATCGCTTATTCCCATACACTTATTTATATTTGAGGTATTTTTTCCTGTCACCTTCCTCAGCCCAAATGTGAAGTAAATCAGTCAAATATAATACGCAACTGAAATTTATGAACAACTGTGATGGGAACTCTTGCAGAAACCACTTTCGATAAGCGAGTCATCACCAAGAAGGAAACATAAATTGCAAACTCTTTTCTGTGTCATCTTCACCCACCTTTGTTTGGCCTTTTCTAACTTTTTGCTTATAGATTTATAAAAATAATAATAAATATATATCTAGCTGAGCATCTGAGATTCTGGATTATTAATAATAGGTGCAGATAAATTTAAAAATAAAAATGGCAAAATATTGGCTGTTCTCTGTCACCTGTCAGCGATTCCTTTTGGCTAGACTGTACTTACTTTATTAGGCACTGGTAAGGATACAAGAAAAAAGGAACAGGCAAGGCTTTATGTGAAAGTTTGGTCTACAGAAAGAGCACATAGGGAGAAAATTTGCAGTTTTGTGTGATGTGGATAAATCTTTATCAAAACGAGTTAACTGATGTAATTACTAATTCTTTCTGAAAACACATTAAATATAGTTTTTTTTTTTTTTCTTCCCTTGGCTTTTGCTGGTTATACTCTCTTCTAACAGCTGTAAAACCTTTTCAAATAATCTTACACTAACTCTGGAGACTTTTTTTTTTTTTAATTTATGGTCAGTAGAATTGCACTTCCTGGGATACCTGTGATATAGTCTTCTTTCTGTATCTGTGCAGGCAGCTCTTGTGGCAAAAATAATATTTAATTTTGTGAGAATTACTATTAAATGTAACTGTCCCTGATGTAAACAAATTCCACTTCAGAACCTCCAGGCCTGACTTTTTCAGCTCCTTGTTTCTTTTATCACTCCTTGCATGTCTTTTACAGTCTCTGGGGAGATTGTTATTCCATGCACTCAGTCACATCACAGCTAACAGCTGGGAGTCTGATCCTCTGAAGGAGTGGAAGTGCAACCCAGTATCTGCTTTAAAAAACTTTATATTGGAATATATATCAAAAAAAAAAAAAAAAAGGCAAGCACATATTTGAACTATACCTTTGAGGGTGTATTTCCCTCACTCATGCATTTTTTTGATCTCAATTGAAAATGAAGCCTTTAAAAGTTTAAAATGGCCAAAGGAGACTGACTTCTTTTCAGGAAAGAATCCAATATGGCACTTACACTGAACTTCCCCATGGCCTTTAAAAGCCTGATTATGAATTCAAAACATATATTCAAACTGAAGCAATGCTTTACTGGTAGAGCATATAGTTGCTTCAGTATATGTAGTTTTCTGATTGGTTGATTTAAAACTATGTTTTTAAAAATGAAAGGATTTACTCTGTTAGGGGTTTATATAGGTCTCATTGTGTCATGGTAGAACTATAGGTACAGATGCATAGCAAATTTACTAAATTCATGTATTAGCTCCTTTTGTATGGGCTTCAATGTTTCTTTTTCTTCTTTATAAAGGAGATTTTAGAAGGTAGTCCCTAAACAGGTTTTATCCTTTCCCCAGCATAGCCTATTTTCTCTGCATCAGTGGACTTGTCATGATAATCAACTTTTTTTGTCCCAACCATCAATCACTCCTGATTACAGCTGGGAAGAAGTTCTGTTCTGTTGATCAGCCCATCAGTGCACATAATGTTACACCTGGAGACAAGTGAAAATCATCCCTCGCTGGGAGAATCACTTGCCTTCAAGCTTTTTGTCTGAAGTATTTTAATTTACATTTAGAATCTTGTTGCAATTGTCAGTGCTTGCTTTGATTTTACTATTTCTTGACAAAAATAGCAAGTTCAGTTGATCTTTCCCTACATGATTTTAAGAAGAATGCTTTTCTGTTTCAAATAACATCTTATGTTGTAACTTTTCACTTCATTGGACAAATATTACTATAATTATCACTATATAAATTAAAATCTGAACAATTATGGGGTACTTCACTAGGAGGAACATAACATATGTTAGCCCAGTATTTTTGCAAAAGCAATTTTGTTCGCTTTTAATCTGATACTTAGCTAAGGTAATATTTATCTTTAGAATTCAATTTATTTAAATTGTTTGTGTAACAGATTTCACAGCAATGGAATCATTAAAAATTAAAGACATCTTTCCTTTCTTTAAAGGAAATATGGCTTGTATTATTGTGATTGTTACTAAATAAAGCACTTCTGTCAATAAGTGCATTCTATGTATCTAAAGCCAAACATATTTTCTTCCTTATAATAAAACTGTAACTGAGTTGTCACAAGTATGATGAAAGTTCATCTTGAGTAAATAAGTTTTTTTAATAACTTAAATATGACTTTTAGTTAGCTATCAGAATAACCAGATGTAGTTTAATTGCACCATTCATTTTCCTCCTACAGTTCCTTTTTCATTTTTAGCATCTTTTTAAAAAGAACAATATATAAGAAACCTGTAAACCTGATACTTCAGGGGCTACAGGATGAAGTGTAAATGAAAAAGAATGTAGAGCATGAGAGTATGGAGTAATACAGATTTGATTAGCAATCATGTTTTTACATAAAAGGTTTAATTAGCAGTAGCTCATTTTCCTATTCCTTCTGGCCATTTTCTGGACAGTGATATATTGCTTTTTTGCAGTGAACCATGCCAACAAATAGAAGGTGTTATGTTTTCATTAGATGCAGACGCTTCAGCATTATTATCTCTCACCTCAATCTACACAGTGATACAAAACATGTCCAAATGTCATAATTTAATAGGCGAAGGATATATACAGTAATTAAGGAAAGGAAAGGAAAGGAAAGGAAAGGAAAGGAAAAAGGAAAGGAAAGGAAAGGAAAGGAAAGGAAAGGAAAGGAAAGGAAAGGAAAGGAAAGGAAAGGAAAGGAAAGGAAAGGAAAGGAAAGGAAAGGAAAGGAAAGGAAAGGAAAGGAAAGGAAAGGAAAGGAAGAACTATGGCATACTTGCTTAGATGCTTTATTTTGTTTGCTCTTAAACTGGTGATTAAAACACTAAATCGCAAATCAAATAATCTCTCAAACAGGCTCATTCCTTATGCTCTGTCTGTTTGAATACCCTATTTGCCAAATACAAAATTTCATCACTAGTATAGAAGTTATTCTTTCAAAGTGGTATCCTGTTTATTTTTATGTTTTAGTAATTAATATGAATATATTGCAGCATTTTTATTTTACAGGGTACATCAATCTGCATTACCTTTCCAAAGACTCTCAGCACTTATTACTGTTATGACATAACAGAAAATTTTCTTTTGTTATTAAAATAGAGACGTTTGGTGGTTCTTCATTAATACAATTCTAGTCAAAGAGCCTGCCACAAGGTACTTGTCACTGCTTGTCAATTTCTTCTCTAACATGATTTTCATACCATAATCTTACTCAGTTATAAACAGTTAAAATAAAACCAGTTTCTAAGATAAATGTGTTCTGAGAAGCAGCAATAAGTGAGCAACAATGTCTGGAGAAGCTGGAAAACCTGGAGTATATGGAAATAATTACCACTTCGGGTACTGGAGGAATGAAGATTTTTACAGTATTTCATTGCATATAAATCCCAGTGCCTAGCATTTATTATTATATATATATATATTTTTTTTTTTCTGAAATTACTTTACATGACTAATTTGTATCTCTCTAGTGCTTGAAAAGTCTTTAAGAATGAAACTTTCTTCACAGAAAAGCTGAGGAAGTGTACATTACAAGATGTGTGAATTTTCAACAAAATACATTAAAAATGGTACAATGCCATTTTGGCTATTTTTCTAGAGCCTGTCTTAATTAGTGAAACAGGCCTTACTAGCAAGGCAAGCCTTTCTGGTCATGAGATGCAGTGAAAAGCCTTCAATCTTTGTAGGCTTGTCCCAGTGCTGTTGGAGTTAGTGCTGCCAAAACAACTGGTAAAAAGTAAGGAGAGAACAGACATTTTGGAGAAGGAGCAGATGCAGGGGCATTCAGCAGCACGGATACCAAAGAATGGAGACTGCAATGAGAAAGAGAAGTTCCTGGTACTGTCTCTTGGCTAAAATAGATTCGGTTGTAGTAATGGTCAGCTCTTATTCGTTTCTATCTTATAGGGATGATTGTGTTTGCACAAGTACAGACTCATTCAGTCCAAGCCACAAGGTCTGTCATCTTTCCAAGATGGATCTAACTTTTTATTATGCATGTTGTGTACTAATATGAATAATTATAAAGGAAGAGAACTTTCTGTGGAGTGGAAGATATGCATTTCATTCTTGACAGACCTCTCCTACAACATAGTATGGTCTGAATTATTCTGCAATAGTGATCTTAAAAATTGTAGCATTATTATTTAATCAGTAATCTACTTAAAATGCTCTATCTCTTTTATACACGGAGCCTACAGCTATGTATCCGTGCAGCAAACTCCGTTCTCTTCTTTTCAGGTATGTAAGATGAGATCTTTTCCCTAGAGAGCTTATTTTCTAATAAATCAGAAATGAAACAAGAATATAAGGTAGGTAGAGCAGCAGGGTAAACGAATAAAGTGAAAAATACTTTCTGAAAACCATTTTTAAGAGTTTTGTTGAAAACAAAGGGTTTGTCAACTTACTAGAAAACATCTGAGAATATTTGAAATCAAGCCTGGAAAAAATGTCTAAGGGTAAATAAGAATAAGTGCGTTTTCAAGACTGGTAGTTTATATAATAGTTGATTGGGGTAGGTGAGTTTTTCTAAGGCATGTGAGAGGGAGAAAGGGCTGTGTAAGAGAAGAAACAAGTAACATTGAAAAATGTGTGATGATGCAGAATAGGAGATCACTGTGGAAAGAAAGGAAATTCTGTCAGAGTTCATAATTAAAATCTGGGCTATAGTTTTACGTATAGTGACAGAAAATAGGTGATTTGAGGAATGTGAAATTTTAGGTGGCAGAGTCAACAGCAGGAGAAAAGTTATAACCATTCAAGCTCAACAATCATAAAAACTTTGGTTGAATTGAAGAAGAGGACAAAGTCCCAAAGAGTGTGTCAAAGCCGAGAGAAGTGGAAAGGCTTGAAGGCAGACTGGTGAAATACATTGGTCTGAAATATATTATCTGGCCAGCGCAAGGCTTGTTTTGCAACTTAAAGGAGGTTTGTCATCCCCCAGCTGGTGTTACTTAGGGTTCAAATCTTCTCTAAAGTCAGCCCTGATGAATATTTATTTTCTCCCCATACTACTTAAGCCCATATAAAAGCAATGATGGCTATAGTCTATCAATTAGCTCTTTTCTGGTATTTGTGGTAAGGAGTAATAACAGAAGCAATTCTACAATAGTTTAAATGGGTAACTGTTTTAAAACACCACAGATTACATGGTTTTGTTTTTTTCGTTTTTTTGTTTGTTTTTTTCTCTCAGAAAATCTACATATATGAAAAATATGCTGGTTTCGATATTCCTTGAATAAGAAAATGAAGGTCAAAAATATTTATTTACTTTCCCACTCAATGTGCTGTTCTCCTTTCCTCCCTCCCCCCACATGTCCATATGAAACCATGTTGGTAATTCACTGTGGCTGCTCCTGACATGAAATGGGTAACAGAGTACTAAGAGTGACTCATGGTGATTAGTATAGCCACTTAGAGTAATTGGATTATGAATTTTTTTTCATGTCTTCAAAGTGTTTGTTGTTACAGTCACAAGAATCTGTGTGTTTTGCAGGCATGACTCCTTTTTTCTACAAAAAGAAGTCCCACTAGTTATTATCATGCATTTTAAATTGAGCGCTTATATTCACTGCAAAGAGATGGGTTTGGACTATAGCTAACAAGTCAGGATTTTGTTTAGTTGAGGTGCTAACGAAGGCTTACCTCATTTCAGAATGAGTTTACAGAAACAAGAATTGCATGTTGAACAAGGCAGAGGCCTTTGACATTTCACTGCAAGCTGTTCTGGTGCGTGCAAAATGACATTTTTAAAATTATGAGTGACGGGATGGTCCTTGAGGCCATTTGGCTGGGGAGCAGCAAAGTATATACTCATAATTCTCTTTTATCAGCTTAAATAAGATAAATCAACAGGATAGTGATCTTATCATTAACATCAAATCTTGAGTAATTTTCTGAAATTCCTGCTTTGGAAATAACCACATTTTCAGGCCTACTTACTCAATTAAAGCTGTCAATTTGGTGGCTGGTGTAGGCTTATTGTGTCACAAGGTCATTCTTCATTTCTGTTGGTTTAATGAACAGAGGTGGACTCCACCCATTTTAGAGATGTGACTGGTTTAAATGGGGAGAAGGAGAGAGGACTGTGTCATCTGACACTGGAATACACCCATGTTGATTAGTGCTTCAGGACAGAAGCACAGTGAAACAAATATATAACTAACTTTTTGAAGGTGGAGGCTGTCTATGTAATTACTCTACTGTCCAAATTCCTGACTAGTTTATCTTGTGGACTCCAGCCCTGAAGACTTTATTAAGAGTTTGTGTACAGCTGAAACAAAGATTCCCATAGGTAATAAATTCTTTTGCTGGCTTCTGCACTAATAAGCTGTAAAATCAAAAGACTATTGGGGCCAATGCTGTGGACTGTCTGATAGAGTGGTTCTCAAATAAAACACCAGGAGGGGTTGGACCCAGATTCCTGAACCCGCAGAAGTCCTTGACTTATATTGACTGACTGAAAAATGTTTACGCTCAACTGAATAAGCGTAGATGTAGGCTGTAGATTTAATGTGTTGTTAGCATACAACTGCTCATCATGCCACCATATTTGGAGTAGTAAATACTTTCTTTTAGCTGGAAACCTCTCCACCTGGCCAGTTGTCTGCCTGAAGAAACTTTAGAAAGAAATTAGATTTACCATGTATCAACATGAAGGTGCTAATACATCCTAAAACTGTGAGCTGGAAGTAAATATCTAGTTTGTATGTGGAATGCAATACAGTTTATTTTTTAGGAGATTGAAGAGCAAAAACGTTGAGGCTGAAATTACATCTGCAAAGTGAAATTGAAGAAGCACTGATTTAAAGATTAAAACCTTAGCCCTCTGTAAAGAGAAAGTCTTGGAAAGAATCAGAAGTTAAATCATGTCTGGACTTAGTAGGAGCCTTGGTTGCTAAATCCAGTTTTCCTGAACTTGGCCTGTATGTCCTCTTCCTCTATAAATGGCTCTGCAACAGTCTTGCAAGATCTCAGATGTAACACACTGCACATAATATTTGTGCATCTGCCCTGTCTGCCTTTGGAATCTTGTTTGGAGAGTGTGACTTCCCAAAGGGTCCCCATTAATAAGGCCTTGGATGATACCTGAGATTGTACCCTCACCTCTTCTTTGGGGGGTACAACCACAGTGCTGTATGGTTCAAAATTCTTATTACTCAGTAAATCTGTGTATCTTTAAGTGGTGATTATTTCTCAAGCTTATGCTTTGACCGTCAGAGTGGGTGGCACACAAGTGCACTTCAGTCAGAGCTGGGAGTGGGGGCTTCGTGAGTCTTGGAGGAAAACGGCACATACAGGCCCAGGTGCAATATAACCATATATACCAGACCACTAGAATTACCTGGAACTCTGAAAGCTAGGAAAACGCCCTGGGAAAGTTAATGTTTTTTCTCTAGTCTCAGGAAGGCTTGCATGACGAACTGCTAAAATATATCATGATCCAATAGATCATAGCAAATAGTTAATTTTACAATCACAGCATTTGCTATCTGCTGTTGCTCTTCCATATACATTGTTTGGACTTGCAACCTTAATGTTCTTTTAAGGTACTGTCTTTGTTTTATTTATTTATTTATTTATTTATTTATTTACTTATTTTGTGTGTGTGTGCTCTGTCTAAAGTTCTTTCATGTTGGAATAGCTGTCAGTCTTAAAATGATTTATAGTTGCACTGTGTTTGGGAGATATTTATTTATTTATTTATTTATTTATTTGATTATGGGAAAGACTTGGATATATTTTGGCTCCAGGATCAAAAGTAGGAAATTACTCTAAAATAGAAAGTCACACAGATTCAGTCCAGACTGAGTTCTAAGGGTTATCTGCCTTCTCCTGGTGTTTTATTCCCTAGATACTGTTATGTAGTGTTTCTGATATATTCTGTGGCTTTATATCTATGTGTAAACTTCTGCACAGATTATTTGCAACCCAGTAAAAAAAGCAGGACAATGGATTATATATATCTGACAAAAAAAAAAAAAAGAATCTTTGTTAGTTTTATAGCTGGATGTCTGCAGGCTATATTTATATATATATCAAGTGTGCTCAGCACTGGAAACCTTCTAATATAAAATTTCTGGTGAGATGGCAGGTGGCTTGTGGTGTGTGTACAGCCATTTTTATATACATATACCTTTCATAAATTTTATTTAATATAAAATAAACAGAAACTGTACAGATCTCTCAAATGGTGCAGTTGTGTTCAGCAGTGTAAGTAGGAACTGGCAGAGGAAGTACAGAGAAACAAAATAAGTTATCTCCATTTGAGTTAAATTGCTCTGGATGTTCTCAATTTTCATTTTGTCACTATATTGTAGACTGTATGTATGCCAAACCAGTAAGAGCAGGGTATCAGTACATAGCATCAACCAAGAAAATATAGAGCTGCCCAGACAAATGCTGTAGTGTAGGTGGTAAAGTTACGTATGCAAAGTTGAATATAAGTTTTTGTGGTGAAAACATGGTTTTTTTTGCTCAACTGATGCATTTCTGTGATGCTATACATTTTGTTTTCTCTGCTTAGTCAAACTCTGCCCATCTACGTTAAAATTCTTTTCACTAAAATAAAATGGTCCAGGTGGAGCATCACACTTTCTTTCAGTCACCAGTCCAGGGTGAAATAAATGTCAACTGTTGACTTAAGTGGAGCCAGGATTTCACTCACAAAATCTAAACTAATCATGCTTGCTATCTTTTTATTATTCTCTCAGCAAGGAGGTTCTTCCAGTTTCCAAAAAGCAATGAACAGCATGGTTCATTGTTTGTAGATTTTGGTGTTTAATGAGTTCATAGGAGTGAATGTTGAAACAGTTGTAAAGATCCTGTAAAGGTTTGTCAAAATATTCTTTCTTTATGAGAAAAGGAATGAAGTATATTAGCTACACTCAAAAAATAACTTCCAAATCAATATTCAAGAAGTTGATCAATAATATTCATATGGAGAAGGTAACAGAATATGTTCTGCATTTGAATGAATGTACTAAATAAAGTTATTCTTTTGCAACAGGACTTCTAGGGTAATTTGCTAACTTTCTGTCATGGTTGATTTCAACATAGATTTCAATGGAGCTTGGACTATTGAAGCAAATAGCTCATTCTTGAAGATCTTTTGTTGTTTTTAATGCATTGAATTAGCTCATTACTGTTGAATATGTAGTGGAAAATAGCATCTGTTTACACTGCAATAATATAAAAATTACTTACCAGTAACAGAATAAGGAGCAATCTGCAAAAGCTAATCATATTTGTGCACTTGTCTGCAAAAAGTAAATTGTTAATACATACCCAAGGGAAAAAGCACTTACTGGTTTATGCAACTTAATAGTAGTGTTAAGCATAGTGTATTAAAGATTTTTTTTTTAGGATTCAGTTTTGAAAGTCATAAGGATATGAATGTAAAAACCATAACTGTCTCATCTTGCTGCTTCATCTGTACTCAGTGATGGCTGAACTCTAGAAAGCATCCTGAAACTTGGTTTGCCCATGTCACTGTCAAACTGTCTGTCTATATACCCCAGAATGTGCAAATCCAGCTTAGAAAACTACAAGATTAGTGAGAGTTCTGTATCCATGTGCTTTATCACTTCAGAAACGTGCCAACATTTGGTGGCCATGCATGGAAAACTGTTAAATGTTACTGACTTAATTATACTAATTTAAATATATCACTAATTCTTAAATGAGTATTTATTATTATTATTATTTATTTTCATTTGGGTTTCAGTTACTGTAGATTAATATGAACTAGTACTGAGGTATAAAAAAGGACAGCATAAAGACAATAATGTGCAGTAAATAAGTATTAATATGTTAGTAAATATTGAGAATATGTATGAAGCAGTTTGTCTGCTCCAAAAACTTTGGAACGCCAGCATTATGTTTCAATACTATTTGGAAATTTCACTCTTTTGGTAATATCTGTCCAAACAAATATAAAACATGAAATGATATCTTAGGTTTTAAAATCAGAAAGGGCTCTTATACCTGTCTTGTTTGACCTTTTTTATATTACACATCATACAATTTTGTATAGCTATTCCAGGTTTGAGCCTGATAACCTGTGCCTGACTAAAGGAGATGAGAAATATCAAAGTCAATGTGACTGAACATGAAATATAGAGCATCTCTTAGGTACTGGTCTTATGACATTTCAACATATAAAATGTCCTGTTGATTTCAGAGGGGATACTCTTATCCAGTAATGTCTGTAGAACTGCAAGTATACCTTAAGTAAGTATTTATTCTTGGCCAATAGAAAAAATAAAAATAAAAAATCTCCAGATTTCAGCATAACATGAAGTAGAGGAACCAAAGTATAACTGCAATGTAAATAGTAAGTAATGTCAGAACAGTCTCATAGGTTTGGTGTACTGCCTTGAATACCTGGCTTCTGGCTTCTTATGCAGAACCTGATTTCTATTAATATGAATTGCTTGTATAAGACCTAATTTACTATTTTCCCTCTCTCCTCCTCTCTCTCCTCCTCTCTCTCCTCCTCTCTCTCCTCCTCTCTCTCTCCGTCTTCTTCCTCTTTTTCTCTCTCTTTCTCTCTCTCTCTCTTTCTCTCTCACTCTTTTCCTCTCTTTCTTTCTTTCTATAGTGGGAAATGACATTTATTCATTTTACTTTGGTTTTTCTCTTCTTTTTTTTTTTTTAATGTAACATATATTTCTTCTCGAAGAAATATTCATTTCTTCTCCTGTGCAGAAGCCTACAATAGGATTTTTTCAGCAAACCACTGGCACAGGTCACTTTTGGAGTTACAAAGTTGGTTTAAATGAGACAGGAACTTGGGAGCTAAGAGTTCTTTTACTCCAAGAAACCATATTGCCTCTCCTTGGAGGTTCTTGTACTTGAAAGGTTTGGATGCTCCTTGGAATATGAGGAGAAGGAAAGAATCTGTGAAATATTCAGTCTTAGTTCTAGCCTTAAATTATCAGTCTTCGTGTAGCTGTGAAGACTTTTGATAGTGGACAATTCATATGTTTTATATGCACTTATGACCTTCTAAAAGAAGGATGGAGATTTGACCTGGAGACCACCTTACTACAGCCAAGTGCACACAAAACAGTGCTGAAATTAGGAAATTTGACCACTTTCAGTTCTAGTTTGTGGGTTTTGAGTTTCTTCTTATGGGTAAGAGCTGATCTAAAGGATGCAGGGTAGATTTATATTGAAATAACCATTGAAGTGGAAATTGAAACTATATTTGAGTAAAAGAATCAGAAAGTTGAATCAGCATTTTTCTGAAAACAAACTTGAAATTTGAAAAAATTCTATGAAATACAGCATTAAAAACAGTAATTCCAGTAACAATATAAAGACTGTACATAAGAACACAATGAAAATACCTCCATATACTCTTTTGTGGTTTTGTATATGCAAGCTTTATTACCTTGTCTGTCATTTCAAATACAAAATTCAAACGGTACTGAATTAATAGGAATTTAAAGATGCATTTTTTAAATTTTTCTTGTCCTCTTTAAAATTGCTTGAGATATTTTTGTGTCTTGCTTTCCACTATTCTCTGATAGTTTGATTCAGTCAAAAATAAATAAATAAATAAATAAAATTCTGAAACTCAGAATTTAATGAGATTGCTATTCTGAATGTAAACAGACAAAAGTAGTTTGCTTGGTAACAGAAACCAGGTGAAGACACTCAAAGGAGCTATGCTAAACATACCACTCAACTTTCTTTAGTTAACAGTTAACCAGCTGAATGCAGAGGGAAATCGTGTTTTATTTCCAGTCAATGTAAAATTCTTAAATAAACTTAGGCTCTGGGAAGGTAAGTGTATGTGTATACCCTTGAATCCCATTAGCTGTTGTCAGCTGTGACAAACTGATACTCAGAAGGATTTTGGCTACATACCCACCATTGTTATTCCTTTTCAGACAATACCAGAAAAGTCTGAACTTTTCAATACTATTCAGAAAATTACTGTAAAGCGTTTATTTTAAATTCAACAACATCTTTTGTTTTTAGGCAAACTTTCTTTGTGTATAAACTGAATACTGAATTACATTTACATTATTTAACTCATTATTGAGTAAATCACAGGAATATTGTATAATGGTGAGCTTATTTTCTTCGTTGTTTCTTTGTTGTTAGATGCATTCTACATCAGCTTCCACTTTTAGGATTTCCATTACTGACATATCATTTAAAAAGTATTAATTAACATAGTGAGTAAAATATGGGTGGGAGTCTACTGATACAGAAGGGAAGCTGGGGTACATTTGTAAAAAACAACAGCAACAACAACAAAACATTTGCTCAAGATCTTGATTCCAAATATTTTGGTTCCAGATTCAAAACTAGAAACATACATGTTATATTTAATAAGCTGAATAAATACATCATTTATTTTATCATGAGCCACACAAAGTGGTGTATATATATATATTAACTTTCCTCTATCTTATTCTAAAATTAATCTGAGATTAACCACCTGGTTAATCTGAGCAAAAGATCAAACAAGCTCAATATTCTCTTGAAATTCTAACTACAACAAGATTTGTCACGTGGAAAGTAAATGGTGCTTGAAAGTCTGCCAATTAATACAACGAAGATCAGATTAAACGTTAAAGTTAATTTCATTGATTAATGTTTCACTAATACCTGTTTTCTAAAGAATGTTTCATCTCTCCATCAAAAGAGTTTCCCCCAAAGAAACTATTATGAAAGTCAGTATGTAAAATCTTCCATAGACCAGAACTTGAAAACTCTGTTAATGAATTTAAACTTCATCTTCCTTAGCAATAACAAGGTTAAAATAGATGATAAAATAAATAATCAGTTTATTAAACTTTGGCATTCAGTGAACTTTTGTTGTGCTGCATGAATAAGTACCGGTTTCCTTAAAAGAAAATGCCACATATGGGAAGAGATTTATTACTTGAGCTGTATTCCCTTCAGCATATATATTTTGATGTCTTCTATGTCTACTGGGAATGAAGTGGGAAGTGTTCTATATCTAGGCAGCTTTTTGTACCTTGCATAGATAGTTTCAGGTAATGTCACACTCAGTAGCAGCCTACAGTAAAAGTAGATGCATGGTCTACTAGAGTGCTACAGGACAAGAGATATTACACAGGGGATTCTTACCTTCTTTATCTGACCAAGATAAAATAGATTTTCCTCTCCAGAATGACAATATTTGATTTTACTATAGAATGGATGATTTTACCATAAGAATGGGGTCAATGCCAATCTCTCACAATGTGATGCAGACTCTTGCCAGGAGCAGTCTCTCACCATTATATAAATGGATCTGGAAGGAGCCCAAGCACAGGGGATGGGATGAAGCAGCTTTGTTAATGTGAAGGAAATAGTGAGCTCAGAGATCTCCCATCCTCTCTGTCATCCTTGAGTCTCAAAGTACATTCAAGAATGTGTTGAGTTAATGCTCTAAGAAAGAGAAAAGGGAACAGAAATTATTTCTTTCCATTGAAAGAGAAAATTAAATGTCTGGGAATTAACATTTATGTTATTCTGCCATGGTAATGAAGAATTGTTTTATTTTCTACATACATGTCCTTTTTGGTGCTTGCTCTGTTTTTGTATGCTTAGCACTAGGGAAGGGGGGCAAACCGATCAGCAATAAAACTATCACTTTTGATGTGGTAAAAGCCTTCTCTCAGAACATATCTGAAAGAAGTCACATTACACACACATCCTTGGAGTTTCATACCATGGTTACGTTTGAGTCTGTAGTGTAATTAACTCTCTGGCTCTGTATTACAGACTGATGTTGATGATAGAGTGCACAAAAAATTGAAATGACACAATTCAGAAGATAAAGGTAAGCCTAGCAGAAGGAAGAAATGACGACAGGCAACATTTATCTACACTATAATTGACTGCAGATTGAGTTTGTATATATCAGGCAGAAATCAAGGTACTCTTCTTGTTCAATATGAAACTTGTCATCGTGTTGACATCACCTTTAAAAATTACATTATACGTCTTCACTTAATCTCTTATTCTTCAAAGGCTTGCACAGGTTCATAGCTCGTTTGTCTCTTGTACTGTGACTTTGTTAAGCTCTGAAGTCCATGGAGTTCCTCCATGTTCTTGAAAGTGAGTATAGGCTGTATAAGTAATCCTGAATTTCCTGCCTGTACTCACTGGGCAAACAAAATAGTATGTGTTGCAAGACATATTATTTTGCAAATTTTA
This sequence comes from Anser cygnoides, assembly GCF_040182565.1. Taxonomy (NCBI): domain Eukaryota; kingdom Metazoa; phylum Chordata; class Aves; order Anseriformes; family Anatidae; genus Anser; species Anser cygnoides. The sequence continues at coordinate 39,931,594 of NC_089874.1, read as the reverse complement.
AAATACCCTCAAATAAAGACTTACTTATGTACTAGAGCAAATAAATCTCAGCGCAAAAGACTGCACAACACTCCTTATTTTATCAGGTATGACTCACAGTAAAAGCCCTGTCATAGGCAGTACCAACTGTTGGGAGCCTCAAGGCTGCTAGACTTCCTGTAAACTTCTACAGTTAACTTATTCTTCCGTAGAGATCAGCTCTGGTTATGAATGTAGCACATACTTGGTAGTATACAAATGTCTCAGCTGCTTACTGCAGTTTTCTCTGAGCTCAATGATGTCATCACTGACCGGCAAGACTGGCAGTCAACCTGGCAATTTTGGAGTCACTAGAAAAAAACTTTATGTCAGTATGATGCCTTTTCCAAAAAAAAAAAGACTTCTTTTTTTTATTTATTTTGATCAATTTTTTGTGTGCTTAGAGCACCTGTAAAATTATGTTTGAAGTACTTGTTGACAGCCCAACTTCAGGAAGATAATCTATACTCAGTGATTAAGATAACGTAGCACGGGCATCTCATAAACAATTTCTCTCACTACACCAAAGGATAGAAGCCCTTTTGCCTTATGCAGCCCTGTGTTACTGCCTAACCTGGAGTGGCCAGCTTAGTGACAATATTAGTTTGAACCAGAAAACTCATTTTTTGTTTTTAAAGCTATTTTGTATACTTTTTACTCTGGGAGGTCTTCATGTCAATTACTGATATATTAGCCAAAGTTGTTACCGTTTTACTGGGAGTGACAATAGAAGTGATAATAGCATCCAGCAACTGGTAAAAACAAAGACATGATGATGTGAGCTACTGAAATCTCAGACAGACAAAAAGGGGTTTTCGTCCTTCTCAGCCCTTGTTTGGGGCTTTCTGAGGGTACAGGCAGACTGCAGCCTTGCTAGTGATTGGTTGGATGACAACATGGAGTACAGCACTCTTCCTGTTGGACAGCTTTCAAAATGTATTGTGAAATGAGAAAGATATAATGCATGATAGTTGGATTGAATTTTTGTGAGGAAGAATCACTGGAACATACTGACTACACTTTTTAAAAAATTCTTTTCTTTGAGTTGGCTTTTATTAGGAAGGTATTGCCTAGAAGGAATGAAAGAGGCAAGAAATCAATCTGTAAGAAGACTGGTAATATGAGATGAACCAGGAGGGATATAGAAAGGATAGAAGATGTGATGCTGCTAAGTTGAAAACTCTCTGAGAATAAGAGACCCTTTTGTGTTTCAGTGCACAAAATTAAGCACAATATTTTTGTCGAACCAATGCCTAAAGAACATAAGCGAGAGGACATGATTCACTGGAGTACATTATTCAGACTGACAAACTTAGTTTGAAGACTGCTGTATAGATATGATGACTGTAATTGTACAAGAATACTGTCTGGATTGTTTGAAATATTTCATATCTTTCTCATCATATTTTACACATTGTAATTTTCTTGGTAATATGTCCTTATGGTAATTGTGGTACAATATTGCACATAAGCAAAGAAAATATAGCTGAGTTTTGACATTATGGCTGTTATTTCTAACTGCTTTCAGGTGTAACTATACAAACTGCGTATAGAATAGTTATTATTTTATGGTATCTATATGTGTATTTATAATAAATATATACATGTATATATTTTACTTTTTACACAGACAAATATGTTTTTATATTCTAACAATTTGGCAAATTTAGAAAATGTGTGGATTAGAAAGGTCCCTAATAATTCAACATAGATATGCAGAACCAGAGGAAATCATTTGTTTTGCAAAAGAGATTCTTAAACTGATCTGTATTGCTGAAACAGGCAGGACTTTACAAATAACCTTGAAAACTGAATTGCCATTTAGACATCTTGCCATTTCTTTGGTTTTTAAGTAACTCACATAGAATAAATTTTATCCACACGTAATTTGCAGGATCAGAGCTCTCAAAATTTAGTTAAGGATCCATGCGTTTTCAACTTCAGATGCAAAGTAATACAATATACCTTTTACTTTCTTGTTTGACATCTCTTTCAAGAATGGATATAGTTCCTTAAAGTGCAATGTAATGTTAAAGCAGCAATATTTGGCATATTTCTCATGTTCCATCATGAGACTAAGACTGGGTAACATGTCAGCTGACACTTGTATTCACAGTGCTAGGGATAATTCTGTGTATCAAACATGGAATCAGAGGATCACATAATTATAGAATGGATTGGGTTAGAAGAGACCTTAAAGGTCATATAGTTTTAACACCTCTGCCATAGGCAGGGATGCCACCCACTAGATCCAGCTGGCCAAGGCCCCATCCAGCCTGGCCTTGAACACCTCCATGGATAGGGCATCCACAACTTCTCTGGGCAAGCTGTTCCAGTGCCTCACTAACTTTACAGTGAAGAATTTCTTCCTAATGTCTAATCAAAATCTATTCACTTTTAATTTAAGACCATTCCCCCCTGTCCTATCATTATTCACCCGAATAGAGTCCCTCTCCACCCTATTTATAAAGCCCCTTTAGGCATTGAGAAGCCACAATGAGGTCTCCCCGGAGCCTTCTCTTATCCAGGCTGAACATCCCTGGCTCTCTCAGCTTTTCTTCATAGGAGAGGTGCTCCAGCCCTCTGATCATCTTTGTGACCCTCCTCTGAGCTTGCTCTAACAGGTTGACACCTTTCTTGTGCTAGGGGCCCCAAACCTGAATGCAGTACTGCAGGTGGGGTCTCATGAGGGCAGAGTAGAGGGTCACAATCACCTCCCCTGCTCTGCTGGTCATGCCTCATTTAATGCAGTCCAGGAAACAGTTTGCCTTCTGGGCTGCAAGTGCACACTGCTGGCTTATGTCAAGCCTTTCTTCCACCAGAACCCCCAAGTCTCTCTCCACAGGGCTGCTCTCAACGAGTTCTTCTCCCATTCTATACTCCTGTCTGGGATTGCCCTGACCCAGGTACAGCACCTTGTACTTGGACTTGTTGAACCTTATTCGGTTTACATGGACCCACTTCTCCAGCCTGTCCAGGTCCTTTTGAATGGTATCTCTTCCTTCTTTGGTATCAACTGCACCACACAGGTTGGTGTCATCTACAAACTTGCTGAAGGTGATGTGAGAAAAAAACACACTGTGTTGGAAACTGTGATGAAAGAAGAAAGTAAGGTCTGTCTTAAGGTATTATTCTGATGATTTTGTAATCATAAAAAGAAACAGAAGTTAATATTAGGTGACTTTTAGGAGAGATGTTTGTGATTACCAAGTGTTCTCTAATAATATGGAGTTTTCATTTTAGGATTGTCCTGAATCTCTGCTGCTTGAGAGAACATCTGTTTTTAGATTAAACAGCTGTTTCTCAGAGGAGATTGACTTCTGTCAAGATGAACAATTATAAAATTCAGTACCCCTTTATAAGAAACGTAAAGGGAAATCTTCCCTTGATTCCCATTGAGTTCAGTAGATTCTGGGTTTTGCCTATCCTCTGCTTATAACTTGTCCGAGCACAACTTGTTGCACAAGTTGATAAGATGTACGTACACATAAGATAATATTGAGATAAAATATTAAAATATTAAAATAAAATTGGGAATAATTGCATTTTACGATCATTTTATATTTATTATTATTTTTATTATTATTATTTAGGCTGACAACAAATACCATTTTAAGCAATGAATTTTATAAGCTACAAGTAAATGTTATTTAAGTAGTGAGGATTATTTTAGTTCTGTTATGGCTGCAAGAAATGATAGCGCCATATTTTATATTGCCATGTTAGAAAGATATTTATGGATATTTTTCCATTTTCCCCATCCCACTCTTGCAAGTAAAGATCTCTAAGTAGAGGTTATGTAAACTCTCAGTGATCAGTGGGAAGTGAGCAATGGAGAACTTTTCATAACAGCCACTGTACCTGTAAGTTTATGCAACATTTTTCTACTTCGGAATGTTTTCATTCATGTATTTCAGAATACTGAAAAGGTCAGCACTTTCTACATAGGGCCTTATTTTATATTCCTTGTGCATCCAACACTCTGCTTAGGTTGAGGTTTGTGGAGCTATAGCTGTGAGAATTTGGAGTGAAGAGTGGATGCAGGAGGCATAAACCTGGCTGTGTTCTACCAGTAATTCTGTGAAGAAACTTGAGCTGTGTATCAAACTAAAATTGGCATTCATAATCTAGTATTAAGGATCATGTTCTGACTACTTTTCTGATATTTGAAAAATGACACTGTTAGGGGAAAAAAAGTGCACTCAAAAACTGAAGCTGACTGGTAATTAATTTTGACTAGAAACTGTAAAAACAATTGACATGATAATATCATAAAGATGTACTTTATAATGTCATTTTTAATGCATCATCATAACCTGACACTGGTCTTTCAGTTTAACAATAATTAACATCTCTTGATTGTTTGTATCTGGCTTACAGTGTGTCTTGATGTTACGTGTTGGGAATTGTAAAAGGTGCATGATTGTGCTGTTTCTGTCCAAGTAGTTTCTAATTAATAACTTCACTGTCCAGTGTTCTTTCAATAAGGGTACCTATTATAATATTTACATTATTTTAGATACAAAGAAACTGGCTTTTCAACCAAACTGAATGATGCATCTCGATATACAACAAGAGTGTGTGTGTGTATGTATTTCTATGTGTGTATACACATACATGTATATGTGTTTATTAGTTTAGATAAGCTCTGTCACTTTTTCTCACCTTGAGCTTCTCAAATCTCAGGCATCTGGAAGGAAACATGACTTTTCATGAATACTGAAAACCATAAATCTCGAGATTAATTAATTAACACTCTTATTGTGATATTCACTAGAACTTCCTCACATCCTAGAATTCAGCACAGGGCAGCATTAAGTAAAGGTATAATGACTAACAGGTACCAGATAATGCAGGCATCTTCCACCTGCACAAGTGGCTTAGTGAATTGAATGACGGTGTCATTTTATCCCTCTGATCCTTTGAGTTTGTAGCTCCTAATTGACATATGTGTTTATTTCTTCTTGTGATTCCACAATAGAAAGTGTTTACCTTATATGTTCTCTCTAAGCATCTGCAGTTGTTTCATGTCAGAAATAAAATACTGACCTTCATGTATCCTTGGGCTGACCCAGCATAGTTGTTTTTAGTTTGTTCATTTCTGTGATAGTTAAATTTTGATTATTTTCCAGGGTCTCAGTAATGTTCTTCAACTAGGAAAGGAATTGTTTTCAATTAAGTTTGAATTTCAGCAACAAAAAATGTAAGGAATGTATCAAATTATTATTTCATTAATTGGAGGAGTATATTTCCTATAAGAAATTAAATATTAGAGAGAAAAAAAAAACAAGTTCTGATTATTCGTATTAATTCCAATGTCTTTTTTAGTAAGGTTTAATCCTATACTTAAAATAATATTCTTAAAATATACATACAACATAAATTAAATGAAGAAATGTTGCTATTAACTCTTAGAATAAGAATTCTTCCAGTGTAATCCTTTTCAGTGTAATACATAAATCTCAATAGCAATGCATGTACAAATCTATTTTAGCTTAATATCATGTAGCCAAGACATATTTTTGAGGTTTCTGCTTAGAAAGGGTGCTCCTGGCTTTGAATTTCAAACCCTGGAACTTATGTATTTATTTATTAAGAAAGCCAGATAATTGCAGTTAAATCTTTGGTGATGGGTTTTGAAGAGGTTGGTTTATGTTTCGGGGTTTTTTGTTTGGCCTTGGGTAGTTTGGTCTTTGATTTTTGTTTGAGAAGTTCCTGATACCACTGTTAAATGTAAACTGTTCTTTGAAAGAACCTTTAGCAAAATCTCTAGCTTCTAAGATGAATTGGAAAAGTGAAAAGCTACTGGGAGGATAGTGTTTTCTTCCCCATTGCCTGAGAATTATTAATTTTTTAATGCAAAGGCAAAAAAAAAAAAAAAAACGATAGAAAATCTGATGAAGATAAATGTTTTAAGCATGGTATACTAAAACAGTCTTATTTTGGTCTGTAAGTAAAATTGTTATACAGTAATATACTGTATTCATTGGATTGCAGATGTTTAGGTATTTTTTTCCATTGTTTTCCAAGCATCATTCTAAATATAGTCAGTACATGGATAATGTTAGTGGTACCCATTATTGAAAGGTAGTCTGTATTTGTACTAATACAGAGAATACCAGTTTAGAAATGAGCCTGATTGCATGGTTCATTTTGTTCTCCTTTGTAGAGCCAGGCTGCGGCCCACTACAAAGGCACTAAACATGCCAAGAAGCTCAAAGCACTGGAAGCCATGAAAAATAAGCAGAAATCTGTTACTACCAAGGACAGCGCAAAGACTACCTTCACTTCCATCACTACCAATACCATCAATACCAGCTCTGACAAAACAGGTTAAGCGACAATCTTTGTTGGTCTTTTGTTGCTGTTGTTGTTGTTTTTTCCTTGTTTAATTCCATGTCTGTTTGGTTATGTGCTTGCTACATTGATTCATGCTTGATCCATCTTTCGGAGTGATATTGATCTCTTTTAGTTCTTTCAGTCTGCTGGTGCGAGTATGACGGTCATGCAACCAATTTCTCTCTATGAAAAGAGGCTTGTCATTCTTTAGGATAGAATGCAATACTTATGATTTGGTTAATTTTTATAGCAACTAAACTATTACATATCAACTGGTCTAAAGCTCATAGTGTATGCACAGCACCACTTTATGTATTATTGCTTACGGATGGTTTATTTTAACCACAAATAATGCAGAAAATTGCACTAATTGTGTTCAGAAGCCTCTTGAAAAAACATTGTTAATATAAACTTATTTTCCATAAATTTCAAACATTGCATTAATTTTTTTTTAAATGGCTATTGCATGGTTTTGAGCTGGAAAATAGCTGTATAATCTTTATGCCACATAATCAGGTAAGTGATGTTGATGACAATTATTTTGTTTAAATGAGTCTTCAGACTGAAATCATATCCTTTAAATTATTGGATGGGTATTCCTTTGCAAAAAATAAAAAATAAAATAAATAATTAAATAAATAAATAAATATATATATATATAAAGTTCCTTTGCAAATAAAATCTATGCGAGTATTTGGTGAAGTCAACAGGATTTGATTAAGCTCACATTTTAAATATGTGGTTACTCTACTGGAAATTTCAAAGGAAGGTTGTAAATTCATTGAAGTGTAGTCTAGTATCGCACAAGGTATGACTGCTTTTGTTATTCTCTGTATGAAGGTTTACAGTTTGCATATTTAGTCATAACCAACCCCCCTTCACCAAACAAGTCAAACACAGCAACAGCAAAAAAGCCAAAGCTATGAAAAAGCAGAGACTACTGATGCTGAAAGCTGCTCACTGTCCTGATTCAGTCAGTTTAGCACTGTAAATCGGTGTGCACTAGCCAACTATAGTAAAAACAACAACAAAAAAAGTACCTTGCAGATGTGCAGTATTTTCTTTAGGTTACTTTTTTGCTATATTTGTTATAGGCAGATACCTGTCTATATGTCTGTCTCTCTATAAATATACATATCTATATAGAGATCTCTCTTTGGTATAGACTTTTCTTACACACTGCATATATTTTAATGGAAATTTATATCCCAACAGTAATAACATTGCTTTAAAAAATAGTTATTACAATATTGTTGTGTTTGTTACAAATAAATAAATAAATAAAAATTGAAAATATTCCAAATATTTTTGTTTCTGTGATGAAAGAAATGAAGCATAAGGACAAAGGGGGGAATGTAAGTTATTTAAAAATATATATATGTGTTTCTAAACATACAAATACCTGTAAAAGTTTATCCTACTTACCTGTTACTGTGATCAGAACAGTAAGAGGGATGTTGATGTTTCTATTATGAAAGAAATGAAGTATGGGAGAATGGGAACAAAGACGGGAAATGTCAAAAGTTATTATTAGTTTTTTTAATATATATTTCTAAACATACAAATCTCTTTACAAGTTTCTTCTGCTGCTATCTGTTACCATGGTCAGAACAGTAAGAGGGAAAGAGCAAATTATTGTTTACAAAATATGATCTAGTGTTTAGAGGAAAAGAAGAAAAAAGTGAGAGAATTTGAAGCTTTTTCTTATTACTCAAATCTGTTTTTTTGTTGTTGTTGTTTTTGTTTTTAGTTACTTTCTTTTTGATTCTATGTAAGTTTGGAGGATTATCCAAAGTGCCTTAAAACGAGTCTGACTCTTTCCATCAGGCTTTGAATTAGACCCTTGAATGAACTGTCTTGTATCCAAGGTCAGTAGTACAAATCAGTATTAATATCAGCATAAATATGAAAACATCACAAAACTAGTTAACCACAAAAGCAATGGTCTGTGCAGGAGTTTCCTCAGATTTACACAGTTTGTGACTTCCTAGATTAATTTTGTAAATGTGTGTATACATATATGTATGTACATGTATACATATGTAGTCTACGTTGGAAATACTGACCTCCATAGCATTCTACAAGAAAAATTTTAATACTAGTTGACAAACAGCCTAAAATCTGACTGTTTCACAAAACACTGAGCACTGTTCAACTTGTGGCAAAAGCCCTATTCAACCACTGTTATTCAAAGAAAGGCAGCCTGTTCTATCAAAAGGCAAATATGGTTATTACATGTCCACATTGATGTGACTGGCAGTAGAATGGCATATCCTTGGTATAAATTATCCTTTGTAGAATCAAGTATGTAAGCACATTATCAGAAAAAAAAAAATCCATTATGAGTAGCTAAAAGGATGAAATTGTCTGCCTTATAAGTTTAAATAAATAAATAAATAAATTTTATATTTACTTGATAGAAATTTAAAGATCAAAATGTTTTCTGAAAGCCAGAATAAAACATCAGAACATGCTGCACTGCATTTGCTATTTACAAATGATCACTCTAAAAGTCAAATATTCTGATAGTAATGTGCAGTTCTGAGAGAATAGTTACACTAATGAATATATTTTATGAATTCATCATTCATAACTAGAAATAAGTTCTGTTACCTGCACGTGTGATCATTTGTAACCAAAGCTTTTCCTACAGTAAAATTAAATCAAAATAAAATAAAATAAAATGCTTAGTACTGAAGATTAATACTTGATCCTAAATACACTGAGGATAGGGTCATGTTCGTATCACCTCCAATCCATCATGTACAGCAGTGGTTAAATGGTGAATTACACGTCAGTCACAGCACATTGGTCAGAATTTCAGTTCACTGGTTCTTTGCACACTTAGCAGCTCCAGCAATGAAATGCCATCAGGAAATCGGCAGCGCTATGCAATGAAGATTATGAAAAAAGATTACACAGTATACACACTTGTATTTTGTTAGACATGGTGCCAGCATGCGTTATTGCAATAAATAATGGAGACTGTGCAATCCACCATGCAAGCAGACTCCTTAAAAACTTTCATAAATGTTTCCTTATATTGATAGCGTAAGTACTAAGGAAAAAACATGAAATACAGGGTCATTTTGCTTATTCTGTAAATGTCAGTTTTGTTTTTGTTTGTTTGGTTTTTAACATTTTAAGTACTTTTTAGAAACATTAGAAGGCTAGAACTTGAGGAATTTGGGGGGAATGAAATATCATGAAGAGCTATACTGCCAGTCACATAATGGATATTCTAAGCATGTGGGAACTTTGTTATCCATTCTATTATTTAATATCCTCCTTTCATCTCTACTTATCATTTTATATGTGATACCTGTAGTTACTTAGCACAGAAAAACTGAAAGTATGACCATTCCAAAGACAAGCTCACTTTGTGAAAATATACAAGCCAGTTCAAAGGGTGATAACAAAAAATGAATATTTTCAACATATATTATGATACATGTATATATATATATTCCCTGCTATAGAGTTATTAAAGGTCTGGGATAGCTTTAAAAATTCATCCTGTTTTCTGTCAATGTATGTTTTCCTCATAAAATGCTTCACACCTTTACAATGGCTGTAAGGGCTGATACTTTAGGAAAATCTCTCAGAATATGTTTAGACTGTTTTCTGTCAGCATAATTATATGTCCTGTCCAGTTAAGTCATTTTCCTGAATGTGGATTTATGGATTTAGAGTGAGTGTTCAAGTTTATATCCATGTAAAACGAAAACTCTGTATCGTTGTATACGTCTGAATATTGATCATTTCAGAAGCTATTTGAATTTAGGAAGGACTCTCTGTAAGCACCTTATTATGGGTTACGTTCTGAAGACTTGGACTTTTATTTTTTTTTTCTTAATTCAGCAGAGAATTCAGCCATCATTTCTTATCAATGGAGAAGGATAAGTAGACCTTTCCAAAAAGGAAAAAAAATGTTATTTGAAGCTGTCATTATAGCAGTCTTTGATGTCTCTCTTTTTTTTTCTTTTTTTTTAAATTTTTTTTTTTTCTTCCAGATATTGAATGTAAGTGTGGTAATAACATAGGAGAAAGCATAAAGTTCTATTTTCTTTCTCTGGCCCATTTGAAAATTGTTCTTTGTGGGGAAATTTTAAGTGAGCCATGCCTTCCCAAAACACTTTTTTTTTTTTTTTTTTAAATCTAAGAAATGGTAGGATATTGATGGTCAGCAGATTCAACTCACTCTTGAAAAAAACATTTTAGTCCAGCTGGATTAACTCTGAAATAGTTACAGGTGGAGTAGGTTGGTGACTGATAGAGAAGCCCATCTGACAAGGCCTTGGACAGAAAAAAAGGAAGACAGAGAGGAGAAAGAAATCAGAAATGTTGTAGTAAGTCAAGGTGGAAGGAAGGAAGATGGCATGAAAAGGAAGATATGTTGGAGTTTGGAAGGCACAAATGCCACAGAATGACACAATTTTTGAATTCTCTTTAGTGAAGAGACCTTAAAAGGGACATCTGGATATCAGATATTTCACCTTCCAGCTCAGAGCTGTCAGCTAGAGCAGGTTGATCATTACCTTGTTCAGTCAGGTTTTGGATATCTTCACAACCTTGCTGGGCAACCTGTTAGAGTGTTTGACTACCCACACAGTAAAAAAGATTTTATGGGGTACTGAGTCTAATCTCTTGTATTTCTTTTTGTGCCCATTGGGTCATGCCCTGTCACTGGGCATCATTGAAAAGGGTCTCTTGCTCCGTCTTCTTTATTCCCCACACCTGACCTCATAAGGTATTTATATACATGGATAGCAGTTCCCTGAGCTGCTCTTCTCCAGGCTTAACAGTCCCAGATCTCATCTTCTCCTCATACAACAGATGCTCTAAGCCCTTAATCACCTTTTCAGCTGTTTGTTGGACTTGATCCAATGTGTTCATGTCTCTTGTGTATGGAGTAGCCCAGAACTGGACCAAGCACTGCAGGAGTTTCTCACCAGGGCTGACTAGAAGGGAAGGATCACATTCCTCAATGTACTGTCAACATTCTTCTTAATGCAATTCAGGATGCCATTGACATTCTTTGTGGCAAGGGCATGCTGCTGGATTAGCCTGGTGTTCACCAGGACCCTGAGTCCTTCTCCACACAGATGCTTTCCAGGAAGTCAGCCCCCAACCCAGGCTGGTGCATGGCATTATTCCTGCTCAGTTTCATAACTGCATTGTCCTTTGTTGAGCTTCACGGGACTCTTGTTGTCCTATTTCTCCAGACTGTCCAGGTCCCTCTAAATAGCAGCACACCCATCTAGTGTATCAGGCACTCATCCCAGTTTTGTATCATCTGCAAACTTGCTGAGGATGCACTCTATCTCAGTGTCTGGGTCATTAATGAAGACAGTATTGGCACTAATAATCCCTGAGGGCCACTAGTGACTGTCCTCCAGCTGGCCTTTGTGCTGCTGACCACAACCCACTGGGGCTGCCAGCTCATACATTTTTTCTATTATCTTTTGTGTGTTGTTTTGTTATTGCTGTTTTGTGTTTTGGTAAAAATGTGAACTAAGAAACTGTAAGAAAGAAAAAAAAAAAAGAACGTCAAAGCAAAATAAGAGGATTAACATGAAAATGCATAAGACTTACGCAGATCTCTAAATTCTGCTAATGCATGGCTTTAATAGGTTTGCACTGGTTTCCCATTAGGCAAATCACATTGATTTTATGTAATGTATATTACTATTATAAAATGTATTTTACATGCAATTAAAATAAAAGATCATTGATGGAACCTCGTTGGATGCATATTTTTACATCTACTTTGTGCTCTGTTATATACTATATTGTCTTTGTGTATTGTGACTTTTCTAATAATTCCATAGTGTATTTTATCACCCTTTTGCAACCTTTAACTATGCTTCTGGGGGATGACTCGATGGTCTACAGACATTGGGAGTAAAAGTTAAAGCAGATCTGTTGCCTTATATCATCTTACATCAGATATGAAATTGGTCTGTAGATATGTAGGTAGTGGCGATAACATTGCACAGTATCCAGTATATCGTTCACCAATATTGAGATGGAGAAGTCAAGCTACAAATGCAGTGTTTTAAAAGAATATAACCACTGAACTGAATAGACACTTTATCTGTCCTTTTGGTTTTATTGAGAATATAAAGGAGAGATAGACACTGATTTTTTAAACACAATATTTACTGAGAACCTACGTGGAATTTCTTTGACCATCTATAGATATATGTATCGACAATTGCATATGACATATTGACAATTGCACTAGATTCTCCTTAGTGTGAGAGGAAATCTTGTCAATGGAGTCTAGGGCACATTTCATCTCATTCTAAAATAAATATCTATGAATGAAGAATTCATGAGAAAGAGTCTTTCTTTTCATTTGAGTGCATATATTTATTAAAAACAAAGAAATAAACTGTAGTGACTAGGTCAGATGTTAAAGGCTAAAGTTAGCTTAGACAAATTCTCAACCTCAGTGAGCAAATTGCCCTTTCCTTCAAGAGGTCCAAATTTTTTCTCACAAATTTTGTTTCTTTTTAACTGAATTGTGAATTTATCTGTAAGAATTTAATACTTAATTTTCACAATATGAGTTGTATCAGTTAATTTTTAAATGGTTATTTATCAGATGACACTATTACTGTCTGTCAAGTGAAAATTTTAATAAGTTTCTGAATAGATTTTGGATTTCTGACTGATGAAAAGAGAATTTCTTAATGTTTTTTTGAAAATCGTGAATCTTTTTCTGATCTCATTTTTTAGGCATTGGAGAAAAACTATTGCCTGATAAAGGTAGGCAGCTGGAGTATGTATTGTTTACTATTAAAATACTAACTTCATTTTTATGTTATTACATTCAACCAGTGGTGTCCTAGGTAACATGTCCTAGTAGAACATTGTTTGTGTCTCTTTCAGGTTTCTAGCAATGACTCAAAGGATTCTTTGTTTTTAGTAAGTGTCTGATGCTTTATTTAATATTCAAAACTTCTGCTCTAAGTTGTTGGGAAAAGTTTTCAAAAGTAATGCTCAAATGAAACTTGGTTGTATGAATATTTATAGTATGAAAGCATATAATTGACCAGTAATGCAGCAGTTTCATTTAAAAATAAGAAAAAATGTTTTTTTGAATATGATTATTTGAATGTTTATATGCATGCATATTTGCAATAGTAGTCCTTCTCAGGTTCAAGGCAGATGACTGACTGTTTCCTCAAATATAGTGTATTAACACACCTTTCTTTCTTTCTTTTATGGCTTATGTAGTCAAATCCATGTGTACACTAGCTCTATACATAGATATATTTTTGCATTTCCTGGTTCTGCTCCAGAAACTGTAATGAAAAGGAGCTTCCATTTGAAAAAGAAAATCAGTTTCCTTTCATCTCTGCTTTTCATTTGGTTTCCACTTTCATTTTCTCTCTCTTACATTTAGCTTTTGAGCTTTTTTTTTTGCCTTTTTTTATATATTATTATAAACATCTGTTTCAGTAATAGCTAAGCTTTGTGGTTTATGAAGGCTTCCATATATTAAGAATTATTGGATTATTTCCAGTGTTGCTTGGTGTAGCCACCCTACCTTATCATATGAGTGATTTGTTTAATCCTTTGTTCTTAATGGCAAAATGCACTAAATTTTTCTTTCTTAAGGAAAGATGATGAAGTCATGCTGTTTACATATATATATATGTATGCCATTAAGATATTTAATTAAAGTGTCACTGCCTATCTATTAGCATTTTTATATATAGCTGTTGTTAGGTACAAAAGATTCTTGTTAATCTTTTGTAGCTGAAAGAAATTCTAATTCTAATAATGACTCAAATGCCAACTATATTTAAAATTCAGAATAGTAGTTAATACTAATAAAAATCTGCTAGAAGATGCAGAAACAATTTATTGTATGATCCCAGTGTGCAACTTGCTAGCACAGCTTAGGCTTTGAATACCCTTTTAAATTTAATTGTTACATTAAGGATGTTTAATCTAAGAAGACACTTCAGTGCAGTCTGTTTGTATAATTTAGTTGTTGTTTTGTTTCTTTATGCTTTATTATATTATAAAGTACGCTCTTGTTTGGACAAGTAATTTCTTCAGATTGTTTCAGCATTGCTTAGGGCACAGCAGAAATAGCAGGCTAATACTGGGTTTAGGATCATGAGATCTTAGATCTAAATTGATTTTCTTTACAAGTCAATGTTTTAGTGCGTGCGACAACATAGCAATGACCTTGAAGCTTTGTAAGGATTATTACTTCATGCTATCTCATATCTTGAGATATTTTGGGTGGAGCATTCCAAAGTTGCAAGCATGAAATAATAAATGAGGAGTAATTGTTTGGTGCTTAACACAACACAGAAGCATTCCAAAGTCAGATAGAGGGCTTCATTGCCTGCTTCCCAATCACCCAATTCAAAATTTGACCCTTTTCAAATTTTATTTGAATGAAAAATCTTAAGGAAAAATTTTAGTGTGAAAAAAGTATTCTTATTTCCTGATGCTCTTGTCATTTGCTTGGAAATAAGAGATTACTGATTCATAGTTATCAATTCTCTTAATCACATACTCATAAAATTCAATCCGAAGCAGTCACATTTAACTGTGTTACAATGTCTTTCACTTTAAATCACCTATGCTTTGACTTTTCCACACTTCAGACAATCTGTAGCTAACTGCAGCACAAAATGTTATCAGCATTCCACAGACTGTTGTACCAATTTTACATTAGAGCTCAATGGTAATTTGGAAGACAATAGCCTCTCTTTCGATCTTTATGTAGAACTAGGGTTTTTTCTTTCTTTCTGAGTGTAGCTAAATGGCGATATAAAAATTACAGTAATTTATGTGCGCCTCAATTGATCATTAATGCACAATAAAATCATTCTTTCCTTCCATCTATGTACACGGAGAGCTTTGTCATATGAACACCATGTGTTTTCTGTGGACTCAGCTGCTTTTGATTGGGATTGCCTTGACAACGATTTTATGCTTGAATAATCCTGCAGATAGAAACTACTGTCAGTCACAACATCTGTATCAGTATGAAAGTCCAGTATTAACAATGCTGTTGTTCATAGGTATGAAAAACATTTTCTATTGAGATATTAAATAGGATCTTTCACAGTATCTCAAGGAAATGTCAGCTTGTTTGCTGCATGCCCATAGTTACAACTGCTAGAAATCTTGAGAATAATCTCCAGTTTATTAGATTCTGTTTATCAGATATTCAAGAGCATTGCTCTGAAAACTGTATCAAGTACTGTAACATGCATCTGCTTAATGACTCAGCCTTCATGGTGTGTTTTGTCCTGTTATGAGTGCAGTTGACACAAGCTAGTAGGATAGGTCTGAAGGCTTCACAGTTCTAGTCTTTGGGATTTCAGAAAAATCATGGTATTTCAGATCTTGATCCTCTTTTACATTTTTATTATAAAACATCAGATTCAGAAGCCTGTTACTATTATGTAATTGTTTAGTTTGTTAGCTTATGGATTGATTTTGAATGGAGTTGAACTTCCTGATCTTGGATAAGTGGTCAGTTTTTGCAAATCTGAAATTCTTTCAAAGGACCTCTGCTTTCAGGGCAACAGAAGAGTAAATATGCCTTCATTTAATTGATTGATTTTCTTCTTGCTAACATCATAATGTCTGGACAATGGAGAAACAGAAAGTGGTTGTAATTTGAATATTTTTTTTGTTTGTTTGTTTGACATTTCTAAGTCAAAGGCAGACTCTTGTCCTGAGATGTTTAAGAATTTGTCTGGTCTTTAATTTTTCTTTTTTTTTTTTCAATTTTTATTTTATTTTATTTTATTTTGGTTCCTGTCATATTCTTATCATGCCTAAAACAAAGAAAGGAGAAGAGTGTGTTTGAAAACATGAGTAAATGTACTGTGTTAAACATTTAGTGCCATTGCTCTTTGATACCCTTATAGCACTATTCAGAGTGGTCTAAAAACTATCAGAGCTGGAACAGATGGATTAATAAACATATGAGAATCTGCTTTTTCTGATCCATTTCACTGGCTATTCATGTTACGAGAACTCAGCTCAGCAGAAATTATAAACAGACTACATGTACATGTAGTAGGCATTTTCAGAAATAGGGTGAAACTGAATACAATTCAAAACTACTGCAAGAATGTTAAGAACAAATTTATTTTTGAAACAGTGACACTGCAGTAATTATTTGGTCTTCCATTTGGTATTCCACATCTTTAAATAACTTATTGAAAGTATTGGCAGTTCATTGATTTCTTTGCTCACATGGAGAAGTCTCATAGGTGAAATTCTTTTGTAATGTATCGTTGCTTTGCTAAGATATACCTTCCACTCTCTATTAGAGTTAGACTTTACAACTATCCGTTTTATGTTTAGTCCCAATCAAACAAAGTTAAAACAAACTAAAATATCAGTCATCTGACATTTTAGCTTCCTCAGTCCCTGTCAATATTCCCCCTCCCCCCCCAAATAAATAAATGTGTTTTGAAGTATTGGGAAAATTAAAAATTAATCTAGTATCTAATTGTTTTAAGGTTTTCTGATGCCCCAGTTGTAAGTCTAATAAGCCTAAACTACGCATAAGGTTAGTTACATGTCTTCAGTACCAGCAAACATAAAGTTATCTTGAGATAAGGCATAACTGTGACTGCAATGTCTGAGGAGGAAATTAAACATGTAGTCAGTCTTCAGGTATCTGAATCTTGTGCTGCTTGGACTTACTGTTTTTTTCCATATAATAAATAGCTTACTTATAGGTAGGTCAGGCAAACCGTAGCTATAACTTCAGGATAGGTATATTAAGATTCTGTTATTCTCAAAATTCTTATAGGGTTTCAAACATCTTGAAGAATGATTGTATATTTCTCAAATCATCTTTGCACATACTGTGCTCTACTTTGATACATCAAATAGCAGTCTGCCAGCATTAAAACTCTTGTTTTATGGCATATTCATAGCCAAATTAATATCAAAGGAACTAATCAAAGGAACTAAAACCGATTATGTAAGACAGTAAGAATTACAGAATATCATTATAGAAAACAAATGGATGCAAAAATAAACATAGGCTGGGGGGGGGGAAGCACTCTTTAGAGTTCCAAGAACCAGGGAACTGGGAACTAACTGGGAACTGTGTTTGATACATTTGATTTGAGAAGAAAAAAAAAAAACAAAACAGTTTACTTATGTCAATTTGATGATAATGTTGATGTTTAAATGTTTTCCATGCTAATGGCAACATTAAGTGTATTAACACGATTACTAAATTACACAAAAGACCGGGAAAAGTAACATCTGAAAGTTTAAAAAGAACCAGATAAAGCGCTGTCTGCATAGGCTGTTACAGTTTTCTGTATAGTGTAGACACTGGAAAACCCAGGAGTAGAAGAAAGTAAAAGTTGTGTCAGTATTCAGAAAAGGTAAACAGGATGATTCAAGTAATTATAAATCTATCACCACTACATCAATCTTGGGATGGAAATTGAGTAGTGAAGTAAATGAGATCAATTAATTAATGACAACGAATGGAAATTAATAGAAAATCAGTCTTTCCTACCAAAAATTGTTTTTATGAGTTTGCATATTTGATTGATAATTGTTAAGCATGCTGATGTTTTGTGTTTGCACTGTTCTAGAATGTTCAAAGGTTAAAAGTTATCTAAGATACCAGAATGATGCAGCATGAATATTGAACATATTAAGTGGATTTAAGCCTAATTATAGGCCTTGCAATGCAATCACGAGGCACTAGTTTTTGTAGACATATTCTAGTGAAATTCTTTTGGAATTATTTTACAAAATTGACTCTAGATAAGTAAAGATGTTTTATTTCTCTGGAAGACTAATTTCTTTATATTCTTACACTTGCTTTAGTATTTTCTTTTTCTGTCATTATTAAAATTTACATTAAATGAGACAATTGAAATTCATGTCTTAATTCCCAAACTGTTTTCTTTTAAGCATTCTTCTTTCTTCTTTCAATCAGAATTTACGATTGTTTTCTTTTTCTTGTTCCACCTATGGTCAGCTTTAAGTCATGTAAGAAGCATTTTAGAAGATTCAGAACTATCTTCTAACTTAATCCAGTAGATCTACACTTATCCAAATGTAGACATTAATGTAAATTCCAGTAGCCTGTATTTCTAGCTGAGTATTACAGAGAATTCAAGGTGGTTTTTTTTTTAAAAAAAAAAAAAAACTTTTTTATCACACTTTTCAAATTATTTTATTTCTGCTTGCAAATAGCTATTTTCTATCATTAGAGACTTCAAATGAGCTTTTCATTTCATTCACCTTATCATGGGAGTCCTGAGACAGCTGCTGTGCTGTTTTAATCCCTTCCTTTGCTACATTTTACTTTTTACTATTTCTGGTTCATTTTCTGCACTGCTGGTTTAATAGCTTCAAGTTTCTAACATCATCTTAGCAGATCCATCTGCAAGTTGTATCAACATATTACCTACTTCAGCCATCCAATGGAATTCACTAGCAGTAGTTGCCCTTAATAATTGGATATTTCTCATATGGAAATACTTTTTCCTGTTTATAAGTATAAGGAAATATCAGCAGCCATTGATGGTGCTTGAAATAAATGGCAAATCCTGTAACATTTATCGTTCATGTGATTCCTAGTTTTTTGTTAGGTCACCAGGGCAGGGGAATGCTCTGGAGGGGGGTTAGTGCATTGTCTCTGCTGTAGAATATAAATAATGTGAGCTTCAGCTGCGCAATTTGATCTATGACTAGTGGGGACACCTCAAGTTCTTGCACAGGAGTGACAGTGCTCACAGCAGCTGGGAACATGCTACCTGGGGAAGACCTTTATACTTTACCAGTAGCATGGATGGCAGTATCTTGTAACATGAAACAGCTTTTATACTTCAAACTTATAAGATTTCAGAACTTTTAACCCAATAAAAATAGCCTTTGTGGCAATAAACTTATGAATGACACCTCCAAAATGAAAATCCATCTACTTTTTTCTCTTTCTTTTTTTTTTTTCTTTTTTTTTCTTCTGAAAACACAAAAGATAGGTAGCTTTTTTTGTTTGTTTAAATTTAGATAAATTCATGCACAGTACCTGGATAGTCAGACACTGATTACCAAGATGAAGGGGGGAACTAAGAGGGCTTTCATTTCACTTGCTGTTTTCTCACTGTAGTTTACCAGCCTGAGGTATATACTGTGTCATAGATCCTGCAGCTCCCCTGCTCCAGATATCAACAATGAGCACGGCAACTGCACCACCAACTAGAGAAGGTGAATTATGCCCCTGATGAGTGGAAGTCAACATGGAAACTAATGGAGTAGTTGTACAATTCATATTGACAAAAACCCTGAACCAGTGTCCTTGCCATATTGGGGTCCAACCACCACTTGAACAGGGACTGCATCTTCTTTTCATGTTTTTGAGAGATATCCCAATGCCTTATTGAGTTGAAGTCAGGGGACACATTTAAAGGTCACAAAATTGTTTAAAAGGCAAGAAGTGATTCCTGGTACAAAATTGCACTTAACTAGTGTGTTTGGATAAATTTAAAGGAAAATTACCCAGCCTGCTACTGCAAATTTTAACCTTTAACCTCCACTTTTGTTACTGCTGTAGATGATGTTTCAAATGTGCTCTGACTGTACAGATATTTGAGATTCTCCTCTATAGTTCCATTTTTCCTAGGTCAGAGTATTCAAGCTGTCTACTGTGATAGCTGTTCATAAATTCTGAATTGTCATTCGTCTGCCTTTTAATTATCCAGTAGTTTGTCTAGGTCCAAATCAAGGTCCCTGGTTGTCTTCATGAAAAACTGTGAACCCTGCTTCATGACTACCTTCCCACCGTCATTTTATTTTAAGCATTTAACAATTCTTAGCTAACTTGAAACAAAGGAATAAAATAAATAAAATTTTGAATTAGCCCACTCCTACTTCCTAGTTAACTGTGTTGTTGTAAACACATATTTTTTGCTACATTTTTGTTGATCGGTAATAGTCTAGAAGAACCATCTGTGACTAGAAATCTCTGTCTCATTCTTTCCTTAGACTTTCTACTATGTTCCAGGACACTTCAAAGTCAGTCTTTGAAATGAGAATACTGAGGGGAAAAACAGTGGTACAAAGGAAAAAAAAATAAAAAAAAAAATCCAAGTGTTGTGGATACTGTGCTGGTTCATCCAGAACAGGTCATTATATTTTGTATTATCTTTTAACTCTGCCTGTATTATTTTTATTTAGTTTGTTACCTGCTGCTGTTTATATAAGAAAAAAATACTAAAAGAAAGTTAGAAAAAAGCAGTTTCTTTTCTGAACTCTTGTGGATCTACTCTAAACTTATTGGTTTTGCCTTCCTCAGACACTGTGGACACTATCTAATCAAGATGGCTGTCATTATGCAACTCATAAGATATACTGCTGACATTTCCAGCCTTACATATTCGGGAGTACATTTATCTTCTTTTGGTAGTGTGTCATCATTCTCTGAGCAACAGCTATTGTGTGCCTGCTTGCTTTATGGTTGACAGGGAGTGCTTTCCAGTGACTGAGCCCACCCTCCTACCTACTGAGTCTTTTACTACTAATTTGAAGAACACGCTTATCTTTTTCAAGGTCATTACTACACATTTGGGCAGTCTCTGAATTGAGAGACAAGATCTGATATTTTATCTAGGAAAGGAGACTCTGTAGTACTTTTGATCTTATTTTCTATTTACTTATTTATTTTTAAATTTACTTCTGATTATGTGAACTGAGCAAAGACATATTTATTTTCAATATTAATAGTTAACCTAATATGCTACTAATTTTTTCAAGTCCTGGTTTGAAGAATTCATTATTATTTATTTTTTTAAGGTGTTTTTTGTTGTTGTTCTTGTTCATATATTGACCAGAGAGAGGCCTTAGGAGACTTAAATATTTGATTATTTCACAGCCAGTTTAAGACATTTCTTCATTTAATTTAACTTCAGGTGTGATCATCACCGAAGAGACCATTCTTCCAGAAACTGAAATTGGTAGAAAGTTGTACAGAGTAGTTGTGGAAAGATGCATCTCCATGGTACTAAATGGTTGACTGATATCAGAATAATGAAACTGATACCCCAAATTGTCCTTTCATATATGAACAAACATCCTCTTGTAAAAGAGCTCTACTTTGGCAACTTATCGTATTTTCTTCAAAAGGAAATACTTAATATCAAATATAACTTTCAAATAACATTTATTATTTCAAATGTTTCTTTAACCTACCTTGGCTACAAGCTAGTGAAGCATCAGTGCAGTATATACAAGATTTGTCTTTTGTGTCTCTAAGGAAATGAATGGTTCTGATTGAGAAGCACGAGATTTTATTAGCAGTACAGTCGTGTGCAGCTTCTTTTATTATTCTTCCACTTTAATTACTGCAAAACCCTGTCTGTCTTCCAGATAAGACATACTTATGGATATCAGACACAAAGTTTCCAGCTGTAAAAGAAGTGATAAAACTCATCATATTGTAGTAGCATGGTTTATAGACTATTTGTGAAGTTTTGTAAAGACCATGCATAACAATTTTCAAAGATTAGTGAAATTAATTTATCTAGAGATTTTGAACTGTTAATATGTGTTTAAGTTTATGTAAAGGTCTGGATTATTATTAGCGTAATTTGTGAAGAAGCAGGGAGAGGTTTAAAGAGATTTTTCCCAGTGTCCATTTTATAAATTCATATTTACCATATATTACTGGTTAATTTAGTGGTATATGGCACTCAGAGGAGTTCCAGGTTCAAAAGGGGGTTGTCCAACTTCAATTCAAGTGAGACAATCATGTTACTGTTATATTGACTGCCACTGGAATTATTGAAGGAGAAAAAAAAATGAAACAACAACAACAAAATAAAACAGAAAGCTGGGACAGTTTTACTTACAGAATAATGGGGATAAAGCTCAGTGGAAGTGAGAGAGGTATTCTCCAAGCTCCAGCTATGTGTTGGATAGATGTTAGATAGGTCCACGATAGATACAACATTGCCTGTTTGGTGGTAGCTGTGATGCCCTGAGCCCCAGAAGCCATTACGCAAACAGCAATGAAGAAATTATCTTACCAAAAACCTTAGCAATGAAGGTTTAGCTCAAGTACTGTAGCTACCTGTCTGTCTGGAGTTTTTATTTCTCTGTGTTGCATATTGCCCAATGAATTGTAGCCCAAGATGGATCTGGATCACTTGTTTCACACTTTAACCTCTGGCAAGTTATGGGCATCTCTCACTCCACAGACGAAGAGACTCTTGCCTCTCTTTGTAGGAGAGCTGATGTACCAGCCCTCCCAGATCCCAACATTAGAAACTTCTATACAAAAAAAAAAAAAAGTGACATAGCACAATTTAGCAAAATTAATTATCTGCTTTAAAATAACTGTAACAAAACATGCTTGTTCCCTGTTCTCAGTCTATAAATGTAAGTTTGAATGAAGCTACACACATGCTTCCCTGGGAACTGAGAACATATTATTCCTACAATAGTTACACCTTATGCATTTCAACCATAGGTCTATAGGTAGTTAAACAGATTTATTTTTTGAGTTAAATACTTGTTTGCCATTAATATCAGGAATAAGAAATGCTTTCCCTGAGTTTTGTTGCCAAGATGACTTGAGGACTGACTTTGAAGAAAGTAGAATCTAGACTATGCCTTTTTAGGTGTGAGCATGACATGCATTTTTCTGGAGAACTTTGACATCTCATTTAGACTATTAAAGTAAATCATATTGATGTCATAGAAAACACAAGAAAAGGAGACAGTTGATTATAGTGTGCCCGGTGTTAAATTTTTTGGTAATTCTTTGCCTGAGGACAAAATAGACTCTAGTTATTATAGCAAAAACACTGATAACACATATTTTACAGCAACTTGTTTTTCAGTGTTTTGTTCCAAGTGAATTAATTAACATATTTATGAATCTGAGCTATGATTGTGATATACTTGATGACAAAAGCTGAGTGATAAATTTTACCAAGCATGCATCAGAGTTCTGCTAGTATTTTTTATAGTAGCTCCTGGTCCATGGTATTCTGCCCTATGTCAGTACAAAACCATTTTATTGTTTCAAAATTCGAATGTAATTTGTAGAAGTACATTTGAAACATAAAATTTCTCCATGGAAGCCTTACTACAGCTCTATAGAGCTCTAGTAAACCTGTCAGACAGGTTTCTTCTGCTTTATGCTTATAAAAATTCTGACTGTGATCTCAGGTTACATATGGATAAGTAATATTCATGAACAAGTCATCTTCTAAAGAGGAAGAATTTGTTTACTATAAAATAAGATAGAGATCACAGCTAAGGAAAGTGATTTACTTCTGCTGAAAACATATCTCCCCAAACCAAAACATCATAGCAATATTTGTTTCTTCAAATTTCTGCAAGGACTGAATCAATTCAGTTTTTCGTGTGATCTCAGAGATGATTCAGACTGGTGTGTAGATGTTATCAAAACTGTTATTAGCGAAGGGATGGAAGAAGAGAGGAAAGGGTAAATTCAAATAAAAAGGAAAATCTTAATATTTAAGTAACAGCAATTATCAGAGGTTCTGCTTGTATTAATATTGTCTGAGCACATTATAAAGCATTTTTCAAAGCTAATGCATTCCTGTCAAATCAAGCAATATTAGAAGAGGACTTTTACAATGAATATTAATATAAGAGACAGCTGTAAGTGAAGTAAATTATAGAGGCATGTAAATGTAGTATTAGCTGCTACAGCAAAGTAGTCTTCCACTGTAAATCAATTTCTTCCTATAATGTTACTGAAAAATTAGGCCACTTGGTAGTTGTCTGCAAGCTGCTGTGCATTGATATGAGTTTTGAAGTACTTTGCTCATGTGTCTAGCCTTAAATTAAAAGACACATTCACAAAAATGAGTTTACAGTCTGTGCACTCAACTTTTGACTGTGCTATATTTTCTGCACAGTTTTCAAATTCTTGTTCACACATCAAAACATATCTTCCATTCAGCCATCTATGACAATTTTGGCAAGTTCAAGTATAAGTACAAGAATTATACCACTACATCAAAAATAAAATGTATGAATTCAAATTTTGTCTGTCTGCTTTGATCCAGCTGCTGAACATGGCAGTTTTGTTTGTTGTTATTGTTTAATTCAAGTTTCTTTGGTTTTGCTTTTCATTGTATAAATACACATCTGGATTTTGAGGGGGGGACATGTGCATTGATTTCAATTTTGATGTGTGCTATTTTGGATAGGAACTGAAGGCAGGACTTTGGCATGCAAAGGATTTTGTTCATGAAAATAGGCTCTGTAATTTTACCAATATATTTTAAATTCATTTTTTAAGATTCAGAAGCTATTTACATCTAAGCCATATTTTAACAGGAAAATTATTTTGCAGTGAAGTTGTGATTATTACATGTGGTTATTATTTGGAACTTATTTTCCTATTGTCAAAACCCTTGATTCAGAATCTTAGTAAGTACGTGATCACTACAAAAACTGTTTCAAGAAAGGTGTAATGCAGCTAAAATCTCAGTCCTTATCTGTAGTGTTTTAAATTGGAAAACAAAGGTATTTTTCATATTCACTCTGGATAAGTAATCAGATTAACATTCTTGCACTCTTGGGGCTTTGAAGACAATTGCCACAGTATTGTTTGTGGTGGTGTTGTCGTTATTACACTTCGATGGCTAATGGTGCACCATCTATAACAAATAGGAAAACTGGCAAATCTCTATTTCACGTAAATATAATTATTCTGAAATAGTAGTGTTATTTTGATTCTATGTAGTGATATGTCCAAGGAGTACTGGGGGGAAATAAATCTGTAAACTCTTTTCCAACTGAGTAAATATGGTGCAAAGGTACTGCGGAATTTGGTCATGTAATGAATTTCCGTCTATTGCTAGGTCTTAGACGTTTGAAGTATGGAATTTAAGCAGACTAGTCCAGACTTAACTATTTATAAAGCTCTTGCTCATCTGTTATCTACATTTCAGAGACATTTCAGTTTTCAGTTTTCATTTCCCCCTGTAAATCTGGGCATACCTAGAATCAACCTTCCTCTTTCTGTTGTTTCAGAGAATTAAGCACTTAAGTATCCATTAGATCAAAAATTAACTATTTAACAAGTTATATGAATTTGATGGGGGTAAGGAAAGATATGCAAATGGCAGTCTCAGAACTGAGGACTGTTGACTCATTTTACATAAAACAATTATTGACGAAATGAATGAAAGGGCTCAAATCAGTTTCTGGGTTTGGTTTTCACCAAAACGAAGGGTCCTAGCCAATGAAAATGAGAGTGCATGGCCTCTGCATTCAAAAGTGACATTTTCAGATGTCTAGTTTTCAGATGTCTAGTTCAGGTGGATTGTCATTTAGGTTTTCTTTTCACTAGTCCCACTCACAGGATCTCTGAGTCCCTAAAACCCAAGACTCAGCATTATAAAAATCAGAAATCTTACAATTAACATTGAAATATGATTTCATATTGCATCAGCAATATAGTTTACATAATGATCAATGTGTAATGGCCAAATAATCTGCCTGGGAGTAAGTCAACAACAACTTATGTCTGTGCAACTATACCAGTTTATCTACCCATGAGAATCCTTATAAAGATTTTTAGGTCACTCATTCAAGATTACCTTCATCCATATATCATTGCCTTCCAAATGTGAATATATATTCGAAAGTAGAGCAAAGCTGAAAAAGAGAAGATTTTGACAACAGGCTACTTGCATCATTCAATCCTTCATTAACATGTAGTTCTTCTATGTAACCAGGGACGTGAAGAGGAGAACTCTTAATGAAATAGGTATAAGTGAGGTAAAGTGGTGATGAGTATGTTACACATTTTAAATACAGAAAGTCATGCTCCATATGCCAACAGCTATATGCCACGTTATATATTAAAACAATATGTTTATGTCATGATTTCCATAATACGTAAACTGAAAAATATCAGGAAAAAATATTTTTATTCCTGTAGAAATTATTAATGATTTCAATGAAGTCAGGATTTCATGTTTTTTACTGTTTTCATCAGCTTTTTAGATATTTTCAGTTTTAAAGGGAAGTTAATAGAAGGATGAGAATTCTGTCTTACTGGTATGTAGTTATGGCTGTTGGAAATGCTGTGGGTTTTTTTTTGTTTGTTTGTTTTAATGTTTTTCAAAGGTTTTTATAGCACAGATATATAAGAGGGAAAATAGATGTCAAGATTTTAAAAGCATATGTGAGTCTGCTGTTTTTCTTATTGATCTGGGGAATGCTGAGCAAAAATTTGAGAAAAAGTAGCTCAGAATTTCCTAGGTGAGATTTCATTCTATCTCATCTTTTAAATATCTAACTCTATTTCAGAGGAAGCATAACTCTTATTAAGAGTAAATCAATGCGTTTCACCAGTAACATAGAAGAGCATTGTGACATCCTTGAGGTGTTTTTGGACCACAGCGCATTGCATGGAAAATATTTGTTCTGTGAATTAAATAATTTCTGTTAAGCTGCTCTTTGACCAACATGTCTTCAAGTAGTCAGTTAATTTTCACTGAAAGTGAGTTTAATAGTCCTTTGAATCAAAAAAGTTGATAATGTTGTTTGTGTCTCAACAGAGAAGTTGAAGAGGAGGTGTACTTATATTTGTATGCTTCCTACATTGTAAATATATTGTGTTTTATAGCTGGAGGTGGGAGGCAGGAGTGAAGGGCAAACAATGATCAAATGGGCATTTGATATCCTAGTCAAGTAAAGTCCATCTAAGTTCAAACTTAAATGTTTAATGCTCCCCTAACTCCTGTGTAGTGATTCAATTATCTACTTTTCAGAAACAAATGAAGGAGGAGATAAAAATCAAATACACAAATAAATTGAGTCTCGTACTTGGTCTTGAATTTATATCACCAAGGGTTAGGCAATTTGAGCTTCTTTTATGGAAAGATACCTTTTATAGTCAATGGTATGAAGTCAGCTCTTTTAGAGAGCATTTGATCTCTCTCTAACACAGTTATCTAAAAAAGATCACATTGGTCTCCTATCTCTTTCCAGAGCTTAGGGGGAATTGCTCAGGTGTAGACAATTGGAGCTGGAGTAGACGTGTTTGCCAATTAATTAATTAATTAATTAAACTTCAAGGACCATTCACAATATTGAAAAACTCTTCTGTATTTTAGTTTAAATTCTACTCTACGCTGTTACTGAATTTAGTACCCATGTTCCTTTAGGCTGAGGTATCAGTGAGAACCAAACCTGAGTTTCTATCTTTATTATTCCCACCACTTTCTTATTCTGAAATACATAATTAATTTCATACATTTACACCTTCTAGCCTTTGTGAAAAGAAAAATTTCTGAAAATAGAAGCGCCAGTCAAGATACGAGGTTTTGGCTCTGCTATACCTTTTATGCTTCACAGCTGTAATAGGCTATTTCCAACTTGCTATATAGTACATTACTGTGGGATGCTTTCTAAACATGTTTTATTAACAAAGGATCTGTTAACGTTTGCCCTAAATGAATCTCCAAACAAGGTAGTCTTTAACAGGTCTCTGTTTCCTTCAGACTAGAGATAGTAAAAGTAATATAATGGCCATGTTTTAATAGCATATTCCCCCATCTGCACTCTCAGTGCTTCACCGAGGCCAATTTAAAGCATCTGTTTCCCTCCCAAGCTACTCGTATACATATGCAGCATTTTCATCTATTATCTTTAGCTTGACATAAGAAGCACAGGGAACATTCAGCTAAGCCAAAAGCAACAGTTTTTCTTGGATTAGCTTTCTTGAATAGCTGCAGGAACTTTCATACTTTTAATCCTATACCTACTATTCATGTTTGGCATTTGGTGGCTTGAAAGTTAGAAGTAGACAGCAGAAATTCTTTTCATCTTAGGTAGGAGCTTTGAGGAATATGTTTAGGGCCAACAAGTTGTTTATGATTTGGACCATACATGTTCTTTATGTGAGGAAAAACAAAAAACAACAAACAAACAAAAAAAAAGCAGGAGAATTAGAGAAAAATATGTAGGAATGAGGTACAGCTTTGTTATGACTCTCTGTATCCCATGTCTGTATTTGAGTGTTGACATACACAAGTGGAGGTGGCAGTTGCCCAAAAAATTGTATTAACTTAATTGCTGTACTGAAAAATTTATCTGTGCATTAGTTGGATTTAGCCATATGTTATTTACAAGGAAAATGATTATGGCTGCTGTCACTCCTCACAGCACAATTTCGTAGATTCCATGAAAAACGATGTTGCTTTAATACATTGTTCAACAACTGAAAGTACTTTTTAAATATTTCTTTTCTCCTCTTGGAGTGGTTCCATGGGTTCTATGATTAAAACCTCTGTATTAAAGATATTCCCATCAGTTCTTGGTCAGTTTTATATACAATTATTTCTTATTGTGGATTTAATTTTCCTGGTTATGAGTATCCTTACCTTCTTTTAACAATAAACTTTATATTCTTCTGTTTCTTGACTACTTTTGATTGCATATTTCAAGAAGGAAAAAAAAGAGTGAAAATGATCCATTTAACAAATGGAACTTGTCTCTTCCTTCCTTCCTTCCTTCCTTCCTTCCTTCCTTCCTTCCTTCCTTCCTTCGGGTTTGGGACTCTTGCTGTTACAAATATATTCATCAGTGCTGTCCTAGTTACTGCACAGAATGCTGAAATCTCCTTTACTATATCGCTTTACTACTGTTTCTGAGTATTATCAGTATTGTCAGTGTATTGTCAGTAAGCAAATATACCTATTTTCCCATGTATAAATTTTCATGACCATAAGCTTTTCCATGTTTCACCAAAATAATTCCAGAAAGCCAGGTGATCCATTTAGGTATTCTTCTTCCAAACAGCATCCTGGCTTGTATAAAAAACAGTGTGGCCAGCAGGGCTAGGGAAGTGAGTGTCCCCCTTTATTCGGCTCTGGTGAGGCCGCTCCTCAAGTACTGTGTTCAGTTTTGGGCCCCTCACTACAAGAAAGACATCGAGGTTCTCAAGAGAGTCCAGAGAAAGGGAACAAAGCTGGTGAGGGGTCTGAAGTTCAAGTCTTACGAGGAGCGGCTGGGGGAGCTGGGATTGTTCATTCTGGAGAAGAAGAGGCTCAGGGGCGACCTTATCGCACTCTGTAGGTAGCTTAAAGGAGGCTGTAGTGAGGTGGTGGTTGGTCTATTCTCCCATGTCCCTGGTGCCCAAAACTATTTTAGAAAATATCTAAAAAAAAAAAAAAAAAACTATTTTAGAAAATATCAAAGAAATAAAGTAATTAACAAATTATGAAAGTTCCCTGAAAATTAAGATGTTGATGCAGTGTATAGTTTTCACTAAAATAAATCAAAACTGTTTTCCATGGGTTAGTAGTTAAGATTTCTTATTTATGTTTTATTGTAACAGAAGAAGGAGACCACACTTTCTCTCACACTCCTACATATCAGCTTTCATCAAATATGGACTTTTCTAAAGGTCACTGCTGGAAGTGGTCAAAGTTTTATTTAAGATACTCAACAGGCTTAAGTTGTGCAGGCTAAGGAGAACAAAATATTTTTTGTTAACATATACGTGAAATGAACATTGCTTACTGCCACATTTCTCCCTATGTTTTTCCATTTGCAGAGGAGTGTTTTGGCTGTGATTTCGTAGCTAAAAAAAAACATCTGAATAATTACTCTTTACTTAAATTCAGAAATCATCCTCTTTGTGTGCTCAAATCTGTGGAGGCTTCCATAAATATTCATTTAGATGTATAATTTATGTACATAGTCAATGTAAAGGAATGAAGAAAAAGAAAAAAGATTGGAATATGAAATTATCCATTTCAGAGCACACCTTTCTAAAGACATACAGCAATGCTGACATCTAAATGGATACATTTCTTACTCCAATACTCTTGTTCCTTTAAGTAAAAGACAAATATCTGTCATTGACCTGCAGCTTTTTTTTGGTTTGCTTTTCTTCTCAAGATGTATTAATATGATATCTTTTCTATTCCATTTGGAATTTATTTCACATAGCTGTGCATATTGGCTGTAACATTCTAAACTGTTAGTGCTCATTCAGAGAGCAGTACAATTCAAAATGTCATCATTAATGGATACTTATGACATTCATAATGATTCTTTCCTAAAATGGACCAAAACTGACTTGACAACATGAATGCATTCTCTCTGTGCATTTGCATTTGGTAAATAAAGCATTTAGAATATGGTCAAATAATGATTCGGCTTTGATCTTCTAGCCAAGGGGGAAAGAGCATTCCTAGCAAGTACTAATTGAGCATTCTTCTGTCTCTATGATTTTTGTGCTGAAAGTTTTCTGGCAGGCCATGTAAATATTGCCAAGTATAAGTTATTTCACTAGCTCAACCAATGTTAGGAGTCTGAGGGGAAAACTAGCCATGTAGAATTTAGGCCACAGGAGGAAAACTCTTCTAATGTTATTTAAAGCCTTTGATGTTTATAGTTGTATGGTGAAAAAAAAAGAAAAATTAACAGTAGTTTTTGTGAGGTCTCTGGTCATTTAGAACATTATGCATTAGAGATAAATGTAAATTACACAAATACAGTTATTTTGTATAGCAGTTATTCAGGAAAGTTCTAAAGATGAACCTGGAAAGAGAAACAAAAAATCAAATAAATCCAAAGCAGGTGTGTTAGGAATAAGATAAAAACATCATCTTTTGACTTTTTACATGTTAAAGAATTATTGTAAGAAAGTAACAGATATTTAACTTCCAGTTGTAATTTGTTGTTTTACATATTTTAAGGATGTCACTTGTAAGCTCTCTTCTTGATGTGAGAATGAGATTTTTACCAAAAGTCCATTTTGTTTTTAACAAAAGGATTTACAAAGGGGACCTATACTTTTTGATTTTCTCATAAAAACTACAAGCAAATAAATCACTGCATTCTGAAGTTGAATCTGCACACGTGCACACACACACAAAGTCTTAAACAGAGATGCAAGTAGCAAAACAAAATTCTAGTCTTTGTCTTTACTGTTAAGTAAATGTTTACCATAGATGTCAGAATTCTGGACCATATTTTACATAGTATTTGTTAATGCTATGTTCACTGTTATCTCCTAATGTAGCTGGTTTTAAACTGAGTATTTATTTCATGGATACATGAGGGTATCAGTCCTGGTTTTTTTGTTGTTGTTGTTGATGATGATGATTTGTTTTTATTTTATTTTATTTTATTTTATTTTAATGAAAGCTGCAGATGTAGATGTCATTAACAGTATAGCATCTCTTAAACTTCTGGCAAGGCACTGGAGAGCAAAGGTCCTAGAGAGTAAAGTATGTTGTCCTTTGTATTTCTCAATCAAGTAATCTTGAATAGAATAGAATAGAATAGAATAGAATAGAATAGAATAGAATAGAATAGAATAGAATAGAATAGAATAGAATAGAATAGAATAGAATAGAATAGAATAGAATAGAATAGAATAGAATAGAATAGAATAGAATAGAATAGAATAGAATAGAATAGAATAGAATAGAATAGAATAGAATAGAATAGAATAATGTGGATATACATTGATGTGGATACATCCCACACATGGTGTAGAGCATATAGGGCAAGTCAACAGGTCCTAGTAATTAGTAATTGAAAGAGAGCAAACAATCAAAAAGAGCTAATGTGGATTCCTTTAATTTAGCAATAGCTGAAGGAAAGTAATCTAGCCACAAAAGAGAAAAAATATTTCAGGACCATATTTCAGCTCCTTTTCTGACCAGCAGTGGGTCTGGGGTACAGATAGGGCTCAAAAGGTCCTTAGATATTCCTTCTCTTCCACTTTCTCTTTTATCTTGACATGTGGTATTGTTTATGGTCTCATTTACATCATGGTAACTTCATTATCTATCACTGGAAAATCCTTTTTGGAGAAGGATGTTAATGATGATAGCTGACTGGAACCATTGCTTTTAGCTATCACGCTTATCAAAGGGCAGTGAACCCTGCTTCTACTACTTTTAATGGTGTTTCTGGAATAGAGAAGAAGGAAAGGCTAAAAAAATATATTTCTATCAGAGCTTCTATTAATTGTGCTATGTTCTTCCGTTTTCTCATGTATCTATGTCATACTTCATGTATGACATACTTCTGTATACTAGATACATACTTCACGTATTTATGTCATATCCCTTTTGTATTCTTTGCTGCAGCTCCATATTTTTGCACTGCTACTATCCCCTAGTTTTCTTGTCCTTAATCTGTCAGTCAGAGACAGATCTCTTTGGACTGCAACACACCATAAACTGTGCATAGTTGCAAATGAAAATTTAAAAGTGTACAAGATATGAACACTTCCTTATTCTTTTAAGACACAAATTAAAATCCACAGCTGTCTTCCATAAGCCTCTAGAAACCGGTATGTAGATAGTTTATGAAATGATATAACTGTAATTTTGCTGTCTTTTATGTATTTTATGTGTGTTACTAGATTTGTCTTCTAGTTTCATAGCGACGTTTCAAAGAAAGTCAAAATAAGAATTAAATTCTCTGCATTTCGAGTTTTCAGGTAGGAATTACTTTTTACCCTGGCAAGAGGAATGGATTACTTGATATATACACTTTTCAATTAATAATTGTTATGGTTCTGATTTACTTGAGAAATAATAAAAAAAAAAACAGGTACACTTTTCAGCCTGACATGAGGCAATATTTATCATTCCTAATTTTTTCAACTCTTTTATTTAAACTAAACAGATCATTTAGATGAAGCTTTGTATCATAGAATGCATTTATTCAAATGAACATTGCTAATGGATTGCACAATAGCTTTTTAACTACCAGAATTTTCATTCCTCAATTTAAATAGTCCAATTTAGGTTCTCAATGTCATTGTCACCAAAATTAAACTCCATAACAGCTTTGAAAACTAATCTCCAGTCATTACCGTGATCCTCCTTTGCCATTTTAAGTGCAAAAATTACACAATTAGTTATACTTGGAGGGAAAAAAATAATATTTAAGCATTTATTGTATGGATTGATTGAGTTCATTGCATCTGTGTTTATTAAAATCTAAGGACAATAATGTAGCCTAAAATATTTAGTCTATTTTTAGCAATATGATAGAATGAATTTGTTACCTGGTCTAGGAGGGAAAATGTTAGATTAGTTGTGCACCAAAATGATAACTCTTTGATTTGCACCATCAAATGAAACAAACCCTGCTGTTATATGGACAACCATATAACATCAAAGAATGGCCTCCTTTAATTTAAAAAGAATTTATATCAGCCCTTTAATATAAAAGAAAGAAATTTGATTTTGAAGACTCATTTGATTATGAAACTGTAGTGGGCAAATGTAATATGTGTCTTCAAGCAGGTACATGCTGTGAAACAGTGAATGAGCAGATTTAGAATAGCCAGAATATACGTTAAACAGGCATATCTTGTCAAACATAGATGAGGAGTAATATCTGCATGTGACAGTAGACAATCAAGGAATTAAATTCAGTATTATGCAT
Source organism: Anser cygnoides (assembly GCF_040182565.1). Classification (NCBI taxonomy): domain Eukaryota; kingdom Metazoa; phylum Chordata; class Aves; order Anseriformes; family Anatidae; genus Anser; species Anser cygnoides. The sequence goes on along the minus strand of NC_089874.1, from coordinate 39,897,790 downwards.
AAGTGAAGATAAAAAAGTAAACAGAGGGCTCATAGTGTTTTAAGAGGAGGATAGAGTGCAATGCAGAGCAAATTATTTTAATGCTCCAAGGGGCTTTTAAGATTCTGTTTGGACAGCTGTGTGCAATTTTGAGCACATGTATAATCTAAGATGTTAGGCAGAGATTTAAAAGGTTCACAATAAGAATGAGTCATGTTCAGAGGACTCGTATATGCAGAAAGCCCAGCAAAACTGAGACAAGCAAAACTAAGAAAGCTCTTTAGATAAACCTATTTTTCAGGTTTCCAAGGTGCTATAGATTTTAAGGACTAAAGCGTGTTAAATCTTGTGGTGCCACTAAGGTAAAAGGGTTAAAGACCAGATGATGAAAGTTAAAATATAATTCCTGGTCAGCTTGTGTCATCAGAATGCTATAGATAGTGGTAAATATGTTTTGACTTGGTTTCCAAGTTACTTCATGTAGAATATTTCTGCCATAATTCACCATGAATTATTTTCCTTTTAGTTTTGGGTGAGAAAAATGGTATGAAAATGTAAAAAAATATATACATTACATCAGAAACGATGCTTTTTTATTATTATTTATTTATTTATTCATCTGGACATACATATGAATATCTTATTATCTATGTTTTTTATAAAAAGCTGAAGAAGGCTGACTGAGGTGATCATCATTATTCAGTGACTTAAGCACTGGCTATTCCCACAGTCATATCAACATATCAGAGTCACCATCATGAAAAGATTATAGTAAATACCAGTGCATTGAAATTTTACAGCAGTAAATTTGACAGATGTGTAGGTGAACCAATGCTGAGATGCTGTAGTTAATTTCATTCAGGAAACACATATTAGGACTAAGGATCTATGCTGGTATCCCCAAAGGGACATTGAGGTGGTAGCCTCTCATACTAGCTGGGATTTTGAGAGGAAGTGACCATTTTCAGCTAAGCTGTTGGTATGTGTGAGGCCTGCTCTGGGCATATCTCTCTGACAGACTCTCAAAATGAGTATTTAGAGATGGAAATGCCAAATTATGGATTCCAAAAAGATGTAAGACTCCCCACATTAGCAGACAACACCGCTTGGCATGTGTGATGCCTGAATTTTCTACTACTAAATAGCTTTAGCAATTAAATTTAAGTCTATTTAGAAAAGTTATGCTTTTGTTGTTTTCTTGCTTTGGTCCCCAAATTGCAGCTGAACTGTAGTTCAGTGCTCAGACCCTATTGGTGCGTGATTCTTTGGTCAGCAGTTTTATCATTCATCTGGATCCTCAAATGCAAAATTAGGGCATGCAACACAGAGCTAGGAGCTCATCTGTCCTGAGATTAGAAGAGATGGACATCCAGTGACACTCTCTTCAGTCCTCACAGCCCAAACCTTTCTAGTAAGTTGATGGACGATACCCTGATGTTATGATGTAATAGAACATAACAGCAATAGTTGAAACAGGATGTAAGAGAATAAACAATACATGTCAGGAAGGATTATTTGATCTTTTGGTTAACATTTTGATGTCAAGAGAGATTTTTCTAATCCAGACAGGTCATTCTTGTTTCTGTTTGTTACTCATCCTGCCTTATGAATTCTCCATCCCTCCCTATGCATCCTGAAATGATAGCATTCTGCCTGCTTCTCATTCCTCATAGCTGTCAGGCTTAAAAAAACACACTGCTTCTGGAGGTTGCCCTGCTTAATGGTCTTTTCTTGTCTTTCTAGTGATGTCAGATAGGATTACTTACTCCATTTTCTGTCTGTGGTCCTAAACGGAGATTGTGTGTAAAGGCTGTGAAACAGTTTCTGTCCTGCTCTGCCTAGTTTGAAGCTACAGTTCTGAGTTTGTTTCTTTTTTCATTTTAACAACATTTTAACGTATTTATGCAGACAAATCTTTTTCTTTATAGAACTGTCTGTACCTCAGGGAACCAGGGAGAAAAAGTAATGGTGATGTTAGTCCTAAAACTTGTTTGAAAGAGCTTTAAAAATTAAAATTTTGATCTTTTAAAACCTGTTTGTCTAAGAATTTTTCTAACTTTGAAACAAACATTGTGTCTCTTTTGTACAGCTTTGGGCATAACTCACCTTCTAGACACAATGTTGTGATTTTCCCTAGGGAGAGGCCCTACTGAAAGGGTGGTGTTACTGTGTTGGTTTTTTTTTTGGTTGTTTTTATTTGTTTTTCCTTTCAAACTGATAATGTCAGCTACCGTTGGAGACACAATATTGAACTAGATGGACCACGGATTCTTTTTGAGTGGTGTAAAATTCCTTTTTACATCACAACACAGTGTTACAAGGATCTTAAATGCAGTATTGCTTGTCTGTCTTACATTGTAGACTGGTTATTTTTGTGGAGAAATTTCATCATTCCACATTTGTTAGAATGGAAGTAGATATTTCTAGCTGTGGTTCTTTGGGGATATTTTTTTTGGCAAACCATTGCTCTTTGAAGATCTGCATTCACTGCTTGAATGGTATACACAGATCTGGGTGAGAGAGATAAGCAGACAGAGAAAGGATGAGATGATCAAAAACGCATGATAAATGTCTGGTTTTGAAATTTATCATGTGCACCCCAAACATGTAATGGCCTTTATCATGCCTGGAAGACTGGCATAATGCTAAAATTACAGAACTATCTTTCCTCTGCTAACTTTACTGCAACAAGCTTAAATGTTTTCTTATAAACCACTTCCTTTTTATTTCAGAGTATATTTATCTCTTTATATGAGGTTGGGAGCAGAAGGAAAGAGGAGCTGTGGTATTTTTAATTTCAATTGAGAATGTTTTTGAGAATTTCGATTTTAATTTCAATTGAGAAGGTATGGAACAGCCAAGTTCCTCAGTTTCTGAATTCTAGAAAAGATATTTGGAAACTCAGATATATTTGGAAATATATCTAGGAAAGATATTTGGAAACACTACACTTCAAAATATTAAAAAATCTATTCTCATTTTCTTTTTCTTTGTCTTTTTCTTTTTCTGTCTTCTTTGATTAACAGTTGTATTACTTTTTTTCATCTGCTTCATATTTCTGCACATTTACAGACTTGAATGCCTGTGATGCAAATGTAACTCAGTATTTTCTATTATTTTAAACAGATATTCTCTGTGATTTTTAAGGTATTTTAAACAAATATCCACTTTTTCCGTATATAAAGAAACAAACAAAAACTTTCTGTTTCTGATACATGTGATATTGTTCAGTGTATATTTTTGCTAAGTGCATCATTTTATTTAAGTTCTAATCATAAAACTAAAAATGTGTAACATAACCAGATGTGAGGGGAGAAAAAAAAGTAAACAAAAATTGACTTTTGTTTTTCAATGCTTTCAGAAAAAAAGTAAAATCATATTCAGGATTCAGTTGTGTTTTGTTTGTTTGTTTGGTTGGTTTTTCTTTGTTTTATTTTGTTTGCTAGAGTAATTTTTTAGCCACAGTGCACCAATAAGCCTATCAAGAAAAAGTTACCAGTAGTGAGTTGTATTAGAGTCTCCGATAATCCCATGATTTAGCAGTCCAATATGCTTAAAACACCATTCTTATGGTACCAACATCATACTTAGAAAATAAAGGGTGGCTTTGAACAATTATGAATGGCTAGCTGTGGGTATTAAAATGAAAAAGAAATTGAGTCTTAATGAGTATTTCAGATATGGTTTTTAAGACTCTCCCTTGTCAGAAAGGAGGAGTGCTGTTTCTCTCAGCAGAAAGCATGTTTGTCGAAATTGTCAGTTGTGTACTCCAGTGAAACAATGAGGTCAACTGGGTGATGTTACCAGAGGGCAGGTTTTGAGTAGAGCTGCTTGTTTTGTGGTGCAGCAGTGGCACTGCTTGTGGTCCCTTCTTTCCAGAGAGCTCTGCTGTATGAATCCTCAATATCTTTTAAGGGACATTTTCTATCATTTAACAAAAAGATGCAGTGAAATTGTGGTTGCATGGCGGGGCTGCTACCTGCTGTATTCATGTGTGTTGTTTATGGACAACAATCCAAAAAGGATCAACTTGTAAGTTAATTACTAAAGAGTTTACACTGACAGAGACTAATTTGTCATAGCAAGCTGACTGCCACCTAGTTCGGCCAGTCAGACACCACGCAAATGGAAATTTTGGAAGGGTTTGTCAGGAAAAGGTTTATGTGCTGACCATTTTGTCTCCTTCTCTACTTGCTCTCCATCAATATTGACCTTATCTTTCACTTGCAAAGTTTAGGTGGAGAGTAAATTTCATGTACAGCACTCAGTAAATCTGTAGCAACATGCAATGTGAAGCAACTGTGTATATCTCAGTTGTTTTAATGTTGTATGTTATATTGCTGGTTGCTAACATGACTGTAGAATGTGCATGCAGCAAATTAGAATTAATAAAAACATGTCTCCCCCAGAGATATCTGATGGCTATCTGAACCTGGAGCTGGTTTTTCAGTTGTGGGAAAGAAAGAATCTGGTAGATGTGATTTTGACAGAATGATAGCTGCCTGCACATTAAAAAGTTCATGGGAATTAATGCCAAATCTTCTATAAAATGATGTAGTTACACAAATGAGGTGAAACATTCTGTTCATTGTGCTCCTTTTATTATTTTGGACTCTGATACTTCTGAAACATGATTTAATTATCCATATATATAGAATTATACCGAGAATTATTTTTATTATATTTCAAAACTGGTTCCATTTTCATTTAAATATGCACATGTAGTGTGCTTAGTGTAATCTTTCTTTGCAGCAAAATAAAATAAATATTAATTTTACTTGCATTAAAAATGTATGCGCTTTAACTTTCTTTTTAATTATTTATATTAATTCCTATTTCTCAACTCAGACCTCAACCATACAAGTAGCTCACGAATAAAAGCCATAGAGTTTAAGTTCCATGCTGATCCATGTGCCACTGGGAACATGAGATAACCAATATCTGAACTGTGCAATTCTTTCAAGTAGCACAAGTTACCTCAGAAGGTTTAAGGACTTTTTTTTTTTTTTTAATATATATATATGCGTATTGAGGCTGCCCCATTCTAGTCTAGAACAGATATTACAGGGCTTTGTTTTCAAATGAACAGAAACAGTTCTGTACTATATGTGTTATTATACCAAGGGGTATAATATTGACAAGCAATAAAAACAAATACTTCAGAAGCAACAAAGCTCTTGTATCTCCACAGGCTTCTGTAGGAAACTGCCACAAATGTATTTTTATAAGAATTTGCTTGATTCATGTATATCTTTATTTTTATATCACTTTATGCTGTTTTATATCATTCATATTAGAAGTAGATCTAAACAGTTTTCTCTTTTGAGGCTCAGACTTTGTGGTCTTGATTGTCCAGATGCATTTCGGGGGGGGGGAGGGGGCGGAAATCTGTCCTATGAAAGGAAAAAAGTTACAAATTCTGGACAATTTTCTCCCAGTCAGATATTCATGAAGATTTCTGGAACATGCAACTTCTGTTTCAACACTTCCAGTCAATGTAGACATGGCAACATTATGTGTGCCAGATTAACATTTTGATTCCTATATCCACCATCAAAAGCTTCGGCACAGCAAGCCATATTTTAACACACATGCAAGAGGTCAATGCAATTTTGATATTTAAATTGGTCCAATTTCATTTTAGACCCACTGGCAGTTCTTGTAGTTCAGTGTCATATCTGACCACTATTTCTCTGAAAAGGGCAAAGACTTAATTTATGTCCTTACCTCTCCATGACTGATTGAAATACCCATGTGTGGGTAAGGTAGGCCAAGAAACATCACACACAATTTTGAGGTTAGATGAGAGTGGGTTTTTGATCTTGCAGTTAGCTTGGTCACTTCAGGCAATCAGTAATGTAGATAGCTTGAAATTATACCAAAATGCTGTCAATTCCTTCTGAAGTTAAAATCTTTTTTCTAGGGGATGAGAATAACTGATAAATCCTTCTGATATAAGAGATGCTATCTTTGTCAACTCCAATAGCCTCCAGTAAAAGCATGTGCTCCAAGTATGTATTAGTCACATTCTTTATTGAAGGATGTTCTCAATCTCCTTGAACATTGATTAGTTTATGTTCTCTTGTCCAGATGTTTGTAATACCATAACGAACCTCAGTGCATGATTTAGGTAAATGGTATTAGATTGAAATGGCTACTGTTCATAGGTTTTTGGAATATATTCAGTAAGAAGTGAGTCAGCATGTGTGAGTCGTTATTTAGTGTTCTCGTCTGATCTATGAAATCCCTATGCTGGGTCTGGAGGAGCACAGTCCCTCCCTTAAGAGTTGCACTTACAGAGAAGAGCTGACATCTGTTATTCATTAAGTTGAAAATGGAGAGGGCATCTGTGGATGCATACATGACAGAAGGTAAGGACAACCCTGTCACCAAAAGATACTGGAATATCTGCCTTAGAGGGGATGGAGTTTTGAGGATATGACTAAGTGTATTATTTGCCTATCCTTATGAAGAACATTAATTTTTAAGCTACCAAGGTAAAAGAGAACAAAGTTATTAATTTTCCTGTTGTGAGGCACAGAGATCTTTTCACAGATTAAAGCAGAAAAAAGTGGAAAAACAAAACAAAACAACAAAACCCAACCACATTTTGGTTAATACATTTGATTACAAACTGTGCATTTTTTTTTTTTTTTGCTTTCTGTTAACTTTTCTGTTAACTTTTTAAAATTTTAGTAATGTCTACCTCACAAGTGTGACAAAAGTCATACTGTGAAGCACAACCAAAAAAAAAAAATCAGTTAGGAAAATCATTGCAATATACAGTTCTATATTTGGCAATATAAAGTGGAATTTGGGGTTTTGGGTTTCTAATTGCCCAAGAATAACTCTTTTCTTTCCCAAGATAAACATAACTTATTTGTTAAATTAAATGACCCGCTGAACTGCCTTATCAGAAGATACACTGAGTGTTACTCAAAATATGTCCTTTTATCTACTGAAATATTATCATTGTATTTTGATAGTCTTTTGTTAGGAAATTTCTGTACTAGTGTTACAGTAGATATGTTACAGTAGATATTCACCTAATTTCAAAATTGAGTGGCTTAAATAAAAGGATTGCCCATTTCTCTGGATTGCCACATTTTATTTGTCTGACTAAATTACCAAAATTTGTCAGCAGTTTTCACTTCTTAAAGTATTTATGAATGCGAATAATTTCATGTTATTTGAAATTAAGTGCAAGTAATTAATATTTTTAAACTTTTTTTTTTTTTTTAAATATATATTTTGAATCTCATTTTCTTTTTGGCTACTCAGGAAGTAAAAGTTTCTGTTTCAGTGCATTAAATCTGCATCACATTCTGTCCAGTAGGTTGTTTCTTGGTTAACAAAGGATTAAGTTTTCTCCTATTTTAGAACTGTGACAAATCAGTGCTTGAGATGAGAACTGGTAATTAAGCCAAATTTGCTGTCTAGATAGAATAATTGATGTATTCAGTGAGGAAGAAATGTAATCTCAAATTGTTTCAGGCAGTTGCTGCCATCAAAGAACTTCTGTTTTTTAATGATCCATTAACGACTAGTTTTTATTCTAGCTTGAAGCACCTGAGAAATATATTTATAGACTATATAATCCCTTTCCTTTTTTGTTGTTGTTGTTGTTGCTGCTGTTGTGTTTTTTTGTTTGTTTGTTTTTGGTGGGGGAAGAGAGGTTTGCTTTTTTGGTATTGATACAGGACAGAAGTTTCTAAACCTGTGGTAGACTAATTCCAAATTCAATTTACAACATTTGTTACTTATCTTGCAGAAAATGTTTTGCTCAATTACTGTTTGAAATACCTGCTATTTTGTCTTAATAAATCACTGAAATTATCATCTAAGAGCTGAATTTAAAAATATAGAATAGGTATACCAAAATGGTAGTCACATTACTGTGAGAATTTGCAAAGAAACATGTGCCTGGTCTTTGTACTGAAGAAAAAATTATCATGCTGTAGCTGATGCTCAGTAGTACATACTTGCCAACTTTTTATCTGTGAAAATATCTGGATGGAGAAATGTCTGTGTATTCATGGGTGAAGATCATTAGTAATATTGATATCTTTTCAGTCAGGCAAATCATTCTGGTGCCACATGAAGTACATGTTGATACAAAATTATCCAGGAATATAGTCACTGCAACATGAGACTTTCTTAAATTAATGACAATATAAATGTTTTTTGTAATGGAGTTCTTACATTTTACATTTATCAGCGGACACAATGGTAAGCAGTATTTTTGGCTCTGCCACTGTGCAGTATTCATTCCCTGAACAGTGAAGGTAAACACATGATGAAAAAATTATGCGTCATACAAATGTATGATTTTTGTTTGTTTGTTCTTGTTTTTTAAACCTGTGATCAAAAGCTTTCCATCAAAAAAATGGAAAATCATTCTTTAGTCTTTGTTTTCTTGCCTCTCAAAGACCTGAGCTTCTGTGCAGATTGCTTTCTAGGATATTCCTTTTGTCTCTTTCCGTGCTGTTTTAGTGTCTGTCTGTTTTTTTTCTTTCACTTCTATTCTTGGAACATCTGTCTCTTCATATGTGCTAGATAACCCCTGTATCCCTTGCTTCTTAAAATCTATCCATAAAGCCTGCTTCTCTTAAATAGCCTTCTAGATTTTTCCACTATACTCCCACAGCGCACCTACTTCCCCATTTTCTTAATATTCCTAATAAACTAAGGCCTAAATATGTTTCTTTTTCTTTTTCCATGATGCTGCAGACATATTTAGCTATGAAAAGTATTTTAATCAGTCTGATTGTACTATGTTATGTACTATGCTAAGAATGTATATGAGTAAAACAAAGCAAAACAAACCAACCAACCAAACAAAAGCTTTTCCTAGTTTTAGAAGTGTTTATTCAGTCTTCACACTATTTTGGTGTAGGTGCAGCAGTTAGATTTTGTACTTCAGAGTTCAGTGAGTGTGTCCCTTATAATAAGGAAGGAAATCCCTGCATACTGAAGAGGCTCACTTTTCTGAAGCCCTGGAAAAAAAAAGTTCAATCTACCTCTTCATAGTAATCTGGGTGAATGACAGGATAGTAGCTACTGCTGCCTTTTCCGTGCAGCACCTCTTGTTCAACAGCAGATACAAAAAGATTCTGATGTTCCAAACCAGTACCATACATCTGCACAATTTTTGTTGAAAAGAGTGGTTTGCAGTATCGTAATCAATGCTTCAATTTGAAAGTATATATATATATATATAAAAATCAGGAAATAAATATTGTAGGTGTTGGTACTACTGCTATTCCAGATGTTTGAAACTGTCTTAAACTTGGTTAAAAGATCAGAGGTATTCAAATATAGAAGGGTTAACATGCATAGTACTGCATGTGGACAAGAGCACTCAAAGTAAAATAATGATTTAAAGAGGAAAACAGACGAGCTGTTGCATTAAACTAAGAAAACAAAAAGCATTCATTTAAAACAAAAACAAATGGTATCTTCTTCATGCAGATCAGCAATTTAGTATGTAACATAGTCAGCACTGAGGTGTATCTTTCACAGACTGATTCGCAAATGGAGCCGCTGAATACTACTTAGTATCATGTTTTTCTACAAAGGGTTTACCATCAGCACAATACATGTTACACATGCTAGAAGTATACCCTAACAGGAGATGGAAATCACTATTAGTGAAGGAAATGCCTTTCTTGCACAGCAGACTGTATTGGGCAGGCAGCAAAGATGGTTATGTAATACTAAAAACATCACGTTTTGTGTGTGCGTATATATGTATAAAATAATGCAGCATCCTAAACTGTGCAGCTGGAGTAGGCATTCTTATGACAAGTGTCTTGATGCTGTGAAATTATAGAGCTCTTAGCAATAGGGATTTACTGCAGTAAAATTATAGGTAATGATTTTTTTTTTTTTCTGAGAAGTTTTCTGTAAAATTTGTGTTAGAAACTTCTATTAGTAATTGCAGACCAAACTGGAGATTTTTCACCTTTAATTTCTTTGAGTTGATTTTGTCTGGCAGATCTACTTTCAGTCTAATCATTTGGGGCGGGTGGGGGAGGAAGGGGCAGTTGGGGTGAGAGGAGAGAGAGAGAAAGAGCTGAAGAAATGCTACAGGGTTTTCAGTCTTCTGCTTGTGCCATGGCATCCAAAAGGAACATTCTTGGTTATGTAATGTAGGAGTGATTATGCAATTCTCCTCTTCCTACCAGCTGAATATGAAAAGGTCTGATCTGAAGCATTCTTTATATCTCTATATTTCTATTATCATGGTGGTCTGCTCTGAAATCTCTTACAGAGACTTCATATAACTGTCATATCTGGTGAGAATATTTGTTCTCCAAAGATCTCATTGACTCTCTTTTTGGTCTGGAGTAGAAAATGTTGCATGAAAGACCATCATATTTGGTGAAATTCTGTAAGCATATAATTTGCAAGATTTTGGTATCATCATTTGATCTACACTTATGAATGAGTTTTCATAGAAATTGGCACATTGCACATACAAGCCAATTTACGTTCCACATATGCAAAGTGATTATTTCCAAAACAGAAAAATATATTACACAATAATTAATGAATTTGTAATGCATCTTCACGGTAGGTTGGATAGTTAGCTTTCCAGTTAGATATTTCAGATGCAAAGCTGTCTACTATGTACATGAATCAATGGCTCATGCAACCCAGTACATAAAACACCAACATGCATTTGAATTTTGTTCTGTTCTCCATTTCCTAGTGGAGAGACAGTTGGTATTAAAGGATCATCTGTGCATGAAGATCAAACTACTCATCCATTGGTCCCAGCAGAACCCTTGTATAAACAACATGAACAGAAACATGGACAAAAAAATTCAAGTCTGACAATCAGGGTAAATTGAGTGAGAATTTTGCAAATTTGACAGGTGATTTAACAGCAGCTGCTGATACTGGTGATACAAGCCAGTACAGTGCAAGAATTTGGTTATTACAGCAGCAGTCTATGAATTGCTGAGCTGCTAGGGGAAAAAAAAAAAAAAAAGGAGAATCTGAAAGAACAAAGCCTTAAAAGCCTTAAAGTTCAAAGGGAAAAGACAGCATATGCATACAAGATATGGAATGTTTTCAAAGGCTGAGTAGATAAACTTTTGAGCTAAATATATATTTCCAGTTTATAAGAACATTGCTGAGATATTTTTCATAATTTCCAAACTCATTTAATTTACTGTTGCTGATGTCAACATTACCTGTTGGAAGCTTGAAACAACAACAACAAAAATATTTACCATTTGTTCCCCTCCATCGTGCATGCAGATTGGTTTGTTATTGTATGGATGCTGGCATTATTTATTTTCTTTTTTTAGAAAAAACATCATTGAAGCATTTGTTTTGGAAAAAAACACATATAAAGAACTACATGGACTTTGCTAACAGGTATGAGAAATTATATTTCAGAAAAGGTAGGTTACAATTTAGGCCTAAAGGTGTTGTCATACTCCCTTAAATTCAATTGGTTAGTTCCAGTAAGTATAATCTTACATACAAGAAGCTATGGAAAGATAAAAGCACACTACTTTTGTAGAAGAGATCTATTACAAAATCCCATTTTTAAGACATTTTCATGGACTTTGTTGCTGCAAGAACAATTTACTTCGTTCCATTTTCACTTCTACATATAGAAAAATTCTAATCTGGTGTCTTCAATCTGCGTTTGAATGAACAAGCAGAGTAGGAATCTGGTACCACAACTTCAACCTGTAGTGACTGGAGAGTGCAATCACAGCTATTAGCTGCCTCAAGGAGGTCTTGAATTTGTTATGTTTTAGACCAGTATTACCAGTGGCAAACTTAGCAGAAACACTGCATTTACCCACCATACTAAATGAGCAAAAGTGAGATTGTACAAAGTTCTTCAGTTGCTTTGATGATTACTATTGATAAGAATTAACGTATGTTTTGAGTCATGAAATGCATTCCAGTGATGTAGTCAGCTTGCAATAGACTTTCATCTATGTACAATGGAATGAGGAGCCTGTTTATTTATTTATAACCTGCATCTTTGAGGGAAATATGCTAAATGCACGTGTTCTAGCTGCATTAGTTTTAAAGACACTTTTGAAAAACACTGATTATCCTGATATTTTACTAAATATCACTAAAACTTGCTTTTTCTCAAATGTTATGTGGCATTTTTTCAGTATCCTGGTAGAGCAAAGAAGAGATATTTATCAGACTCATCTCTTTTGGCTCTGTGGCAGCTGCACATTTGGACTGATTAAAATGATTAATAACTTTAGATAAAAGAATTGATAATCAGCAATACATCTGCATATTTCTTGGCATTAAGCACAGAGAGGTTATATCTACAATTCCCTTGTCCATATTTTCTATCTTTTTTTAATTCTGCCCTATCTGCTGACATTTGAAACAGCTGTTACAGCCTGAAGTCACAGTAAGAAAAGTGTTACTACATGTGAATGCTTTCCAGTCCAATCCTATTTATTTTTGTAGAATTAGCTAAAAACTTATGTCTGTGGAGAGATGCATTGGTCAGTTGACTAAACTGTGATTAAGGTGTTAGGAAAGCTTGCTTGTTAGCTCTCATGTTCCTGTGCTGAATGATTAAAAGCTATGACTGAGGGAAAAGATATATTCACTAGCTTAGGTGGTTACAGCAAACCAAGAAATTTCAAATGTGATAAAAACAATGCAATACAACAAGTTGGAAGTTTGAAATCAGTATACACAGTTTTTCCAAAGCTGGGCAAATTCTCTGAGATTCTGTCCAAGACAAACATGTTAGAAAAAATCATTTGTGAAGTCCTACCTAATATGGGTCTGGAATGTCAGTTATTGTAGACTATGTCTTTAGATTCAAAAGAGCAAAGAGTTTAATCCACATCATCTTTCCTGGCACAGCTAAGTCCTGTTGTCAGTAAAGTATAAGAGGTTACAGTCTGACGATTACATATTGAAATGGACAGTAAGCTAATTTTAAGTCATTGTTTAGTTATTATATAGGTGTGGGTTTTTTTTGTTTTTGTTTTTTTCCCATAAGTAGAAAAGTAGAAAGGAAAAGACCTAAAAGTGCACACAAAAATATGTAACAAAGGAAAGAGTAATGTGAAACTGTGCTAGTTGCTTGTTTTCAGGAGTTCCACTTTGAATTTCCTACCCCAGCTTGGCTTTGAGCTTCCTTTCTAAGTACTATTTATGGTTAGCAAACTAATATTTAAAACATAGCCCTAAAAGGGTACAGGCTTACGAAGCATTTATGTCGTTAAGGACTGGTTATATTAAAACAACACCCTATGCTTCACTGTTATAGGTAATGCTAAGTCCAGTGTGCCTCAATGAATCTTTAACCAATATAGAATTGGGAAGTGTGTTCTTTGTACTCTAAGAATTCCTTTATCATCTCAAAGTTTAATCTTCCAGTGCTTATTGTAACATTTGAAAGGCTGGAATATCATCTCTACTATACTAACAAGTATAAACAAAGGGTAGAAGGAGCAAATTTTGTTTTGTTTTGTTTTATGTTAGTAGTGTTTAGTTTGAGCTTATTACACTGTTTACCTGCTGGAACTTTACCTTAATTTCTTCTTAAAAGTGCCTGAAAGAGTAAGAAGAAGTTGTTTTAGAAAACATAGTCTTGGAACACTGCTTGCCATCTCTCAGTTGTGATGGTTATGATTGACATACAGACTCTCCATTCCTGCAGAATTTTACCAGCACACTTTCTAGATGGAACCAGTTCAGTCATGTCTATCCTCATCTTCAGATAACTCTTGTCACTACAATTCATTTTGTGAGAAGTTGATATTCAAGTGTTTAACCAATGTAGATTTCTGACATGGAAATGAAAGATGAAAGTGTATTCTATTTTTTATATGTGTGAACAATGTGCAGCCATTAGAGATCCTGCCTTCACTATTAACAGGACACGAATAAGATAGTATATCAGTGTGCTATATGTATAATAAATAGACTTGGGAAAGTATATGTATATTAAATAGACTCTGTGAAAATTGGTGAATGGCTTATTTTGAAGCCATTTTCCAAATTACTGGTAAAACATTTGTTTTAATGCAGTACAGTATAAATCCAATGTATTTGGGTTGCACTAGTATAATTATTTTCATGCTAATTTAACATTTCTTAATTTGTGAGGGAGGGGATATATGTATAATGTGTAGTCCTTTGAAGAGGAGATAGGCAGCAGTTTTTACTAATGGTTTCACAGTAGCTGTCTAATAAGTCTACACTTATTGCTTCAGGCATTTTTCCAACCTTCTTGTTTTCCATTTCACAAAAAAAAATCTTACAGTATTGCAAATATACACATTTTTCTTATGGTCGTAGATAAAGAGTTATGATATCTATTGATTTATTTAATCTACAGTTCAGAGGCTTTGGAAGGGAGGAACCATGTATTCTCTTTTCTGGTCAGTTTACTGTCGCTCTCTCCCACTCAAAAGAAAACTTTTATATATATATATATATAATATATATATATAAGTATATAAGTATATATATACTTATATATAAGTATATAAGTATATACATATTATTTTTCTTTTGATATATATATCATATATATGTAATATATATACTGTACGCAAACACACACATATATATTATATACGTATATTTAAATATATATATATATATCCTAAGGCTATAGCTACAGCACCACTACAATCAATTGTCTTACAAGATCACGACTGATGCAGATTTTCTGAAGGAGGGCTAAGCAAGCTCTCTACCTGTGTACAAATCTCTAATGCACTTACTATGTAAGCAAACCATTTGTTCAAGTGTTGGCTAAAGTCTTTACATTTTGCATGAATTGCGTATGCTTTCATAAATGAACATACTGAAAGGCCCAAAGCTGTATTTCATAGTATACATGGCAATTTCAAGGACTGTCATATGGGATGATTTGTTTCAGAAGAACAGTGCTGTCATCTTTCATGTTCTGTTTTGACTTTTCTAACATGCTGTGATGTAAAGTGATCCTTGGTTACGCCCATTTGTAATTTCGTTTATATAGTAAGGGAGCAACCTTATGATTCTGAGAACACGTCTAATGTAGCATTTCAGTGCTAAAGAGATGCTTAAATATTCTTTTACTGGATGCTGCTGAAGCTGAAGGGTATTCCAAAGTATGTTTTTGCAGCAGCTATTATTCTACTGATTCAGTCACACTACGACTGCTTTCTAAAATTTTTGAAAGCTAATACAAAGAATTAAGTTCTTAATTCCATATTTTTCATGCAAGTAACTTTTACATTACTTTAAGTACAGCAGATTTTCCCTGAACAATTTGAAAAACTTAATCATATGTTTTTGACTATCTGCTAGATATTAAGAAGGCTTAAGCCAGAAGAGGTAAAATACACTTTTCTTAAAAAAATAAATAATAAACAAAAAGGTAAAATACACTTTTCATCAAAAAATAAATAAAACCAAAACCAAACAAATAAGCAAAACAAAACAAAACAAACAAACAAAAAAGAAACCTCTAGCAATCCCCCAGAATTTATAAAAAAATTGTTTTGGATTATTGTTTTTAACTGGTTGCTCCAATTGCTACTATTTTCCCCCATTCTCTGTGTATTCTGCTCCTCAGTAGGTCTTTGAATTGGATTTGTTGAGATAAGATCTTCTGGCTGATGGAAGTGTTAAAAATATTACTTTTATGATTTTAAATAAATTACTGATGCTAAGCTGAGTGAAGGTGTGCCTGTGGAGTAGTGATCTGATTGTTGCAAATCCATGATACTTCAGACTTGCATGTTGATTAACAACTACTTTTATGGCTGAAAGGCTCTTGAGTCAGTCTATTCTTCCAGACACTGTGTAAACATGAATGTGAAAAATACATTCAGTTATTCATTAAAAACCTGCAATTCCATGCTCTTAAAATAAGGGCAACTTTCAAGCATCTGGTCTTGTATTGGTGCTTTTTTTGGACTCATTCATGTATTTGTCTCTGTTACAGTGCACATGGGAGAGACATACGACAGAATGAAAACTGAGCAGTATAGTATATTAAGCTCCTAAAGAGAACTTTTATTGTTTTTCTTTCTCTTTTCTAAGAGCTAACGCTGGGTCTGAATAATGTCAGATTTAGTGATGTCTGAATAACTGTTATGTACAAGAAAGGAAAAAAAGTTAACAGAGGGAGCTAGGGTATGATCTTGTAAGTGGTGTAGTATTTGCAGCCACATTTAGAAGGGAAGCTGAAACCACTTTTGTTGCTACTGTGCTTTGTTGTTAGGAAAAGTACAGCAAATAAAGGAAAATGTAGCACATGTAGAGAATGACAATTTGGGTCTATCAAATAAATTAATAAAAAACTGTAATTATGCTCATTAATATGCTCCCCTACTGGAAAACAAAATGTGAAAAGACCAGCCATTACATAGCTAGCACAAACAGTTTGCAATTATTTGTAGCCCTGCTCCTGTTCCATAGGGCTGTCTTCTTCAAATGCCCCCCTCCATGACGTTTCTTTTTAACAGATTGCAGCTCTTACTTCACCTATGACTAATCACCAAGGAATCATACCATTTACAATATAGCTACCTTCACTCATCACATCAGAACCTTTGTCTTGTGGAAGCATTGGGCAAAACTGTCCAACAGAATTAACTGTCTCACTATGAATATGAATGTATGTCAGTTTTAGTTTTCCAAATAACATAGGCCTTAGATATGAACATTACAAGAGAATGCATAAGGGAAGGCCAAAGAACAGCAACAGTTAAATGCATCATCTGAGATCCTGCAAATATTTGCTAAAGCTAGTCTTGAGCTGCCATTTTAATACCAAATTTCATGAGTATGTAGCTGCTCTCTTCCTCTGTCATTGCAAAGTAAGAGTAGCCATTTCCTTATTAAGGTCTATTCTGCTAGCTTGGTGCCCTGAAATACAAATCCATAGTCAATTAATCTGTATTGGTTAAATCAAATAATATATATATATATATATTTTTTTTCTATAAGCTTTGAAACTAGGAATGACATCAAATTGTGCCATTTGAAAATATATTTGTAATTTTCACTGTTTCCCTTATTTGCAAAATAATTTATATAATTCACCAGATGAACACCTTTGTGCTAGGAAAGCCCTCTTCTTCCATTTTGCTTCTGTGAAGAGCTTGACTCTAAAATTATGATTCTAAAATTGATACCAACTAGCTAAAACATAAAATAATGATACGAAAAATAATGATGTGAAAAGTATAAAATTATGATACTAACTAGATAAAACATAAAACAGCAAAGCACTAATAACCTCCCTGCTGGGTATTTGTGGATACGGCCAGGGAGTGAAACTGTAAGAAAAGAAGAGTTGTTTCAGATTCTTCTGACACAGAGAAAATTTGATGAGAAGGAACTCACTAAATTATTGAATGAGACAGGTTTCTCTCACTCTTTGCCTAGTCCCAGGACCAGGCATCCCACCCCACTGTGGTTTACTTAATATATTGCTTCTGCCAACTAATATAATTAAACTAATAGCTC
This sequence comes from Anser cygnoides, assembly GCF_040182565.1. Lineage (NCBI taxonomy): Eukaryota > Metazoa > Chordata > Aves > Anseriformes > Anatidae > Anser > Anser cygnoides. The sequence continues at coordinate 39,880,324 of NC_089874.1, read as the reverse complement.
AGTTAGTAGCAGACTTCCTGCAGGTAAAGACTGACATGATAGCCAATGGAGGCTGTTAGCGTTGCACAAAATAATTTTGTCTTTTATTTTAAAAACAAAACAACTAAACAAACAGAACGCACAGAAAACATTTTTCAGTAAGACTAAGCAAAAGAAAACCTGTAAATCATGCCAGGAACTATAGTGACAGCAACTTCTTTTGAAATGGCTGGTCTAGATTGTTTGTGCAACTCTCTGTAAATATTATTCAATGTCTTTTAACTGTAATGATGATACAGTGTTTTTCAATAAGCCCTTCATTTCAGTCCTAGCTCAGTCGCAATCTGTGGTTGGTTGGAGAGGGGAAGGAGTAGAAGGGATGGAAGCAATAGAAGGAATATCTATTTTAGGTGATGGAACCTGCTGGAGATGAAAGTTAAATAGATGGTCATAGAAGCTGCAGGTGTGCATAATAACAGATCCATAGTAAAAGACTCTGGAAATTGAGAGAGATTTCCTTTTTCAGGCACTCACTTTAGTACTAGACTTGGGATACATCTGTCAATTTATGAAACGTGTTACCAACAGTATGCAGTCAGCCAAAGGAACATGCCTTGTAAAAGCGTCAAGCTGGAGAGGACTAGACAAAATCCAAATGGGATAACAAAAAAGTTGTAACACTTATTTGCTGTAAAGATTAAAGATAGTAACAGTAGCATGTCCTGTTCTGTTCTCTCATCAATTTATTGTGAAATTTGTTGCTCTAAAATTTAAGCATTTGGTATCTAAAATATGTACAGAAGAGCATGTGGTTGTAAGAAAGCCATTGCTGATCAATCCACAGAACACATCTGCTACAGGCTTTACTTACAGTGAACTCCGAGACAGATGTCTTCTCACTGCTCTCTCTGCCTTCACTCTACTGAAAAAAAATATTGTTGCAACAGATGCTTGTATAGCTTCTGACAATTCCTGTATTAGATACAACATTAGTTTATTGCCAAAACCAGATTTACTAGCTCAGTGCTCTCCAGTAAAGGAAGTAAGTTGCTATAAAGGGAATAGCTTTAATTATTCCTGGATTCAAGACAGGAGAATGCCATGAGGTATTACACTTATGAGGGCAGTCAGAAGTCAGAGTTCTCAGAAATTCCAGTTTGGATCCCAGTTACTTTAATTTACTTTGAGGTTCTAGGAATATAAATCTGTTTTGAAACTTAAAGTTTAGATGGACATTTAGAAGAGACCATTCAACCTGCTTAAAATAAAAATAAAATAGATAAATAAACAAATAAATAAATCAACTCTCTGCTTAAAATGGAAAGCAACCCTATGCAATTTGCAGTGCAGTTCACTCATTCTTTCCTTGTTCCATTCGATTAATGACAGCAATATATTTTCTCTCCTTCTGCTGGTGATTAATATTTCCCTGTGCTTCTTTGGTTTTGGTGGCAGATTGTTAGGGGAGAGATTCCATAGTAAATTGTTTCTGATATCAAGTTTTAAATAGGCTTTGCCAGCTTGCTGTTTTATGAAAAATACTTCTCAATCTCCAGTAGTCTATAATCTGGACTGTGTTTGCTTTATGTCTCTGTTGAAGAAAAGGAGAGCTTAGAAAACGCCCCTTTCAAAGGTCACTTCCATCACTATAGTTCGTAGTGCAAGGTGAAAGACAACATCTCAATTGCATCTTCCTTTTCCAGGTTTGCAGTGTAAACGTGGGGGCAGCAGGAGTAGTAGGCATGAATCTGAATCATGATTACATAGTGGCCTTTATAATCACAATGTGTTCTTCCAGGTACATAGCTTGAGGTAAAGCCCTAATGGGTCTTTGGGCAGGGAGATAATAGCCATTAGAAGTTAGTGATGAAGATTAAAGTTACCCCCTGTATTACCCCCTGTTACCTTTCCCCTTGGGGAAGTACTGCCTCCAATACTGACTAGGTATAATCCATACATATATCACTGTGTGTAATGACTTAGAGCATGATTGTGAGACAGGGTCTATTTTAAAAAGTACTTTGGACTACTGGCTACACTACTGATTCTCCTGGTGCCAGGGATGTTCCTGGACACAGGAATACAATCATCCATTCATTCCCACTGCTATAGCTGTCTGTAGATGACTTCTGGCCAAAGCTAAATCCTCCAAATATCCCTGGGCAGAGTCTAGAGTTCAGTATGAGCCAAGGAACAACAAGCAGTTCATGCGCAGCCACCCTGTTTTGGAGGATTAGAGAGTTTAATAATATGGATTGGGACTGCTCTGCACAAGTTGGCCTCCATGCTGCAGAAAAAGGTATATTCAAGGCAAATTAATCTGACTGTAGTATTTCTTACAGAATCTTTTTTTTTTAGTGGGCTTTTAGCTTTTAAGGAATGGCTTTCAAGTCCTTGTTTCCTGCTGATGGTAAACTCAACCAGTGCACAGTTTCTGCTCATACATTAAGATTAATTATAAATATACTTTTGATTGTGTTTGCTTTTACTTAAAAGTTGGGAAATATATACAGAAGCATGTGCAGATGTAAAATTGATATCATTTTTCCAGTGTTGCTTCTGATGTTGCCAATCGTGGGAGACCTATTCATAGGATAATGCAGCTTTCGTCCTATATGTGATCAAACCACCAAGTGCCTGCTTTATTCGTTATCTTAAAAGAAATGTTTTACATTTCACCCTCCAAAATAAAGTTGTAACTATTGAAATGAAACCTGACACTCTGCCTTATGTATAACCTTCAAGTTAGACTCTAAACAGAAAGTGTATTATTTTAGCAAGGCTGCTGAGCCCCAATCTGCACAATCCTCTTTGCACTTGACTGTAAGCTCCACCCTTTAAGCAAACACTTTGTCCGGGTTTTAAATTGAATTTTTCACTACATGAGTCTCATTAATTAAATGGCAACAGTAGCTTCAGTGAGCAACATGATTTTTCCCCTAAAGCTCCTTGTGCAAGGACCTTTTCACTCATAGTTGGTGAAGGACATTATTCTGCCTCACTGAGGGGGAAATCTGTGTGATAGGCCTGAAAGGATGGCTTAGCTCTCAAATCCAGTCATAACCAAGACTTACTTAAAGTAGCTTAAAAATAAATAGTTTCTCCTCATTGTCTCCATTCCTTCCAGACACTTTTTTGTCAGCTACATTTACCCAAAAGTCCCAATCCCAGGCACAGCATGATGTTTCCCTACCTTCCTCCTTCCCTTTCTATAGGCCTTTCACCCCCAGCTGTTGCTGCTGCTGCCAGCTCTGTGCAATTAACCTTAACAGGAATGCAGTTGTCCCTCTGTGGTTAATCCTGTTCAGGATTAATGAACTGTGCTTTAAAATGAGGGAGCTGCTAGGAAAAATGAGGTATAATTTTGTTAGAAAATTGTATACTGCTAATTAATGAAGAAGGGTCATTTTAGGACTCAGCAGACTCAAGCTTAGCTGGAGAAAAAAAATCCGAAGAGCAATTATGTGAAGTTTGCTACTTTCTCTTCACTCTTGCTCTCTCTGCAGACATCTTTTGTCACCAAACATGCTGTTTTCTGTTTTGATCCCATCAGGTCAGCACCAAGGCATGTCACTGGGAAGCAGGGAATAGAGGCCACAGTAAAATGAGGCCACTTTTTGTAGGGCCACTTGTTTCTTCATCCTTTGTTTCTGAGCCATGAATACTGTGTATAATGTGATTTGTTTAAGTGTTAAAAAACAGGCCTAGACAAAACAGTGAGGTCATTGCTTCTCCAGTTACAAACCAAGAAAACTCCCGTTATTTGGCTTTCATACTGATCCTGGGAAAATTTTGCAGTCCTTCTCTTTCTCGGTAGTGCTTGCCCTGTATGCTTTAGGAAATGTTTGGGCAATACATTAGAAACACTAAGCCTCTCACTTTCTAGATATCAAAAGCAGTCATGATGGAGACCTAGACAAAGCAAAATAACAAGGAATGTGAGCAAGACAGTGACTAACAATCCAGGGCAGTGAAAAGAATAGAAAAAGAAAGCAGGTGTTTAAAAAACAAGGTTGGAAGAGGCACCTCATCAAAAATTTCCACATTGTATTCCTGTTTGGTCATACACAGGTTTGTTTATTATTTCAGAGCCCTCAACTTCTCCAATATGGCACACTGATTAACATCTGTCCTGTAAAAATCAGTCAAATATCATGAATTCTGATATTTAGTGTTGTTTCATTGAAGGAGATCGAGGTATTGAAGTACACAACTGTCATTCAGATTTCAGGTAGTTAGATCTTTTTTAAAAAAGAAAAAAAAAGGAAAAAAAAAAGTAAGCTTTGTGATTTATGGTATTTAAGTCTCTAAGCCGTGCATTTGTAATTTTTTTTTTTTTCTTACAGAGAAATTATGTGAATCCTTCTAAGTTCTAAAAATATACATCTGAATCTCTAAGTGAGCGATATCCATGTTGGGCGGGACAGATCTATAAAACTACATTGAATCCAGGTTTTGAATGTAAAATTAAATATAACAAATGGAATTTTCATAATATGATACTGAAAAAAATCTGTACAATATATTGTAATGGGACAAATATCAATCCAAACCACAAAATATGCACAGTTGTATTATCCACATAAAAAGGAGGAGGAGCTGATACATTCAAGTCAAAGTTCCCCAAAGTGTTTTATTTAAGTGCCAGATCCAATCAATGTGCTCACACACATGCTTATTTTTAAGCACAAGAGTACAGAAAGTCAGCCAAGCACAAAATAAAGTTGATCGCAGTTATTTTTGAGATGGTACTTTGTTTATAATACACTCCACTGTTATATTTAAAGATTCAAAAGAAATGTTATCTTATCTTCTAATGTAATTACCAGAGAGGACACAGAACATGGGATTTTAAACACAGACAGATGAAACCAGGGATCCAGTTCCTAGAAGGCAGGAAACTAATATGTTGAGTCTGTTTTGAATGTGCCACCCATACTGGAACAGTCTGTTACCTGATGCAGGTTTGCTACAGCAAACCAGCTGACAAAGTTACTGCAATAGTGAGACCTCTTATAGTAGTATAGTGAAATACTTCATATCAAGTTCTGTGTGGCATAAGAAAGAACATGCTTTCTGGTTTTCTTTCTTTCCTTTTTTTTTTTTTTTTAATTAGTTTTGTTTTCCTTCCTGGACAGCATTATGGACCAAATGCTCAATGCTCTTATGTCAAAGACAAAGCTGAATTTAAATGAGACCAGAATGCATGAGTAAGCGCTAAATCAGGCATATTTTTAAATGCATGCCACTTGAGATTGTGGAAGAAAAAATAAGCTCATAAATAGTTGTGATTTGTTTGAAGTTGGAGCACTTTTCTCTCTGTAGGTCTATTTATAGTTTTAGGATAAGAAATTCTTATGCTTAGTAGCAGGAACTGATGAGTGATACTTTCACATAGAAGAAAAACATGAGTTGACTGTAATTTTCTGTTTCTTCAGTCTAAAAAAAAATCATGAGTCTTGTAGCTGGGATATAAAATTAATCCTGCTTACATAGAAGGACCTTAATCACACACTTGCAGTTTTCCACTTGAACTATGGTATCTGTACGACCCAAAGGAGTCAATTCTCACTGAATGTTTTTATTCTGGTTTTGCCTTCTTGTTAAAATAAATCGTTGATTTTGCCAGTGAGCAAGATTAGTTTTTAATGACATTATTATTATTATTTTTATTATTATTAATAATAATAATAATAATAATAATAATAATGTTTATTCCATTGCTATATTAAGACCAGGAACATAAATGAATTTGTTTTGAATCCTGAAGTGTTCCTTTTTTTTGCTGCTGGAGTCCAGTTCCATACAGTATTAGCAATCTGCTTCTATGCCAAAGCCAAGCAGTGACAGTTGCAATAATGAATATTCGCTGCAGGCCACTGGTATGAAAATAGCACAGTGCTGCAAGCCTGCGTCACCAGAAACAAATCTTCCATTTGACTGTGACTGAATTTCCAGCTCAATTTTAGATCATTTATTATTGAAACAGTTCTTAAAGCACTGTCATAATATAATGCTAAGAAATGCTGATTCAGTCTTCAAGGCATCTGTTCAAATGTCTTCCTACTGCTTTTTTTCTTTTTTTTTTTTTCCCTTAAACCTTTATAGTTTTAATGTTGTATGCTGTATTTGCAACACTGTAATACATTCAAAGATGCACAGGCTGGTTAGATTAGAAGTTCTGGTAAGAAAAGGATTTTAATTCCTTCTTTGCAAGCCTACTTGACAGCTCTTAGAATGTTTCCCCCATAATTCCTGCAGATAATTGTAAAGATTGTATGAAGAGGAGCAGCTTTGCATCTTTAAATGTGTCATGGCTTTCACATGGTGAACTTGGATAATTTTCTTGTATGTGTTTTGATATCATTAATGTGTTTGCATTAATGAAATATATAATGTATTAAATAGGTGATGTTTTGGAAGGTATATGAGCAGGATATATGCTCTGAATATTGGTATTTTGGAATGATATTTACAATTTTTAGTTTAATTTTTATTTACAATGCTGCCTCCATATATACATATCAAAATACCTTCAAAAGGACTATGATAATTAATTGTATTTTCTTTTCACTTTAAGATAACTAGGTGGTTAAATAAAAGGTCAACATACATATCGAGGGTCACATATTTGAAGCAGAATAAAATCTGCAGTTACTTAAGCTTTTTAATGTATATGTATTTTTATCTTATATTTTGTCCATTGCCTTGGGTTTTCCTATGTAATATAAAGAAATAATGGTCCATACTTTTCTTAAGGCATACTGACCCTTGCACCACAAAGCTGGTAATGGTGATTGATATACATATCTAATTTCCTGCAAGATTAAGATGAGCACCAACTTTGACACCAAATCCTAGTGAATATTAATGCCTTCTTTCTCTGTTCTTTTTCTCTCCCTCCCGCTGTCTGTCCACTGCCTTCCTTTTCACCAGGAAAGTACATTAGCTAGACCTGCTACTGTATAGTAGTCCCAGTAGAAACTGAAGTTTTAAAAGCAGTGTCATGTACCACTGGGTGTGAGCTTTTGGTACACTTGCAGCACCTTTCAGCTCAAGGAAAGCCAATGTCAGCACAGATTTTCTGGAATGGTGAAGGAGTGACTAGTTAAATGAGTAATTTTGTGGACAGACCTACAAAGGCTTCATTTACTCATTATTTTTCCAACAAAAGGCTTAATATTTCAAAATATTGTTTTCGTTTGAAACGTTGTTAATCAGTAAAAAAAAAAAATAACAGAATGTTCAGCAAGATAACACTATTTCTTCTGCAGCAGTATTTGATATCCTCAGTACATTCAGAATATTATCACTTCCAGACTCCAACTCAGGAAAAAAAAAAGTACTTTTATTAAACTTTGAGTTGGACCTTTTACTATATGTTTTAATGCCTGGCGGTATATAGACTATTCATATCACAAACTCATCTTTTTTGGTTTTATAAATAATAATTTATCAAACCCTTTGAGAGAATATATAGAAACATTACAAAATAAATTATAGAAATTGACAAGGCTAGAAAGTTCCTCAGAGGTAACCTGCTAGCTGAAAGGGGGTCAGACCTGGGTTATTCCTACAGATATTTCTTCAACCAGTTCTAAGTCCTTCAATAGGCAATATTTCAGGATCTCTGTAGGTAGGTTATTCTAAGGCTTTAGAGCTTTAATATTAGAAAGAATTTCCTGATATCTAATCTAAGTCTCTCTTGCTGTAATCCAATAGTCCTTGTCCTATTAGCAGGGATCAGGGAGAAGAGTATATTCTCTTATTTTTAGCTACCTTCTGCAGATCTGGAAAATGTTGTCAGTGTTTACCCTTCACTTTTCAGATTCATAGGTCATGTTTTCTAAACTTCTAATTTGTTTTGGCTTCCTCCCTCACAACCTCTCTCCTGTTAGTCTGCATTTGTATTGCTGCTGAATTAACAACAAAGCATGTCATTGTTAATGTGGTGTTCACTGTCCCCAGACTGGATACAGGGCCGCCAGTGCTGATTAGAGGAGAAAAAAATACTTCATAAATCTTTCACTTCACACTTTCAATATGGCAGAAACCTTTTTCATAACACCATGGTATAAGTGATCTGTGTTCATCTTGTTAGCCACTACTGAAAGCTTTTACTGGGAGGAAAAAAAAAACAAGAAAAAAAAAAAACAACACTAGTACTGGGGCTAACGTTCTTCATCCTGTTTTAATAGGTTACATTAATCCTACCAAGTGTGGATTCCTGCAATTGTCTTTACTGGAAAGCATCTCGTTTTCTAGACTCCAATGCATTAAAATTGTTTTGAATCATGTCTCCCAGTGTGTTTGCCCTTCCTCTGAGTTTGTTACTGTCTGCTAAATTAATAGGTGTGTCCTTCATTAATGAAATTGTTGAACAGTATTAACATACCTCTGTGGGCTCAGTTAAAGTGTCCCTCCTGCATCACAATACATACTGAGATCTGTAATCCAAAGAATAGTTATTTTGCCTATTCTAATAGCTATTTTGCCTAATACTGCCATGCTTTTTCTTTTCTCTCCCTTTATGACATGGAAATGCATGAGCATCAGTGATGAATGAGGATATTCCCTTTTTCAGAGGGAGAGGTCTGAGTTGAGGGCATTTAGGCTCCAAAATGGGATGGCAAGATGTCTATGAGAACTCTGTAGGGGTTTAGGCTGTCAGCTTCTTGGTGCATTCAGGACTTGGATCCTTGGCAGGGATGTAGACCCTCGGTACTTATTTGCTGGAAAGCAGACTCATCTGGAAACTTGAAGAGATTGCTGGGTTAACTAACAATATTGAACATGGATATTTAGGACTTAAACAAAATGTCATTTATATGTTATTCAAACAATAATATCATTGTGTGTTTTCTCTCTTCTGAATTTGAAAACTACAGAAAAAGCATGTGTTCTTAGATGTAAGCACTAGATTTCCAAAAAGATTCAGATATGTAACGTGCTTACAATTTTTCCAAACATACTAATGACAAAATGAAAGTCTTTTTAGTGTTTGTGTAGGTATCAGAATGTTGTATTTTTAATTACTGTTATTAGTATATATTACTAGTATGTAATATTGGATAGTAATAATGCATGGATAAATGGTGTATTAATAATTACTTTTGTTAATTTAATAATAGTTTTGGCTGACATCAAGTGAAGTATCAATTTTTTTATTATTTTATCAAATAACACTAATACAATTACTTTAATTCTAGTTTTATTAGTACAGAATGTTAAAAATTTAGCTCAGCTACTCAATCAGTGTAAGTATTATGCGGCACTGTGACAGTTTATGTATCTGAAGTGCTGCATATAAATTTTAACTACCTATTGTTCTGGTAATTTACGCAACCACTTTTAGTGGATTATCCTTCAGTCGTACAGTACAGTCTTAATGACCTGTCTTTTCAGTTTATGAATTTTGTATATACTGGGTGTTAGCAGAATGGAGGAGACAGTACATGGCATTTCGATACATGGGACTAACCATACAAAATGCAAAGAATAAGGTCAGATTTAGTTCATTACCATTAGTCAAACTGTCACCAGCATGGTCTGGCTCTCTGTACAGTTACAGTGTTAGGATACTAGCAAGCAAACACCAAAGGTCACAACCTTCTATTTTGTTTCCTTCCATCTCATCCGTTTGCCCACAGACGTTACCACAGGGACACCAGCAATATCAACGACGACAACCGTGGAAATCCGGAAGAGCAGTGTTATGACAACTGAGATCACCTCTAAAGTGGAGAAAATCCCCACGACAGCCACTAGCAGCACCACATGTCCTTCCGTTGAGACTGAGGAAGAAAAAGCAAAAAGACTGCTGTACTGTTCACTATGCAAAGTCGCTGTCAACTCTGCCTCGCAGCTGGAGGCGCACAACAGTGGTGAGATGGAGCAATGCTTGCTTTCTTCCTCTTTTTTTTTTTTCTTCTGTCTCAAGAGCTCTGCAATTATCTTCTCCTGAATAGATTAGATCTCTTGCAGCAGGGGACAAAGAGGTGGCAGAAAGCTGGCAATTACATGGAATTCATTAACTAATAAAGAACAAAAATGACAGGCAAAGAGGCTTTCAGAAAAGGGGAAGAAAGAAAATTTATTGCACGCAAGTTACCCATTTTCTTACATTTTAGCTTTTGCAGCTTCCAGACCTTATAGAGCTAAATGACAGCTCATGCTTCATTACCTTTGGTGTTCAGAGTTTGCATACTTTTGTTTGTGCCAGCTAGCAAACTGAGAATGAACACCATTAGTTTTGTTTGAAATCTAACAAATTAAGGCTGAAAGAGTGAGTGTCAGTCAGAGTTCAATGATGAGAGTTAGAATTTTTAGGCCCATTTTGTCTGTTATTAACTTGGTAAAATTTATGGTTTTCCTTTGTTTTCACCAAATGATAGTGACTGGTGCATGAGAGGTGAATCGGTAATTGCTTACCTCTGTCTTTCTTAATTTTTAAACCTCTTTTTTTGTTATTAGAGCTAGTAACATCAGTAGGTTCCAGAAGCAGACAACCATCATCCACAGTCACTATTTTAAATGTCTTATTGATTGGCTTTGTGGTAAGCAGTGTTAAAAGATCTTGGAATTTAATATGGAGGCAGTGACCACCTATAACAGTCCTATAGAAAAATTCCTGATTTTGGATGTCAGTGGTTACCTGACAGCAGGGTAACCAGAGTTAAGAGGTAGAAAGAGACCCTCAGGATTGAAAGATAGAGACAATGCTAGTATACCTGAAGTAAAATGATAAATGGTCTTAAAAAAAAAAAAAAAAGTTTGACAGGCCTATATAATCTGTTTAAACTAAAAAGGAAATAATAATTTGTTGGTATTCATGAGAAACAAAGCCTAGTCAGTTTCGACCACAGTGTTTGCTGTATGCCAGATCTTCAACTGGTGACAATTCAAGTTCATAAAGCTGTACATATTTAACCTATTTAATTACCTATGAAGCTTAGACCCTAAACATTTTTGTGATCTAGATGTGAGCCAAAACATTACTGTGAATACTTACATACAAACCTCCAAGTTTCTGCTTTCTATGCTGATAAACTGTGTGTGTAGCTGCACACATGCATGCTTGGAAAAGTGTATAACAGGATGCATACAGTGATTATCACTGGAACACTAAATCTGTACATGGCAGTAGTCCATTATCTTCACAGACTACCTGCCTGGAAGTCAACAGTGTAAGAAATTGTTTGGTCTGAATAAAGGTACAGCAATAGACACAATTGCTTTCTATCCAACCTTTATTTTAATTACCAATGCAAGTACATTTTTCTGTCATGCATGTTTCTCACATGTTTTGGTTTCTGTCCAGGTTGCTGCTAGCAACATCTGCCCCTTTGTGGTTTGAGAACTAATTAGTTAATTACAGATTTAAGTGTAAGCTACCTAATGCATACTGTTTATCAATCCGTTCAGAAGGACTACAAATCAAAGGCAACTACACCTTTAATAGCTAAATTACTCTTCCTTTGCAACTGCAATTCAGGTCTTATTAGCAACAGGAGTTAATGAGAAAAGTCACACGCATTTAACTTCACATCAGGATACCTGATTGTGCCACTACTTATTGGTGTGGCTGCTTAGTTCTAGTGAATTACCTACAGACCCATAACTTAATAATTAAATATCAGATGTGAAATACCATTACATTAGTATTAATATGATACAGACAAACACAGACATATTCCAAGGATAGCACATAGCACCGAGCTGAGGTTCATATGATTTTCTTTTAGAAAGAAAATAAAACAATGAATGCAACCAAATTACGAAAGTTCTTTCTGTTTCCCATTTCTAATGTCTCCAGGGACTAAGCACAAAACTATGCTGGAAGCTCGGAATGGAAGTGGAACCATAAAAGCCTTTCCCCGGGCAGGCGTAAAAGGCAAAGGACCTGTGAATAAAGGAAACACAGGCCTTCAGAACAAAACATTTCACTGTGAAATATGTGATGTGCACGTAAACTCTGAGACACAACTGAAACAGGTACTCAGCTAGCTTGCAGAGTGTGATCCTTGGTTATTCTTTGTTTTCATGGTGATAAAATACCAACACAATCAGTATGTATCAATCTAATAGTTCACATCAAAATGGAGCTTATAGATTTTTTCCATTGTTTTTGTCTTTTATGCTGTTTGTTTAGTTTTTGATATGATTTTCTCCTGTACAGAATGTATTTTCTCAAAAGCTTGTTTATATGTATATATATTACAATATATATATATTGAAGAGTGTTTTTATTTAAAGTGTTATAGAAGCTGTAAGCTGCAACATGTTACAACTGTCTTCAGACTACTATAGTTGTCATGAGCTAATAAACCCTGACATTTAGTGTACTGCATGATATTTGCCTTGACAAAGATGTGGAGGTGGTTGTAGCCAGTATTTTCACAGAATATTGAACAACCTGCTTAAAAATATGGGATGGAGAGGATTTGATTATTTCTTTTTATCAGCGTTACTCTGTAACCGAGAAGCATGACCTCTAAATTGCAATTACACTAAGTTATGTTTGGTCATTCATCAGATGAACAAAGCCTTTGCACTGAAAAACACTTAGTTTAATACCATATGCCTTTTGGAATTAAATGCTTGTTAAGAAACTTTACAAGAATGAAGATAAATTCTGTAATGGACAATAGCAATACTTGTCTTCTGCTTTCAGGAAAAAGTCCAGTTCTTTGTCTCCTTTGTGAGAACTCTCTTGAGAATGAAAATCAAAGTAAAAATACAGTTCTAAAAAAGGTCCCTTACATCTAATACTGCAATAAAGTCTGTGTAGAAGGATTCTTGTAAAATCTAATAGATTTTATGAAGAAGATAATGGGCTTTGTGATTTTACTTCACTGTCGTTTAGTTTGATATGTAGCCATCTTTCAGCTGAAATCTTAAAAGGATCTCTAGGCTTCTTAGGGGATTTAAACCCTTTTGTGACCCTTTTTTTTTTTTTTCCTGTTTTTGAATAGTGAGTGATGTACTATCTAATATTCTTCCAAAACTTTGTATCAGCAGTGGATTGAATTTGATGGGTGCTTTATAAAGACAGGGAGAGGAATTTTTCAAAGGATTCTAGCTTTGACCTAATTCAGGTCTTGTTGAAGTTAACAAAGGTGAGAAATTCATTGACTACAGTGGAAGCAAAGTTGAACTGAGCACTGCTGAAAATCACAGTCCCAGTGTGTGGTGCACAAAGGAATCACTCAAACTGGAATAAGCCCTATTCTCATTCATTATTGAATTAGTCAAATAATGCTGTTGTGGAGAGCAGCAGCCTTCAGTATTACAGCACACTTATGGAAAGCAGGACTTGAAATTAAGGAAATATCACTTTTTCTTTTATTTTCTTTTTTTCCAATGTATTTTAACAGCACATAAGCAGTAGAAGGCACAAAGACAGAGCTGCTGGGAAGCCGCCTAAACCTAAATACAGCCCGTACAACAAACTCCAGAAGGGAACGCATCCTCTAGGGGTAAGCCAATCACTGTTTGATTCACAGAATCATACTGAGTAGGGTATTTAGAAAATGAGAATGGAAGAATCTTTAAAATAAGAGGATCGTGTAAGCAATGGGAGTATGCGAGTGCCTAAATAAGGTCATGGAAGCCCACAGGAGACTTTTTTATATCCTTTGAAGGGTGTGGACACGAGTCCTTGTTTTTGTGGCTCTTCTAAATAACCTTAGGAAAGAAGCTAGTTTCAAAGGTCATTAGAGAGCAAAAGAGGAGAGAAACATGCAAACATCAAACAGGATTTTTCCAGTTTTCACTGAAGACAATAGTGGTGAAATAACTAAATAAAGTTCTATAAAACATAAAACCTTTATTCATTCCTCATTTAGAAAATTATTCAAATAACAATTGAAACAATAACAATAAAAAAAATCATCTCTCATTTCATTCTGCTCAGTTTCAGGATGGCTCTGGTCACATTTCCAACTGACAGGGCAAACTTTGTGAAGTGGAGCTCTTGCTAGTTTCAAAAGCTGAAAAACATGTTTACTCTTTAATAAAAAACCCCACCAGGATCCCGCCATTAGTCAAGAAACAGTTTATATTGTGGGTGGGATAGTGAAGCATCTGACATTTATCTACATCAGATAAACTGTGTGATTGTTTTATGTGACATGGTGTTTTGTAAGGGTTTATAGATGGTTTTGGCAGGCCGAGGGTGTTGATTCATTGGCCTCATACAGATTAGGCCCCTATTCATTGTCCATTTTCTCTAATGCAAACAAAATTTAGAGCTTTCTTCTGTGAGATTCTTCTCTGCTAGTTGAACTTAAGCGCTTTTCTTGACAATATAAAATTTGTCCTCGTTGGGGCAGGCTTTTTTTTTTTTTTTTTTTTTTTTGTAGTACATTCATGCACTATTCAGTTGTGTAGGAGCTTTCCTAGATATTGCAACATAATGAACTGCACTATTCTGGTAGATCCACTAGTATGGAAATAGCCCCATAGGGTTGTTCAGTAATCCACCTGGGAGACCAAGGTCTCCACTACATATAAGATACACTGAAAGAATAGAGAATGTATAATTAGGGAAGTAGTATATGGAATGACTAAAGCTTCTCTGTCAAGATTATTATTCCTTGAGGAAACTCATTGTTTCCCAGGGGATAAAAATAACTATTATGTTACTGTTTTTGTACACAGTTGTCTATTTAACAATTTATGTAGTGGTGATTTCTAAGAACTCCAGCCAAGGATCAAGGCTATTCAAATGGTGCATAGACAAATAAAGGCAATATGTCCTTTTCTTTCTTCCTCACTCCCAAGTGCTCTCCATACACAAGTCAGAACAGAGGTGAGTCAAAGGGAATTTAAAGCAGAGAGAATGAGTTAGCAATAAACCAACAGATAGCTATAGTAGAACAGAGGATGCATTTAGTCTTTTTGAATAAAAAAAAAAAATTTGCTGTCACTTCAAATGCGGAATGGCATAGCAACAAGCCAAAGATGTGCTAATGTTTATGATGTGCTCTAGACTTTAACTTTCTTTACTCCCCAATAATTTTTCAAGTCATTCACAGTCCCTTAGTTTATTTCACTGTAAATGACATGCATAATGCCTACTGAACTCTTAATGTTGACCTGTGTATTAATTAGTACTTGCAGATAGATTTGAAAATGAATGTGCATCATACTCCATATAAAAAATGTTACTGTTATTGCAGCTATCTTGAAATCACAATGATGTTGATAAATTAGCTGAAAGTCTAACTTCATTAGAAGTTCCTGATTCCTCTAAGAATGACCTAGCCTTTTAATATTGTCAGCTAAGATCTTTGGTCTTCATGACAACAAATACATGAGCATCATCTTCCTCCCCCCCTCCCCCCCCCCATGGAAGTTATGAAAAGGACATATTACATTCCCATAGGTTTTCTAAACCAATAGCTCTCCAATGCCATATTTTCAATATCATTTATACTGCTTCAGAGAAAGAAGCTTTATGAATTCCCACAGTACTCTTTTACAATTCAAGAAATCTTGTACCATTGAGACTTAGTTGAAAATGCTACACCAGAAAGAAGTTATTGGGCATTTCATAGCCCAAACTTTCTGCAATGAGATAGCTTTTATGAAAAACATGTTCTGTTGTTTTGGGTTGGTTTTATTTGTACTTCGTACTCAGGATTTTTATTTATTCATTTATTTATTTATTTTGAAAGTATTTTTCTTGGTTGTTCTAAATAAGGCTGAAAAAATATTTACTAAATAAATAGTAAGGGAGGAAGAAAATGTCAAAAGTTCAGCAAGGGAAGCAGACAGCTTGGATCAGTGAATGTAACACTGATCAAGGAGATGATAAGATCATCTTTATCTGATCATAGTGTCTATTGCCTATTTTATCCTCTATTAAGAGAATTACTGAATCTGGTCCCCTCTGAGTATCCCTCTCAGAGCTTTAAAGGACATTGAGACCACCGCAGTTGACAATGGATATTAGGAAAAGTCAAAATCCTGCATCCATCTGGCTAGTAAAGAGCCAATTTATTTATTTATTTATTTATTCGTTTATTTATTTTTAAGGAATACAGCGATAACTTTATGAATGATGAAATTCACTTTTGGTGCATGTCAGATGATTTCTTTCTGACTATTCACTCACCAAAGTACTATTGAGTGGAAAGTATCAGACTGATATAGGGCAAGTTAATTATTTGAAAATCCCTTTCAATTCAAGGATGAGAAATTGTGTTTCCTTATGAGTGAAAAGTGTCTGTATTTAGACTGAGATGTACCAGAGCATAGTACATATATTCATATATTAAATACCATATATTCAGGTATATATGCTATGAAAAGGACCTCAGGTCATTCCAGGACACACACCCATCCAGAGTCAATCATAGCTGATGGGACGTTTTCTTTGTTGGTAGATGAAGTCACTACCCTTATCTCAGAGTTGTAAAACCAGAACAAGGTATTCAGGCTCCTGGCTTCTCATTAAAACCTTAAAACCCCATCAAAACCTCCAGAAATCTATATATAGACTACTCTGATGTTTGCTTTTATGCATACCAAATGTAAATTCTCAAATATTCAAATAATAATGAAGGTCTATTGAGTATTTTCAATTAGTTTGGACAAAGCTTGAGCTTATTTATTTTCTTTTTGCAAACTCTAAATGCAGTCTTCTAAACTGTATTTGTTATTGTGCAAGACTTGTGATTTAAAACTATTTAAACCAAAAGCGTCAGCGGCAGTAACAAAAATATCGTTTGGCACCATGCTAAGTGATACAGGCAAGAGTTTTTCATGACAATATATTTTTTTAAAATCTGTGCCTTTTTCACAGTCCTTATAATAATGAACACTATCTTAGTGAAAAAGGTCTTCCAACATTTTCTTCAGAAAACAGTCTTCTGAAGACACAGCAAGATGATGTATGACATAGGGAATACACCCGTAGAATTAATCACCTATTTTATTACATGAAACACATTTAGGAGATTTTCATAACTGGTGAAAGATAGACTTTGTTTATGTACTTGTTTTCAGTAGCTGCAGTTAATAGAGAGGAGATAGCTGTGGATCTTGTTTTTAGGTAGAACTTACATCCTAATGATGAAAATAAAAGTACATTCTTAGTCACACCAGTGAATAAGATGTTTTCATTCTGATCTGGTCTCTATCATAAAGCTGTCCAGATGGAGATCTCTTAATTAATGGCTAATTCTTTCTTATTTAATTCTTACAACGTACGTGTAGGTTTACTTAGGTGCAGGTTGCCCAGCCCCCTTAGGTTTGCTTTGATTTCTCATCTCATATTAAATTATAAGTCTCGGTGATGAGGAGGTGAGTCCACAGCCAAGAGAACTTTGAAAGTCTTTGTTTTCTACCAAATCCTACTCACTCTTGTTCAATGTGTGAGATCAAGTCTCCTGTCACAACCCTGCAGCTTGCAGAGTCAGTAACCAGTACAAGGCCTCTCTTAGTTGATTTTCCACTTATAATCTTATGTCAAGCTTCCTGTCATGTAGCTAACACGAACAAATTATGTCTCTCTGTTTGTTTGTTTTCTCTTTTCCCCACAGGTAAAATTAGTATTTTCAAAGGAACCTTCAAAGCCGATAGCTCCACGAATCTTACCAAATCCGCTAGCAGCTGCAGCAGCAGCTGCTGCTGTGGCTGTGAATTCCCCCTTCAGTCTTCGAACAGCCCCAGCAGCTACCCTTTTCCAGACTTCAGCACTTCCTCCAGCACTCCTACGACCAGCTCCAGGGCCTATACGGACCACCCATACTCCCGTGCTGTTTGCTCCTTACTGAACTCCAAACAGGAATTAACTGCAATAATTTTTCAAATCAAAACAAACAAAAAAGAAAATCAAGAACATTGAACTATGCAGTGTTTATTTATAGTTTAAAGTATATATGAAGAGCCAGGACTTTTGATAGAGGACTGAACAAATTCTAAAAGGGGGAATGGGCAGTATTTTCTCCAGATGAGAGCATTCCTCTTCTGAGCATTGATCGTTTTAGAAATGATCTCCAGCATTGACTTGTAGTGACATATAAAACTTATGAAGCCTTTTGACTGTGCTTTTTGGCACATATTTCCCTGCAATGTCTTTCCTGCTTTATGAAACAACTTACAAATTTGTCTAAAGGGCATTAACTGGTTCCAATGTACATAAAATACTTTATTCTGTAGATTAAAGAAGAAGGAAAAAAAAAAAAGAAACACTGTGAATAGTAGTACCCTTACCAATCCTCCTGCCAAATCAGCAGTTACTGGGTATTTATCTGAAAAAAAAAGTAGATACAATAGATGTCTTGTAAAACAGTAGTATTGTGTCTCTATCTATGCCACTAGGTTTCTAACTGAGTTGCAAAAGATAAAATGAACAAATTATGTCACTTGGTAAGTAGTCAAAAATGATGACAATAATGTGGAGCTGTTCCTGGTGAGCAAAATTGTTTTCCTCACCCATGGAAGAATGGGCATGAAGGTTATCTATGGTTAAGACAAGGTAAAAGATAAAGAAGATTTAGTGAAAAAAAAGGAATATATATATATCCAAATGCCATACACAGAATAGGTCAAACTTTTATTTAACTGAGAGTGAATGTGTACAGTGTGCATAAATTCAAAATGTGTAAGACAGGATTGATCAAGGTTTAAGGAATGTCAATGGACAGCAAAAAATGCACTCTGGTTATGAAACAGGCCTGACACTTTAGTGTTCAGCAGAGGGAAGACACAAATGGGTTATGCATAGTCATAACTAGCAAATGAAAACCAAGAGAGAAATCCTGGCCTCATTTAAGTCAGTATAAAGTTCCTCCTGACTGCAGTGTAGCCAGAATTTCATCCCAAAAATTGCACATATTCTTTTTATATCATACCAGTGGGAGTGTCTGTAGATACAGGTAACATTTTTTGCAATAGGCTTAGTTTTAGAAACTGATTTATTCTCTTGTTTTATTTCCTACTGATGTGATATAAAATGTTTTAATATACCTATAAAATGTAAACAGCAACACGAGATACATATTATGACATAACTGCACATTGTGGGTTTGGAACAAATACAACCTTTAGGATCTGAAGGGACCCTTGAATTCTGTAGCTGACCTTTATGTATGGGCAGCTTAAAGCCTTATATATTTACTGTGAGGCTTAAAGGGGTTGACTGTGTCCCTTTAAAATAAGATTTATCAGGGGTATATATAGATATACTGTATATATGTTAGAGTAAGAAAAATAACTTATAAACAGAAAATCTACTATATAAAATAATTATATAACCATTGAGTTTCACATGTGGGTCATTAAGTGGTAAGTAACAAACAGCAGAGAAAAAAAAATAGATGCATTGAATCCGATTCTTGCTGCCTGCTTTTTCCCATAGGGAGCTGAAAAGTATCTATTAATATTATGGAGTGCGCTGCTGAGTCACATGCGACCACTCTGATGTGTAGCTAAGTGAAATGCCTACCATACATTTAGGAGGAATAAAAATTAAAAACATAATTTAAGTTTTGATAGGGAAATGATTTAAAATATTTTATTAAAAGGGGGTAATGCAAAATATTGACCATGTGGTTGCTATGTAATACTGCCTCTGGTTAATAAGGACAGGTGGGAGATATAGAGGATGGGAATATACAGCACTTTTGACTTGCAGTTCATCAGTGAGCCTTCCATATACATTGGTATTTGTCATTTTTTAAACCTCTCTGCATATAGATTTTATAAAAATATATATATAAAGAGAGAAAGAAGAGGTTCCATGGATGTCTGTGTCCAAAGAATTCCAAAGAGATGCATTTATTTATCTAGAAGTATTAAAATAAGTTCTATATTATGTATATGTATTTGATCCAGTTTATTTGCAAATGTTTGTGCCTTGAAATGAAATGGGCTTTTGGTTATATTTAATTCACTCCAATGTAGCCATGAATTAGAAGTGATAGCAATTTCAGGGCTGGTTACTAGCTGGATTGCTTTGCTCGAGTTTCCAAAAAGAGAAGAGTACATGGAAATTCTTGAAGTTTAGACACCTGAATAACTAGGGGCTGACATTTAAAAGGGCTCCCTACTCTACAGCTCCCAGTAAAGAGGCAGTAATCATGTCAGCTTTCAAAACCTGTGTCTACCACTCAGAAGTTAGAAATGTTTCCAATTATTTGGGTACATAAACATAGTGTAGTCAGGTTAAACTTGTCTTTGCAAAATCTTGGCCTTGGTCTTTTAAGTCTATTTGCAGCCTTACTTCTTTTTGCAGAAGTTGTAGTGCCATTGCTAGCTGTGTGCAGATTCCTTCTCAAATAGGCCACTGGTTTTCAAGCTGTGCTCCATGAACCACCATTTATCTCCAGAGCCTTTTATAATAAGCGTGTAATTAACATTTGCTAAACAAACAGAGGAGAGATGGCATTCTGGGGAGGGAGGAGGCCTGGACAGACAGTATTTTCCCCATGAAATAATAATGCAGACTGGAGGAGACCCACTAATATCCTGTAGGCTCTTACACATGGCCTTCTGATGCGTGGGCACATGCTGTACATCCTGCCATGTTGTCATGATGCCATCAAAATCAAATGGCAGATTCTTGAGAGAATATGGCCTGTGGCATGTATGGAGGCACAGTACTAAGCACAGAGTTAATACAAGTTTTGCCAGAAATAAAAAGAGTGTCATTCCAACGACTTACATCAGCTAATTCACAATGACACCTTCAGTTTTCTTGGACCTCTTTTGTCACAGTGCTCTATGGAACAAGTTTTTGTTCACACAAGTCTCTTTTAAATTTCAGCTGTAAACAAACTCAATTCTTTTTATGTCTCTTACTCACTACCTAATAAAGGATAAAGCCTAAATGTTAGAATGTATAGTGGATTTTCTGTGCCTTGCTGTTCCACTCCCTTTTGGTCAGTAACAAATCAATGCACCGGGGATGTTAGCACAACAGTTTTATATTATATATATATGTCAAGGAAAATACTGGCACAGCAATCTGATTGGGCAAGGGGAGCTTCCAGTCAAGGGTACATCCACAACAGCTGAAAAAAGAGCTGGAAAATGGAAGACACTTTACGCTTATCTGTCAATACATCCAATATGGAGAGCACTATAAAAAGAAATAATAATAGTAATAATAAAATGTGTCATCATATTTCATATTACAGTAACATTCCAGGGCCAGGAGGAAGTCTAAAGCACAAGGAAACAGATAATTTCATTGAAGACACAGTCATTCACTGGAACAACAGTGTGAAATCAGCCTGCAGGGTATGGGTATGATCTCAGAAAAACAAATAGGTTCAGGGATATTTTCTTAAATTCTATGCTAAGTGTTAAATAATGACTCTTCTGTTCTGACCCAAAGAGATGGTACTTTTGTGGGAGGGATATATATTTATATTTTTATGCTACCTGCATTTTCCCAACTATCACTGGCTTTAAACCTTTGTTCTGAAGGTTCATCATTGCTCTGAACCATGAAATCAGTTACCTTCATGAAAGCTGCTGTAAAAGCTGATGTGAGAGGTCAGTAAGCAAATGGTATAAATATGATGATCTAAAATGAACTGGAAGGAAAACAAAATGAACTGGCCGTGTCAAGGAATATTGTATTTGAGAAATACACATCTTTATTTTAAAATAAATATATATATATAATTAAAAATAGCTAAATAAAGTTAATATAACTAGAAAAAATTACATTTGTCATTTTAGTAATGGGATATCAAAATTGGCACTGTATTTTAAAAGATGAAAAGACTTTAGCTGTTGAATCAATGCAAGGATGCAATGTGTAAATTTAATGTCTCACACTTACTATCTTCTAGTTATGCCAGGAATACCATAACTGAATGAACTTGCCTATAATCACTTCTACTTCAGGTCCCAAGGATACAGTAGAGTACTGGCCCATTGTTCCATGGAAGCTGAAGTCCTGTTTCTTAGTAGCCTCTGCTTCTGCCTTCTGCTCCCCCAAAATTCAAAACTTTTAGATTCTCTTTGAAGTATCTTGGAGAATTTCTATCTTAATAGCTCTCATTTTTGCAAAAGTAAATGTCGTTCATGAACATAAGACCAACACTGAAGAGCAAGACCTGAAAAAGTTTCTACATGATTACAACATTCTTGTGGGTAAATATAAAAGCTACCCACATTGTTTGGATGCATAAATCTCTTTGACAACAGGTGAATTTGAAAACGTAAAACACTTTTTAAAGGATCTGTGATATTTATTTACATAGATGGCTAAATTGCCACTTTTAAAAATCAGTCCAGTACAGTTTAGGCTTCAAGGGTCTAAGCACCTAAAGCACACAGAAAACTAATCATGGGGTTCCTGTTAACCTAGATGTCTTTGAAAATGTTAGCCTATGCTATGTAAAATACTACAGATTTTTTTTTTTACATCGCATCTTCCCCTGTTCTATTTGTTTATCTGTAAGCACCATTACTTCAGTGCTAGTGGATCACACAAAGGCTTCTGCACTGGGATTCAGTGCATGACTAAAAGAAACAGCAAACTGATAAATCCTATCTTAAACTGGTTGAATTCTCAAACACACAGTTAAAGGTTTAACCAGTGCTGAGGGCTTTATGCCCTCCCACACCTACACATTTATTAAAATTCAGGACCATTTAGGAGTAAATGTGACTATCTGGAGGATGGTGATTACACAGGCTGATCTGAAATGTCAGAGGCTGAGTCTGTGTTCGAGACCGAAATTAAGGATAGTACGAAAACCATAATGCTCTTAACCCTGGGACTCCTGAAAGCAGTTGCAAAGCTTTTTGACTTCAGCAGAGGCAATTTTTTCTCTTCAGTGCCTGAGGCCTTTTGCAGTCATGCTGTGTACTGCAATTAGGTGTCATTCAACTCTGATTCAGTATTGATATATTGATAAAAAAACTTGGCTGAGACTGAAACATGACTTAGTGGCTGCCTAGTTTCTGTGATCAGCTTCATGCTGGGATGGTGGATAAGTAAAGAGAGTCAAAAGAGTCAATGCAATGAAAATGGTAAAATAATTTGGTTCCTTTTACTTGTGTAATGTGTGGCAATTACAAGCTGGGACACTCAAGAGAGCCTGAATAAAATAGGCACCTTGAAGGTCATGAGATTGTAAGTTTGAAAACAATTAACTTGCTGATGAGAAAGATCACAGAAGACTTTCTTTGGCTTAGATAGTTCAGTTGCTTTGTAGCAATGGGCTTCACACTATTTACACTGTTGCTACACTGACATTTGTTCTGTTCACAACAGAAATTGAATATTTGACACCCATAATGAGAAGAAAGTACATATTAGTATTCGTTACATAAATATTGGATACTCAGTTACAGGAGACAAGACTTTTTTTGTGAAATCCATGTATTCATGTCTGGTCATACAAGCCAAGATATCACCGCATCTCATCCACACCTTGATCTTCCAGAGATGATAGCCATATTTTGTTTGCTTTCATTACTAGTTGATTTTTCTTCTATTTTACATTATTCATATGTTCATCTCTCACGGGAATGAACAGAATCCTTATATATTCCCTTAAAAAGCTAGTATTCATCAAGCCTACTGATGGATCATTTGATCAGAGTCAATAAATTGAAAAAAAAATTGAAAGCAGCAGTGCCATAGTAATAGTAATATGTTATGAATAGAGAGCGTACATATACTACAGTACTCTTTATCTAAGCTAGTCAGAGTTGTATGACACAGTTCTTTAGTCTTTCAGTTTCCTGAAATGTTAATCTTTGGGGATTCTTCAAAGCTTTAATTAAATGTAATGTTATTTCTTATGTTCAGTATAAACAGCTAGGCTATTTCTGAGTAGAAATGCAATAGAAAAAAGGATAAAAATCATAAACCATTTTCTCACTACAAATACCTGCAACATTTGTTAACAGCTCCAGCCTTTTGGCTGATGGCTGGCATTTGCCATGGGAACAGTTCTCATTGACACATGTATTAGGTGAAAATTGCTTGAAACACAGCAGACAAGTGCAGATGTTCTTTTGGGGCACAACAAAGTGGGAGGTGATAGCATGTGGGCAAAAACTATTCTTTTATAGCAACATGTTATAACACCCTCAAAACTGCTTGGTGGCTTGATGGAGACAGGCAGCATCCACCCAACAACCTTACAGGTTGCATCCTGCCCCTTCCTGACATGTTCTGATGTGGTCATTCTAATTTATTTATATTAACAATTAAAACAAAAACAACAACAAAAAAAAACCTCCAGATTTGAGGAATTCACTTGCATTCCAGTGCAAGTGTTTTAGTTTGGAGGACAATCCTTTCCATTCCCCCTGCTCCCACAGTGTAATTTTTTAGTTTCAAACCTATTTTCAATCTAATCCTTTCCATGACAGTGCCATGACTGTTGCCTGCATCTGTTTTGTTCATCAGAGTAAAACCATGAAGATAAGTTTTGGAGCACCTGAGAAGAAATGACTAAGACAAAAAACAAATGTATTTAAAAATGGTTCACTTTTTTAATTATTGGAGTTGCCCAAGTCCTACCAGCTTGATGAAATTTAGGTTTTAGTCCAAGAGAGAAGGTTTATTTCTTCCCAATAGTGTTTTTGTAGTTTTGGAAAGGAGATGGAAACAGCTATCACTCCTTTTCCACTTATTCAAACACTAAAATCTCCACATAGGCAATCAGACAAATATCTCCACACTTGCTTCCTTCTCTGTATGTACACTGCACTTATTTCCCTCTCATCCCTCTCCTATATCACCTATATCACTCCCCAGCAGGATGAAACACTACAAGGAGTATTTCTTAATAAATAAATAAATAAACACCACTTATATGTGTATAATACAGGTATATAGTCCTTTAGGTTTAGTCCTTTATTATTAGTCCTTTAGGTTTATAGTCCTTTATTATTTCAGTGGTATAAT
The DNA here is from genome assembly GCF_040182565.1 of Anser cygnoides. Classification (NCBI taxonomy): domain Eukaryota; kingdom Metazoa; phylum Chordata; class Aves; order Anseriformes; family Anatidae; genus Anser; species Anser cygnoides. The sequence continues at coordinate 39,855,453 of NC_089874.1, read as the reverse complement.
TTAATCAAGCACATGGCTGGGTTTTTGCACTACCAAGTCCTGCACTCAGCCCCTTCTTACAGTAATGGGTGCTTTAAACAGTGGTCACTGAAACCAAGCTTGTTGGCTGTGCTGCAGTTAAGCCTTCTCCCTATCTGTGTGAGATTCTCTGTTCTCCTCTAGGATATATTGCATGGCAAGTGAATCCTTGGAAGAAAAGATGGAGCTATTTTCATCTCCTTTGCAAAGCTATGAAGAGCAGTAGGAAAAACAGAGACTGGCCTTTCATATGTTACTGATATCTGCATTCCAGCTAACTGTCAGAAACTTCACAGCTGCAGTAAATATTTTAGAAGCTTTTCCGTTCTGCTTCTTAAGACAGGATGCAGTGGATCACTATTCCATACAACAGACATTTAACCCAGAGTAGTGTGCAAATCATCTACACTATGCTACCAACACACTTAAAACCTAAACTTCAGTTAAGAAAGCCTTGAAGCCTCAAAACCTACCAGCGCCATCTGAAAGTGCTGCTGATGAAGAACACATGTTACACAATGTGGTGCAAACGAACTGGTAGGTGGACATCCAGGTGAGTCCAACAGTTGCATTGCATTAGTGCAAGAAAACGTAATGGTTCCTGGCAATTCAATGTAGGGATCTTGCTTCTTAACCATGTGGGAATGATTCCAACCCCATTGAGTGCACTGTAGCAATTGGGAAATTGAGAAGTTTGTCAGCATTATTGAACCTTAAGTCTCTAGCCAACATTGCAGTAGATGACCTCAAACTTGAAGCCAAGTTATTCACCAGAATAGCAAAAAAATTCTTCCTAGGCCTTACAGTTAATCAGCACAAGCCCTTCATTAAGTGATAGAATGCATATTTAAATTAGTGGGTACTGAGAATATTGCAGGCATCACCAAAAATTGACCCTGATCCAATCACACTTCAAAAACATTGTAAATTTCAATGACATTTTTATAAGTCCGAGAGTAAAGTTTCATTGTCTGGCAGTTTATAGTAGTATTTTTGACTGATAAATAGTCAATATAATGTCTCTAATTAAAAAAGGGTGGAGTAAGGTGACTGGGGCAATTATATCTTGCTATTTAACCCCCCGGATACTTCAATGAATTCTTTGTAAAGGTCAGAGTTACCAATCACATGGAAAAGCCAGTGGGCTATGAAACAGGTGTATTTTCTCAGAGGTAGGTTAGGTAAGACAAAATTATCAGTATTAGGGTAAGTTCTTTATTAGTTAAATTATTTATTGCTCCAGGTTAAATTAAGTATTTGAGATAGTGCTTCATAATAAATAAATAGATACTATGAGGATTCAGACAAGAATTTTAAGACTGACTGAAGTGAAAGCTTCATGGATTGTAAAATAAATAAGAGTTATTAGGGAGAGGAGAGAAGGTAGAAGGCTGTTCCCCAGGAGCAATTTTAGTTTGTGCCTGGTTTCACCGGTAATTTTACACACACAGGAAAAAGTGTGTGCTCTTGAAATTTTATGATAATGCACATTAGGGACTATCATCAATATACAGAAGAATGTGATCTTTTCCATAAAGAACAGAATGACCATGAGATCTGGTATAACAGAAAGGAGCTGAAATGCAACAGGAAAGAGAGGAACAATTATATATTTAGAAACTAATAACAAATAGTTCTAAGAACTTAGCAGCTAAATCAGCTGAAAAAGAGAACAACCTTGGTGTATTGTCACTCATGGCAATGAGCTACAAATTTGATACAGTTGTTTTTAAAAATGCAAATACCTCAACTAAGGTGTTTTCAAATTTTGCATTATGCCACCATGGAATAAAGACATATTTTGATAACTTCAGTTAGTCATAATCAAGAGCAATTAAGTCCTTTTAGAAAAGATTTTGAAAAGAGTTGAGGGAAAGCAGAGAACCTGGTAGATATGAAATATATACACTTATATAATAACATTTATATGCCTAGAATAAGGAAAGGAAGGCTGAGACAGAAAGGGAACCAACTGATCTCTATGCATCCTGGGATGGAGATGTTAATACCCATCAGGAAGATAAGAAAGTTATTCAAGGTAAGAAGTTGTTCAAGTATAAGCACATGACTAATGGTATATAAACTTGCCATTGAATATTGGTTGGAAATTAGAAAATGTTATGAATGGAGTTGTGGGCTGCATTTGCTGACAACACAATAAGACAGTCAGCAGTTTTGCCCTGTTTTCTCTCCATATGTATACTTAGCATCCCTCCAAATGGTGTCAGTGGCTACTTCATGATTTGATGAGTCAGGGAGGGAAATATGAGAGGGGCTTGCACTGAATAGGAAAAGACTTCTGAATCTCACCCAGGGCCTATTTCACCAATCCATTCTCAGTCACTTTAAAATAACAAAGGAACTAACAATATTCAGACAGAAAATTAAGTGTTCCAAATTTGATTCCAGGTAGATGCATATGGCAACGTCTTTTTGGACATTGTATGTCAGCTGGAAGAGTCTGTCTTATTCTTGCTGAAATAAGATTCAGTATAGTTTTCCTAGACAATCTAATGTCAAAATATATCGATCATGCTCAATTGCTAAGCATAGTTCATGGTTTTAAAAATTCAGACAGATGAGAGAAAATATTTAACAGTGCTGAAAGAAAAAAAAAATGTATCTACTTCACTGAATTTATGAACATAAGCAGAGTTCAGCAACCACGCTTTAACACAGCTAAGCCTCTTCAGTGTTGCTTCTTTTGTCTTGGGTGAGGACTGACTTGGGGCTTTATGGCTGAGTATCCCAAAGAGACAGAGACTTGTAGCAGAGTCCCTGCAACAAAATAAATGGCTGAAATCAAAGTGCAAGATTTCTTAGTACCTCTCTCGTTTCAGACTCCTCAATGAGGTTGCTGAACCCTGTGATTGTGTTCTTCAGTGTATGAGTGCCTATACATTCTATGATGGTGCCAAGTGGTTAAGGACACATTCAGATAAACTGTGGAGTTCCTAAAGATAAACAATAAAATACAGGTATTATTGCAGTTACTGAACTGGTTACATGATATTTGAGTCTTAGCACTTAGCATTCAATTCAGGCTTTAGATAATAATTAAGTAAATTGCCATTTGACATCTGCATGTCTTTATCCTTAAAATGTTTATCATTCCAAAAGTCACAGATTTACTCTATTCAGGAGGGACTGTATATAGACTTCATGCTTTGGCACATTACAGCTACTCTTCTACTTTACATTCAGTCCCATATTTTGCTATCAACCAAAAGTGGGTGTGTGGGGGGAACAAAGGAATTTTCAAAAAAATAAGAAAAAAAAATCCAAAACCAGAGTCAAAGCTCAGCAGGAAGGTTCAGTACATTATTAGCTGATTTGGAATAGTTTTCCATACAAAGCATGTTCCAAAACATTTTACAGAATTAAAAGCTTTGTGTGACTACAGCACAAAAACATAATCCAAAATGTTTTGGCTAAAAAAAGAAGCCTTCTGTTTTCCTTATAACTGAGGCCAAAGCAATTTTAATTTCTGGCTTCTTAATTAATGTTAAATACAGTTTTGACTGAGTTTCTCATCAAACAAATATTGCAACATTTGTAGATTTGCAGTTATTTTGTTCATTGTCTTATCTTTGAGTATCCTGAGTATGAGGGAGCAGTTAAATTTAAAGTCTTCATAAATTATGCCATCTGTTAATGGAAATCTGTATTTCAGAGCTATGCAGAGTACAGTTGATAATTCTGTCATTTTGCTATAGCTTGGCCTCTTCTTACTCTATTCTATTTATTTGTGCTGTATTCATGCCTAAAGGCTCTAACTGTGATCATAAAATAAGAATTTAATTTTATGATAAAATAGAGAAGTCTTGAAAGTTGTTTTCATTACACCCCAGCATAGACTGAAAAGCTTTTGCAGTTTTTCATGAGAGAAGAAAGCGGAAGGCAATCTGGTACATGGGATTCAAGTTCATCTAATTTTTTTCTCTGGAAACCTGAACTTGTGTTAGGACCTAGGTAAGACTCCAGGGCACTAAAATAGTTCCCTCCACTCCCCATCCCTTTCTTTGCTAGGGGTTATTCTTTGTATCACTAAGCACTTTTTATGTTAGGTCAGTAGGTGCTTTAATTCCTTTATCCACGGTACTGTAGATATCAACACCTCAGCCTGTGACCTCACACTAAATGTAGATTTTGGGACTTGATGTAGCTGACCTCTTTTAGAAGTGCACGGAAGGGCTTCTGGAAGTGCTTATCCTCTCCACAGACTGGAAAGGAAGCACTGGATGTCCGGTGAGAGGTAGTTACCTGTCCTATTTGTGTCTACAATTGAAGAAAAATTTAAGAAAACATTAGATGTCAGAAACGAATCTAATGTAAGCAAGAGACTAGATAGTTCAGGATGTTGGACAGCCATGGTGAAGTCCAGCATGTGTCAGAGCACACTTATCAAACTGAGTCTTCTGTATGTAAAAGGAGTGTAAGAAATCCTTGTTACTAATTTTGATTTTAGTATTAAAGTGTAATTTATTTATTTATTTTTAGTGAAGATTTTACTACTGGGTGCCAAGAGTGGCAGGAGGGCCAGCTGGGCAGGGTCCTTACCAAGGAGTTTGATCCTACAGTGTGGTTGGCAGAGGTGGTCTGGTGACAGTAACCACATAAGATGACAGTCCAGACATTTCCAAACCAGTCTGTACTGATGAAGCAGGAACGAGGCCAGGGTCAGCAAGACAGACTCAGGATGAGCACAGTGCAGTGCCAGGTACAAGCAGACCTACAGCATAGCCTGGGCATCCTCCAAGGGAAGAGTTTAACTGCAGCTCCCAAGACAAGAAACACAGGCCCCAGACAAAGGCATCTCACAGTTCCTTCTTGCACCTTAGTTGTTCCCTGGCAGGTTACATAGCTGTGCTGTGTCAGAACTGCCACGAAGTTCAGGCAGCCAGTCCCCTGGGAGGGGAAGGAGGAGGCTACAGAACTTACGGGCACGCAGAGGTTACTTGTAATGTCACCATGCCTTTGTAAAGGGTAGAAGAGATGATTTTGACTTTAGAAATTGCAGACTAGAAGGGAATCAAAAGAAAGTAAAGGAAGCATAGGCACTGAGTTCTACATATGATCATGAAGATGGATGGAGCAGAAGTGATTGAGCCCTATTCCTCCTGAACAAGCATCTCAGTGAAATATCAGCATTCACAACATGGGATCACGGTGCTATATTAAAGCTGAATTCTACAACAAATGCAGATGCTCACTGGGGACAGGGGGAATATATCTTAAGAGTAAATACTATCTGGCTATAAAAGTTTTCTTAGTACTATGTTTTGCTTACTTCCAATACCATTCAATCCACCTCAGGAAATCTAGTTCACACAACTAGTTAGCCTCTTCGGAAATTCCTGATTTATTTTCACTGCACAGCAATACTCATCAGATGAAAATCTAAAGGTTTCATTTTTTAAGGGGGTGGATGGAGATGAGGGAAAGGATCCTTTTACAAATGCTGAGGATGTTTGATTTTAAAGTTCAGAGCCAGCTCCTTAGCTGGTCTAAATCAGCATAGCTTCATTGTTTATCTAGGTCTGTAACAATTGGTGTCTGATATCTGGCATGCAGTTTGGAACACAAGTGTTATTGACAAACCATAAACAGGGAGGTGATCCCTTTTAAAATGGTTATATTACTGTAAATATCTGCTGTCTTACCAGAGAGACAACAGCTGTGAAAATATTCCATGAGAACTGCTCTTTCCACTTGTTCTCTTCTTTAACATCAAGCTACTACAGATGAAATACTTCAGTCATGGAGAGAAAAAACAAACAAATAAAGTGTTTTTTTTTTAATTTATTTTACTATTTCCCAAACTCTGTAGCTGTTAATAGTTTCATTTTTTTCTGACAAACTATAAATAGCTTACTACTATTTTATAGAATCAGTATGTACTGGGTATTTCATGTTTTTACCAAAGTATGGTAGATGGAAGCTTCCCCATCCAGAGCCTCCTGGACATTTACAGCCTAAATATTTTCACAAGACCGAAGTCCAAACTTGTGTGTCCCATGACTGCTGTGCAAGAAACTGTTCTGGTAGCATAAACGTCCTCTTGTTGCTATCAAAGAGCTAAAATGCTATATCTGTGTGCTCTTGCCTTCACCTTCTGTTACATTACATATTTAAAAAAAAAAAAGTTGTGGAAGAAAAAGAAGGGTATGTTATTGTTTTACAAAACCGATATAATTCAGTGGAAAAATTAGTGAAGAGACAAGAGCAGAAATTGGAGAAATAGACTTCGTTCAAAAGTTCTCTTTGCAGCCTGGGGAAAGCAGCTGGGAGTTTGCTTTGTATGTTGACCATTCCTGATGCTGGGCAATTATTCAAGCAAGGCATCTGCTACTAAGTGTGGATTCCGAGGAAGTGCTGTGTTTGGTTTAAGGCAAATAAGACCTTGTCTAAGATCCTATCTAGTGGCTGAGCTGTCATGAAACTGCTGAGTAACCACTAGTTACTGGGCTTAAGTAATATTCTGACTAGCAGGCTCAGCCCAGTATAAATGGTAGTATTGACTAAATACTATTTCCATACAAATCACATGAGAAGAAAGTGAATACATTCATAATCAAATATTCCCCTTTCCACTGAAGAAATTATCTGAGTCTCTGACTGCTACTAAAACTCCCAACCAGCTTAGTATGCCAGTTTTCCTAGTCTTCCTTGACTTGCTCTATCCTCTTTCAAAATCAGAGAGGTAAATGTATATATATATATACTTATCTATGTTGATGACACTACTTGGGATGAATTTCTTTGCTGGTGTTGTCCTTGGTCTGGGGAAAGATGTCAGTCAGTCAGGCGAAAAATTTATTTGCAGGATATACTATGTGTAATTAAGAGCCTACATAGAGAGAATTGTCTGAAAATGCAGTATCTGTTCCCAGAAAGAAAATATCACCTGGTTCCCAGATACTTACTGGTTCCCAAGCCAGACACTAAACTCTAAAATTTAGATGCTATAACACCCATATGGTAGATGTGTGGCCCGGGATGAAGGCCAATTCCATGTGCAAAACACCTTTCTAGTTGTCCAGTTGACAGGTGCATCAGTGGTTCATCATGCTGCAGAGCAGGAAGCATCTTGCATGTATGTTGAGTGTTAGGAGGTGCCTTGGGTGTTAGTTTATAAAGCGTATGAATGCAGCTTCTACCTGCTCTGACTCAGGCATTTTATACTATATTACAACTATATTCTTTCAAACTGGCGTTCTGAAATCTGGAAAAGCATTAGGCATAGCCTACCATTAGGTTTAGGTATCAATACAGTCAACACCCTTGTTACCAGGCATGATGCTTTACAGGAGGGAAATGCAGGCACTTGTATGATTCAAGCGATTCTTGAACTAGAGAGGATTTTTCTGGATTAAAGTGTTCAGTTAAGGGTTGCCAAAATTCTGCTCAAACCTCATGACAAATATTTAGCTCCTTTTATTGGATCCCACTGTTGTGTCCTTAGCTGCTAAAATCTCCAGAGGCTTGGACAGTGGTACACACAGTGCTCTTCATGAACTATTAAAGAGAAAGGGGGAAGTGGTGACCATAGCATAAGAGATGACAAATCTCCTTCCCAAGGGGGTACAGAAATGAGCCTAGAGGGGCTGGCATGCATGAATTCATCTCTGCCACTGTAAGTGTGTGGAGGGGCAGAGGAAAGACTAGAGAACTCTTACTTTAATCCCAGTTGGCTCACAAATCACTTTAATTCAACTAATAAAACCGTTAGCAACATGCAGATTTCAAACAAAGATAAACAAGACAGCAAATGATTTAATACAGAAACAAACTCAAGGAAATGTATGTGTAGTAGCCAGGGAAAGTTAGCCTTGCTATTTCCCCATTTATTCAAGAGAATGTGTTTCTGCCCAGTGCTGATCTGTCTTAACCACATCAGATATTGGTGGCAGTCTCCCTGGAAATAATAAATTTCCTTAGTTTCCTTTCCTTGTGATTTATTTTTCGCTGTTCATTCCATGTTCCCCAGTTTAACTGCATTGTGGGAAACTTGCCTAGTTCCACTTGTTTGTGCAAAAGGGAGTGGTTCCATTGCTAAAAACAGATCTGTGCTATCTTGCTTAGATTAGGGAAATCCCGTGGAAGAGAAAGGTGCTTGAATTTTTGGTCAGGTATTTGGTCTGTAGAACAGTCATGTTTTTCTGCTTTCTTAGAGTGATGTGTCATTGGTAAGTTTTAAGGGTGCTTTTGAGATAAAGGGGCAGTAACTACTTACCTAGACAGATCAGAGCGTGCTATGGCCTTCATGGTTATAGTTACAGGTACATCAGTCTAATGCAGTTCTTTTCACAGCAGACTTATGAGGCAGCACAACTGCTGCTATCCTGTAAGGATTCAGGAATGGGAACAGCTCCAAACTGGGACTTCTAGCAGAACATAATTATAATTTATTTCCCCATAAGTATAATCATTGCAATCTCAAATCCCTCTAAAGATGCCAAAGGCCTATGTATGCTCCAGCTTCTGGTATTCAATTGTCAAATTGTAGAATAATTTATGTTGGACCACTGGAGGTCATCAAGTCCAAACTCAGAGCAGGGCTATCTTCCAAGTTTGGTCAGGTTGTTCAGGGTTTGTCCAACTGTGTTTAAAAAAAAAAAAAAAAAACAAACTCCAAAGCTGGAAAGTCCACAGCATCTCTAGGTAGTGTGGTTCAGAGCTTAACCATTGTGAGAATTTTTTTTAACCTTATGTCTGATTGAAATCTCCAGCTACAAGAAGCTATTGCTTTTGCATTTGGTTTTGCTGAACTTCATGATGTAACTGACAATCTATCTCTCCCATCTATGAAAGTCCTTTGGTGAGACTACCTTACCCTCCAGCTTATTAGTCATCACCCCTTCTTCCAGCCTGCAAACTTCATGAAATTACTTTAAGTGCAATTAACCATGTCACCAATGAAGCTGGTAACCTGTATTTGTCTCAGAATCAGCTTCTTAGAAATACAACTTCTAACTGGCTGTTGATGAGATTTTTGAAACCTTGACTTAGGACATGGCACTCCACCCGACTTTTAACCTTGTAGTCCATCTATCCAAACTATATATGTCCAGTTTGAGTAAAACATCTTATTTAAAAGTGTGTATAAAGCCTCCTTAAATCACAGTAAATTAACTTACCTTGTTCAGAGGCAGTCATTTCATCAGGAAAGCTATTCGTGTTGATCAAGTAAAATTTGTCCCAATTTGTTCACTGTCACCTTATTCTTGGTAGGGGGGTGGGGGTTGGGGGGGGGGGGGGGTGCATGCAGGGACTGGAAGTAGCTTCCATAAGGTTCATTCCATAATTTTCTTTGGGGGATTAGATGAGGTGGTCTGTAATTTATTTGAGACTTCTTTTTTTCTTTCTGTGAAGATGGATGTAACACTCATTTCCCCAGCTCTGTTGTCTTTCTCTATCAATGAAGCACCTCTCTCTGTTCAAACTCTACTACTAGGGTAGGAGATCTGCAAAGCCTGAAGACAGATTTTACAAAGCTGTCATAGATTGACGTGAAGTTTCTTCATTTCCTTTGTTGCTGGATTTACCTGTTTCTTTCAGCAATGGACCAACATTTTTCCTGGTCTTTTATTCTTTTGCTGCTGTAACTGTAGAAACTGTATATGTTGCCCTCTACATCTTGTGATGGTTTTACTCAGCCGGGTAGCTGAGCTCCACCACAACTGCTCTCTCATTCCCCCTTCTCAAAGGGAAAGGGGGAGAAAATACAAAGAAAAGGGCACAAGGGTTGAGATAAGGACAGGGGGATCACTCAACAATTATCACCATGGGCAAAACAGACTCAGCATAGGGAGATTAATAAAATTTATTACCTATTACTAACAGGCTAGTGTAGTAAGAAACAAAACCAACCAAACAAACAAAAAAAAAACTAAAAACACCTTTCCCCCATCCATCCTCATCCACCTCCTCTCCCCAAATGGCATAGGGGAACAGGAAATGGGAGCTCTGGTCAGTCCCTAATGCTTTGTCTCCACCACTCCTTCACAATCAATCACACTTTGCCCCTGCTCCATGTGGGGTCCCTCTCACAGGATGCCGTCCTTCCTGAACTGAGCCTGCGGGAGCTTCCAACAGGCAGCAGCTCTCCAAGAACTGCTCCCACATGGCTCCGTACCATGGGGTTCATTTGAAAGGAGCAAACTGGTCCAGCACAGGTCCCCCAGATATGGCAGCCCCCCCACCCCCTGCTCCTGCGTGGGCTCCTCTCCACGGGCTGCAGCTCTGGCCAGGGCCTGCTCCTGCAGGGGCTCTCCATGGGCCGCAGCCTCCTCCAGGCCACATCCACCTGCTCCACCGGGGGCTCCTCCATGGGCTGCAGCGTGGAGATCTGCTCCGTGTGGGACCCATGGGCTGCAGGGGGACAGCCTGCTGCACCAGGGGCCTCTCCACAGGCCGCAGGGGAACTGCTGCTGTGAGCCTGGAGCACCTCCTGCCCTCCTGCTGCACTGACCTTGAGGTCTGCAGGGCCGCTTCTCACTCCTTGCTCTCCCAGCAGTTCTTGCACAGCAGTTGTGTTTTTTGGTTTTTTTTTTTTTTTTTTTTTTTTTTCTTAAATACGTTCTCACAGAGGTGTGAACATTGCTGCTCAGCTCTGGGCAGTGGCAGGTCCCTGTCGGTGCTGGCTGGATTTGGCTCTGATCTGACATGGGGAAGCTTCTAGACTCTTCTCACAGAGGCCACACCTGCAGCCCCCCACTACCAAAGCATTGTCACATAAACTGAATACACATCTCTGCCATTTCAGCTCCACCTTTGGCCTTCCTGATTTCACTGTTTCACTCCCTCATGCTTGGTCAATGGTTTTGTAATCTAGGGAGATCCAGCCTTGCTTCCAGCTCCTTCACAGATATGTTATTTTATTCTTTTTGTAGATCCTTAGCTGCTGAATATCAGGTACTGTACATCACGCAGATAGATGGTAGAAATCTGTTTTCAGACTCAGGAAGTCACTGACTAGTATCTCCTCCCAAGTGGAGATAGCACTTCCATGTGTCCTTTTTATTCCTGGCTTAGAAACTTTGGCTTGATTTTGTTCTGACACACACAAGACCCTCCCCCCCTACCTCATCCTCTCACTCCCTCTCACCTCCCCATTTTCCTTTCTTGAAAATAAACTGTGTCAGAAAAGTGTAGAGACTCTAATGAACTCATTTGGAAACACATCTATGTCAGCATATAAAGATTTTTTTTCTGTGACAGAATGCACACAAGTGAATCAGAAGTTGCTCATTGAGGCAGAATATGATTTGTCTAACTGGTAGCATCGCTTTAGAAAAAGCTGCCATCACTTAATTGTGAGATTTTATTAGTATGTAAAATGACTGCTTTTAAATGTTTAGTCTGGAGTTAATTTCACAGTGGGTGCTGGAAGGTGCTTCACATATGACTGCATGTCACAACCATGCTATGAAATAAATGTACGCAATGGTGAGCAGCAAGAATCCGAGACTACAGTTAGTATGTCACTAATGTGGCCATTAAGTTTTCATGTTAAGATTTATTATGCTGTCATTACAGCACTTTTCTTTTTGATGTATCAAACCACTACTACAGTGCATATTTGTTGACATCTCATCTGTTTTAGGAAGGCAAATGATTACAAGTTACCAAGGAAACTAATAAGCAGTATGCAAGGAATGGGCTGCACAATTCGTTTTGTTAGATAGCAAGTCACTGCTGTTTTAATTTCAATTAAATTACACCTACTTCTCACGTCGATAACATAAAAACAAACCATGTACCATTTCAAGAAGAATTCAGATAGTTATATTCATTTAGTAAATGGAAGCTAACATTGTTTTGTAGCCTGTGCAGATAGAGGGATGTAATTTGTTGATGTTTTTGTGCACTTTACATATGAAGTGCTGTATTTTATGAGTTTGTAGAAAACCTTCTGTTTCACTATGTAAGTCCGCAAGACTACATGACCACAGACCTTAGCATCTGAAGGAGTTTTAAAAACTGGATAATTTAAATTTGTTTTCATATTTTCAATTGCCTGCAGTTTGATACAAAAACTTTTATTTACAGCTATTTTTTCTGTGTTGTTCTGTGGAAAGAGAAGTTTTGAGTAAAACGGATGAGGGGGGTTGAAACTGATTTAAGCTAGAGGTTTGGATAAAACAGGTCACCCATCCCGAACTACTGAGTCGGTTAAACTGATAAGCTACACAAAGTGGTGAGTGAAAATCAAATTTTTTGGAAGCAGGAGGAGGTCTTCAGGGGAGAGTGTTTTTTAGAGTTCTAATAGCTGTTTTGGGGAATTGTTGGTACTTACTGTGGAATGAAAAATTAGGCATCGTCTGTCACCCTGAAGAGCATCAGGGGAGTGAACTTTGGGCAAAGGGCTATTAATTTTTAAAGCAATGTTGAAAACTCTTTATTATTATTCTTTGTCCTGTTCTGAGCCTGACGTCTTATGGATGTTTTGCTTTGAGTTGTACCACTGCCCCCACCTTTACTGTAAGGTGTTTACTTCCACTTTCTGTAAGTCTAAAACATCTGCAAGGCAGCTGGAGAATACAGCAAATGCTGCTGCTGCTCACGCACACTGAGGATGATCAGCAGACATGGCAGGCTAGGAGGGCATGCTTTGAGTCCCTGGGGAGGCAGGGAGCCAAGCAGGACATGCCTACAGCTGACAGCATGGAGAATAGGGGAAAAGGACAGGGATTTGAAGAGAGAATATTGTGGAGCATTGCTACCATGATGATTTCTGTGGTGGAAGTTTTTTCTCACTTGTTGGGTTTACTCCCAGTAACAGTAGGACTGCTTTCACTATAACGTTTGCTCATTACAGTTTATGCAGAACAGACACGTGTGCTATAACTAAGACCAGACCATTCCACATTATTTTACTTGTGTATGCCATAAAAGGCCTATTCTTAACTATTCATATCAGTAAGACTGAAATGAATGCAAAGCATGAGTGTTATTTGATACCAATAAGCTTCCAAAATGCTGTGTTAACTAGATAGCATATTTAGTGCAGGCCAGGCAAAATGGTTTAAGATCCCCTTTCGCTTTAGAATCTCTGAAGATGTGAGGGGATCTGCTGTAAGCCTTTTTTAGCTTCTTTCTATTTTTGGACAGCATTTCTCCAAAAAATTTTTTGGCATCAGGGTTGGGGAATGGGTTGAGCAGTTTTATAATGAAGTCCAATAACTGCCTGTGGCAAAACTAGATCAACAAGCTGTATAAACTGTTGGTGGAAGCGATGAGTTATCCAGTTCTTGTCAGCAACTATTGCAAGTTTTTAGTGTAATAATTGCTGATAGAAATACACCATAGTAATTCAGACTACTGCTTTCAGTTATTTTTTTTTTCCCCTATCTTTCTGGCTGTCTGCTTAAATTAACTCCTGGTGATCATACTGCAAGCAGCACAATAACAAATACATACACAAGTGCATCCCATGGTCGTGTGCCCAGACAAATAATCAAAAAATGTAGCTCAGTAAACCAAAGTAGTAATTGAAACAGAGTAACACTGAAATGTTACCTTTGGAACATGAATGTGTGGGGTGAATTATATATATACACATGAGTATATGAGAATCTGCTATGATACAGCAAGTCTCGTGCTAGAATGAGTGTGGCAATGTGCATAACTATCAGTGGATACCTGGATAAGCTGTGACTAAAGCAGATAAGAACAGATAGGTGGAAAGGAAAAGGTGAGAATGGCATGCAGAAAACTGTACTGATGCAATTCTTTCATGATTTTCTGACCTTCAGTTCTACCTGGCCAAGTCATGTGATTCAAATAATTCTTTAAGTTATCCTGTCTAGAGTCCTCTTCTGCAGGTTTGTCATGAACACGTGTTTTGCACCAGTCCTCAAAGCTGCATGGGAAATAGCAGAGGAGAAAGCTTCATGGGTACTGGTTCTAACATACTTCCCTCAGGAGTTGTAAACATGCTGAAAATTGGCTGCAGAGAAAAAATAGAAAATCCCTTTTTCAAGTGGGTATCCAATACAAAAATAAATACTTTACTGGTGTATACAACCATGAAACCTTTATTTCACTTTACCATGTTTGTGAAGGTTGAAAATTTAAATATGTGCTGGAATTGTTCATTAAATATTTCACAAGTTTGGAAAGTAGATTACAACCACATAGATTAGTGTGGTGTATTAGTTAATATAGTGTACAGATGGACTAGTAATGTAGTCCTGACCTGAAGAAAAGAACGAGACAGGTAACCTTGAGTTAGCAAAACCAAAGGAGATAAGGGATGAAAGGAATAATGAGGAAAGCAGCTGAAGAAAGATTCAAGACTGACCCATAGTAACCTTTTTCTCATTAAAAGTGATTAGCATATTAAAAAAAAAATACCCATCAAAATGGAAATGCATGGAAATGCAGGATTTGGTGTCCTCACCACCCCTCACTGTTCTGCTGTAACACATGCTCAACAGAAGATAAGTTAGGCGAGCCAGAACAACCAATTAGAAGTAGCTAGAGAGATAGTTTCACAATTTGGCCATGTGTAAATAATGGTACTCCAAGTCAGAGGTGTGCTTGCTTTGCAAAAGATCACCAAGCACCTGATTCTGCATAGAATTAATTAAAAGGCCTTTGTGTGGATTCTGACTGTGTGTGCTTATTGGTAGGCACACTGGGCAGGAGCCTAGGGATGTGAAACAGAAATGTGGCAGTACAATTCACAAACATTGCATAAATGTGAAAATCAGAAAAGTGTTATCTGCTGAGGAAAATACATCATCATCAAAGAAAAGTTGTTGCAACAAATACAATTGTTGGGTGTTTAAAAGAATTAGAGATGAAGTTAAAGTAGATGAGACTGCAAACAAAAAATCATTCTGTAGGATTTTGTTTAAAAAAAAAGATAAAAATCATCATAGTATATTCAGAATACATATGAAAAGACAAAATGGAAATACATTCTCTAAAAGTATTAAGCAAAGACAATAGTTACAGGATGACTTTAAGCCAGTCAGTCAAACTTCAGACAAAGGAAGAGCGTAGCATTAAGTTTAGATTCAAATTAAAGAGTTCAATTATATAGTAACTCAGGCAACTATTTCTGGGTTTGTATAAGTAGAAGCCAGTCCATAATTTTCCCCTGTGGAATAAAGATGAGAATTTCAAAGGATTTCTCCTGGCTAAATGCATTTTACATAAATGCATAATGCAAAAGTATAAGCTGCAGGGAGAAACATTCCGGTTATATACAAAGTTAAATTATGTGACATTTAAAGTATAGCTCAGAATATGCATATATGGAACTGAGTGTTTATTTATTGGACTCGGATCAACAACAAATTGCTTTTGTGGCAGCTGCTTCACAGAAGTGCCTTAAGGGTCAAGGAGGTGAGGGGTACAGCCTGGTAGATATGAACTATTCTCTCTGTCAAAACCACACACCAGTCAATTAGGGAGGAAAAAAAATACAGGGGCAACTAAATGAAAATGGAAATTGTGATCAGAGGCATGAGACTCTTCAGTATGCAAGGAGGATGGGAATGGTAATCATTAAGACATTGCATTACGTTAGCTGGATTGGACAGTACATGGAGTAGAACTGGCGATCTGCTCCACATGAGTTTCTACTGTACTTCCAGAAAAGTGATAAGGGCATGCTGAGGAGAATAAATGAAATATTCATGTTTTCGTAATGAGCATCAAGGGGTCCCTTTATTTTCTGTTTGATATTATTCTGTCCAGGCTACTTGAAATTGAATCACAGGTGTGAAAGCCATGGGGAATAACACAATGGTGAAGATAAGGTGGTATCGCAGGCTGGCAGGAGCCTGTGAGAAATAGCAGGGAAGCTAGGGACTGGCAGGCTAGCTACCAATGGAAGACCGTGTTATTAATGTTCACTCATGCCAGTCTGGAGCATAGGATCAAAAGAGATACTAAAATTAGAAACCTAGTCTAGGGGTAGGACTGAAGGGTTTTTAGCAGTTGGTGGCTATGGTGGTAGAAAATGATACAATCAGAGATGCTAAAAGATTAGGAAGAAAAGGCAGCAAAGTCAGTTTGCTTCTCATCCTTGAAGCTGAGGAAACTGCTTCTCAAGACTCACGGAAAATATAAACTTTCAGAAAAAATGAATAAATATGACATTAGACACTTAGAGTTAATCCTTTAAAAATTGCAGCTACGCTGAATTGAAAAGTCCCTGGTGGCCTCAGAGAGACAACTCTGTGTCAACAGAGCCTCAGGTGAACTACTCCGGACTCCTGAAGCAACACCATCCTGCACATGGCTTCCCATCTTTCTGGGATGGGCAAGAGCAAAGGCCCTCTAAACCAAGGAAATAAAGCCCTCCTTCTACTACTGTAGGTACAACATTGTTGCCTATAGCTGCTATTTTTGCTCTGAATGTCCAAGTGCAGAGACTTGGAAAAATGCTTGGTATACCAGAATGCAAGTGCTAAGGCTATTTATTTAGGCAAAGTAGGGGAGGATAGTCTACTCCATGACTCTGCATGAAACACGTGCACTGAGGCAGCTGTTACACTGTAATTTGCTACAGATATGGTGTACCTAAGAGTCAGAGCTGTTTTCCTGATGTTCTGCTCTGCAGTCACTAACCCATGCAGTCATACGAACTGGCTCTGCGGCTTTAGCCCTTAGAAGAAGAAGCTATGCTGACCTCCTTTTCAGCTAGATGCAACCAAACTTTAATAGTCATTCCACATATCCTGCTATTCATATCCAACAACAAACACTTGCAGAATTAAAAACTTGTATTTCAATAGCAATCCAGTCAAGCATCAACTGCAGCAAATACAAATGACTAGAACAAAATCCCTTATGAAATATTACCCTGTCATTAAATTATCCTTTATTTCTTTTAAACACTGTTAGTTTTACATTGCTGTCTTATAGAATCAAGACTTCCAGCCAAATTCATTGGCATGCATTTGCGTGGCAAACTATTCTTAAATGATGAAAAACTAGAGATAAATCACAGTTTTTAATGCAGAAGGTGAACTTCGGTATGGGACCAAGCACTTGATCCACACACAGTACAAAATTAATAATCTCTCTGAGTTTTCTATATTCAGCTTCATTAATCTAGACAAGGTCTAGATACAGCAGTGGCAGAATGAATAATTTGAAATCAAATCCCTGAAAGAGAAGGAAAAGGATCAGTGCACAAGTTGGCTCTCATTCACCCTTGAAAAAAATATATTCAGTTAAAAATATACTTTGGTTTGAATTTCAATGCTTGTAAAAGGTTGAGATATACAGACTGAGACACTGACCTTTCCTTTTCTTCCTTAGGTGAAATAGAACATAAGCAATGTCCGTGCAATCACCCAGAGACATGAAAAAAGGGTGAAGCATACAAGTGTTTCAGTGATGTAAGGATAAAAGTCAGTCTTGCAATTTTCTGAAGAGAAGAGGTCATGTTTGGGACTTTGGTCAAACCACCCTGAGAGTTTTTCTAAAAGACCCTGAATTACTCTTTTTGACAAAGTAATTAAAATATGAAAAGCAGAGGAAGTCACCCAGTACATACTGAAATTTATAGAGAATAGAAGGCACTTTGACCCTGTCAATATGACTGAGAACTGAACAAAATCCTCCCAAAAGGACCTGCAGCAGAAAGGATAAAAGTGTTCAAAATAGCATTTAATGAGGAGCTTCCAATATAGTACAGCACTAGTCCAGTACTGAGACCTCAAGTTGCTACTGCAGTTCTGGCAGCAAGAGTAAAACCCCAGGTCATCCCTACAGCCTGCTGCTCTGCCCACAGTGATGCCTTTCTCTGTCCAAGTTAATCTTTCACCAGGGGAGCAAGGAAGGCCTCTGGCCTGTTGACTTAAGTATTTAAGTGACAGGTTTGCACCTCATTAGCCTGCAGGATCTGCCTTCCCTCTCCTGGCTAGTGCTCCAAGGGTAAGCTATTATAAAGAGCTGAGTGGTAAGAAATCATAACCCAGATGTGTTTTACCAGGTTATAGATAACAGTGTCATTACTGGGATTATGTTTGGTTATGCCAGCATGCATTATGTGTCATCTGCAAATGTTTGCTGGACCAAGCCCCTGGGCACTAAGCAGGAGAACATCCAGGTTCTGGATCGTGATTAAGCCTGTGGGGGTGAACAGCTACAAGCTGTTTGGAGAGAAATGCCTCCCATAGCCAGAAATTGAGCTGTGGCTCTGGAGACCTTCTGGAGCCAGGTCGAGATGCCTCTGCAGAAAAAACACATCTGAATCAGGACTGCTTAGGGATCACAACACACGTTACACTGTACATGTAAGTATGTTAGCCAAACTCAGCTTCAGCACAGCTGAATAACTGATGTACATAATTGAGTAGCTTTATAATGGATCAAGGCATGTGAACTGAATTATGACCTTCTTGGCCATAATCAGTTATGACCAGGCAGGCAGCTCCTGGTCATTCACACAGTGCCTCTAACAGCAGAGAACCCAGACCACTGGGTCGCGTGGCTGGGAAGAAACCCATGTAAGATGTTTGCAACACTGCTTAGACAGGGACTGAGAGTAAGAACCTCCACTTAAAGTGTCCCCCAAAAAAGGTATGTGAGGGGACATCCTTTGCTGGGGTTGCCTCTAGCATTCCTTGTTACAGCTTCCTATAAGGCCTCTGGCTGTGCAGTTTGGATGATGGCCCCAAGCCCAGGCAGCTGAAGCCTGGGGACATGGGGGTATGGGGGCATGAGGGTGTCCTGCTCATCCTTCCACTACAGCATGGCCAGACACAGCTTTGCAACTGATAAGCATAACTTGGTGTCTGTGTATGTGTGCATGTGTATGTCCTTATGTGTGTGTGTGGCATGTAGAGTGAAAAATATGCCCCCTTTTCTGCTGCTGAGTACAACTGATGCTTCAGAAAGAAACGAAATCTTAGCCAGTCTGACTGCACACAGATTACATGGCTGGAAAATTATATAGCAAATAATTGTGGCTTAGAATTCAACAAACTACTAATTAGGACAGTTCAGGACGGGTTAGACCAGGAACAGCCAACCTCAGAGCTCTTAAAAGGCCTGTGGAGGACTAGATGGCCACACACACGGTTATGCAGGAGCACTGGCAGCTGCATGGACGCCATGAGCTCTGCCGGTCCCCAGTGTGGTGCGAGCATGGCTCAGCCATGCTGTGGAGCAGCCAGCAGGTGTTTGTGGATGGGGAGGAGGCAGCCTCAGTGGCAAGGTCCTTCATGGCCACCTTTTGGGTCTCGTTGGGCTCAGTGCAATGAGATGCACGTGTTTCTCATTAAATTAATAACATGCAGAGGTGCCTCATTTGGTTTTCAGACTTTTCATGAGTAAGAGCTGTATAAATTTAATCAGTGACCACAATGGAATCTGATATTATTAGCTGAAGTCACTCAGTATCAGTAAACCTGATATCTCAAATGCAAATTTGATACTTCAAAAAAAAAAAAAAATCCTGTGTATCATTAAAACATAGACAAATGAGCCAAGCTGCCTTTGATCAGAATAATTTGATCCGTCTTTGTCGTAATAGACTACTCAGAGTTGTAGAGATTTGCTGTCTTCTTGACAACCAGCAGGAGAATGTAGGTTTAGTTTTGAATCTGTCCTGACAAGGGGGTTCCTGACAAATGATTCTCTTGTGAGACTTATGACATGTAATTTGGACCATCCCTACAGCACATACACTGCACTCTGATGTACTGTATCCTGGTGAGTGGGTTTGGAGAAAAAAAACAGCTGCTGGAAGAGAAGCAGGTGTCATTCCCACAGCAGGGATAAAAGGTGATTAAAAGAGAAATCTGACCGATGAGGTATAACAGCTTACATACTTTCATTACAGAAAAAGGACAGGAGAATTCTGCTTAAATCAGTCACATGGAAGTACTGTGCCCCAAAAGAGAAAAAGCTCTTTAAGCTACAGCTTAGGTTGAAAGTGTTCAGTATGAAGCAAGAAAGACTTTTTATGGGGTTTGAAACAAATCTTGATTACTGAATAAAGTATGACAATCACTTAATTGGGAGAGGGATGCTCTGAGGATCTAAATGTGGCCCTGAGTAGTGTTGATTATGATGCTTGGGCGTTGCTATGCAGTATACTGGAGGAATTAGACTGATTGTCTAACTTGGAGTGTTAGAGAAGTATATGTTTCAGAAGCTCTGGTTTGTATCAGTTAGTCCCAGTCTGTGCTTTATTCAAAGTTAGAAGTCAGATAAAACCCAGACACTGAAGCAGACCTCTGTCAGATGGTCTGAGTGATTCTGAATAACACAGGAGCTGCCAAAGGAGTGTATACAAATCTTCTTTTTCATCTGCAGATCACTCCCTCAATAATGCCACTATCACAGGAATCCTTTCCTCAGGATTCTCCCCTAAACTAAAAAGCTTAACAGTTGATCTCTCCTAGAAAGTTACAGAAGTAAGTAAAACAACAAGGGGAGGAGAAAGGGATTTATTTATTTATCTCATATGTTCCAAGTAGTTCCCAGTGTGGCTTGAATAAGTTTTGTACAACAGGAAGGCCTTTCACATATTATATATGCATTAAAGTGATGAACTGTGATAATCCAGGGCAGGCTGTGGTGCCTTACTTCCAAAAACATTAAACACAAGGTGAGATGTCCTGAAAACAACCTAACTTATACACCAACAGTGGTAAACACACATCAGGGACTAAACTAGTCATATCACACATGCCTTTTCCTTCTTTCTGAATACACTCTACCTGTTTGCACGTGCTTTCTACAGAGTCCTGCCCAAGGGCTTTGTTCTGGGCTTTACATATCAATTGCTGTATTGATACACTTAAGCTACAAGCAAATGGCTTCAAGACTTGTGTAAAAAATAAAATAATAATAATAATAAATCCTAGCAAGCCTGCACATCCTCTAACTGTGCTCATCAAGTGTTCTTTAGGCATATTAATAGGAGCTGCTGGCCTTTGAATATTTTGGTCTAAAATACAGTTTATCATCTATTTGTTTTCTGGTGAACTTTTCAAGCAAGCTAAAACTCAGTCATTTCTCTGTTCATTCAAAAAAAAAAAAGTCATTAAAAAAATACTTGGCCAAAGATATAACAGGCCTGACCCTACAGATGTTCCTCTAATATTTTTTTCCTTTTACATTTCCTGCTGTTTCGTAAGTGGAAATTAAGCATAAACATTTTAAAAATAATGCTCCATGGTGTTTTCTTTTTGTATAATGCCAGATGTTTGGATGTTTGAAATCTAAGGTTTTTTTGGTGGTGGTGGTTGCTTGCTTGCTTATTTCTGGGATCAGTTGGTGTGTAGTTACCTATTAGAACAATTGTAGAAAAGGTAGGGAGCTGAGCAGTGAGCGCAAACTGGAGCCAGAAACTGAGGAGAACATAGGGCAGGGACTTGCCAAGTTTTCTGCTTCCCCACTGGGAAAAGCTGTACTTCCCAGGACTCTGGCATCCAGAAGGGAGTTTTTTGGCTCTTTAGAGCATATATAAAGGTGAATAATAGGGTGCTTATTTCTCCTTCCATTTCTCCTCCATCTAAACTGCAAATGAAATCAGATTGCACCTTTCTCTGAAACTGCAATACTGTATTAAAAGGGAAGAAAATGTTTGTAGAATTTAACGGAAACTTGTGCTAAATAAAACTGCAATGACTGTAAAGCCACAACCCAACAAAACAAAACTCCAGCTGCATCCTGCAGCTCTGAGCATCTTTTACCATATACATGTATATATATTTAAAAAAAAAAAAGGGGGGGGGGGGCATGTTAAGAACCCCTGAGCTCTATGGTATTGTCTCATGCATTACTTGGTTTACTTTTAACTCCAGATAAGTACCAGAGTAATTGAAAATTCATTCCTTTCCAAAATTTCATTTCTTTGCAAGCATTTGGTATCTCCTCTCAGATAAACAGATCTCTTAAGTTGATAATAGGGGAAAAGTTATCCTGCTTCACTTTCCTTTTGCATTTCACTGAACTCCATTAATAACAAATGTCAAACACTACTCATATTGGTTGCATTTGAGAGAAGAATTCAAGGAAAGCTGGTGAAAAATTGTTCATCTGATCAGATGTTTGAGAATCCCTGAAGATTGAATTATGAAGAGTTGTAGTGAAATCTGTCATCTGAGTGAGCGATAATGGAAAATCATCCATCCCTTTGAGCATGTCATGGGAAGGACCTTGGGGAGCATTGTAGAGCAAAACATAATTGATAGTCTAATCCATGTTGTTTGTTTGTTTGTTTGTTTTTCTGATGGATTCTTGTGGAATCTTTTTCATGGAAATTGACTTTGGTGTGCACGTGTCATATGCACACACTGAATCATGTTCACAGAAATTAATCTGAATTATATATTTGAATTTATATAATGGGAAATCTGAGTTCATGCTGTTCTTCTCATATTGAGCTGAGCTGATGAGAGCAGTGTTTTTGAATATTTTGTTAAGAGGCCTGTTAGTTTTACTTATCTTGTATAGAACTTCAGTTCTGTGAAGCTTAAACAAGGGCATTGCAACTGTCGGTTAATCTCCCTGCTCCCAGATATACATAACTGGATTAATGGTGTTTTAAGAAGGACCTGAAGAACCTTATAGTGCTAACTAAAATATAGGAAAAATATGCTCCTTTGATGTCAGGAAGTTCTATGTGTCACCATAAGATTTGGAAGAGAGGAAATACATGGTGTAGAAGTCTGGAGAGCAAAAAAGCTGACTCTTCAGAATAGGTCCATGGTGAAAAGGGGCAAAAACAGTGATTACAAAGAGAGCGTGTCCTGGGGATGAAGTCCAGAAGAAATTATTGTGTATTAAATAAATAAATAAATAAATAAATTTACATCATTTGGCTTTTTTTTTTTGGGGGGGGGGGGGCGAGAGGGGGGAACACAAAGTTGTGCCCTACTATGCAGCAGACAGATTACATGGGACATGTGACAGCTTGTGGTACACGAGCTATTTTCACATGGACTTTATTCTCACAGATGCTCACCGACAAAAGGATGAAAGAGGTAGTATCCCTGAAGGAATCTTTGTTAATGTCTCATCTCACAAATCATTACAAAGCAAAGCTGGCTGGATGGAAAAAGCCAGTGGATTATTTCAGTAAAAGCTGACAGAATATTAATAGCTTTCTCAGGGAGGAATCATGTGATAAAGTAGACTGTCACTGGTGACTGGAATTTGGGAACTGCAGGTATATTAGTAGGGAAACTTAGGCAAACCAGAAAGTCATTAAGAAAAATTAAGAAAATTACACTGACAGTTGGTGGATTTTATTAATTGCATTTAGTGAAGATGTTAAAAATGGAAGTGAAGGAAGCAGTAACAGCGATATCAGCAAATCTTTTGACCCACCCACAGAGCACAGAGAAGAGAAAAACAGATTAAAAGCAGTGCTGGCATAATGGCCGGATGATGAAACAGATGTTCTCACAAGTAAAAGCAGCGTTTTTTTTCAGTGTTTGGAAGACTGAAACCCAGGGAAAAGATTTGCAATGCATCCCAATGTTGATTTTAGACAGGGGTAGTAGAAATAGCACCTTCAAATTTGTTGATATGCTGGGTATTTTGTATTCATACTCAGATGATTGATTCACCTGCTACAGAGGTGAGAACTAATAGAATTCTTCTTACTTCTAATGTTGCTCTTTCATTCAGCTTGAAAAAATCTTTTTTTGATAACAGTTTACCAAGTTTATATTGGCCTTTTGAGGATTTCTGTAAACTACAAAAGATAGAGTTCTGCAGAGATCACGAGCTTTCTTCATGATTAAGATCTAGTCACAGTAGATTTAGGGGACAGAGATTCAATTTAGATATGTGGTTGATAAATTTTTATACCTTAATCTATATTGAATTAGAATTTTAAATGACACATTAGATTCTCTAGCATTTTGAAGGCAATATAATAATACTGATGTTGTGAATAGCCAGCTTGTTACCAAAAGCAAATAATGATTATTACAGATATCTATTATTAGTGGGTAGTAAATGCCGAGGAGAAAAAATCTTCCTCTCTTTATGTGAAAGTGGCTGTATAATATAAATATAAAAAAAAAATAAAAATAAAAATAAAAAAGTGTTTTTCTGCAGACCTTAGGCAAGGAACACTCACCTTGAACTGATGAGAAATAATATAGGCTTGAGTCCAAAGTGACCCCATTCATACTTTCAGCGAATTTTAGACATGAAAAGAGATCATTCGCGCAATCAGAACTCAGAATCTGTAAGGACAAAAAAAGCTATTACCACCTCAGATTGAGTTAGGTTTGGACCTGCCTTCTGTCTGAATGCTGGCCATATGCTTCATGGGCTTGGGCCCTCTCCCCCAAACTAGATATTGTAGAAAAGGTTTCATGTTATTTAAGGATAGATTTTACTGTTGTTCCTTAATTCTAACCTTCATCAGTGAGCCCCATAATCCACCTCTATTCCTAAAATATCAATTATTTAGGGATATTTTGTCTCCGGATATCATCTTTAAAGTCTAGCATAAAAAGGTATTTTTAAAAGCTATGAGACTTGAACAAATTTAGCCCCAAACCAAGGGAAAAAGAAATCTTCTTTAGTAAAATCTTCATAAACATACTTAAAACAAAGTCACTGCTGCTATAAATATATTGTCTAAGGACCAGCTGGAGAAACCTGTAGGTACAAACAGTAAAAAGGAACCAGAGAATCAGTGTTTTCTTGCTGTAATAGGTGGTGTTCTCAGACTATTAATTGCTAGGTTTAGCATTCACCAATACTTGTGTAAATGTTGTAAGGAGAGACATTTTTAAGGACTGAAAGGTGAAATTTTCTGAAGTGTGTACAGGTAGTTCCTCCTGCAGTTTAGGAGAAGCCTAGGAGTAGCTCAAAGCTGTTAGTGTGGAAACTTGGTAAGCAAACAAGGCAGACCTGTGGGGGAATAGAAGCACAGGTTGATCTTTGATAGTGAAAGGTTCAGGTTGGAAATTAGGAGAAATTTCTTCTCAGAAAGAGTAGTCAGGCATTGTAATTGGTTGCCCAGGGAGATGGTGGAGTCACTGTCCCTGATGGTGTTTAAGGAAAGGTTGGTTGTACTTAGCGATATGGTTTAGTGGATTATATTGGTGGTAGGGGGACTGTTGGACCAGATGATCTTGAAGATCTTTTCCAACCTTAATGATTCTATGGGATACAATAAGCATGAGGACTGGTGGAATGGAGGAGAGGCTTGAAGAAAAACTCAAAGGGAGTAAGTCATAATAAAATCTCAGAGTTTGTGCACATCCAAAATTACCTCATGTCATTCATCCGAAATATATGTGGAGCATGCATTTAGACTTTGGATGTCATGGATCCTACAGTACTAGCATAGCTAGTGAGATTCTTCCAAGTAAAAATATCCTCTGTGATAAGAAGGACAGAGGGCCAGTCTGAAGGCCTGTGAGAGAAGGAAAATGATCTTTGACACACTGTTTTGAACAGGTATGGGCAGAGTGAGATTTAAGAGAAACATGTTTCTAATATGAGATAAGATCCTAGATATAGAAAGAGAGATCAAAAGACCCAGTGTCTTGGAGATGTATGGAAGAAAGATACCTTTCTGGATGTAAAGACATTGGAAAAGATCTGAATTGAAGATGATATTCAGGCTGTAAGCCTGAAGGAATGAGGAGGAAGGTGAAGTCATTGGCACCAAACAGTTGGGGAAAAAAAATTAATAATAAGGGGGGGGGGGGGGGGGGGTGGAAGAGAAGAGACAGAAAAAGAAAAACTGAGTATATAGCTGGTGAGAAAAAGTTTATAAAGAAAGATCTCATGAAAACTTGACAACTCATTGTCCCACAAGGACCAGGCTTTGGAGAACTCTCTCTAGAACCCGGCCAGGGCTTCAACACTTCCTAGCAAGCTCTAAGCAATAAATGTTTCTGTTTTCTGTTACTTTGCCCTCCTAATTTCAGTATGGTTGGCCTCTGAACAAGACACTGTTCATGATGTGCATTATTTGGATTTGGAAATATTTTATCTATCTGTCCCATTGTATTTTTTTTTCAGACATGTTTAAAGTATATTTTGTAGCATAGGAAGCAAGAAATTATGAACAAAGGAACATACTATTCCAGTTGTGCGGGAGGAGGTAAGAATAGGCAGGCGATTAGGTAAATATAAAT
This sequence comes from Anser cygnoides, assembly GCF_040182565.1. Classification (NCBI taxonomy): domain Eukaryota; kingdom Metazoa; phylum Chordata; class Aves; order Anseriformes; family Anatidae; genus Anser; species Anser cygnoides. The sequence goes on along the minus strand of NC_089874.1, from coordinate 39,829,336 downwards.
GTTTATAAAACACTCTTCAGCAATACTAGATGGCAGGACTTCTTTGAAGTCTGTGGAAACCCTGGGAATAGGAAAGCAAGACCAAATATAAAGTTCAGCTTTAAATATTTCCACTGATTTATTTTCAGTCATCATTTTTTTTTTCTTCTTTTTTTTTTTTCCTTGGTACCTTTTACTGCTTTTAATTAAGACCTCAAGGGAAGGAAGCATATTATAATTTATGGTAATGACTTTCAGTCCCTCTCTTCGTTTCCTCTCTTCTGGTGTCACAGTATCAAGAGTTATTTTACTGGGTTAAGAAGAACAGGAAAAGACCTACTAAAACTGCTGTGCCAGGTAGAAACAACAACAACAACAACAAAAAGAAACAAAATTTTTTACAGGTTGTGAAATGTCTGATGAGATAGTCAGTGGTTTCCCTATGCCTTAAGACCTTTTTAAGGTCAATGTCTATTAGAGGAACCAGAACTCTTCAAATAATCTGAAAGTGAAAGTTATGATTGGAAAACAAGGTGGAATGCCCTGCAATGTGACCCGTAGTCCTGCACTGCCACAGAGCTAGATGTGGGGGAGACAGCATGTGTCTAGATCCTACTAGATGTGTAGTGAATGTTTAGGGCACAGATGCGCACACAGACTGTGAGAACTTCTGAGTCCAATGGGAATCCTTCCAGCTGGAAAACCTCAGGGATCATGGCCTTGTTCTTGAATATTGGAGACACGGGTTCAAGGCAAGTGCAGAGGTTAGGATTGTTCCCTTGTCATAAAATGGAGATAAATGATTATGACATAAATGTCATAAAATGTCATCAATGAGGAGATCTCAGGATCTCTTTTTTAAATGAGAAATGTTGTTGAGTCTTTTCTAACAAAGGTATTGTCCAAATAGATTCAATTCAAGGGGCAAAAGGGCAGTTGGAATTGATGGAATGTTGTTTGTGAGTAGGAATGAAAACTTTATTACTTGAAAAAAGCTTTTATTTCCCTTAATACTTGTGGAGTTAAGGGTACATTTATGTAGATTTTTTTTTCTTCTTCTCACTACTGTAATGAAATTAATTATTTTAATTTCTTATGCTCTGTATTCAATAGTGGTTTTCAAACTGCAGCTCATAAACCTGGAGTGTCCATTGACTACTTCTGAGTGTGCTGTGAAAGTTAAATGAAGTACAACAGAACAATTCTTAGAATTATAGTAATTTTCTATATACTATATAAATTCTACCCCTCCTAGAATTATTTTGAGTCTGTTCATTAAAGAAATAAAAATAAAAATTAAAAGTAAAAAATGTTGAAAATTTCATCTCTCTAGTGAAAAACAAGTAAATGTCAGTTTGTGTTTGTTAGCTTTTAATTTTTCTTGCTTTACAACTTGAGCAACATACAAGAAGAGAATAATTTGTTGCTAGACAGTAAGGTACCATAATACTTCAAGGTTAAAACTTTCCAACATATAAAACAATAATCTGCATACTGTTACAGGCATTACAAACTGATGCTGCAGTCTTAGGACAAAAGCTATATCAAGAATGAGAAAAAGGATTATGCTGATTTTTCCTTTATGTAGTAAATATTAGGATTTTTTTTTTGTGGATATAGTTTTTATATTATTTTACCTCTCCTCTGACACTCTCTTAAAAACCATTTTGAGCTTTCTACACATCAAACAAGTATGTCAATAATAGAATGCCATGATTTTCATGGTGAAATAAAAAATAAATTTTGTGTTAACACTCAGAATTTTAGTTAGGATTCAGTTCTGGAAATAAACTCAAGGCATGTGCAAACAGTTACAAAGGTAAAGATTTTATCTACTAAAATATTCATTGCAGGAACTTACTTCTTTCATGTTACATTTAGGCCTGAGTTCATGGTCAGTATTATAAATACAATTTTAAAAGTCTTTGTTTGTGACTTCAAATATGTTTAATTCAGTTCTCTAATATGGCCAAGTCAGGAGATTATTCACTCTGATGATTAAGAGGAAATGTGTTTCTACATTTTTAATCCTGTATTTATCAAATTTTTAACAGTTTCCTCTGCCCAGTGCCACTTACGAAGATGTAGTCTTGCTCTGATTTGTGCCTTTTGTTATGGTGCTTTTTGTTCTCATATTCCAGAGCCATAAATTTCATTTTAATATTTAATTTAAAAACCTGCTAAGTCAACTGATTAGTAAGTAGATATGTTTGTACTAGTAAAAGTATTGAATATGCTATACAACTGATCTCCTATAATTATGTCTTCTCCTTTTATCAAACCTAAGGAGTGAAGTTGAGTTACTTACTTCATATCTGGCTATGGTGGATGAAAATTACATAGCTAAAAGCCAGTTCAGATAAAACATATTATGGTTTCTTCTTCCAAAAAAAAACTATATATATATATTTATATATATATTTATATATATTATTTTTTGTGTGTGAAGAAGAAACCATAATAAACAGTGGTATGTACCTGATGTGTTACCTTGTGTTCACCACTGTTCACAAAATAGAGCCAAATCTGAATCTTTGCCTGGTTTTAAATAAATACATGTGAACATTTGTAATATCACACAAGGCTATTTTTATAAATATTTAGTATACATCTCTCTCTTGCAACTTGCTTTGCTTCTAGCTATTGACTCCATGACCTTTGTGACTTGCACTTCTGTCATTTTCAGGCAGTAGTACTTGAGCACTCTGTAGGGAACAAAACATGAAAGCCAGGGTCTGCAGAGGCATTTCCTGTCCTCTTGCAATGTGCCCCAGTTCTGTGGCATGCACTGCTAGCTGTACTACTTGCCGAGGAAGTCTAAGGTTTGATGTTTGCTCTGTGAAGCCCTACATGTCCTTAGCAGTTGCAATCAGCCCTCTGGGAAGAACAGAGTGCCCAGGGAGAACATAACTTCATTTTATTTTATTTTATTTTATTTTATTTTATTTTATTTTATTTTATTTTATTTTATTTTATCTTATTTTATCTTATTTTTTTTTTACAGAATTTGTCTGGCAGTTTCTGACAGAGCTATTTAGTTGACTTGATGGTCTATGGTTAATGTGGGTCTCACAAAATCTTCATGAGGTGCTGGGCAGGTGCTTATTGAAAATGTGCTTGAAACTGTGCAAATTGAATTTCCATAAATATTACCAGGGCACGATCAAAGCTACATTGGCTGAAATAATTTGAGTTAGTTTAAGAGTAGAAGGTAAAATCTTTCTGGACTGGATGCTTAGAAGCAGAGGGATTTGCTAATTAGATTTAATTGTGTCAGCATGTGGTGCCTGATAAAATTCAAATCAAATGCTTTATTGGCATGATAAGCTACATAAAGCAGTGCCAAACTTAAATAAATAAATAAATAAATAAATAATAATTAAAAAAAAAGAAAGAAAGAAACAGATCCTCAGACACTCTACTTCTAGCTAGAGGTACTGCCTGCCCAGTGTTAGTCTACCTTTTGGGTAGGGACTTTTTTCTCTGTCTCCATTTATCTCTATTGTTACATCCTCATTTCACTCCAAGTAGCTTCACAGCAGACTGCTACTGCTCCTTTGTGTGCCTGTCTCAAAGAGGATGACTGTTCCTGCAAGGAACAATGTTCCTGGCTCTACGTGGTTGGAATCAGATAAAGGAAAGATCCTGGGGCTGGCAAGAGATGGTGACAGGAGAAATGTGCCTGAAGCAGGCATGCATTTGAGCTGAAGAGCAATTTATTTTATTATTTTTTTTTGGTGGTTAAAAAAATAGGTTGATCATTTAAATTGCCTCAGGCAGAGAAAATAGTTTTCATTAGAGAGGAAGCATAGAGGCTGGTGACAAGAAGATGACAGCATGGAGTGATAAAGTGAACTCTTGATGCAAAGGAAGGTATTGTGCATAATGGGTACCCCTTCCAAAATATCGGCATTGCAGGTGATTGCTGTAACATTGCTGGAGATCAGCCTGTTGCAGAAAGATGAAGTAATGTGAGGAGTCCAATCAAATTACGTGCCTGACAAAGAATATGAGTGTAGTGCTCATGACTATTCTAGTGTATTACCAAAGCAGGTGCTAAACTGTTTATGCCTGAGAAGGACAATGAATCCTCTGTTTCCCTGACATGATTTCCTGCCTAGGAAATGATGCTGGCCTCTGTGCTGTAACACACACCTATTAATTACGAGCATCTTCTTCACATAAGCTCTGTCTGTAAGTAGTCCTGAGCCAGGATACTGGGGAGCTGGGATGTACCTCTGACTGTGCTGTAAACGTAGAGCTTGGCTTTGGGCACTTCACTAGCCTGCACTTCTTCTAGCTGCACATCAGCCTCTTCTGAAAATACCCCAGGGCACAGGTGATCCTCTCTTGTTTCTAGGGAGTTTGGCACAAAGTGCGTGGACTTGGCTGGGACTTTGAAGCTCTACTATACTCAGCATATGTTATGTTATTATTTTTTGCTGGGTTTTGGTTAAGAAGTCATGGGATTTGGGACTAAGGCATATGTTTGATGTGCTTTTCTCATCCCTCTAATGACAGAATCAAGAGTTAAGTATACGCCTGTCAGAGTACATCTAGGAGAAGAGAAAGGTGCAAAAGAGACCTGGAGTTGGATGGGTCTCACATTCTGAGATCCTGTGACTTTGCCAGATATTTTGTGTTGTGGTGGCTGTATGTGTGTGTGTCCTTGTCTACCAGGGATGGGCAGCTAGGCAAAACGTTTTAGCTTCAAGCCTCTTCCAGCATGGTAACGCAGTTGTGCATCTAAGCCACTTGCTGTTTTTCAATTATAGCTTCTTTTTTTTTTTTCTCTCCTCTTTTAGAAGAAAACAAAACAAAATATCCCAGGATTTCCTGCTGGCGTGCATATTCTATAAATGAACCACCCTTTCCACTGGCCTGCTTGGTACTGGAATTACTCTCAGCAAAAATATTTAGTATTTGTGTTGGCAAGCTGTGTTAAGGAGAGATGAGAAAAGGATCATCAAGATAAGAAAAGAGGGCAAATCTGAGAAGGTAAGGAGAATATGCTGTGAGGGACAAAATGAGAAGTGAGACTGCTGATAGAAAGATCTGGAAAAAAAAATCCTTGTTAGGAAAGAGGATGAGGAAATAGAGATCTTAGAGAAAGGAGACTACTGAGAGTGAGAGAGGCTGAGAGGCTGAAGTACTTGGTAGAGAAAGGAGACAAAGGCTAAAGAATGGAAAACAAAATTGCCCATGTGTTGTGGTATGGATAAAAATGATTTTCACACTGATTTTCCAATAGCAGAAGATAGGAATTTGAAAAGCACAATGCAGGTTATTATCAGCAGAAGGGACTCCCATTCCAAGGTCTGATGCTTGTAACAGATTGCCTATAATTTTCAGAAGAGCATAAGGGATCGCTCTAGTCTCCTGTACTAATAATTACGTAGTTATGGCACAAAACATTTCTGGGCTTCTTTGCAAAACCTGCACTCTATATTGCTGTAGCTAGATAGCTATTAATGCCTGAGCTGGCTAATGGAAAGCTGCCTTACTACTGTGAGAGCAAGGTAGACACAGCCTTTCATGGAATTTATGATATGTCCACTTTATTTTTATTTTTTTTTAAGAAAATGAATGTAAACTTCTAAATAATTTAAGTGCTTTGAAAAACCTACTCTTTATCTCAGTGCTCTGAAACTATTAGTAGGAAGATGCTTATGAGGTTATATTGGGTAAAGCCTTTGGCACTGTTCACTACAGCAGTAAAAATTCAATGAGGAAGTGTTGAAATTGTGTCAGAGGAAATTGTTCCAGCAGGGAACTTGAGGCTATAAAAATAAATATATATTGCTGCCTTGTGAAACGTTAATAGACAATTTGAAAAAAAGACCTTGGGCCTTGTAGTCCAGATGTTAATATATATATACGTAAATAAATTGTGAATATCATTTGAAGTTTTCCTTGTGAAACACTCAAGGTTGGGGCAAAAAAGTTGGGATCCATTCAGTCTCACTAAGTTTAAAATGACTGGATTCAGTCTCTTTGTAGAGGGACAGAGTTCAATTTTGAAGCCCCTTGTTTCAGTTTAATAGAAATATAAAGACATTAAAACATGGAAGGGAGACCACATGAAAGTCTTACACTTAGCATCACTCAAAAGCAGTGCTAAAAGGAGCTCATGCAATTATTCTACATTACAACTTACATATTATATATATTATTTTTAAATGTATGTAATAAAACAGAGGACTCTCTATAGAGTCCGGTGGTAAATTCACTCAAACCCATTTTCCAGACCTTGAAAAAACGAGTCGTTTTTACACAACAGAGAGTTGTTCCAGGAACCAGTTATCATTTTTTTTTCTCAGTGTGTCACAAGTGTACTGCAAAATCAGAAAAGGTGAAGCATAGTTTAATACAAATGTTTCCTTTCACTTGCTTCATTTTGATCGTAATTGTGTAGACCTGCAGCTCTCTTTGGGTGAAATTTCTCTCTCTGCAGAGCAGAAACACTTAAGTTACAATTAAAACACGATTTTCAATGCTCAAGTGGGACTTCCATGGTGCAGGGACCCTGCGTTGCAGTAATTTTCATGTTATTGCTTTTTCAGTACTTTCTGTCTGCAGTAGGTTGTACTATGTTCTCAGCAAGTATTTGCATGTGGAACATGGCTTAAGGCAGCATACAATTTTCAAAGAAGACAGAGGTATGAGAAAAGGATACTGAGATTTTCATGTGATTGTTGTGACTGTTCAAACTTGCTATCTAGTTCACTGACAAGGCATTGCACAAACACATTCTACTAATGAGAAACACATTTTTATTTACTTTTTTTTTTTTTTTCAGTCTGACCTTCTTCCAAGTAAGAGCAAGGGCAGTGTAGTGAGTTTTTATGCATCAAAAGGGTTAATCTGGAATTGCTTCTTCTGGATAATCTTTTGTGTTGCCTGCTGTTTTCTTTAAATACTTCCAGCTGCCTAACTACAGTAATAGCTATCCTAATTTTCAGCCAATGGCCAAGACAACATGAAACTTCACTCCAGGCCAGTTTGATTCTTAGTTTTGCATTTGACTTCAGTGGAAGCAAAAGCATACATTTAAAATTCTAGTAGAACACATAGCTTTCTGATAAACGAAAGTAATATTAATTTATAATCCCTATTGCATATTTTCTGTGTTTTTCTGGTAAGCCCCACCTGCGAACATACCCTTTCTTACAAATCATTTTGGTTTTCACATGTATGACAAGAAAGAAAGGGAAAAAGTCTTTTGAAATGATATGATTTGGTGTGAGACATCACATCACAGTTGCTGACAAGCTAAACATCACATATCTGGTTCAGGGAGTGCATCCATGTTGAAATTAAGTTTATATTCTTAGTCAGTATGGGAGAGGATGAAAAGGAAACCACCTCACTCTTTCTTAGTGAGGGTGATATAATGGATATACCAGAATCAATTGCACTGAGAGTAATGGAGTGAGGCTGCCCACATCATTACTCTGCAGATGTTCCTTTTGCCTGCTCCTCCTGCTGCTCACAGGATCTGATTTTGGTGGTTCATTCCTTCTGTCACTTCTCTGGAAAGATGACTTTGTAAAAATACAATTTCTCTCCAGGCATGCTATAGCAAAGTTTCCCTTCAGGGTTTTGGAGGGTACCAGTGAAAAACAGCAGCTCAAAAATAAATAAATAAATAAATAAATAAATAAATAAATCTAAAACTTTTTCATTTCTTGGGGGCTAAAATTATGCTGACAGCAGTGTTCAATGGCCTAGGAACTAGGTGACCCAAGCTCTTCTCCTATCTTTAACAAGGCTCTTCTGCTTTTTTTTTTTCTTTTTTCTTTTATTTTTTTTTCTACTTTTTGGCTGCTGTGCTTATTTGAAGTCCAAATAAAGTGCACTGTTTGTGCAGTGCATGGTGTGTACAGTGCAAAGAGGCCATCAATTCATCTGGTGCTTGGAAGCCCTAAGGTTGAAGGATGATATTGTGATGACCTGCATGGGCAGAATTCTGCATCTCATCATGCTACACCTAGTTTAATAGCTATGGATTTCAGCAAAAAGTATATATTCATTCTTTCATTGCTTACAGTCTTAGGTGCAAAATGAGATGAAGGAAATGACTAGCGTAAGTGATAAAGTTACAGGCCTAGCTTCCCAAGAACCTACATACAGTGGTATGGCTCTCTCCAGAACACGTCATCTGCCTTTACACTGGCCTATTCAGGCTGCAAAGTGTTCCCCTGAGATGCTGTTCCATGTGGAGTTAGGACTGTGGAAAGTCCGCAAGTACTGTCTGCCTTGGCACACACTATGAGTTTTATGGCACAGGTAAGGGTTTGTAACTGTGCCTACATCCTGATAGTCCATAGTCTGAATGTTGACTATATTTGTACTGTTAAGTGCCTTGGGGACAGCAGCCCAATTTTGGTGCCTTATCATAAGTGGAGAGAGAGAACATGTCTATTAGAAAACTCCAGAAGAGGCACAAAGAAGTATTTGGGACAAATGAATGTCAAAGGCCATCTCCCTCTAGTGCAATGCAGCCAGTGTGGGTATTCCAAAGTGGCTAGTTTATCTCAAAATACCCACACTGGTTGCATGGGAATTATTCAATTAATTACTTTTTGGCGTTTTTTCCTTTCACTGAAGTATTGATCTTTAACTAATTACCTATTACTAAAGGTGACTGTAAATCCAAAATTATGTATTTGGTAAAGTGACTTAAACATGGTCAGGGAGTCATGCTTTAAAATTGAGGCTCAATTAGAAACAGAACAAGATGTTACAGGTGTAAAAATTTTAACGCACGGTTACTGTCAGAAGCCTTTAAAGATGTAAATAAAGAGAATTCAATTATTTTAAGTTCTAATAGTCACTCAAGGAAAAATATATCTTTTACCAGGCAGAAGTATTTAGGTTCCAAAGAGGCTGATAGTTAAATTGTCTTTTTTGGTTTCTGTTACTTTTAGTGTGTGGATTCAACACTATGTATTTTAAATTGTTAATTAATACAGATGGGTGAGAAAGAGAGGATGGCCTCTTCCTGTGTACATAGCTCTGTCATAGGCCTTATATGCTTTTAGTTTCTATTTAATTCTCTCACAAAATACGTGATGCAGTCCAAGAAGTCAGAAACAACCAGGAGCAGCCCAGCAGGACACCATTAAAGACCCAAAAAGTCTTCTCACAGGACAAACAAAAAACAACTAAAATAAATAATTAGTCATATGGAACTTTGTATTATAAATCTTTATATGCCATAGTCAGCCAGTGATCACCTATGGTAAGAAATGACAAAATGGAAGCCTTTATATTTCTGTAGTTCTTCAACAGTTAAGAAGTGGTGAAGAACAAATTCATTGCATACAGGACATCATGTACCTAGGCTGATTAACTCTCTGTATTTGTTCTGGCTTCATGAGGGAAGATGAAAATACTAATAGTCCTAAAAATACTAGCATGTAATGTTCTAGTTTTCTCAGTGCTTAGTCTAAGGAGGCTGGGTACAACAGGTCTAGACCGTGGAAAACCTTGAGCATAATTTTGTCTTCCTCCTCTTTTACCACAGCTCTCACCCACTAGAGCTGTACATTTAAAGTATGTGAGATATTGGATTCTGACTGCAGTGTTGTGAGTAGATGATATGGAAGGTCACTATGTACAGTTTCAGCTGGAGATCACCTCAAGTTATGTCGCTAACCCTGGGGATCTGAGACAGAATCATTCCTGGAGTCAGATATTTTTAGCACCATTGTTATAGATGTAGGATCCAAAATCTTGGCTGTGTGTGATTTAGATTTCAAGATAAAGACTGACAGTGAATTTAAATTGCCTATAAGGAAAGAAGTTTCTGTGTTCGTACGACTGTCTTCTTTCTATCACCCTGCACTGAGAGGCTGGTATTCTATTCACAGGCTATGGGTAGGCTCAGATTCTATTCTATTCTATTCTATTCTATTCTATTCTATTCTATTCTATTCTATTCTATTCTATTCTATTCTATTCTATTCTATTCTATTCTATTCTATTCTATTCTATTCTATTCTATTCTATTCTATTCTATTCTATTCTATTCTATTCTATTCTATTCTATTCTATTCTAAAGCAAGAACAATCCATATTAAAGAAGTCAGTAAAGCCTTTCTATGTTTTTGTTAGCAGCATGTTTTGGAGCTTTCTGGCTTCTGTGCAATCAATCACTGAAGCAACACAAACTCTTTAGTCTGCTTCTGGACCTTTCCTTGAACTACCTATAAGGGGGGCTTTGGGAGTAGAAGGAGAGCAATTCTTAACAGAAGAACAAAAAATGGAGCAATAAGGAAAGCTAAGCCACCTTCTTTGTTGGATATCTTTTGTGAAACAAGACAAAAGAAAGAGAGAGAAAAAGATATCGAGCAATCTGGACTGGGAGAGTGAATAGTCTGACATACTTCACATTTTCAATTCATTCTGGTGGAAAGAGGTTCTTTGCTGCTACCATTTTTTGTGATTTATAAAATACACATTTGCTCTTTGACATCAGTTTGGGATGCTCACATGTTCACCACTTTTGGCAAAGATGAAGCAGGCTAAAAAAATATATGAAATTGTGCATTCTATGAACTGAGTTACTTCTGTCTCTTCATTTGCTCCTGGCAGCTCTGTTGCGTAACTTTATTTCCATTCATCTTCAGATTTTCAGAATTGACTAAATTTCTTCTTTCTTTGACAGCTCTTACAGTACATAGAGAGATACACAGCACAGAATAATATTCACTAGATAGATACACTTCATAGAAGTAAAAAAAGAGAGAATTCCAGAAAGAGTCAAGCTTATGGACTTGCATTCTGTTCTCTGTTTTATTAGAGACTTCAGGGACCACATAGATTTATCTTAATTATTTCTGGATTTTATGAAAGTAAGGATGACAGTACTTCCCCACTTTTCAGAGATCTTATGAGGCTAAACAAGTACATGCTGTGTTCAACACTTTGAGAACAGGAGTTATATAAGTACTTTGGATAGGCATATTAATCACATGGCTCTGATTGCTTTTCTTGAATAACCTATCTCACCACAACTTCTCTGATATCAAACAGCTTTTAACATTTATCACAGTAAATACAAATCCCAAGCACTATGGAAACGTTTTCTTTGAGACATTTTTGAAAAACATAACTTCCATATGCCAAGTTTAGGGTAAATCAAAATGTAGTGTTTTATCATAAACAAAAATTAGATGGACCCAACACAGGAATATATGGTCTTGATACTGCAACAATAAATATTAACATTCTACAGTTTATAGATCAGCATTCTATAGCCTATAGATCCAAATGTGGGAAAATGACAGTCCTCTCTGTTCTAATCGGGCAGATGGATAGAAATGTATTACTGAGCTTCATGGACTACCATGGCTATAAATTACTATTGATTGTCCCCAGTTATTGTGGGCTGCAGTCCATAGCAAGGGTGTCAATAAGATTAGGTCCAAGCAAGGCAGAGCTGAAAACTATTTCTTATGCTTAATACAGAAAGGTCAACAAAACATGTCATCTGCCTTCAGAAAGCACCCTGTCTTACTCTAGTCTAGCAGTTTGCCTGTTCAGCTCATCATTATTTTCTGAGACTTTCCGTTATCAGGCGGGCTTAGCACTATATTTTCAATTTACTGACTGCTGCACTAACAAACAGCTTTGTTTACCCTTTAAAAATGGTCTTGTAATTTCTTTTCATTTGCATCCTATTGTACACAAGCACAGATGTAATGTACACAATGCACTTTAATTAACAGAGAAAAGTCTGAGGAAGGCTGATCACATTCTTATTACCTAAATCCATCCTGACTGCCTGTAAAGGGAAATGTGGGCAGTGGTATGCCCTATGGGAAAAACTTTTGTTTGATTAGCCTTATTGGTCACTCAAGGTCATTTTTTCTTCTAATGAAAAACAGCTGCAGGTGTCTTTTTATCTCTATAGAAATAGGGAGCTTGTGAATACTGAAAACTCCTGAGGGACTGGTTAGTTCAGTGTTTCTCTTTGATACCTGAAGCAATAGTAAATAATTCCTTATATACTGTGTGCAGAAATAGGACAGAATGTCTGAACTCACTGAGTATATCTGACATAAATTTCCATGCTGAAAATGTCTCTTTTGCATCTATTTCTTTAACAGGGGCTAGTTCCATTCATGATCCAAACTTTGCCCTGTTTTTTTGTGTTTTTTTTTTTTTTTAATATTATTTTGTTGTGTAATATAAGTCCCAGTGGTACTTTTTTCTAGAGTTTTTTCATGCAAATCAGGGGTGCTCTATTTTGAACTGCTGACTAAATATTACAAAGTGCTTCTGGAGGCTTCAGATCCAACAACTGGAAATAGCCACTTTTCCTATATCTACTTTTATGCCTTTTATTTTCAACAAAACTAAGTTGATTCGCTTGAAACTTTACATGCTGTTTTTTATTGTTGTTGTGGTGATTTGTTTTGGTTTGTTTTTTCTGAAGAGTTTCAGAAAAAGTATATAAGGTATTCATGGACAGGATGAATTTAACTCCTTTCTCCATTGGAAAAACCTAGTGTTCTTTTGGCTCATATTTCCACAGTGGATCTCTTTTTAACAGAAATGACCTGGTATTCCAGTAAATCAAACTTTACTGTTTAATTACTAAACACAATTGATTCATAACTTTTCTTTGAGATAAAAGAGAAATTTGGGGTGAACATATTTAGTATGAATACATAAAATCAGGTAATGCTGAACTCTTTCCTTAAAATACAATACAGTATTTCAAGTCAGGTATGGGTAGACTCCTTGGATAAGCAAGGGTAGGTGGACGTTCAATACTATTTCTTATAATCTTCCAAATTAACCAGATCATCTGAATCACTGTACTCCTTACCAGACAGACCCACTTGTCCACTCAACTGGCCCCATCCAAAACGGCAGCTATTATATGTCTAATTGTAAATGTGACTTGAGCTCTGTATATTTCAATGACAGTTAAGTATGGGTCTGACATTCAGCTTGTCTGCAGCTTTTCTGAACTAAGTTAATGTCCTTATGGAAAGTTATGTTATGTTATGAAATAGACTGTGCATGAGGAAACCCATGAGGGGGAAAAAAAAAAAAAAAAAGAGAAAAAAAAGTTTTATTTGCCCTGAGTTTTCTGATTTAGTCTCTTTTAAGTAAGCCAGAACTAATAAAGATGCCACTTCAAAACCAGCCATATCTTTACGCCTAAGAAGGCAATTGAAAATGTCTTGGACAAGTTGAACTTCAGCAACAAACACTGTCTCCTTTAACGTTGAGTCTACTTTGAGAAATGGCTGTTTAAATGGCACTTTCAAGTGAACAACTCTGTTCCTGTGTACTTTCAAGTCATAAGGGACAGAGATAAATCAACAGCTGTTTATTCCAGTTAGTGTTGCAGAGCTGATGCAGCCAAGAGTAGTGAGAGCTGATCCATTTTAATTCCCACACATTGTGAAAAGAACTTTTTACATTGCTGTGGATGGATGCAGTGACATGACCTCTTCCCCTTCTGGGTGCCAGGGACAGCCTAAAGGCTCAATTTAGGCTGCTGAGTATTTCTTAGGTGCAAGGAGAAGAAGAGAAATTACATTACAGCTTTAAAAATATTATGTTGGGGGGTAATTCTCCATAATAACAAAAGGAAGGCAACAATTTATTGTAATCCTATAAAGGAATAGTACCTTTATAGTGTCCTTTAAAATGCCTGAGTTTTGGTAAAGTGTGTGAACATTTGTTATAAAGGGGTTTTGTACTGAAAGCTCAAATGTGTTAGTGTAACAATAATCAGTGCATAAAACAGGTTTCTGCAGTTGAATGAAGTGAGAATATTTTGTCGTTCACTAGAATATTCACAAAACTAAGAAACCAAGTGCAAAAAGTTGCATCTCTACCCTTTACTTACAAAGCACAATATGAGACAATTGATTCATCTACTTTCTGCCTGTATGTGTGATGGCCAAGGGCATTTTTACTAGGTTTCCATAAAATTTGTGCACAGCTGTATTGTGGAGATGACTGAATTTGACAGGTTTAGTTTTATTCAAAAGTTAGTTAGTTCCAATTCTGTGATTAAATAAAACTGAAAAGTGATTTTGTGATTAATAGTTGGAATATTACAAGGCAAGAAGGAAGATATGATTGGCATTCAGGCTAGAAAGACTTCTGCCTTTGAAATGCAAACTCTGGCAAGAGGCAGTCACAACAGCAGGATTAGCAGTAGGATTAATGTTTTAGCCATCTTTTGTTCATTTGATCCTATTGTATTCTGATTACAAGAGATGATGGGAAGGGCCACTTCTTTGTGTGTAGGTCCATAACTATGTTTAAAAGACAAAAGAATTTTCTTCTATTTGATTGTGAAAGTTCCTGGTAATTTCCTCAAGAAGAAATCAAATGAAGTTGTGTATCTTGAGAAACACAAGAGTGGACAGAATGATCCATGCTGAATTTCAGCATGTTTAGGGTCCAAATAGTCTCAGGACACGGAAAGCTACTCTGTGAAGGACTGAAACAGAAGCAAAACCTGGAAGAATACAGAACCTCTGTGTGCTGACATTTTCAAGGGTTCTAGCAGTTACCACCCATCCTGGGTGGAAGCTTCATTGAGTATTTTTAACCCAACTCATTACAATGCTAAGCTAAGCCATAACAGGGCTAAATAAGAATTCCCATTCATTCTTTTTGCCCAGTTCTAAAAAATGCAGGACTGTACAGTGATCCAATGTTTTTTAAAGTTAACTAATAAGAGGCTAAATAAGAGTCTAAATTAGGCTGTAGATGCTTTCAGATAGGGCTGTTTCTCTTTTGCCTGGCCTGAAATCTGTGAGATCTTGGTATTTGATGTTAATTTTTTATTATTTTTTTTCAAGCTCTGGCGCTTCTTAAATGAATGATAATTAAGATTCATTCAGGCATCACTTTTCCCATACATCTGCCATTTTGCAATCTATTAAAAGGCATACTGATCTGGGATTTCAATTTTTGTTTAAGAACTTTTATGATACTGAATTTAGCAAGGCCCAAATTCAAGAAAGTTCTTTTAAAAGTTAAAGAAAATAATTGAATAATTGTGGAACTGAGTTGCAAAGAGTCATACATGTGATTTAATCATGCTTCGTGTAAAGACAGTGTGGGCTGGTGCTGCCTAGGAAACCTCATGTTATTTCTAGAAAAGGCAGAGTGCAGCATTGAATGTTTTAGTATTCAAAACCTTTTAAATGTTGAACATAATTCTTATACTAATCTAAGAAAAGCCTTTCAAGAAACATACTTTTCCTTTTTGTATAGCTCCTAAGTTTTGGTTAGATGTTATTAATTTTACAGTAGAGAGGACCTGAAGATGTCATCTATTTCATCCTTCTATTCCAAGGCAGCATCAGCTATATCTACTCTTTACTTGATAGATGTTCACCAAACCCATTCTTAGTGTCCTAAAATAATGAAGTCACCACACTTCTCCAAGGCAGTGTCTTTTAGGATTTCACTGTCCCTTACCATTTAGAAAGTCTTTGATAATGACTAACCTGGACTTTCCTCAGTGCAATTTAAGTCCATTACTTCTTTTTTATCCATAAAGAACAGATTATTACCAGCTCCTTGCAGGAGCTTTTAAAGCATTTGAAGTCTGCTCACTGAGTCTTCTCTTTTCTAAACTAAACACTCTCAATTAACGAGGCTGAAATGGATTAGTACTAAAATCAACTGTCAAAAATAATAATCCACTAAGAACCTAAAAAACTATTTATAAAACTACCTCATATCATAAAAAGAACTGATTACAGGCTATTTAAAAAAAAATCTTTTGATGTTTTGGCTGGCATGAGAGCCAGTCAGGAATGTTCGGATTAAATGTCTTTTTTATTCTTCACTTAAAACTTTTCTTCCAAAATGTATCTAGTTTGGACATTTTTGAAAAGGAGTTACAGCCTCAGTGAGAAAATGTCATCTCTCTCTGAAGAGTGAACAGTATAAATCTGAACTATTAACGTGGGTATTATTCAACTGAGGTCAAGACCCTTTCTGTGAATTATTTGGGATGTGAACTTCAGCACCTCGTGCTACAGGTGAGATTGACAGAGATTGAATTGGCAGGTGTTTCTATTTTTTATTTTTTTTTCAAAAAATTACTATTACTGTGATAACTGCCCTTTGAAAGAAGTAACCAAAGAATTGTTTCATACAGCCACAGAACATCACTGTTCTCATCACCATCCTTCTCATTTTGTTTGCAGGGGGGTAACCTGTGACTGTATGCTAAATCCATAGGTAATAGTATTCATATCTGAATACCACTTCAAGGGCAGCTGAGATGACATAATTCAAGAATTTTCCATGCAGAACAGACTGTCACTTTCTGGTTAACAAGTGGTATAATGAGGACTCTTGAAAGGTAATACAGCTGTGATTCAGATTAGCCGACAGTCCACAGTATGAGAGAGTGTACAAGAATTTCTGCTTCAATTCTTGAAGGTGAACAGACACTTCACAGCCAGCCATATTCACGGGCAATTTGTAAGAAGAAAAATTCTGAGTCTCTGCTGAAAACATCCTTTTTGAAAGGACAAGATTTTTGAGTCATCTTTTAGAGCTGACAATTGTTTAGCTGCTTTGCCTAAGACTTCTTTTCTTTCCTTCATAGTATAATGAATTTCTGGTGCAATCCAAGCAGTTTTTTGTTTGTTTGTTTGTTTGTTTGTTTCAGTAAAAGTGAACCACAACAAGAAGTGGAGAAGGAAGCCATATATCAATATGTTTGTCTCTCTTCTGAGTCCTAAATAAAATTAATCTCTGTAATTTCAAGGCAGAAAAAATCTGTTTTCACTTACAAAAATATAACATATTCCTCATTTTTCTACTTTGTTTATGGTGTTACTTATAGTACATGTATATACATATATAGAGATATAGATATAAAAATTCTTGTCATTAAGTCAGTTATCAGATGCATTGTAAATAATGCCTTTGTAAGTACAGTACCACAACAAAACAGTAATCTTATTTCTAAGTCAGATTCAATACCAAAAAAAAAAAAGAGAGAAGATTAATCTACCATTTTCCATGATAGAAAAAAAGGACCATGTGTTTTTCACAAGGTGTTACACAAGGTAGGCTGTCTGCTAAAAAATTTGCCTCTTTAGCAAGAGCAAAATTTTGTCTTTCCAAATCACTACAATAAACCAGCTGGTCTGGTATTATGGTATTATACTGTGCCTCCAGCAATGACCTGTGTTAGACTGGAAAAATAAACAAGAAACCTTGTCAGTTCTGTGGCTTACTACACAAGATTCCACAAGGATTATTTTTTGTTTGTTTGTTTCCTGCAAGAATCAGCTGATGCACTGTTGCTGATACTCGATTGCAGTTTGTGGTCTTGCAATCTGTGTTCAAGACAAAACCCCATTCTGCCTGTTGTCCTGTGCAAATCCTTATGAGGACCTAACCAAACTATTTTATGGGATGTGTATTTTTATGGGATGCCGGGTCCTGCACCTGGGACGGGGAAACCCTGGCTGCACATACAGACTGGGCGATGAGACGCTGGAGAGCAGCCTAGAAGAGAGGGATCTGGGGGTCGTGGTAGACAGCAAGTTGAATATAAGCCAGCAGTGTGCCCTGGCGGCCAGGAGGGCCAACCGTGTCCTGGGGTGCATCAAGCACGGCATCGCTAGTAGGTCAAGGGAGGTGATTGTCCCGCTCTACTCTGCGCTGGTGCGGCCTCACCTCGAGTACTGTGTGCAGTTCTGGGCACCACAGTATAAAAAGGACATGAAACTGTTGGAGAGTGTACAGAGGAGGGCTACGAAGATGGTGAAAGGCCTGGAGGGGAAGACGTACGAGGAACGGCTGAGGTCACTGGGCCTGTTCAGCCTGGAGAAGAGGAGGCTGAGGGGGAGACCTCATCACAGTCTACAACTTCCTCGTAAGGGGGTGTCGAGAGGCAGGAGACCTTTTCTCCATTAACACCAGTGACAGGACCCGCGGGAACGGGGTTAAGCTGAGGCAGGGGAAATTTAGGCTTGACATCAGGAGGGGGTTCTTCACAGAGAGGGTGGTTGCACACTGGAACAGGCTCCCCAGGGAAGTGGTCACTGCACCGAGCCTGTCTGAATTGAAGAAGAGATTGGACTGTGCACTTAGTCACATGGTCTGAACTTTTGGGTAGACCTGTGCGGTGTCAAGAGTTGGACTTGATGATCCTTAAGGGTCCCTTCCAACTCAGGATATTCTATGATTCTATGGTTCTATGTTCTTATGTGTAATATATCACTTAGTTTGTCTCATGGAGGTGTTGTCATCTACTATAATTATAAGAAAATTATATATTTAGTGCATGGGTGCTTCACTGATAGAAATAATTGTCTTATTTTTTAACCTTTTCAGTTGTATTATGGAAATGAGGGACAAATAGAAGAAATATTACAGCTGAAAACTGACAAGAGTCTGATGCAAAAGTGATCCAAGTAAAGTAACATGGTTCATAGTTACTGTGATGGAATTTGGCTCTGCCATATTTTTAGGGTAGTTTCTATACATGTTTCCACACATTTTTAAAAGCTATATATGTTTGTCCCTGAGAATTTGTCCTTGAATGCTGCCTTAACGGTACTATTCAAAGTCATTGCAATGAATTTGATGAGGAAAAGAATATAGCAGCTAAAATATCACCTGGAACTCCTTTTTTATCACATGCGCTTGTTGTTAGTTGTAAGTAGAAGACATCAGAAATGACAAAAACAGCAGTTTTCTGTTCTTCCTGAAAGGGCCCTTCTTCTTCTTAACTGGTGGGAAAAGTAAGTTGAGTCCCGGCAACTCCGTTGAAAACCTAGTCTAAGCAAAACAAAACCAAAAACAAATGAACAAAAGGAGTCTTGTAATAACAGCACAGTTTTCTTTCTTACTTTCTTTACCTTGGTTTAAAAATCTAGTGTAAAGTTCGAACCTGTATAGATTTTTCTGCATTTGAAGACAGAGTCACTGAGTGCAGTTCTGCACTTGACATTGGCACAGTACTAATATCCAGAGCAGACCTCAGCCATCAGCTGCTGATGATTTTATTTCTCTCTTTCTCAGTACTTTTATCATGAGCTACATGATTTGCCTTTAAAGGTGGTTTGTTTTTTTTTCCAAGTGAAACCCTATTTCTCTGAAGTGTACAAGACACTTTTTGTAAGTATATTAATAACTTTCCAACTATATACGAGATGTATCACTTGGAAATGAAGATCAGAGAGCAAAAAGAATAAAGGTTACACATTTCTCTTCATGTTCAATTTACTATAAGGTCCCCACTGAAATTTCTTGGCCATGTTATACTTTTTTTTTTTTTTTCCAATATGAAATATTAGTATAATAAATGAAAACTTTGCAAATTAATTTTGGTTGTACAACTTCCTTGATTTATGGAAAAGACGGGGTTCTATGCCAATAGTCTAATGTGCATCAGGACTTATTTTTTGTTGGGTTTTACCCTCTATATTCTTATCCTTACTGAATATAAGAAACAAGTATTGGGCCAAGAAAAATAAAAGGTCATATTAAAACAAAATCCTTTGGTGATTTATGGGTCTTGGCTCTGACTTGGAGCTGTCATCACTACAAGTACGTTTGTTAAAAAGACGAGATATAAACTGCTGGGTCTGATCAAAGACTTTAAAACTAATAAACAGGTTTCTAGGTAGATTTCCAAACCTCTGGAAATAACTTTCATTAGATCTCTCAGGGGAAAAGAATGGAAAAGAGATGATACAGTGATAGTGACTGATGTGTTTGTAGAGATATGGTAGGTATGAAGCACAAAGAGAAGGGGACTTGCTGTATTGTCATGTTTTGCTTTTCTAAAGATCTCTGAGTATAACCCATAGAGAACACAGCTGTTCTCTACCGTTGTGACTTGAGGCTTCCCATCCATAGAATGTGAGTATCATTGTGTTGTACAGACATACAATTAGAAATAAAACTTCCTCTAAATACATATGCAGGGGAAGCTTGAGTAATTTCTTGAAGAGATCTGGGTTTACTTTAGATGGAATGTTTACACCATACACTGACAAAAAGGAATAATTTTGAGGGACTGTCATGTATTTTCTTTTTGCCCCACAGTTTCATGTCATTGAAAATTTATTAAAGACAACTGACATCAACACCTAAGAGCAGAGCATGTTCAATGCATTTAAAACAATCCAAAATAGTGAAGGTTTGAAATATTTTGGAAATGAACAGAATATCAAAGCTAAGTCTGACAAAATCAGAATTAAAAGGATTATCAGGTAGCTGTGTTTCTCAGTTCTGCCTTGAGCTTCCCCCCTCCCACCATGTGACTTCTAGTTTGCGCATTGTTCACTGTTCTGGAAAATTATGTTTCAAGTTCATATACAGATATCTCCATTTTCTCCTTCTCAAGACCACATAAAGTTTTCTGGTATTCTCCTTCCCTTCACTTCCTCTGGAGTAAATGTATAAAAATTGTCAAAAATAGTATTGCAATATTACTACGTTTTGTGTAAAATCAGCTGAATAAGCAACATGCTTTTGCACAAATTATTGAAGGACTGATTCTTGCAGAACTCTCAGTTATTTTCAGAAGTCTTCATTTTCATTTCTGTTTAATGGAAAAAATGCACTCTTACTAAGTGTAATGGTTATGCAGAAGCTCGTCAAAAGTTGCTGAAAATTTCTGGCAGTGTTTGCAAAGAGTCTGAAATGGTAAGTCTGGGTGCAAACTAATGCAATGGTTCCAAGATACCAGTGATACTGCTTTAAATATTTACACTATTGTGACAAATTTGAAGCTGCCTGTAAATATTTTATGAATGCTGTGGCTTAACAGGATTGTTGTGGTGTTTACTGCATGAATATACAGAACATGTTTGTCAGGAAATTGGCTCTGAAAACAGTGTACACTATAATCCTGATATTAGCTTCTTAGAAACATTTCAGAATATTGCAGCTCCATCAGTCTTGAAGTGAACTTGTGACATTCTTGCAAGCTGACTCAGTTGGTTTAAGCAGGAACAGAAAACAGAGTAGAGAACAGAAAACTTGGATTAAAATAAAAGGAGAAGCTTTCAATGACAGAGACTAAAGGGCAAGTTTGGGGATGTAGAATGGAATCCAGACTACAGAGATAAGCTAGAACTGTAACTTTGGGACTTATTTAATGTAGTGTAGACATTTACAGTGACTGTATCTGTAGGTAAAAGAGTCACACTTGGCTGCTTTTCTTTCAATATAATCAATAAAGAGTTAAAAGGCAGTCTTAGTATGCAATACATATGACCTATGCTAGACTTCTGTTTTGATCTGAAACTGTTCTAAACTTCTTGTAATAATAAAAATATCCTGGATAGATTATCTCTGATGTAAACAATGTGGACATTCATATGTCTTTAACTGAATCTCACCCATACACATTGTTACAGTTCAGCAAAACTATTTTTTTGCTCTGCCTTCTTCCTACTGTTAAAATTAAGCAATATTTTGCTTCAAAGATACTTTTTGGATCCTGAATTTACCATTACTCACAACTCCCAA
This sequence comes from Anser cygnoides, assembly GCF_040182565.1. Taxonomy (NCBI): domain Eukaryota; kingdom Metazoa; phylum Chordata; class Aves; order Anseriformes; family Anatidae; genus Anser; species Anser cygnoides. The sequence continues at coordinate 39,807,853 of NC_089874.1, read as the reverse complement.
AAGGAAGATCGTCAGGTACTAATTATGGTCAGGCCTGCTGCGTGATTAAGGCTTGTAATCAGGCACTTGGAATAAGATTAAGCAAATTACAACTTTCTTGCTGAGAGAGGTGAAGACATCAGAAGTAACACATTGTGATCCAGAAGACCAGATAGGAAAGTCTTCAAAGAAACAACGTGCTTTGCAGCCATGACAAACATTTAACTATTTTATTTCTCACTAACCCCCTGCAGTTGCCTGTATTAATTCACAGAATCACAGAATAATTCATGTGGGAGTGGACCATCCCCTTCTCACAGCCATGTCAGCTTGGAGCAGGGCCTTGTCCAGTTTGATTTTGAATATTCCCAGGTAAAGTAATTTTGCATGCTTTCTGGCCAACATTTACAATAGTTTATCATCTTCGCGGTGGAAAGATAAATTGTTACACTAATCAGAATTTACCTTTTTGCAGCTGTATTGTTGCCTTTTATCCCAACACAGTGACTGTCCCAGGTAGTCTAACTGCTAACTCTCACATTATGTGGAGAGAGCAGTAAGATTACACCGTAACCTTCTGCTCTTGAGGCTGAAGACAGTATGTCCTGTTAGCCTCTTCTCATATGACATATCTGGCTGAATATGAGAAGGCACTTCTTTACTGTGAGGGTGACAGAGCACTGGAACAGGTTGCCCAGAGAGGCTGTGAAGTCTCCTTCTCTGGAGGTAGTCAAAAGCCATCTGGATGTCATCCTGCGCAATGTGCTCTAGGTGATCCTGCTCGGCAGGAGGGTTGGATTAGATGATCTTCAGAGGTCCCTTCCAACCTTGGACATTCTGTGATTCTGTGGTATGCTGTAGTCCCCAGATCATACAGGTACCTGCAGCTAACTTCTTCCAGTACTTCAATGTCTTTATTTTTTTGAAGAGTTGAAAAGTAGACACAGTACCCCAGATGTGGTCTGACAAGTGATGTATAGAGGGGAAGAATTACTTTCCAGGACCTGCTGGAAACATTCTTGCTGATGCAGCCTAGGATGTGATTGGCCTTCACTGCTGCAGGGGCACATTGCTGTGCCATGTTCAACTTGGTGTCCATCAGAACCACCGAGGTCATTTTCTGCAAAGCTGCTTACCAGCTGGTCAGCCCCCAGTCCATAGCACTGCAGTGAGGTTTTCCGTCCCAGGTGAAGGACATGGCATTTGTTTTTGCTGAGCTTCCTGAGATACCTGTCAGCCTGTATCTCCAGCTTCTAAAGTCCCTCAGTGGCCCCGTACTCCAGGAGATCAACCTTTCCCACTCATTTGGTATTGACCACAAGTTTGCTGAGAGTTCACTCTGTCCTGCCGTGCAGGTCAATAATGAAAACATCAAATATTATTGGTGCCAGTATTGACCCTTGATGAACGCCATGAGTAAGTAGGCCCCAGCTGAGCTTTGTAGAGCCCTTGTATTGCCATGTATCCATCTAATGTATATTCCACTTATCCAAACCATATCTTTTCAATTTGGCTTGACAATGTTGAAAGGTACTACCAAATCCAGGTAGCTATAGCAGGAGCCTGTTAAGATGTCATTTGTCACCTCTGATCCTTGTCCATAAGTTCTTGACTGGCACATCACCAGTTCCCAGGCAATTTTCCATGCCTTTAAGTAGTGTTGGTTTTTTTTGTTGTTTGTTTGTTTTGTTTTTTACAACAATTCTGGTGCACAAGCAGTCCCACCACATCTGTGTAATCCTAATGAGCTCATAGCTCTGCAGCTGTCCATGGACTTTTTATTGTCCGTTCATTTCCCGTGCTGTAGACATGTTTACAGGTACTTGAGGAGGACTCAGTGAAGCTGCTTTCACAGGACAACTGTGAGGACCTCCCTCATAATGCTGTCTATCACGCACCTCCTCACTTCAACCCATGCGTCACTTCTTACCAGTCTCTGGTTACCATCCCCATCTTAACCTCATTACTAGATTAAGAAATGTTAGTAGAGATGCTCTTGCACCACTTTGTCAGGTGGATCCTGCCTCTCGCCATCTGACCTTACCTTAATTAGAGGGGCATAAATTATGAAGATGCTCAATAGATTTTCTGAAGTAATGGGTGAAAAAAATTAATTTATAATGGGGGGGACTAGAAACATATGAATAGGTGAACACTTATTGAGACATGACTAGATCTTATTTTCCTGAAATGATTGAGTTATTTATAATTTAGGAGATGCTTGTCTAAGATAAGATAAGTTAGTACAAGGAACTAATATTCTCAGAAATCTTGAAGAGCTGCATTCCGTGCTATTCTGTTTCCCATGTTCTGCCACTTTTCATGGTTGACTTTTCTCTATCTCTTCCTCAAATAAATGTAGCAGACAAACTATATCTAAGCCTAATAGGATTTGAAAACTGTCCAATATGTGTACTTCTGATTCAAAATGAGATCACTACAGGAACCTAGAGTGTTTTGTGGATAAGTGCTATGCTGAAATAAATCAATATACAAGCTTCCTTCCTGTCTTATCAAATACCTAGCTATCTGGTGACATAGATTACCTCTGTGAAAAGAAGATTTTTATCCTCCATTCTGTTAGTCTAGAGCATAGCTGTCCAGAATGGCTTTTTTTTTTTTTTAATTTTTTTTCCCAGTAGAAGCTTTTTGTATATCAAATGAAACTACTAAATGTCTTCACCAAACTAGGGAAAATTGAGAGATCTGTGCCTGGATCTCTCTCCTTCTGCAGAAAACAACATTCTGTGGAAAATGTGCTCATCTCCACCAATTAGACTGGGAGGGTAGACATCTTTTTCACAGGAACTTCTGTTTCTTCTCTCTCTGTTGACTTTTGGGATGAATCATCAGCAAATGCTGGAATTTGGGCAGAATGACTGCAACATTTTATAAAGTCTGACACATATTTGGTATTACAGAGACTGGATGATTATTACACAACTTCAGGCAACCAAGGGTTTGTATATGTATATCTGTCTCATGAGACAGTTGTTTTCCTGTTCACTTCTTAGAAACAGCATGATAAAAGTGCCAGACCAGTAACGAAAAGACAACCATGTGAGTAAGTAGACCAGTCCCACTCAGCTCTGCTTTTCTCTCCAAGGTAAGGTAATATCTTTCTGTTTTGCTGCCATTGAGCAGTTGCCAATTAATTCTATCTGTGAGCACAGTATACAGGAAATAAGTAGAAATGAAGATGAAGAAGCAGTTAAATGACCTTCTTTGCTATATTCTATTGTCCTAAAACCATCTGGTATACCCAGCATCTAAGACAGAAGAGAGCAGAATGGTCATCATGCCATGAGAGGCCGGTAAAGCACGTTGCTTGGAACACATGGTGCTGATTTGCTCTTAAAACAGTGAGAAATAAAAATATGGGAAGAAAGTCTCATTGGCCAAATCCTGGTTAGAATTCATAAGCTGTTATAAAAATAAATAAATAAATAAATAAATGTGTCCCTGCACTTTACTGAAATATATCTCTTTAACATTTTTCACAAAAATCCTATCCCAAATTACATAGCTTAGTATTGAATTACATTTAACTGGAAGATTGTTCCTAAAAGTTTACTTGTAGTCCCTCAAAAATAAATGAGATAATAGGAAATGATGTACTTACATTTCTCTCTTTTATGGAAAATCAAACTCTGACAGTCCAGCTTGATAGTATATGAAGAAAGCAATTGAGCAGTCCTAAACTCTAAAACTGCTTTGAGATTTGTTGTTCTGTATCAAAAAGGATCATTTTGTCTTTTGTTTGTTTGTTTGTTTGTTTCTCTCCTTTTATTTTGTCCAGAATAGATGGATCTAGATACACAGAAACCAGAGGAAATCAATGGGGAGTTGAAGAGTAATTTGATTGCTGAGACCAGAGTGAATACAGCTTAAGACTGATCTCCAAAAATATTTTAGGAGGGGTTGGCTAGTGGAAGTATTATCTCTGAGTGTTTCTGTCACTCTCATCATCTCTTATGAATCTGTTGCAGACTGTGAAGACCTTAAGGTGGGGATCTTAGACTTTATGTCAAGCATAACAGAGCTGGTATTTGACTGTGAACTTCAGATGCTAGAACAAGAAAAAATGTTATCCAACTTCTTCATGGTTGCTTGAGTTTAGAAAACAATGACATGAGGGGAAATGAAAAAAGCTTCTCTGAATTTTCTCCAAGAAATTACAACTAACTACACAGGGATCTTCATGCAGTCTGTTTTCTGATATGACCTATTTTAGGCTTTTTGCTTGTAGAAATTAAAAATGTAATGGCTAGAAGAATGCATTGTTTTTTGCTTTTTTTTTCCTGTTGTTTTTCAGATGTCTGCCTAATTGAGCACAGCTGTGCAGTGGCGCAAAACTAACCAGGAAATGAGCATTTTGATAATTTCACATTTCTAAAGCACCTCTTAAACATCTCATGTGAAAATAGCAGCCGCAATACCTTTAGAGATCAACAACATTGAACCAGATTTATCATACTGAGCTGTCTCCTGCAGGCATTTAGAAAAATCCACTTTCAAGACAAATCAGTAAAGGTTCCCTCAACTGTAACTGTCTTGTAACATAAACAAAATGTGTGTGGAATAAAGACAAACTTTTCCAAGCTGCTCCAAGAATGAATTCTTGTCTTTTCACTAGTCTACTGCCAATGAAGACTTCATATTTTTTTATTTTATAACAATCATCTCTACATCAGTTTTCCATTTGGGACTATAGCCAGTGGAAAAGTGTGTAGACTTATGAAATACTCTGAAGTAATTCATAATGTGTTGCTTTTTGTGAACATCCTGTTTGTGATTTCAGTCTTCATCTTTACAAGTTAAAGAGCTGATTCCTCATTAAGCCATATCCTCAGAGGACATAAAATAGTCTGACTAAGTGCACTGATATAAGTCTGTTGAGTCACCCTTTTCTTAAAAAAGGATTAATTTAGAGATTGCTTTTCTTTTTGATTCAGATTCAGAACTAGAATGGAGGTCATGAATTCCTGAATGTGAGTTTTAAGCAGGGTCAGAAATCTGACCAGAATAGCTCATGTGTGCCCAAACTTTGGCATTCATGATTCTTGGCTGAACTTTAATCCTAAACCGAATCCCAGATATCTAGTACAGAAACACTGTTCTTTTGAATTTAATCTTGATATGAACAGATCTACTCCAAACATCTTGATTCCCTCTATACTGATTTTGTAGTTCAGTAGTGTTTCTCACATACCACTAATCTTCTGTTCCAGAAAGTGGACAATAGAGTAAAAAGAGAGATCTTCATGTTTTCATCCGTGGTAAAATATCTTTTTCTGAAGTCTGGTTTTCTTTCTTTCCTTGAGTATAGTCAAGTATCATTAAAAGGAACTTTAAATATAGTCAGGCTTTCATAACTGGAGCTTGTAGACTTCTGTGGAGATCTAAGTCACAATATGCATTTCACTAGTTTATTATGCTTTTGTATATCTTGTTTACTTTGTGTGCATTTTTGGCAATAAAAATGTAGCCATATAGGTGTTCTGAACTGATTCTGAGTTATAAAAATAAATCAGACCAAGAGTTTCTTCAGCTACCCCCTAACACAAGTTCTGGGTAGGCCACTAAATGCACTTTTACCTTTTTAAAAAATCTGTTTATTCTGAAATGAATACAGCTCTCAAATTTGATTGTACTTTTTCACGTACAACATGCAAGAAACAATAATGTCTCTGGTGTGAAAGGAATGTACTTTCAAATACAACATTTTATCCTCTACGCCAAACTACAATTGCTATGTTTTGAATAGTCTTTGTTTTCTTTTGTTTTGTTTGTTTTGTCTTGTTTTGTTTTGTTTTGATTAAGAAAAATATGATGCAATTATAGGAGACTAGACTTTCAAAGTCTTTCATTTATTCAAACTTGGTTGGAATGGCTTGGTCTGTAACATTTTTAAAGTAATATTAAGGGTCTGGAGATGCCTATACACATCAATTTCTTGGGGTGGGTATGGGATACACTCATTTCTTCTTTTAACCAAAAGTAGAAAGGTTAGGCAGAAGGTAACCTGTGAATGTAAAGTAAACATTTACAACTGTTTTCCTCAAGTATGACACAGAATTTTATCTCATGACCTCGTATCCCAATAACTCTTAGGAGGTTTGTGACAGTCATATAGAAAATTTTGTTAATCTTTTCCCTTCTTTCAGTTTTTCTTTTTTTCTCAGTCTAATTTCTAAGAAGCAAAACAAAATTACAGTACATAAATAAATAGATAGGACCACATAAGAATTACAAAATTCAAAAAAAAATAAAATCATTACCAAAGTAGATGTTTCTCAAGGAAAACAAATTTTCTTTTTTTTTTCTTTTCTTTTCTTTTCTTTTCTTTTCTTTTCTTTTCTTTTCTTTTCTTTTCTTTTCTTTTCTTTTCTTTTCTTTTCTTTTCTTTTCTTTTCTTTTCTTTTCTTTTCTTTTCTTTTCTTTTCTTTTCTTTTCTTTTCTTTTCTTTTCTTTTCTTTTCTTTTCTTTTCTTTTCTTTTCTTTTCTTTTCTTTTCTTTTCTTTTCTTTTCTTTTCTTTTCTTTTCTTTTCTTTTCTTTTCTTTTCTTTTCTTTTCTTTTCTTTTCTTTTCTTTTCTTTTCTTTTTTTTTTAATAAACCTTATTTTCTTATGATAAAATTTCAGTTACAGTTACATATAGTAGCAACTAAAAATTACAGTATTATAACTTTTACTTCTTTTACAAACTCAAAATGAAGGCTTAATTTTTTCAGTAGGAAAGAATGAATAAAATTCTTAGTAAGTACATCTATATTTTAAGCACTGTATCCCTCCTAACTCACTATTAGGCTTTTCATTATGACCATCCTTAGGCTCATTTTAGATTGAATTGGGAAATAACTTTCACTGTTGCATGACCTTGTTAGCAGCATTTACTGCCTGAGCAGGAACTAACAGAATCTTCCTCTGGATATTTCAAGACTCATAAGATGTTCCAAATTTAATTAACAAATTTAATTAATATATGGCAGTTTGAATTTTTTCTGTTTCCTGTAATCTTGTGCATGGGCTATCTTAAAAACTTTTTGCACAGACGTGAGAGAGCTCCCCTGCAGAGTACTATACGGCCAAGTGAACAATTATGGTCATGGCAGGTTCTCAAGGCCAAATCAAAACTAATTATTAGCTTTTAATACAGTTTCTTTTCTGCTGTGAATACTTTATAATACATTCAGTCACATGATACCTATACAGTCCAGGGATTAGAAAATATCCTTACTTTCTCTCTCTCTCTCTCTCTCTCTCTCTTTCTTTCTTTCTTTTTTATGTAGATTTTTTTATTAATCTAAATATTATTAGTCTTTTTATTTGTAGCTAAACCAGCACATGCCATCTTCAATTTTTTTTTGTCAGTTTTAAAGAACACTTCTTACCTCAGAACTGCTCCCTCCTTCTTCTACAGCATATTGAATGTTACATAATACATAATACATATATAAATGTTACAATAAAGATTTCTCATGTTTTTAACTTTGTGCTTATTATATGTGCATTGACCACCAAACAGAAAAAAAAAAAATATTTATACATATAGTAGGATAACAAAATGAAATTTTAAAGGTTTGGTTTGGTTTGGTTTGGTTTGGTTTGGTTTTCTTTTGAGCATAGTATAAGGAGTTGTGGGATTACAGAATATTTCGTAGAGCAGGAAAGTCAGATTAAGAAATTATTTTTAATTATTAAAGAGTTTGTGATTATGGCTGTGAAATAATTGAGCAAATCAGAGGAGGGGTAGCAGTTGAATTAATGTTGCTTAACATCAGTATAGAACTTCAAAGCTCTTTAAAAAAATGAATTAATTGAGTTCACTGTGTAACTCCCAGGAAATGATTCCCTCAGCATGTACAGTCTTTCCTTTCTGTTCTCAGACCATCCATAGGCAACTTTTATTTCTTTTAATGCATTTATTGCTCATACTCTCACGATAACTCTTGTACCTGTGGTGTTAAAATATAGCTATCTATCAAATGCCCTGTACCAGATATTAAGTGGTGTTATAATGCGGTAGTGTCTCTATTCTACAACTGATAGATGCAGGTAGACTTTGAAGAAATTGTTTCAGTGTTGAATCTATGAGGAAGAAATAACACATAAGTAGGACTAAATTTTTGTAAAACCAGGAGGTTTTATTTCTGGTTTCTGTGGTTTCCCTGACTGTCCTATTCCTCTTCTTTCCTATATGATGAGTTTTCACAGTCATTAGTTCTGATTTGTGTGTTGCTTGATGATCAGGAGGTATGTTTATTTTGATCAAATCACACTTAGTCTTTTGATGGTATTTTGAATAGAAGGTAGAAAATTAATGCGTGACTGTTAATTTGCAGTGGGCATGCTGCCTGGATTCCCAGGCTGTCCTGTGCCCAGCCCTCTGCTCTTTTTTTTCCCAGCACAACCTGAGATACCAGCCATATGACTTTGCAGACATAACTGCTGTGCTGCTCTGATTATTTTTTTTTTAATTTATTAATTAATGTATTTGTTTTTTAAGTCAGCTACTACCTCAGCTAACAGCCTTATAAAAACTATGGTTTTGTGCCTCTCCCAGATCATCCTTCCATTAGGGCTGAAAGAACAGCAGATAATCATTGTCTCTTTAGGGCAGCTGTAGTGATACAGCAGGATGCACAAGTAGTGAAGTGACCACATTAGGACTCCTGGAGCCTGGAGGGAATTTGTAGATTCAACACAAGCAACATAAGGTCAGAAGCAGAATGAGGGAGAGGAAGGTGAAAAAAAAGCTGCCTGCATTGCTAGCATATCTAGGTGATGAGTGAGTCCTCACAGTAATTCTTACAGATCATAGCATCATAGAATAGCTTGGTTTGGAAGGGACCTTAAAGATCATCTAACTCCAACCCCCCTGCCATGGGCAGGGATGCCACCCACTAGATGAGGTTGGCCAAGGTCCCATCCAGCCTGGCCTTGAACACCTCCAGGGATAGGGCATCCATAACTTCTCTGGGCAGCCTGTTCCAATGCCTCACGACCCTTACAATGCAGAATTTCTTCCTAAGTATCTAGTCTATATCTATCCTCTTTTAGTAAAAGACCATTCCGCCTTGTCCTATCATTATCTACCCAAGTAAAGAGTCCTGCTCCATCTTTTTTATAAGACCCATTTAAATACTTAAAGGTCACAATGAGGTCTCTCCAGAGTCTTCTCTTCTCCAGGCCAAATATCCCCAGCTCTTTCAGCCTTTCTTAAGACCTAAATGAGCAGTCTCTCTGCTGTTGCAAATGTGACAGAATCACCAATGAGAAATTCATCAAAGGGAGATAATGTTTGTAGAGATCTGTATTAAGAAGTGAAGTCAATAGGTGATTCTTTTGGGCTTACCTGTCTTTAACTCATGCTAGTTTCAGTTTGCTTTCTTAATGCAAAGACTAGAAATGCCACCATAAGGGTGTCTTTGATGAAAGACACCAAGAAACCTGACGTTTTCTTAGCTTGCAGCACTTACAGCACAGCAGGATCAGGCCAAAGAAAAGAAAGGGATATCAAAGTGTTGTTCATAACTGGTTGCTGCAGTATGGAGCACAAATTGTTGGCAACAGACATAAAGCTAAGTGCCACGAAGGCTCCACTGTGCTGAGACAGAGTGATACTTGGCCATGTTTGGAGCAGGGGAAATGAAAGCCTCTTTGAATCATTCCTAACAGTTACCCTTCAGGCTGTTTCATCACTGCTCTGCTGGGTCAGAGTATTCCTGTTTAAACGATCACTCCAAGGTCATACAAAGTGTCAAAAGCAAACATTTTAATGGAAACAGCGGAGGTCCTCATTCTGTTGCACAGGTTAAAAAATCTAGTTTGTCACTAAAGGGTACAGCTGCTAAACTAGTCCTTGTACTGCTCTCCTTTAAACAGTCCTAGTGCTAGTAGGGGAGCAGAGTTAGCAGTTCATGATATAAAGAGTTTCAAAACACTAGTCGTGGAAGTGACTGTGACAACCCCTAGATGTGACACAAAAGTCTCAGCCCTGGCAACAGAGTTCTGTGATGGAGCATCAGAAGGTTTCATAGAGAAAAATCCAAAATAACGGAGTGTGGGGATAGTGAGGGAATCTGTGGTAAATATCAGGGTTGTATTTATCTTAAGGATAGATGACTCTGTTAACCAGTTAAGGTGTTGTGTAAATTCCTACCCTACCATATTGTTTACAAATAAGGCTAAGACTGAAAATTCACTGAATATTTTTCAATAAAACATACCTCTCTTTTTATTTTGTACACTGTAATGATGAATTATTTACAGTGCTGGGGCCTCTTAATTTGTCCCGTACCCACAGTTGCAAGGACTCTGTTACCATCCTATGCCTATGCTCTATACGACATTATTATTATGAAGTCACAGATAGTCCTTTGTGCACTGAGTAACTACTGTTTTTTACTGCATATTACTTACAAAAATATATCAGAATTATCATAGCAATAGACATTGCAGCACACAATCACACAAAGCTAAACAAAATCTAAAGAAATTGGTAGTAGTTACCTAGTAACAAGAAAATTGCTGTTAGCTAAACAAACTATAACAAAGATCTAGCAAGACAAATCAGGCCTGACAAATCCTACTTCTGAGAATTTGCAGCATAAATACAAAGCTTGTGGCCTGTCAGTGGTGATGGCAATAATATGTTACTTGGATCATGAGGCTATAACACACAAACACGTGTATAAATATGCAGATGCAAACACACCCACATACATTTACACCTCAAATAAGTGAAGTCATGAAGTCTTATAGTTCCTGTTGCCAGAGAACTGAAATCAGTAAATAAAGCATAAGGATTTTCTTCCAGTCAGAATATTCTGCTGGAAAAAATTACAGAAATTTCTTTTGGTTGTATATGTTCAGATTGTAATAAAAAAAAAAAAATGCCTGTAGATTTACAGATCACAGTCTCGTGTCCAACAGGTATTGTGCTGGAGTATAACCCTTTTTAAATCAGATGCAAGTCTTAAGTTAAACTCAAAATATTTTCATGTAAAAAGGATTTTTTAAATCATTTTTAACACACATGATTAAAGTGGTAATTTTCTGGTACACCTAAAACCAAATCACAAGCCTGATACTAAGGAGCTTGAATAGATATACAGTTATATATTTAAGAGGAAGAATTAAACCTCATCTTAATTTTCTAATATCTGTGGATTATATTACATATAGCAGAAAAAAAAAAAAGAGATCATAATGTGGGTTTATCATAAAACAAATTTTATTGTATCTAAACAGGGAATATTTCTCTATGAAAAAGAACTCTTCCAATTAGTAAGCCTGAGATGAATTGGCCTATTACATGGAAGAGGATGGAGAGGACTCTTAGTCTAACAAAGACTAAAAGTTTGTTGTGCATTATTGGGCCTTTTTCCACTCATCTTAATTTTTACCTGAAGAAATACAGATATGAATCTAATTTTCTTCAGTTTTGTGGGCAAAGTGAAAGGAATAACTTTTAAGCCTGTGAACAGCTTAATTAAAATTATAATTTTGGCTGATAAAAGTACTGGCATTGATGCCATACAGTTGGGATAACCTGTGAGTATAATACCAGGGAAGATTTTCATTAAAAAGTAGATAGATATACAATCAACATACTAGATGATAGACTGAAAGCTTGTCAGTTTTTAAAATGTAGTGGCAAGTGAGGAATCCCAATGATATGAGTGTGATTTTTTTGTGAGCACCATAGCACCCAGTCCTGGGTCTTTTTTTTTTTTTTTTTTTTAATTTTAAAATCAGCAATATCTTGAAGAAAATGTAGCATATGTATAAATGTAAAGATGGTTTATAAGTATGTAAAGTATAAAAGTATAAAGTATATAGGTTACACAGATATTGTGAAAGTCGTAAATAGTGATAACTAATAGTTGCCATGGTTAGCTGAACCCAAGTGCTACATAACAGTGAAATGGAAAGTCACACTTAGAAAGAGAAACATAAGCTGTACCTGCAGGAGAGACCCATACTTCAAATGAGCAAGATGAAAAAGATTTGGAAATCAGTGGGTTATAGTAGCTCACCAGCTAATCAAAAAAGCCCAATGTGACAAAATGTAGTCAATGAGTTGATGCAAATCCTGGACCAAGAAAAGTCGAAAGAGGAAGAAATTGTACCACTGTCTCATGGTGAAGAGACCCTCAGTCTAACGTCTGCACATGAAAAGGTCTGGTAATATAAAGAAGGATCTAAAAAAAGCTGAAGGATTAAAGAGGAGGAAAACATATCTTAGAGAAAGAGACTCTTCAGGTGCTCCATTGACTTAACATATCAAAGGGAAGGTTAAGGGGTGTCTTTCTCCAAACCTTTAAGTGTTTTGAAGTCTAGGAAGTGGAAATATGGTAACACAGACTTCTTCCACATGGCTGGTAGACATGTGACATGATGTAATGACTGGTAGCTGAAACCAGAGAGATACAGCAAAAATAAAATGCACATTTCTAACAGTAAAGATAATGGATCCTCAAACCTACACACTTGGATGTAGTTGCTATCATTAGAAATTTTAAACAATGCCAGGAGACAAGTATAAGGAAAACATTATTTTACCCAGGGGTCAGACTACATGGTCACAATGCTCCATTTTGACCATTTTATGTATAAATCTGTGGAAGTGAAAAACTGTTGATTCATTTAACAAAAATTTCCCTTTCAAAATGTTTATAAATCACCAAAGGTAAGTTGTTGCTAAAAATAAAAAATAAAAATAAAATAAACAACAACAACAGCAACAAAAATAATTTGTTTTGAAACGATATTGGGCATTGAGCACCTTATGTAAACAACTGCTTATAATATCTGTGTGGTGGTTTAATTTCACTAGTCTACAGTCTTTGTGTTATTCCAGCCACCACTAGATCACAGTCGTAATAACTTCTGGAAACATTCCTGAACTACTTTTTTCTCTTTTTCTGTTACCCAGAGCATAGGTGACTTCAGATATCCTTTGTGATGTAGGGTTATGACTGAAAATTTATAGAGCATGATAGAATCAGAGAATCAGAGAAACATAGAATCAAAGAATCATAGGATCATAGAATCAGAATCATAAAATAGCTTGGGTTGGAAGGGATTGGCCTGCCATGGGTAGGGGGACATGTCCCACCAGACCAGGCTGCCCAAAGACCCATCCAACCTGGCCTTGAATACTTCCAGGGGTGGGGTGTCCACGGCTTCTCTGGGCAAGCTGTTCCAGTGACTCACCACCTTCTGAGTAAAGAATTTCCTCCTTACATCTGATCTAAACTTAACCTCTTTTGTTTAAAGCCCTTATCACTTGTTCTATCACTACACTCCCTGACAAAGTCCCTTCCCAGCTTTTCTGTAAGCCCCTTTTAGGTACTGGAAGGCCCCTATAAGTTCTCCCTGAAGCCTTCTCTTCTCCAGGCTGAACAACCCCAATTCACTCAGTGTGTCTTTGTAGGAGAGGTGCTCCAGCCCCTTGATCATCTTTGTGGCCCTCCTCTGGACTCATTCTAATATTTCCACGTCCTTCTTGTGCTGGGGGCCCTGGAGCCGAACACAGTACTCCAGGTAGTTTAAAAATGTGTCAACAGCATGCAGTGGTCACATCCACTGGTAAAAATGTAATTTTTAATTTAAAAAAAAAAAAAGGAATATTTTAAAAATCCAAAAAAGACTGTATTTCTTTTCTTATAAATGTCCTGTTTAAAGGAACCAGTTTAGCTACTAGGTGTTTTTCAGGTACTGAAAACTATTGCTGATCCAACAGAAATTATATGTGAATCTATGTTTATTTTTGGAAACACGTTCTGCTAGAAAACAAAACAAAATAAAACAACAAACAAATTTTTTAAAATGACACATTTTATTTTCTCCTTGAAAAACAGTTTCATTTCTAAAGTCTACTAGACAGACTAAGCCCCTAACCCCCCTCACCCCCAACCTCAATATTTTTAGAGGTTTAAAAAACTCCTTTTGAAAAAGCTTAGTGGGAAATATTCTGGTTTTTAATATGGAATGCCAATATGTAGGGTAAAAAATCTTGATTACTTATGAAGATTATATTTTTAATAAAAATGTAATAAAAATAATTAGTAACTCAGAAAATTGTCAGAAATGGTGAATAATCAATTTAGCTTAACTCCATAATAACTTGCAGAGAGATGAAAGTTTTGGGGCTGTAAGAAAGGTAACATAAGGATTCTTCTATAAATCTACATAAATTTTGGATTTATGATCACTTAAGTCATATCGAGACAGAGTGAACTAGCAAGTTTTGAGTTTGTTTTTTTTTATTATTATTTTTATTTATTTATATATTGACATGACCCTTGCTGGAGTCATCTTGATCTATCGGAATAATAAGAAATGGGAGATGATTCAGAAAAGAACTAGACTGATATGACTATTATGAATACCATAAAATGTAGATAAACCAATACAAAGTTTAAGCTAGCTAGTATGATTAAAATAAACTAGTTTTAAATAGACTAAGAGAGAAACAAAGGTTCTTATTTTCAGTCCCTTTTCTCAAGTCAGAGTACTGACTAATAGCTAAATAGGAGAGGCTGTGATGCTACTAATAGTAATGAATTGTAAAAATGTTCAGGTGCCAGATTCTTTCCTCTTTTTGCATCCTTTACATCATCAACTCAATATATTTACAAACAATAATAGAATTTTGAAAGTGATCTAACCAGAAGCCACAGAGCCACAAAATCTTCTAAATCAAATGTTTGTCCTTACCATTTCATAAACTTAATACATTTTTTAAGTTTCCATTACTTACTCTTCCTGACATGTTTTCCTCCAGAGCAGTATACTGAAATATTAGCAGAGAAGAGTTGGTTCAAACAATAGATGTTGTGATATTTCTGTATGCTTTGCATATACTGCCTTGATATATTCTCTACTGAAACGTCTTCAAAATATGTATACAATCATTTGTACCCTATTTCTTTGGTTCCATTGGCTCTGATGTAATCCCAGCAATATCTGTAACTTAACATTAATTTCAGGCTAAATTTCTGGAAGTTTTCTATGGACATATGCCAGCCAGGACAAATTGGGGTGATGGTACTCCCTTAGAGAGCAGCTTTCTGAGAAAAATTTATTCATAGTAAGAGATAATGTCTGGACCGAGCTCAGGAAATCTAAATCTCCACAGGAATAGCTGTGTGGAGACAGCTGAGGAAATACTTATATCTAAATTAAAAAATAAAAATAAAAAAATAGTGGTCAATAATTATTTCAGTTCTTTAGCCCTAGAGAATTGTTAAAGGCCCAGGTAATGCTGGAAGCTCATTTAAGGCCTTAAGAATTTCAGTCCCATTTGAATTTCTGTTTGAAAATAACGACAGTGGTGTTGTAACAAATATGCCCTGGTGTTCACCGTTCTTTAAAACTAGATCCAGAAATGTTATAGCTCTGTGGGCAGAAAGGTAAAAAATGTCAGTAACACAGATAGAAATAGGGGGACCAACTTTCAGAGCTTTCCTAGGAAGCTGGAGGAGACCATGGAGTGGTAACATATGGGTTTAGTAGGTGTAGAACACAGAAAGAGTTCCTTTTATGGATGCACACATACATGCACATGCACACACACACTCTCACACAAACAAAGCATTTACTGCCAGGCTTGCTAAGGAGAGAAGAAAGGCTTTGTAAGCAGAGAAGGGCTTTGCAGGAGGCCCAGCACCTTCAAGAGCGAGCCTCCTTCCATTGCCTCCACAACTGCAAATCAACCAACAAAATCTCAAACCAAACCCTAGGAGGATTTGAGTTGGAAACTTTTTCTGAGCCGTAAATATAAAGAAATTGACAAGTAGCCAGTAAAAGTACAACTCTAATCTGTAAAGGAAACAACCAGTACAAATGAAGATAAAAAGAAATACCATCAAAAAGCAGGCAAGCATGAAAAAAAAAGAAAATTCCTGGAATATCTCCAACAGAGTTTGGGTCTCATGCTATTTTACTTATTAGACACAATTAAAAGAGATATGTGTGTTGCTATGAGCCCCTAAATTAGATTAGAAGATGAAAAAATCTTAATGTGTTGACCCTTTCCTGTCTTTCCTGCCTTTTTTTTTTTTTTTTTTTTTTTCCGGGGTGGGTGGGGAAGAAAGTAGGACTGTTAATGATGAGTACAATCATACAATCTCCAAAAAGTTTCATATTAGCTGTTTGCTGTCTGCCTACTCCCCCTACTTTACCCTTCTCTTTTCTCCAGCATGCTTGCGTCTGTACCTATACAATTTCATCTGGGAAACTGACAACAACTCTATGAAAAATCACGAATTCTCATGAGATTTCCATTGTTTTCTGCCAATATTCAGTAACGGGAGGAGTAACTACGTAGTTTGAAAAGGAAGTAGAAATTAGGCCCTTTTAACAGCCACTAAATCACATTGACCATCCTAGTTTTACATCCACACATCACTAAGTGCTCTTTACTGTTATAATCTGCAATGATAAAGATGGAAGGAAGACCTCTGGCTTGATGAATTGAAGTGGCCTCAACTTCTTTTGGCAATATTTTCTTGCCAATGTGTTAAATTAAAAATATGCATCAAAGATATAGGCAGCTGTCCTGCATTTGTGTCACACAGCAAAATTTCCTGCAGGGATCTTCAGTGAAGAGACTAAAGTTTCGTGAACATTTGCAGAAAATGTTGCCTAAAGAGCAAGTTATCAGTTGTCGGTTATCATTTATGTCAGAAGCTGATGCCAGGATTTTGCAACTCAGGGAAAGGAGAGATTTATGGAAAAGGAGGGTCCAAGAATTGTCATATCTGTGAACTAGATGAAAGGTCTTCCTAACATAACAAGAACACCTTGAAGCTAATATGAGTTCAGATTGACAACCAGCAGTGTAACAGAGCCAGGTCTGGAGTTACGAGCTGTAGCTATTCAATGCCAGCAGAGATCAGGCAGGGGAATTTTGCATCAGCTGTTAATTGTGCATGCAGAGTTATTAGTGAGAAATGAATCTCTGCAGTAGCTTAACCAGAACAAAAGCAAGGGACAGGGAAGACCTCAGCATCAGCGGAATTGTGATGTTCTTTTACAATGTTACTAAATTACAGCACAGAAAAGAAGAAGGTAAAAAGTAACTATGATGTATTAAAACAACCCTGAATCCTAAGAATAACGAAGTCTTGTCTACTCCCACTCAGAGGGTGCTTTCCTTTAGTGTAAGAATAACCTGGAAAACCATTTATTGCTTAATTGTACTATATTATCTTAGTACAGCGATGGTCACCAAGGCTGCTGGCCTCACGGCTGTGATAACATCACCAGAAGAGTTTAGCATTTCAGATGTGGTCTGAGCTGCAGGGAGTTGTCCTTCTGACTCCATCCCACCCCTCAGTACTGCCTGGCAGAGCTTGGCTGGACTTTGGCCCTGGGCAGGTTTTCTCTTCAGGCTCCAGAGATCAGTGAGGCATCGGGCTTGGCTGAATTACATAACCTGCAGCAGAAGAGAAATTTCTGTGTGTGTACCCAGGATATTCTCAACATAGCCTGGGCTGTATAGGAAAAAAAAAAAAAAAAAAAGACTGTTTTTACTGTTTTGTACTTAGCTACTGCTAATATAGGTTCAGACTTGGCTAGTCATCTGTCAGCTTCCAAAAGCACAAATTCCGTCCAGTTACCGTACAAAAGTTTTCACAGATAGCAGAGACTGGCATCACTATGTTGGTCTTTAAGAAGATCTGCTAGAGCAGGATTTCAGTAAAGCAATCAGAAATAGCTTTACATTCTCTTTATTCATTCCAGAAGCTACAGAATTGACTTTTTCTCTTTTGAACACATGTAGTACTTTTGTTCAGATATCTATAAAAAAAAAAAAAAAACATATTTTCATTCTCTATCTTTTTTTTTTTTTTAATAGACATGGCAAAATAAACATCATTCATTGACGAAAGGCTTCTCACATACTCAAGATGAAACTATCTATTGTTTGGGATTTTGCACTTCAGGTTTACTCTCGGTCTGCTTGGGTCCACTCTGCCGGTCAGGTTTTTTGAGAGCTGAAACTGATGAGACTCATGCATCTCTCATGGCTTCCAATTTGAAATATGAGTAAAATGCTGAGAAACTTTTATTTCATTAGATATCAACATGTTCATAGGAGGGAGAGATAAAGTATACAGTTGGAGAAAAACAAAATTGATATTTTTTCAGTAAAAGCCCACCTGATTAACACGTGGCTCAGAGGCTGGTGCCAACAGAGAAATTTTGTTTTTTTTGACCATGGGGTGCTTTACTCGGCACCCGGCCTGATGGCCGCAGATGGGTCCCTATTTCTAAGGGGAAAACGGATCCTAGCCCAGGAGCTGGCAGGGCTCATTGAGAGGGCTTTAAACTAGGTAAGAAGGGGGACGGGGCTGAAATAAGGCTTGTTGGAGCTGTGCCAGGGGGAACAATGGCAAGGCCGGGGGAGAAGGCAATAGCCCAACTGAAGTGCATCTACACTAATGCACACAGCATAGGTAACAAACAAGAGGAGCTGGAAGCCATCGTGCAGCAGGCAGGCTATGACTTGGTTGCCATCACGGAAACGTGGTGGGACCACTCTCATGACTGGAGTGCTGCAATGGCTGGCTATAGGCTCTTCAGAAGGGACAGGCAGCACAGAAGAGGTGGTGGTGTGGCTCTCTATATTAGAGAGTGTTTTGATGTTGTGGAACTTGAGGCTGGGAATGATAAGGTTGAGTCCCTATGGGTTAGGATCAGCGGGAAGGCCAACAAGGCAAGCATCCTGGTGGGGGTCTGTTATAGACCGCCAAACCAGGATGAGGAGACGGATGAGGACTTCTACAGGCAGGTGGCAGAAGTTGCAAAATCGTCAGCGCTTGTTCTCATGGGGGACTTCAACTTCCAAGACATATCCTGGAAGCACAACACAGCCCAGAGAAAGCAGTCTAGGAGGTTTCTGGAGAGCGTAGAAGATAGCTTCCTGATGCAGCTGGTTAGAGAGCCTACCAGGGGAGGTGCCCCGCTAGACCTTCTGTTCACAAACAGTGACGGACTGGTGGGAGATGTGGTGGTCAGGAGCTGTCCTGGACAGAGTGACCATGAAATGGTAGAGTTCTCTATTCCTGGCGAAGTCAGGATGGGGACCAGTAAAACCGCTGTCTTGGACTTCCAGAGGGCTGACTTTGAGCTGTTCAGGACACTGGTTGGCAGAGTCCATTGGGAGGTGGTTCTGAAGGGAAGAAGAGTCCAGGAAGGCTGGGCACTCTTCAAGAAGGAAATCTTAGTGGCTCAGGAGCAGTCTGTCCCCATGTGCCCAAAGACGAGCCGGCGCGGAAGAAGACCAGCCTGGCTGAACAGAGAGCTGTGGCTTGAGCTTAGGAGAAAAAAGAGGGTTTATAATCTTTGGAAAAGAGGGCGGGCCACTCAGGAGGACTATAAGGATGTTGCGAGGCTGTGCAGGGACAAAATTAGAAAGGCCAAAGCTCATCTGGAGCTCAATCTGGCTACTGCTGTTAAAGATAACAAAAAGTGTTTTTACAAATACATCAACACAAAAAGGAGGACTAAAGAGAATCTTCATCCCTTACTGGATGTGGGGGGAAACTTAGTTACAAAAGATGAGGAAAAGGCTGAGGTGCTTAATGTCTTCTTTGCCTCAGTCTTTAGCTGCAAAACCAGTTGTTCTCTGGATACCCAGTACCCTGAGCTGGTGGAAGGGGATGGGGAGCAGGATGTGGCCCTCACTATCCACGAGGAAATGGTTGGTGACCTGCTACAGCACTTGGATGTACGCAAGTCGATGGGGCCAGATGGGATCCACCCGAGGGTACTGAGAGAACTGGCGGAGGAGCTGGCCAAGCCACTTTCCATCATTTGTCGGCAGTCCTGGCTATCAGAGGAGGTCCCAGTTGACTGGCAGCTAGCAAACGTGACACCCATCTACAAGAAGGGCCGGAGGGTAGACCTGGGGAACTATAGGCCTGTTAGTTTGACCTCAGTGCCAGGGAAGCTCATGGAGCAGATTGTCTTGAGTGTCATCATGTGGCACTTACAGGGCAATCAGGCGATCAGGCCCAGTCAGCATGGGTTTATGAAAGGCAGGTCCTGCTTGACGAACCTGATCTCCTTCTATGACAAAGTGACACGCTTAGTGGATGACGGAAAGGCTGTGGATGTAGTCTACCTTGACTTCAGTAAGGCTTTTGATACTGTTTCCCACAACATTCTCCTCAAGAAACTGGCTGCTCGGGGCTTGGACTGGCGTACGCTTCATTGGGTTAAAATCTGGCTGGATAACTCAGGGGCGACCTCATCGCTCTCTATAGGTACCTTAAAGGAGGCTGTAGCGAGGTGGGGGTTGGTCTATTCTCCCACATGCCTGGTGACAGGATGAGGGGGAATGGGCTAAAGTTGCGCCATGGGAGGTTTAGGTTGGATATTGGGAAGAACTTCTTTACTGAAAGGGTTGTTAGGCATTGGAATGGGCTGCCCAGGGAAGTGGTTGAGTCACCATCCATGGAGGTCTTTAAGAGATGTTTAGATGTTGAACTTAGTGATATGGTTTAGTGGAGGACAGAGGTTGTTAGTGTTAGGACAGAGGTTGGACTAGATGATCTTGGAGGTCTCTTCCAACCTAGATGATTCTGTGATTCTGTGATATTCTCAGCTGAAGGACTGTGTCCTAGCTCCTATCTTGTCTGTTACACCCTTGTCTGTTGGAAAAAAAAAAAAAAATAGCAGAAGATCTAGTTGCCAAGGATATCCCCAATTACAACCTTCAGATGCATTAAGCAGGAGCATGTCATACACATTTTCTCAGCCCTCTTCTAGTCCCAGGCTTTGGCAGGTGGGGTACAATAGCTTCAGCTGCTCCTGTTCTCTGGAGAACTCTTGACAGCTAGCGTCACCTTTAAGTGTCATTTCAAATTGAACAAAGCTTTATGTATGTGACAATTTACATCTTAGTTGCCAACATGTAAGGAAAGTTAAAAGATGGTGACAATCTCACAGAATTAGGCCTCCGATTGCATATGGAGTTTTAATTCCCTCTGCTGTTACTGTGTATTTTTGATTCTTTGTGAAGTTGCAGAGGAAATGATTCCAATGCACATTTCAACCCTCTTACAGAAACAGTTTTAGCAACAGGAGTACTGTATAGGAAAAACATGTACCAAGAAACACCACATATAAACAAAAATAGAAGAAAATACTGTTTTAGCTTCCATGGACTCGACGGTGTGTATTGGACAGCTGTGCATACTTCCGTACGTAATGGCCAACTGAATCTAATCTAATACAGCAATAAGTCTAGTTACAGAACAAATCCTGCTGTCCTAATAACATATAGAGATACTAATAGAGTTTCCACTTGTGAAATTGCTTTCTCAAAAAGCATATGGTTCAGTTTGGCTCTACAGCTTTTATTCCTTTAAGTGTCAGCAATTTGCTGAAAATATTATTATTAGTTATAATTTATTTATTACCTCCCTCAAAAATTCCTAACAATATTTTTTGAAGTCTGCCATTACATTTAGAAACATTATTGAGCCTATCAATTGACAAAACTGTGTCATAATAAGTTGGACGTATGTTGCCTGTGGTTTTAATATAACAGCAATATCATTATTTTGTCTTACAACTTTAAGGGAAAATTGGCCTCTTTGCTAAGTAACAAAGCATATATAGTTATGCAGAGAATACTTTTTGTGCAATAATACATATAGAAATTATATTATAAAAGTGTCCAATTTGCAGTGTCAAGTCGGCAAATGTTAGGAGCTGCCAGAATTAAGCTGTCCAAATGAAGCAATGTTTTGGCAGAGAAGGTTCCTGTCTCCTGGTCTAGTCTGATGCTTACACACCTGAAAGAAAATGATCATTTCTTTTCTTGCAGCTTTCTGCTCTGCTTCCTCTGCACCCTGGCCACTTTTTATGATCACATTGTTAAAGACTGAATAATAATTCAATATTCAGGGAAAGAATTTTGCTCATAATAACAGTTTTTTAATCTGTTACTTCCAAACTTTTGTGTTACTTGCCAAAACTGATTCATTTTCTTTTTAGGAAAAAGACTTCATGTGCTTCTTAGGCCCACAACTGATGTAATAACCCACTGAACTGAAAGACTAGTTAATAATAGTAGGGGCTGACTACTTTCAATGAGTGGGTCTCTGTGGACTGGTACAGAGTCCTCAGTACTTCCGTTGAGTCTGCAGGCTGACCAAAATCCAGCTTGCTTTCCTCCAGCAACCCTACAGCTGTGTGGGAGTACTGCTAAGCCCCCTTCTGCTTGGCTGTCCCGACCAGTTCAAAAGCCTCCAGAACACACCAGTGCAACATCGCGCCTCCTGGGTAGTTTCTGACCTTTGTGAATCCATGAGAAGGAGGTTACCTGTGTGTCTGGGCAGTGAGGTACACCACCAGGACAGAGCGAGCTGATGAATTTGGGAAATTAGGCATTTTGTGTTCAAGTTTTAGCTTTGAGGGAAGCAATTTGAGAACTTCACTGGCAGCCAAATCATGCATGTTTCTCTGACATGAAGTGTAATTATGGTATAGCCCCACTTATGGAAATGGTAGAATTGTTAATGGTGAAGCAGAAAAGTTATGAGTCTCTCATATCTGTGTTTTGTGTATCATCTGCATTTGGAAGAAAGCAGGCTGCTGTGTTTAACTATAGCAAAATCCTGAAGCTCGAGTTCCTGGTCCCTCCCAGCACCCAGATATCCCAGCACTTTAAAAGACTGCAGCAGAAGGGGAATCTAACCTTGTCAGCCACGGAGAAGATTGAGGAGGCGGAAGGGAGCTAGTCCTCACTGGAAAAGTACCAAAATACTCCTTTGCCTCACCAACTAAAAGCTCTCTTTAAAAAAAGGTAGAGTTTTACATCTTTTGCAAATCAATCATAATTATAGTGTGTGAAGAAAACAGAGCTGCTATATGCTGAATCTGATCTCAGTGTGACTTGAGGCTGGGAAAGAGCCCGCTGCAGCTGTTCCACTGCATTAGAGCCATCAGCTTCACCTCATTAGGAGAAGCATTCACCTTCCTATGAGATCCCTGCTGCATAACCTCCTGCCCCACCACTGAGACAGACGTGGTGGAGCAGTGTCACTTAACCCCTTACATTCCCAGCTGCACTCACATGCAGGGAACAAAAAGCCATGGGAACAGTTACAAGAACAGCTCTTGCCAGTACGGGTGTCTGGATAGAAGAAAAGTATAACATTAGATATGAAAATATTCATAATGCCACCGTGACCCTCTCTGTCTGACAGACCAGCATCTGCTGGAGCACCATGTGGTGCACCAGCAAACACTGAGCAGTCACCCTGGTGGAGACATTGTATTAGGAAAAGAACAAATTTAACTATTTAGTCACCTTAGAGCAATCTGATGTAGCTTAATGTTCTGCTCAGATTGACATTCATTTTTGCAGGGGAAGAGGAGAAGGTATCATGCCTCTTTGCACTGATTTATATACTTTTTTAGTCGGTCATATTTGATTTTCTTTATTGTACAGAGTTTTTGTTTGTTAGCAATTTTCCTTTCCAAAATAAACATACAAATGCAGTATGAGTATAGTGTCAACATAAGGAATATGAACTGCTCTAAACTTAAAAAAAAAAAAAAAAAAGAAAAGTATTCATATACCTCTGGTGGTTATACAAAAAAGAGTCTGGATTACAATGAAGGTAAAAGCTTATTTTATGGACTTCAATCTGTTTTTCCTTTTTTTCTTTCTTTTTTCTTTTCTTTTTCTTTTTTTTTTTTAAGCAGTATTTGGCCTCTTTTATAAACTTTACTAGGCTAGTGTTTATAGACTGATGTAACTGCCTTTACTCTCAAATACTTTATTATTTTTTAGAATTTTTGTGAAAAAGAGTAATATGACCAGGAGTTGACTCTCCTTTCACATTATACAAGCTCTGCTGGGGAACAACCCCTCTGACTCCAAAGTCGTTCTGTTACGGAAATGAGACTCTTCAAAAGGTTCTGAGATTCCCTGGTGTTCAGTTCATACACCGCCTTTGAACATGATCATGATCCAGCACAGCAAACATGTTTTGGTATCTCCTCTTCACAAAAGGGAAACAGAAGAAGGAATGTTTTGGAGGAAATTTGGTGATCAACTTCTCCAGGCTCTTTTCATCTCTGAACATGTGCCACCCACATTAGGTCTGAAAGGAACACGGGTAAAGCCATGCCCTCATTCTCCACAGGGCATTGCTGGAACTTTGATCCTTTGCCCATAGCTAGCTGAAATTGGGATCTGTACTTCACCAAAACTCTTTGGTGTCATAATGATAGCGGGAAATCTTTCCTATTGTCAAGATTTCCCCACTTAAGGAAGGAGTGTGCTATTGGAAAGGGGATGGTTGCAGGCTGCAAGAGTGGGTGTTTTGCAGTTGCTGGGAGGCAATGGGTACAAATGGAGACTCAACATAGGACTGGATTTGCCCAGGTGCGTAATTTGTAAAAGTTCTTTTATAAACTGCATATAAGCATCTGGTAGTGGTGCGTGTGTATGTCTTGTGGAACAGTGGAAAACAAGGTGTTCCTCTGTCCATGATTTAGAAGTAAAAGCTAAAGGAAAAGATGGGACTGTGAGAAAAAGAAGCAGTTTCAAGCAGTCTTATCAGAAGGAAAAATCACATTATATATGGTTTGATCTGAGAGCCTAATATTTAGGTGTTTGTTTTCGTTGTTTTTGTTTTTTGTTTATTTCCTGCCAGTTATTAATTTTCCATACATCCTTTGTTCTGTGCTACCAGAAAGGAACATTCTTCCTTCTCACCTATCCCATCAGAATGGACACACAAAGGGATGTGTGGTGGCTGCTTGCTCAGGTCTCACAGAAGAAATCCTGGATGAATTAACCACAGCTCTCTCTAAGCTCTGGCAGCAGTGAGACTGGTCCCATTGCCAGTAATCAGTCAGAGAATATCAGCAGCACAACCCAACCCAAATGTGGGACTGCTTTATAGGATTACTTGAACTCTCCAAATGCTTTCTATTCCTTTCATTTAATGATGTTATAAAAATCAGACAGTATCCAGAAGGCAGTTTCCATAGTGAAGCAGTGTCTGGTAAGATGGAATGAATCACAAAATGCAAGAGGGCTAGTCAAGTGTGAATTTAGGTAACAAAGACATTTTCATTCATGTTTTGATCTGGAGCAGCAGCATGCAAATCCTCCATCTTAGCTCCCTTTGCGGTCCAGCTTTTGTACATACTAGGTAGGTTTCTTCTAAATTAACCCAAACTAGATGCTTTGTTCTGTGTCAAATGCTTACAAACTTTTAACATGTTAATTAATGTCCAAACTAAAGGACCTTCAGACAGCTTCAATGACACAAGTGGTGGGATGTCTTTTTGTTCTACTCCAAAATAAAAACCCAGAATTGCAATGACCACAAATACAGAGACTACAGCACGAACTGATTCATCTTTTTAGGGGCCAAATTGCTTGCTAATGTGGACACCGTGTGAGTGAGCCACCAGCAGCTTTCTCTCATGCAGATCTCATAAGGAGAATCTGATGCTATTAATGTTTATAATCCCCTTCTTACACATATTTCTGTATGGTGATGGCTAATGAAGTAGACTGGTCTTGACAGCAAGAATGCATGTGAACATGTTGGAAAACAGTGTATGCACTTTATGCTTCACAAGAGAATATAGAACAAGGTGACATTTTTGGAAACTGAATTTCAAAGGATGTGGGAATAACACAAACCATCTGTGTAGTCACTTTGTTGTTGTTGTTGTTGAAAACATGAAACCTACAAACAGGAAAAGTCATCTAGCCCAGCACGTCTGCTTTTTTTGGTTTACCTTAATCCCACTTCTCTGTCTTTTCATTCTATGACTTGACCCCTTTCGTGCTCAAGAAGGAAATCTGAGGCTCTCTTGAACTCATTTACACATCTCAGGCTCAACCCTCCCTTCAGTTATTTATTCCATATGTTCAGAGCCCTTTCTATGAAGCAGTTCTTCCTGAGTTTTCTCAGTTTAGTTTGTCACCACCAGCTTTTGACTTCATGTCTATGCAAATAATTTTGCAGATTAAAAATGTTTCTTTTAAAAATATAAAGCACTGTATATCAACCAATACAATGAAAATTTTTGTGTTACTGTAGAAAGAGAAGTAGTAAGAGTGATAACGTGGAATCTGAACAATACACATATATTTTCAAAGAAGGACAGTGAAGAAATAGAAACAAAGCTCTGTCACTTTTACAAATTCTTTCATTTTGAATTACCAAATATTAGAGTCTCCCTGAGCAAACTGAAATATCTAAATATTAGATGTCTACATCTGGGCTAGGCACAGTGATGTCCTTTGGTTAATGGAAAGAACAGTTTATACCAACCATTGTAGACATTTTACTTGGAATTGAATTGCTCTATAGGTGCTTATATGTTTCCATTACTTGCAAAAGAAACCTACAGTCTGATTCAGACTTAGATACCTAATTCTAGATGACTTAATTACAGCTGATGAATTCCACACCATGTGTCCACAGCTCCACAATAAACACAAGGTAATTTGAAATAATAGGATTGAGACATGTAGGTTTTCATTGTGACTCCCCATTCATTACCTTATCCACTGGACCACTAAGCAGATAATATAATTGCTGTAAAAGCAACAACTGAAGAAGCTTCAGTTGCAGTTTCATTAAATATTCCTGATGAAGTCAGGCGTGTGACTTCTCCCTGCTGGGTAACATGGTGTATCTAAATCTGAAGATGTGCAGCCACTGACTGAGAAATGTGACTATGAAGAAGAGCAAGAAGCTGTTAGCACATGAACAACTTGATGCCACTGCAAAAAGCTGTGAGTCCTCAGGAAATTCTGCTAGTGAAGGAAGGGTTCAGATGCTGAGCTCCATGTAGGTTGAAGGTTTTTGCTATGAACCTCAGATACAGAGCAGGACGTGACTTTTAGAAAAGGATGTAGAAGACAGAAAAAGCAAGAAGACAGACTGCCTTTCTCTATATGCTGATGTAGCTCTGGGGACCTGAAATTGCATTACAAAGTAAGCATTGTAGAAACATCACCATGGGTCACATAAGTATTGTCATTGCCCTTCCTCCTGGGTAGGGAGACCCTAGATGCAGAAGGAGAATAGGAGGAAAAAAGTTTTTTGAAATCACAGCACATATTCATCACCTTTCAGGATCACAGTCAATACTTTGCTCCAAGTATTTCTACATTTGTCATTTTCTGTCCTTAACATTATTCTGTCAGTCCTACTGAGAATGCTCACTCAGGTCTGTATTTTGGGAAAAAAAAATGATAAATAAAAAACCTTACATGATCATTTCCACTGAACCCAATAACTCTGGCTACATAAGTTGCTTTTGCAAAGGATGTAGCAATGTAGTTGTTGTGATTCCACACGCACATGCCTGTGTGGACTATCATGTACATCTGCTGTCCCAGGAGAATGGTTGATTCATTTGTAATGAGTGGTGGGAGGCTGGAGGTAGACCAGCTGGCCAGACTGTTGCTGCGCTACCTCAGTCACATTGGCAAAACACCTCACTAGGGCAGGATGGAGTTTTGGCTCTGTCTAATTCTAGTCTTTCATTGCATTTTCCACAGTTGACTTCTGAGAAGAGCTTTGTTGTCTCCTTATTCTCAGTACCATAAACCAGAAGTCCTAGAAAACAGTATCATTCTCAGGAGTGGTCCAACTCTACTTTATGCCCTATACTGCCATTTCAGTCCAGAACAGTCCAGTTAAACACTACTGAGGAAATATTTGCAGGACAAACTAAAAATTTATGTAAGTAATGTTCTATAAAATATGTATTTTAATATTTGGCCTTTTTACCAATTAAGCCAAGAAATATACAAAAAAGAAAAAAAAAAGTTGGCTCACTTGAACACTTGAAGTTTGCCAAAACACAATCTTATTTTATGTTCAAAAGTATGAAGACCCTTGGGGAGCTAGGTAAAAGTGTGTAAATCAAAATGAGAGGCCATTATTGCAAAGAAAACAGTGGCAAGAAACACTGTGCATACAACTGGGACAGTTCTTGGCAGGTGTTATATTTAATAACAATGCTTTCAGTTGAGAAATGTATGTTTTAGGCTATTGGCCCTGCACACTACTTCTAACATAAGTGATATATTATTAAACTGGATTTCTGTTTTATTGGACTGTAAAGTCTGTTCAGAAAACTGTTCAAACTGAGCATGCTTCCTTTCCTTACTCATGATTAGCTTTAGGTTCATATGCCAGAACAGTCATGGGGGCCAATATTTAATGTGTTGTTTTGATACTTTTATAGAGAGAGGAAGCTGTATGTAATAGACATGAATTCTTAGTTTCTACTGCAAGCTATTGAAAAAAAATATTATCGTGGCTCATGATATTATGATTATTGTTTATTTTTAGCAAGGCATATGTGCTATGGAGGAAAAAAACTTAGCCTGAAAAAAGGCAGCATCTGAGTGGGTTTCATTCTACCTCAAAAGTAAACAGTTTTCACAATTAACCCCATTGCTCTGTTTATACATCAAATAAAATGTGGCAAATACACACAGTTGTTCTCATTAATTTTTGATAAGCAATAGCAACTTAAAAAAAATTACTCTGTAGTTTATGCATTACCAGGTCTTGAATTCAACGAGAAACATATGCAGAAACAGACTTTCAGTCTTGCTTTATGACAAAAGAGGTAGGAAGCTGTGGAATAAATATGTTTGGATTTATCTTTTGTATTGGCATTTCTGTCTCTCTGTCTTGGTGTTCCTTGACTATACAGACCCATAAAACAGATCATTCTTCTAAACTGCCTCTCCTACTTGATACTAATCAGCATATATGCTGAGAAACCCAGCAGGAAAAACCATACCTAAAATATTCCACTGCTCCCTCATGGCTATAGAAATAGAAAAAGCTCTCACAGCATATCTTGACATTCAATACACTGTTATAACTAAGGATTTGAGAACATTCAAAAAATTTCTAGGAAGTGCCTTGCTGGCAACTCCTTGGCAAACGTATGTGGCTTTAGGTTGAATGTGAAGCAATGAACATATGTATTTAAATGATCCTTTAGCAGGAACATAGTTATTTTTTGTTTTCATCTCAGGAGGAGAAAGAAACATAATTTGACTACCCTGAGCAGGTGATTTCCAGGTATTGAAATTCACAGCTTTTGCTTTTTAAAATGACACTGATGTCATAGGGAACTATGGGTAATAAGGTGACTTATAGGTGATAAGCTGGAGCCTGGATCTGTAGCATTGTACACTTAAAGACAGAAGCTCTTTACATCTTTATTTTATTTCTAAGTGAGATGATTTTCAAAAATAAGACCCTGATGTACTTAGTGATCATGAAAATCAGACCAGTCTTCAGGATATACAGAGTGCTACACTGTAGAACATCAGCATTTGCCAAAAAGCTGCCATGTGCAGTATCCAAGAAACTATGCAGGTTTTTTTCCTTTCTTTCAGAATAGCTGAATAGAAACAATCAAGGAATGACAAGTATTGCTAAACATTTTTTTTTTCCAAGTGAACACTAGTCTAATAAATTCTATTTCTTGATTATGCTCTTCCCCCCATGCGTGTTAATATAGCCTGTGTTCAGTGCAGATCAAGTGCGTGTGCAAACCTCCCATTGCATTGCCTTCCAAGGCAATTGGTACAGCATCCCTTGACTCAGCTCAGCACCTCTTGGTGTGAGTGGCTGAAATGAGACAATACCAGGATTTAAGTTTAACCATTGAATGCTGTGAACAGCTGGACACATATGGGTAAAGAGGTGTAATGATATGTACAGAGGTGATACTCTATATGCTTTCTCTCATCCCAAGCAACGCAGCCAAAGTTTCCAGCCAGGAAGGAGCTTCTCCTTTCAGAAGGCTTTAGTATGAGTCAGGTCAAACCACCTTGCACAAAGCTCATGCCAAGCAAAGCTGGAGTGAAGCTTCATTAGAAGACTGGGCTTTGAGTGATTACTGAACTAAATAAACATCAAGCAAACAATATTTTTGGTGCAAAGCTGACAGTTAAAAGCCCCACTGTGACTTAAATTCTCCAGAAGCACAAATTAAAACTAAGGAAAAGACAACATTAGCTGTAATGATGAAGAAATTTTTCCAGCAAAGAAGAAAATGAAACAAATGTATTTCTCATGATAGCAGGTTCTTTCATTGTTTTCAGTTAAACTTAAGCAAGAGACACAAAGCAGCTGTTGCAGACCCTGGAAGAAAACTGAAGCACACACAGAAGAGAAACACGAGCACTATGTTTTAATCAGAGACTTCAGGAAGATGTGAATAAGTAGAAGAACTGGAACAAAGAAAAACATCTTACTATTTAAGAAATTGAATCTCTGATCTAAGCAGGATCTGAAACCAAACCTTCTGTAAAGACTTAGTGAGTAAAAGCTAGATTTTGATGAAGTAATTAACATTTTTTAATATGCATGTCAGCACATACTGACTTTAAAGAGGATAAATAGTGCTCTGATACACTGCACAGTATGACAAATTCAAAATAACACAATAGAACAGAGGCAGAAAGATCTAAGTTCAAAGATGCAATCCCAAAAATCACATCCAAACAACCAAGACAATATCTAAATTTGGGGAAGTAAACAAAATGACACCACTTTGCTGGAACAAGAAAGCAGCCTAATTGAGACAAAGACATTGGGACTGGCATTGATACCTCAGACGAACTGCCCACAGAGACTATTGTTGCAACAAGTGATGACTGAGTTTTCAACCTGGAAAAACTCATGTATCTGCAACCGTAGACCAAGTAAACTAGGATGATTCACAAAATGGGGCCCTAACACTGGAAGGGAAACAATGGGGAACACTGGAAAAGGAAACTAATCTGCTCTAAAGAAATATTTATTCAGGCACAGAACATATTTGAAAAAATATATATGTATTTTTTTTCAGATAAAAATGTAACATTTGAAAATAGACTTCTGGAAGAGATTTGCAGACTTCAAATATGAACTCTAGTGCATGGGCAGGGAAGCAAAGCTGAAAGACAGAGTATCAATATCAGTCCAGAAAAACAATCTTGTTTGATCTTAGGTGAGATCTGGATAATGATTTCTAGAGGCGAAGTTGAATGACAGACACTACAGAAAACAGCTGAAGTTGCAAGCCCAACATGTCAGGGATAGTGCATTATCACTTAATCACTCAAGCTTATTATCAGGTTAAGAGATTGTTCTTAGAACTAGGTGAGATTTTGTGTAGGAACATCTGAGGATTTAATGTAAAATATTTGAATAAAATATTACATGAAACTTAGATGGAGGTAAAAAGAATGTAAGAGAAGGTGCAGAGATATTTTCGAGTGTCCTCAGAGGAACATTGGGGAAACTTCTCAATTCTTTCATATGCCAAACTACAAGTCAAATCAAGAAAAAAGGCACATTTCCATAGTAAATTGGGAATAGACTAATTTATTTTGCTTGGGAAAAATTGTCCTGTACATTGATACTTACTTTTATTACATGATCTTACTAAAAGATAATATATCTTAACACTGCTTATGTGTATCATATTAACTTTTCCTAGGGTGATAGACTTTACACAATATTGAAAATTATTCAGCAGGTATAAGCAGTTTGCAGTGAAGTACATATTTAAGTTATTTCAACCTTATAAAATGACTAGTGGCAAAGGCTTTCAATCCAGAGTCTAATGCAACATGCAGTTACAGTACAAAATAGTTGTACTGCAGCCTGGATGACACGTACCTATGACATTTAGTTTCAGCTAAAAATTAAAACAGGAACTCCTGAACTCATGGGCACTGATGTTTTTATCATCAGGAATCTCTGACAGAAAATAATAATAATAATAACAAATAATTTTTAAAAAAGGAAAGAAAATCAGTGTGCTTTGATGTCTCAAGTGCTACCATCACCTCCACAAAATGATGCAACACCTATCTATGATAGTAAACACGGTTTACAAACAGCAGAGGTGTTGCAAAATGTGTCTCATGCATATCTAGGGTTGACTATCCCACCAGATACAGATTACAGAGCCATTTTCAAGTCTTAGATGAGAAGAATATAAGGGGCATTATGTTTATCTTTTGCCCAGAAATGTATGAGATGGGCAAGATTTTTGGCAAAGACAGATGGTCACCCATCATGGTACAACTAGTATAACACATTCACCACTTTCTGATGCCACGGTGCCTGTATTTCAGTCGAGACATACTTGGGAAGCCCTGCTCCCTTCAGAGTTTAACTGAACAATTTTAGCTAACACATAATCTTAAATATTTGGAATATTGTATTGAACTAACAGTATTAACCCTTATAAATGGCACAGGGTGTTCATAGAATGGTATGCAATAGGAAAAAAAGGATTTTCCATGAAAACTTTCTACCAGCAGCTGCTGTTCTCACACAGGTACCTTGATGGCCTTGACTTCAGGCATTTGGATTTCACTCTCTGTGATTTTTAATTTAAATAAAAACCAGTCATCTGCTGCCATCTTGTTTATAGCGAGACCATACTGTCTAGATAACAGCTTGGTAAGAGATTCTTCTGTTAAATGTACTGTATATACACATGGGTAGATCTCCTTCAAGCTCCACAATTTAATTTATTCCACGCTACAGTAATTCAATCTGATCCCCTTTCAGTTACAGTGCTTGTCAGTGTACTATTGACAGTATTTCTATGTTTGTCAGAAGTCCTGCTAATTTACTCGCATAATGCCTCACAGATTTACTGATGCTGCCTTTTCAATATGTCTTGAGTGACTGTACCTATGGAAATACTTGAAAAATCTTCTAAACTCTGCACATTCTTCTCTTTAATTCAAACTGTATTTGTGAAGACTGTTCTCCCCTGTTTTTTTTTTTTTTTTTTAATTCCTAAGGTATTTGGAAAGCAAGGGTTTGTTTTAGGATCACATGTCTTTGTTATGGAGATGCCTTTACTCTTATGAAAACTGTAAAGAATCACTCAGGCAATCACTAGAATTGTTCGTGCGTTTAGCTTTGATCTGTTATTCTATTGGTAAATATTGAGTTATTTCTTGATGCTCATAAATCAGATCATTGTCCATAATTTCTGTTAAAAAATAAAATAGGACACAGAGGCACCACTAAACCATTAGCCTAATTTTTATACTCACTTCTCAGGAATTAGATGTGTCCCAGCTTGTCACTAAGGCAGCATGCATGGATCTTGAAAGTGGATTTGCTTTACCTGTTCTGCCACCTTGTCAGCCCTGTAAGCACATTTACAGCCGACAAAGCACTCTGTTGCAATATTTCTATGGTTTTCATATTAATTCAATCTATTTTCTGCAATTTTGCATGTAATTATGAAGTTCAAAGGGTGTACTAATCTTAGTAAAGAAAAATGTTCTTTAAAGCTGTGATTGTGATGTTTCTTTGGTACTTTTTTATTATGTCAATAGATTTCACATAACACAGAAAACATATGGCTAGCTGTACTTTTTCTGTAGGCACATGATCACAGACAGAAAGAAAAAATGCCACTGTTAACAGAACACGTACATACAATTCTGGAGGAGTTGCATTAATCTTATATTTGAATCATTGATGTGATTTATGTTTATGGGTGGGAGGGGAACCAAATCAAGGTAATACTCAACAACTGTGCCTCTGTCAACTCAGAACTGACTCAGGAAAAAATGGTAATATTATGATCTGGGAATGTCAGCACATATGGTAACCACATGGTTAAAGAGCGTGAGCTGACATCTTTTATCAGGGCTTGCTAGGCAGTTTTTTGGAAGAGTTTGCTCTCTTTTTCTGAACACTTTGTATACAATTGTTTTAATGACTGAATGGAGGCATTGGTAGTCAAATTATGGGAAGCAGTTTTTCTATCCTGGGTGATTTTCTGAGATCCAAACATTATTTGCAATGTCAAAAAAACAAAATTTCAAGCTGGGACAATTTAAATGTTCTGCTACAATGAAGCATTGTGAAATGTATTATTTAGTTGTAAGTCTTCATTTTTACATTTTCAAATAATATCTATTTTGAAATAGCTACCCAAAATCATTGGTATCAAATTATAGGACATTTAAATTTAGAAATACCAAAACTGGATTTAATTTGATGGCTTTTAAACATTAACTTTTTTTTTAAAGTTGAATTTGGTTTTGGATATCTCATCAGTACTCTTTCAGATGATAAGAAAAAAAAAGTTATAAATAAAAAAGCAACAAAGAAACAGATCATCTGAAGTACCGTAAAATTAACATAGCCCCCTACCTTGAAGAAATTAGCAAAGCAATTGAAATCATGAAGAATGTTAAAGCTCCTGGACCCAGCAGAAACATCTAAATTTGGAGACATGAATCATATTTAAATATGGAGTTAATTATACAAATTCTTTAGTGGCATATGGAAAACTGAATGGTAATTATAGTTCATTACTATCTACATCAGTAAAGGCAACAATTCAGATTTGGCAGCTACCTTGCACATCAGTGTGCATGGTGTCTGGCAGCCTAAGCATACATAAGATTTCATCACTGGCTGCACATCTCCATCAGCTGTAAACTATCTAAGTAGTTGTACGATCTGAGGCACAAATAAGGTACAGTTGATGTACTCTTTGTAGTTAGCAGTTACAGAATGAACTGCATTGGACTTCTAACACCATCTTCAGTACATGAGTGAAAACAATAAATGTCAGTAGAACTGGAGTCTGCTAATGACTACCTTTTCTGTAATCCCAATCCAATCCTTAGTCTAATCCCACCATAAAAGGCATTGATGCGACCAAATTTAGATCTATGTTGTGCAGAACCAGTCAACAGGAGGGTAAGTGCCGTATACTTACCCTGCTATAGACATCAGCTTACAGATATGATGAATAACCTTTTGACCTCGTTGTCTACTTTTACTAGGCAACCCTTGACCAGTAAAAGAACCTAAATTATACCTTTCCAACGTCTGTCTGATCATCATACACAGATTTTGTACATTTTTCCTGTCACGTATGATGTGAAAGAAAATTATGTGACAACTCATCAGCTATGCCCATTAATACAAGGGATCTCATCTCTGTCATGCAGATACACTTGGTGTTATCTGGAAATATGGTGGATCTGGCAGATGCAAGAGAAATCCATACGGAGTGATTTCCTATGTGCTGAGGAATACACTTTAAGAGCATATAGGGACAAAATGACATTTACTAAGGCAGCTTACCCAGGGAGTAGATACACACAAAACCCTAATTACAAAAAAGCAAATCAAGGGTGTATACAGGAAACAAGACGAACCAGGAAGTTAAATTGGCAGCATACTATCGCAAGCTATCAATTTATTTTATATCTTGACAGTACAATTTTGAAAGATGCTTATTCATCAAGCAGTTGACAGATAGCATTACCAGAGCTTCAGTGTCTTTTGGTCATGCCTCAGGAAGAGCTTAGAAGCAAAATAGACTCAAATTTCAGATCAGATTTAAACACTAAAAACTTCTTGCTGTTGAGGTGCATAAAATAGATTTGCTATCAAGAATGTTATTGCTCCCAGACAAATTTACTGTGTACTTTTTTAAAGATCTCAACAAAATAAATAAAGAAAATAAATTTTAAAAAATGTGGTAAACTGTGTGCATGTGTTTTCCTGTGTTTACAGTACAGCAGAAACAAGAATATTAGAGATTAATCATTATTCAAATAGTACAAGATGAAGGGATTTAATGACTATATGTCAAAATATAGACAAAAAGGTCATTACCTTTAAAGGTAAAAGATTTTGTAACTTTTCCCACTCACCCTTTTTGTGTTTAGCCTGAGCCACTGTATGCCATCTCTAAAAGGTTTAGTCTGACCAGTGAAATTCCCACTGCAGGCTCCTCTGATGGTGTTCAGGTGCACAAAACACCTGAACTCTGAACAGTATTTAGGGTGTTAGTCAAGGTGAATTATCTACTGAAATATGTTAGATGTTATAAGAAGTTGTTTACACGTTATAGCAAACTTGTATGAGATTTGCAGTTGCATAAAGTATACAATTTTTGGTGCCTGCATGTTGTCATAAACAAAAAATAACAAAGCAAGATTTCAACAAGGCTTGCAAAATTTAAATGGGGTGAACACACAGTTCCACAGTTGCCAAGTATGAGCTACATCTTCTATCTACCTCTTCTATGAAAAACTAAAGTAGAGAGCTTTGAAAAGGGGCAGTGTCTTCAGCAGCTTCAGAGTTTCCAGTGTCCTCTGATAACATATATGTATATAATAAGGAAAAGACTGCTTTTTATTAATTAGCTTGTTTTATTCATATGCAAAAGCCACAGTAATGCTACACCCCCACTGATTACAGCAAATTATTAAACAGCAAGTTTGGGTTTCAGTGAATCCTAGTTTTTCCAGGAAGAGAGAGAAAAATTTCCAGGAAGAGAGATAAAAATTTCTAACCTATTCTGTTTGATCCAAGCTTTTGGGTTCATACAGTATCCACTTTTTAAGTGATTTTTTTTTGTTGTTTGTTTGTTTGTTTTTCATTTCTGCATGTGAACATTGTGTTATGGATTGTTATTAATAACAGATCACTAATCTCCAGAGCTCAACAATTATCTCAACCCAGAACATCCACTTTGCCCTTCAAAATCCATCCTTTCTCCCAATAATAAACATCTAAAATAACAGCATAATTGAATGAAATGCAAAGGAATTATTTATGTAATGGAGACATCTTGTTCTCATAAATTATTGAATACAAAATAGCTGACAACCTGTTGAATTTTCCTAGGGCTGTGCTAACTTTCTCTTTATCAAATTTATCTATGATTTATGAAAGTAGAAGCATCAGGGTAAAAATGATAAGAGAACCTGGCTTGCATACTGAAAAAGAAACTTCAGTGAAACCAATATTTAGAAGTTTTAAATTAGGTCAAGCTATTCTGAGTTTTACTGTTGCTGTTTATTCTTTCAGGTTTTCAAATATAAAATTCCAGGTGATTTTTTCCCCAGACATATTTCAACTGTTCCAAAGTGGGAAGGGGGAGGCCAAGAGACCTCTGCTGAAAGTCACCTTTTTTTCAATACTTTGGTAGTTCAAGATACAAAGGGGCTATGTTGGGACCCATGGTAACGTTCCCCTTTTACTCCTATTTCTCCCAAAGTTGCTGGCCAGAAATGCTGTCTGTATGCTACCATTGAGCCTTTGAGCCTAAAGTAACGATCTGCTATCAAGTTTCAGGCTAAGCAAAAACAAATGTACATCTCAGAATGCATTTGGAACTGTTCAAATAAAATCTAAGCCACTACAGTATTAGGAGAGCAGTAAGACCTTTAAAATCTGATATATTTAATATTCATAAACCCTCTCGCACTTCAGTTTTCAGAACACTATTTTATTGCATATGGCAATATTATACCAATATCCTTTCACGTGCTTGCTTATTTGGCTTGTGAGGAAAATTACTGCACTAATGTATGACATAAAATATTGGTATTCATTAATTCATACAACAGAAGCCAACATTCTTCATGATTTTAAAGAAAGTTCTAAAGGAATAAACAAATGCCCACAATTTTAGGAGAAAGTCCAAATTTTTTGAGTGTTACTTTGTGATCTCAGGCTGGTTATTTTCTGCTGGCAAAAATAAGTCTGAGGTAAGTGAGTGATATTGACTGGCCTTTTCAACAGTTGTTTGTCTTTGTTGGACATTAATCTCGTATTCTGTGTTTCTATATATTACTGTAAGAGGAAAAGTATTTTTAAAAAACAAGCAATATACAAAGCCAACTATCATCTGTTTTCAGGGTTGCATAGATGAGAAAACAAGAGGATAAGTAGCTCACCCCTGTTGCTCCATTTATAGTTGGGGTCAGGTAACAATAAGATGACCAAAGTTTAGTGTGGAGAAACCCAAGAATAAGATGGTGGGGTGAAGGAAACAAGGGCAGATGAAGATGGATTTCTCGGAGGCTTCTTACTTCTGAAAATATCTATTATTAATTTCAAAGTTCACAGCCTAGCTTTGACCATGAACAATAACTTGCTATTAGGTAACAGTAGAATAGCAGAGAATTTTTCCCCATACAGGAATGTCCAGGAGGTTGCAGTTTCTTTCAGCTGTGAACTTTGAAACTTACTGTGATATACTCTATCAACAGACTTCAAAAACCACGTAAGGCCCAAAGCAGATGTAGGAAACAGTTTATTATCCTGTGCCTCTCAATCAGAGTACCTTGGAGAACACAGAAGGTTATGATGCAAAATGGCACTGTAGTGCTCAGTGGCCACTTTTGCTTGCTGTGAATAGAAAGACAAGAATCCCTTGGACACCAGCCTGTATAAAAGGTGGCTTTTCTACTGGTACCGAAGCATTTAATAGAGCTGTTTCAAATGGAATCTTGTCATGTAGAAAACCAAGGATCTATGAGCAAGATATCCTTGGTAGAAATTTTTGGACTTTTCAATTTTCTCTGCCTACAGACCCAACGACCTCCTGAGAGTCACAAATGGTCTGAGGCTAAGACCTGAGGTCTAAGGAGGGAAAACAGATATATTTCCAGTTGTTGGTAAAATGCCCTCTTTTGATTTTTTTTTTAATTTTTTTTGTTGTTGTTATGTGCATTGGCTTGCTGAGCTTTTAGTGTTTCTGGATGGTCTGTCTGTAAGAAATAAAACAAATTGCCAAGGCATGATTTACCACCCTGTTTATGAATGACATTTTGGGTTAGCTTTTCTGTATAGGGAAATACAAATAAATAAAATAATTGCAGATGCTACTTGCAACCTCTCCATGCAGGAATGACAGAGTAAATACTGGGACATTTCAAACTGAATGTATAATTACCCATGTTGTGTTCACAGTTGCCTGTACCACACATAAAAATATATAGCTTGGATAAAAGTACTCCAAGACAGGCTTTATTTAGTAATTATGGTATGTCATAGTTTTTGGAGGCCTCAGTAAAAAAAAAAAAAAAAAAAAAGTAAGGCTTTTTTGATAAAAAATTAGCTGAAGGAATTAAAGCCCTACAAGCAGTACAGCAAAAATGGGGAAAATAGAAATTAAATCCTTCTGCACTAGCAAAAGGAAGCCTTCACTTTCCCATGTACCGGAAGTTCCCTGTGTTGCCATCTGTACAACACTCAGTAACACTATCAGGTGTTTAGAATATTCCATGAACTTTAGGGTTGAGTGGAACTTGATACTGAAAATTTACTATGTGATGTGCAAAGAGCAGGAAAATTGAAATATATCTGATAGCTTTGCTGAATGATAAACAACCCTGGCCTCAAGAAAATCACCATTTTCTCCAGCCTGAGACTGGCAAAGATCTGCAAAAGAAGGCAGGATTGCTAGGCAGGAATCACAAGGCTCTTAACGTAAGTACTGCTGTAGATGAGGGTGAAAGGTGACAGGACACTCAAAGTAGCCCAGCAAGCAGAGTCTAAAGGCAACCTAAGGCTGCTCTGGGCATTTGGAGAAGGCAGACAGCACCTACTGGGTGGCAATGTGGGGAATGTGGGGGCCAGAGGACCCCACATGGGAGCCAGCCCTGGGGGACCTCTTTACCAAGTGATAAAGAAAGCACAGACAAAGAAGAACGTACATCTAATGGCAGCTTTTCATCTGTAGTGAGGAGAACAAACGGAGAGGCAGCAAAACCCTACAGCTGGCAACAGAAGAAGCCATGAAAAAATGAAGGCTGTGAGATCCGTAATAGAAAGGGGAGGAAGATTATACACAAGGTAAAAAGAAAAAAGGAAGAGTAAAGAAAAAAAAAAAGTGAAAGAGAAAGAAGAAACTGATGGCTAGCGTGATTTTGATGGCAGCAGTCCATTGATTTGAAAGAGCTGGAAAAGGAATGCTTTAAGATACATAAAGTGCTCTGAGCTCCTTTGAGGGCCTGAACATGGTGAGTGTGATGTGTTTTGCTTCTGTCCTTCTGCCTACTGGTGGGAAGATAAGCTATGAAGAGGCATGAGATAAAAGGAGCTACTTACTGTGCTAAAATGTGCAAAACCTGGGCCAGATCTCAAACATTAAATGAAACAAATCAGCTTCTGTGGCTCAAACTGATTGCTGAACAGGAATGAAATGGTGCCCTGAAGGGAAAAATGAAGCAGTTCAATAACTTACTATTTCAGTCTGAGAAGGTAAACAACATCCTGACATTGAGGTCACGGTAGGGAACAAAAATGCTACAAGAAATGAAGTTTGCTATAGCAAGACATGTTCAATCAGAGTCTAAACCAGAAAGGAGTACTGTGGGCTGTGGTTTGCAGCACAAGTCAAAACAATATCAGCATTTGTAAAACAGGCTTCACTGTCTCACCTTGTAACAGTTTGCAATGCTCTTCAGCAAGCCTTGTCAAGAAGGAACCTCTGTTGGAGAAGCCTCAGATGTAAGCAATTATTAAGTTTGGCATCCACTAACAGAGCAAGGAGAACCTACTGGAAGTAACAGCACTCAGAGAGGCATTGGCCTCCTGGATTTACACACTCTGAATGATAAGCTGGGAAAGAAATGAGCTGCTGGATAGGCCGGTTGGTTTGGAGTTTAGAATAATAAGCAGAAGAAATAAGCAGTAGTTTTCCTAACATAAATCATGCTCTTTACTTCAGTGAACTTCCTCACTTTCTTACATCTTTACCAACTGAGAATGCAATAAAACAATAGTAATTATGGGGCAAAATAGCATATAGCCATAAATAGGGCTTTTCCTTGCTACAGTCATGAATGGAAATATCTGCAGAACATTTACAGCTGCTGTGCATAGCACAGCAGCAGCAGTCCCATGCTCTTGGGCATGGTTCTTCAATTAAATGTAGGTTAAATTATAGGTTAAAAAGATTCATTTATTTGGTGTCTTATGTCATGGGCCTAATGGAAGAATACCTATCAGTGCACTATTTCTTAACATTTGATATTCTGTATCTCTTGCCTTTGATAATTTAATTTTCTCCCATGAATGAAATGAGAACATAGGAAGTGCCATAATATACATGCTTGTTTTGTCAAACCTATATTTTCATTTGCATAGAAAATTCACATATTGGATTAAGTGATTGCTAAAAAGAGAACTTCATAAGATGTAATAAGTATATAAAAGATAAACCATAATTTTTTAGCATATTAACAATAAATGGTTAGTCGCACTCCTCTAATCCTTTATACTTGCATTGTTTAATTTATTTGTAAGTCAAAACTGGTAATAAAATATAGTAAGATACTGCACTGAAGTTATAGTATGTTGATTTTTAATTAATAATCTTATAAAATATAAATTAGCATGGTTAGCAACTCACTTGAAATCTAATTAACTTGCCTTGGCTATCTTGTTAAATGGCTCCAATACTAAAATATTTTTTACAAGGTTAACATATTAATAAGATTGCGGTTATGCATTTCTGCTCATTTAATTATATTCCAAAACTTAGTTTATCCTTAGATGAGCATTAAACATCAATTCAATAAGCTCTGCTTTAGCAAATCATTTGATCACTGACATAATCAGATTTATTAATTCCAAATTCATTATTAAGTACTTTTAGTCTTAATGTTCATTTCATATCTTACTGTCACAGTGTATAAAGACTCTTAAATATCTTCTAGATGTGTTTCAAAAAAAGGAAGAAAAGAGTTGGTTGAGGAAGAGGGGACGTTTGGTTACCTTTCTTTTCTTGGAGTAAAAATTAAGTAAGAAATTTACTGTCACATTTTGTGACAGCTGAATCTGAACCTACAGGTGAAGTGAATCTCTCATTATGAAGGAAAATCTGGAAGTATTAGTTTCTTT
Source organism: Anser cygnoides (assembly GCF_040182565.1). Taxonomy (NCBI): domain Eukaryota; kingdom Metazoa; phylum Chordata; class Aves; order Anseriformes; family Anatidae; genus Anser; species Anser cygnoides. Next base: position 39,766,134 of record NC_089874.1, on the reverse strand, counting down.
AATGCCAAGAAAGCACAAACAACCATTATAAGTCTTACTCCCAGATTTTTTTCCTTGTAAGAATCGCTGAGCATAATTGTATTATGTTTACCAGGCAGATGAAATTTTTTTTTGACTTTAAATAAATTCTTATGCGAACACCTGGGTTCTCCATTTGAGATACATGAATACGAAATAGTGAAGAAGCATATGAGTGACCTTCACAAAATAATCATTTTAAAGAGTTAAATTAAATGAGCAAGCATTGTACTAAGGTGATTATATTCTCTTCCTCCTCCCTGTGAGACTGATTACAAGGGGTCCTCTACAGTCTCACTGAAACTTAACAGGTTTCACGTAGCTCCAAGGCTAGAAATGTTAAACCTCATAAATCATAATTTAATCTTTCCTTGGAATTCAAACAGTAGAAGGTACTTCTCATGTTTCTGAAATTAATTGTTTCAGGGACATCCTGAACATTACTACAGATAAAAATATAGTCTAGAACATTTATTCCATAGTCACTAACTGCTTTCAATGAACAAGAACAAAAGAAACGTACAAAAACTTATCTTTATAAGTTAATGGAGCTGTGCTAAGTTTTCCTCAAGAGATGAGAGGATCTTTTTAGTGAGTAATATAACCATCTATTATTTTGTAACAGGTGAACCAATGTTCCTCTGACTTACATAGCTTTTTTCATCTCAGTGCAGCTCTGCCAATTTGCTTCATGGATAATTAACTAATAATTTTTCAAATTTTTACTTTGGATGATGGTCAATCACACACACAAAATTTACATGTAGAGATACTTGCTTAAAAATGTAACTCCATCAAATGTTAGCATATGTGACTCTGTGCATGAACAAGAAATAAATGAAAAAACAGGAAAACTATCCCATACATTTAATTTTAAATGTTATTTTTAGTTCTGTACCAAGAAACCTTTTATAGTTTTAAGAAGGATGTCATTATTTAAATGATCCCCAATCAACTGTTAAATAAAAATAATCATTTAAAGCTGAACGAATTTTCCATTAGAAAAGATATATTTTCTGAAATTCCTCATGATGATTATTTTCTATTTCAGAATCAATCTCAAACATTTCTGTATCCTTTAAGAAAACCATACAAACACATAAAGAATAATGCTATTCTTAAATTTTACTTTCAGTTCTTGCATATAAGTAACCATGACTTGTGAGGAACAAGATAAAAGTAAGCTCATAAACAATAAATCTTTGATATTACTGCATAATAAAATCGCTATACATAATTCTTGTGTAGTTTATCTAGAAAACTTGATTAAAATATCCTAGAAAAGGAAAAGTATCATGCCTAAAATTCTACGGGATTATATGAGAATGCATTACCTAAATTCCTCTGTAGCACTGATTTCCATGCAGAAAGAAATGGGTATTGGTTGACTGTGCCATTGCCATAATTCTGTGCAGACAGGCCATGTGGCTGTATGATAGATGGATTTTTTATCCTACAAAGATAAAGATGGTGAGCTCTAAGCGTTTCTGAGCTCTAAGGGTTTATTCTCTGCATTTAAGAACAATGGGAACTGAAAGAACACATCCCTCAGTAAGTAGATCATAGATCATAACTCCTGATTCATACACATTCAGCATGAGTATCAATGTGTTCCTTCCACAGTGGTAAACAAATGTCACGCAGAAAATAACCAAGTAAATAAAAAGTGGAGATAGAGGTAGCCAAAAATATGATAAATCTTGGACCAAAACAATCTTAATTCCATCCCAAAAGTGTGGTTTACTTCACATGATCAACACTGATGTACTATATTTACAGAGATTTCTTTATTTCTATACTTTTTGCATCTGTAAAGGGAGTGCCAGACATACCAAGCAGAGAAATGCATGGAGTGGAGATAGCTCAAAGTATGCAATAAGGTAGTGACATTGCAGTAGGGAATCAAGCTCGGACACTGAAGACACTATCTGTCCTCGATGAACCAAAAGGAAGCTTAGGTTTCTGTTCAGATCAGCAACACATAATTTCCTCTGACTTCATTTCATTTACTGGTGTGTTGCCAGTTGATCTCTGACTTTGTACTGCAGGTGAACACAATTAACTCAACATATTACAATCTTAATGTGTGCTCTGAGCTCTATTAGTGTGTTTCATTATAACTCCTGAAAGATATGTCAATTAAATAAATTAGTCTAGTAGAGGAACAGATATGTTTCAGAACCAAAAATAATGAATTAAGGTAGGATTTTTTTTTAAATATAGCCAGTCTGTAAAGATATCTTTCAAACGTGCTAGTATCTGATCCTATTTAGTATCGAGTAATCGAGTATGTTTCTAACTAAGGAATTCTAAGGCCAAAGAAATGTGGCCCTTGTTATGCTGAAAGAATGGACATGTACTTCGTATTGAATAATTGGAGACTACACCCTGTGAGCATGAATTTGCTGGGATGAAAGACTCTATTTCAGTGATGACATAAAAGATACTTCATTGTATGTCACTTAAATTAGAGAACCAAGTAGTTATAAATGATATGAAATTTAACTTTGCCCGTCTGTTTTTAGTCAGCCTTTCACCGTTCACATCTGTCTTATGGGACATGTCAAGTTTCTCATTCTTTACTTTTTTCTTTCTTTTTTTTTTTTTTGAGTCCACAAACTAAAATAAACAAACTTGTTTTGTTATTTTCTGGAGGTTATCACAGAATCGCAGAATGTTAGGGATTGGAAGGGTCCTTGAAAGATCATCTAGTCCAATCCCCCTGCTAGAGCAGGAACACCTAGATCAGGTCACACAGGAAGGCATCCAGGCCGGTTTTGAATGTCTCTAAGTAATCATGTGATCAAAGTACTTCAGGATGCAGCAAGCACTTACTTTTATCATAAAACAGATTTTCAGGATTATTTTTAGAAAGGGAAAAGAAGAAAATAATAATAATAAGGTGTAAGCTCTCCACCAATCAAAATCCCATCTGATTAATCATAGAAACATAAAATCATTAAGGTTGGAAAAGACCTCCAAGATTATCTAGTCCAACCATCCCCCTACCACCAATACTACCCACTACTTACATGTCCCTAAGTACCACGTCCAACCTTTCCTTAAACACCCCAAGGGCCAGTGACTCCACCACCTTCCTGGGCAACCCATTCCATTGCCTAACTGCTCTTACTGAGAATAAATTTCTCCTCATTTTCATCCTGAATGTCCCCTGGCACAACTTGAGGCCATTCCCTCTTGTCTTATGACTAGTTATCTGTGAGAAGAGGTCAACACCCAGCTGCCCACAACTTCCTTTCAGATAGTTGCAGAAAGCAATAAGGTCTCCTCTGAACCTCCTCTTCTCCAGACTAAACAACACCAGCTCCCTCAGCTGCTCCTCATAAGACTGTTCCAGACCCTTCACCAGCTTCGTAGCTCCTCTCTGGACATGCTCGATGGCCTTGATGTCCTTCTTGTAGTGAGGGGTCCCAAACTGAATGCAGTACATGAGGTGCAGCCTCACCAGAGCTGAGTACGGGGGGACGATCACCACTCTGGTCCTGCTGGCTACGCTACTCCTGATACAAGCCAGGATGCCATTGGCCTTCTTAGCCACACGGGCACACTGCTGGCTCATGTTCAGGCAAGCATCAACCAATACCCCCAGGTCAAGGAAGAAAAAAAGCAGCTGCTTTTGTGAATAGTCTTCATACGTTCCCTTTTTCATCCAAAACATGTGCTGGTCATAAAATGTGTTTTCAAAATAAAATTTGTTAAAAAAAAAAGGGCTGCCTTATCTCTGGTCCACATAACCTTAAAAAAATAAATGAGAGTAAATAGTTAATTAGAGATTAAATTCTCCTCTACCTTTTCAAGGAATTTACTCTTTACCTGTTTCCCTACCTAATCATAATGTATGTAGCAGACATGCTATTTGGTATGAATGAAGGGATAAGTGTCTTATCCTAAAGATATGAGCTCACACATATTTTCAATCTCAGCTAGAATCTATCCTTCCCATGCTTCCCATTTCTGCAAGAAGCCCAATTAATTTAATGAGTCTGATGATGAAAGTAACTGGTCACTATTGGGTACATGATAACATACATGACAATCCGAAAAGCAACTAACCTGCCCGTTTCTTTGGAACTCATCTCCAAGTTTTAATTTTTGAACATTCTAAAATTTTCTACCCTAGCAATTATAACTGTCAAAGTTAATGAGTTAAAAGTGCCGTGAATAATATGTATAGGTCCTTTAGGGTAAACAATCATCTTTATAATTATTTATTAAATAATCACTGTGAAGAGACCTCAGTCTGAAAAGAGATTCAATTTTAAAAGAAAAAAAATGCTGGTACATACAAAAAAGCATACAGATCACATAAACACAAAATATTACAATGCAGAGGAAGACAGAAATGCAATGGGAGTTCAGACTGTTTCAGCTGTGAGTTCTTCACTGGCCACAGAACAAGGTGGAACCAAACAGTAGAAATTAGGTCACATTGTTGAGAGGATAATAAAATAATAGTTCAAGCTGGTAGAGACAAAATCAAAAAGGCCAAATTCCAAAATAGAAGCATTTAGCAAGATAGGAATAACAAGGACCAGTGCAGAAGTGCATTAATAGTAAGAAGCAAGAAGACCAAGGAAAGTGTTGGCCTACTTTCTCTGTGAAACAAGGAAGCTAATTGCAGGTGATATTGAGAAGAACTAAATGTCACAGTCTTTTCTGAGCCAATCTTCACTGGAAAGGTCAATTTATGACTAGATGATTACTGTAGCTGACAGGAGGGAAAAACAAGCAAGATCTTCAAGTGGAACAGGGAAGACAAAATGTAAAGAGTGTTGGAATAGTCAGGGGGTTGTTAGATCTCTGAGCAGAACCCCTTCCCCACAGGAAAAAAGGACTTGGGGCTGCCCCCAGCCCATTCTGCTTGCCATTGCAGAAAAAAAAAATGTTTCCTTTGGAGCGGAAAGCAGAGGAGCAAGGCGATTACAGATTAGTCAGATTAAATCCATTTCCCATAGCAAACTTGAAGCAAAGAACTGAGCTATTTGTAAGCCTGGAAAATAACAAACAGACAAATAACAACCAGGATTGATTTGTTGTGAAAAATCATATCAAATAATATAATTTGCTTTGTCAGATTAGTAGATCCTGCTGATAGGAAAGGAGCAGGAGATTTCTTGGGGTTTGTTGCCAGCAGCAAGGCTCTGATGCCATCTACACAAGATAGAAAAACAGATTTAAAAAAGCTTTTGGAATTTGTGCAAAAAAAAGTTGGATAGTGATATGCAAGGAGTAGTTATCTAGCAATTCTCTATGCAAATGAAAAGAAGTTATCAGATGGGGCTCTGTAGAATCTACTGCACCTACTTCTATCCAATACTTTCACTAATGAAGTGCATGATGAAACAGAAAATAGGCTTGTTAAGTTTCAAGATGACATCAGACCGGGACAGTAAGTGTATTGGAGGACAAGATTAGAAAACAAAAGGGCAATCATGATAAATTCAAGAAACAAGCTTAAAATACAGGCTGAAAATCAATAATGAAGTGTGCAATGAAAATCAATTGCACAATAAAAGACATGGGAACAACCAGTTAAGGATCATTTCTGAAAATGATCTAGATTTAGAGAAGAGCACAAGCTGAATCAAGAAGCTATTGCTGTTATAAAAAAAAAAAAATTATCTGCAAGAAACCTGGACAAAGCCTATCTTTCAATTTTGGTTTAGGAAAGCTTCAGCTATAGGGATATGCAATTTGGGGCATTCCATTTCCAAAAGATGTTCACCATTAAGGACGAGGACACCACAGAGCAGTAGAAATTTTCAGATATCAAAAAATATGATCTGTTGGGAAAATACTTGAGTAATGTATTTGAAAGATAGGAAGAAGGAAGAATACAAATGATACTATAATTTCAAGTGTATAAAGAGCTACTAAAAAGAAGAAAGCAACATCTGTTTTCAACAACCCTTGTGAATAGAACAAGAAATAATGGATTTAAAATGCAACATAAAAGACAAAGCCAAACAGTAGGAAACATAACTGCAGTGAGGGTAGTGGGGGGGGCTGAAATAGACTGCTGAAGGGCCTGGGGTGTTCCATTGCTGAAGTTCTTTGAGAAGTGGGTAGACAAATTCCTGTAAGGAATGACCCAGATACTGTCTTTCCTGCCAGCATATGGACTGGTTGCTCTCTTGAGCTTCCTTCACTTTCCTCTGCAATTTCCCTGTAGGCAAATCATTATGAATATTCCGTATTTTACATTGACCCCTGCTGGAACAAGATATGAGGAAAACTGGAGCTTCTAAAGCCTCATGTCTGGACTCAAAGCAGTGATAGGTATAAGCCAGAGACTAGTTCCCAGTGTTTCTCTAAAATGTCCATCTTAAGCAAAGTTTGTCTCAAGAAGGACAATGAAACTGCCTTGGGCTTTGAACATTGGTTGTTTAGGGCATTTAATCTCCTTTCACCCTACCCTTGCACCCAGTGGATATTGTCCATGTTTATATAGCCTACGTATACACAGCCTATATATACACAATAACATATGATCTCTCTCTCTCTCACACTCCGTATGTATTGCATATATACCAACATGTACATGTACATATGTACACTCAATTTTGTCCAAAACGCAATTCAGAGTCATTAAATTATCTTTTTCTCCAGTGATTATAAAGCGAACATAAATAATATCATTTATTAATTTAGATAGCTATATTTGACAGTGTAAGTACTTCCCCACCCCCAATATTTATTTAGCACTAAAATTGTCTACAAGAGAAGTACATTTATGAGCACATGTGAGGTGATGAAATGTTTTCAATCCAAAATCTCACTTATATATTATTTATTAATAGTAAAATAACCCTATTCAACATTCATGAATGTTTATGAGACAAATGTGGTAGGTCTTTCCTCTATAGTAAGAAATGTGGTGGGAAATCACAGATCTCTGTGCCTCATGTGAATTAATCACATTAAAATTCAGAGGCAAACTGAGTCTGAAGTCTGTCATAACAATTTCTAAGGACAATAGTTTTTTTGCTTCTTCAAAAGAGAAATCATACTTCACCAATAAAATTATTTTTTATCACAGGTTTTAAGTCCTTCTCTTTTTTTCATTTTTAATACACAAAGCAAATCATATTTTAGAAGACTGGTGCATCTGTCTTTATAATCAGTACATGCATGTCTGCCCAGATCAATCTTCCAGTGACGAATTTTTCTAAATTTCCTTTTCTGGTCATACAAATTCATGAAGGTTTGCTTACTGACCTTCCAGTCATTGAAGAATTTAGACTTAGCACACACTAAACTTCTCTGTTTTGTTATAAAACTAGGTTGTCCAAAATTTCCAGAAGTCAAATATACTAGAAAGAGACTGGTATGTTAATTAAGTATGTTGAAAAAACAACAGTGAAACAATGATTAGCCTGCGGACAAAGGAGGAATGTACATTCCTTCATGTGGTATAGAATTCCTCATTGTGTCTGTGCGGTTTATATATAAACATATCCAAAAGTCAAATCAGTTGCAATTTACAATTTTCACCAAGAGAAATAATGATTGATATAACATGTATTTTCCACATTGCTTAATTTCAAGAAGTCAGCTAAAGTCTGAGGTGTCTTTCTGTCTTCATGTTTCCTGGGAAATGTAATTTAGTGTTACAGATACGACCATATCCTCTAGCCACCACAAACTCCTAAACCAGAAGGGAAAACACATTGTGGCACAGACGAGGTAGTCCAGGAGAAGCTGGCTGTAGAAAAAGGGTTTGATACAACATAGCAGTTTAAGAAGATAAATGTCAAATTCAAACTAACTCAAAATGAAATTTAACAAATATAAATTTTTAAAAATAAAATATTATTAGAGTCTTAAGTTCTTTAGCAAAAATTCAATTGTACATTTATTAGCAAGGTTCATGTGAGAAAAAAAACATTTTAATTAGGTTATACTTTGAAGAAAGAAAAAAAAAAGAAAGAAAAAAAAAAGATTTCAAACATTTCAGTAATTAAAATGGGAAAATAATGACAGCAAGACCTGCCTAGGATTATGCTGAGATTGTTTTAACTATACAAAGAAGGTGATGTGGCAAGATGAGGAATGAAAGTGACTTCTAAATATAGAATCTATGGTTAAAGATAATGAGAATGTAACACTAAGAATTGTCCAGAGTGAAGGTCCTTTAAAATTATCAGGAAACTGGGATTCAGCTTGGACATTTTTCCAATGATAGAAAATAGTAAACCAGCTGAACTGAGAAGCAGAGTCACTGATTGCAACGGAGACACTCCATATTCCCTCTCTTAGAAATGAGAGGGAAAGGAGAACCCTTTTTTTCAGAAAAGGGTTGCTATAGAGGAATCATGAGAATTATGATCATGGGAATATAGAGGAATCTCTATATTCATGGGAATATAAAGGAATCATGAGAATTATTCCTGTACTTTGTCTGAATGCACTACTGAAGAATATTCATAAATTTCACTGAGCCTTGTTAAGCCATCTGAGAACCCAGCTCTATAATAGGAAGTCACCTGCTTGGCAGTATCCATACTTGCATGCCCAGATAGATGCCCAGTGCAGGAAGCAAAGTTAACCCAAGATTTTTACTAGTACATAGATACACTGAGTCATGCTGACAACTCAGTTTTAACAAGACTGAGAAGGATGTTATTGCATTCATCTCTTATGTTTTCCTGTTTTGCTTTATGAATACGAAAAGACTATCTTCATTGAATGAAAAACAAACCTACATCTTGACCTTTCCTAAAAAAGTAATTCCTGATTTACATTCACAAAATTTGGAGCAAAATAAAAAATATTTCCTTTGTGTATATTTTTCACAGTGCAAGAAGATACAGATTGGTGTGTCAGGCAGCATTAGAGGGAAGAAATAACGTGTTTGTGAGTGTGTGTGTGTTCTTCTAAAGGAAAAAGAGAAAGTTTAAATGTTTAAGGATAGACAAACCATCTTGAAAAGGTACTTCTGCCATTTGCACATGGAGACCTACGTGATCCCTAGCGGAAAACCAATTCAGACTCACTAGCGTTGAGTAAATTTTGGTCTCAAAAGCAGTTCAGCATATTTACTAACATATTTATTGTACAGAATGACTTTTAATTTCCAACTCTGAAGCTGAAAACTAAAACCAAACTGTGCTAAGATTACATAGTAATGTTGTTACACCATAATTAAGATTGGAAAGTGGAAAATAAATTTATGAGTAGAAACTGGAGATTGTTAGAGCCAAAAATTAATTAGCTAAGTTGGAATTTGACTAGGACATGAGGATGTAAATGGTATGAATTCTTTAATTACTGTAAACAGATAAAATGCACTTCTCATTTAAGGGCTTCCATCTTTAGAGGGTCCCAAAAGCTTGACAGAGAGTCTTTTTCTTATTCTACTAGAGAGAAATGTGCTGTACACTGAATCAGCACATGTAAATCCTGAAAGATAGCTCCGTCACTAGGCTGAACCTGCCTCAACCCAGTTACCTTTGGAAACAAGTGGAAAGGTCTCCTTTCACAAGGGGACTCATATCTCGTATTTTATTTCTGAATCCTTTATTTTTTGGCTGCATATGGGGTTACTTAGGTGCCTCTTCTAAGCAAGGAAGCTATGAATCAAATGTCTGAATTCTTAACTTTAATTTTGAAGGGAAATAGCTGTAATCTTCTGAGAATGGACCTTTTCATCTTTTGAAAACTTAGGTACGGTGTGGAAATAAACAGAATTTGAAATTGCTCTACTCTATTGCACTACTTCTATTTATAAAAGGGTTATGTTGTGCCATTTTCCAAGTTATTATACTGCAAAGGCAAGAACATGCTACTAGCAACTGATTTTTGATATAGGTCAAGGCTGACTCTATTGTTCCTAAAATCTTTCAGGCCCTAGTAAGGCAATTGTCTTCACATTTTGTGATAACTACCGGAAAGGTGGAAAGAACTAGGCTAGAATAGTGAAAGACATGGTGGGCATGAGATCACAGAATCATAGAATGGTTCAGGTTGGAAGGAGCCTTAAAGATCATATAATTCCAACCCCCCTGCCATAGGCAGGGACAACTTCCACTAGACTCAAAGCCCCATCGAACCTGGCCTTAAACACTTCCAGGCATGGGGCATCCACAGCTTCTCTGGGCAAAGATGTGGTAAAACAAATCAATAAATACAGATGCACTTTGATCTACGAGACATTCATAGGTTTCTAATTTCGTGCTTTTAAGCTCTTTTCCAAGCGCTGAAGATTGAAATTTACTCATCTTTTATAGAACCACAGACCAGTTAAGGTTTGCAGGGACCTCTGGAGATTGCTTAGTCAGCCCCACCCTTCTCAAAGCTAAATCAGCTAACTAGTTTTTGCCTCTACCAATGTCCAGGTTTCAGAGCTAACTAGGTGTAGACAAATATTGAATTTTGTTATACGAGCACAGGCTTGAACATAGACTTTTGAAGACTACAAGTGAAAAGAGATCTCATAGAAAACACCAGAAACACAAATTTACTGCTCAGGTGGCCACTGCCAGAGGAATGGGAATGTTTTGTGGCAGCTAGCTTTGATGGAGCCTGCCCCTGTACCCCTCTGGTAATTATGGTCTACTCAGTGTCCCCATCAATGCTAGTGATGGAGCAGCAGCCAGTGAGACTAACCAAGGTTTTGCCATAGACAAAAGTCAATGAAAACAAGGTTATTTGGCTATTCCGGATAGTCTGCTGCCCTGAGCAACTCTTTTACAGCCAGTACCAGCTACAAACAGGGACAGTTAACTAACTGTGAAAACAAACTAAGTATGGGTGTGGGGGATCATTTAAATGCTTACAGCACACAACCTGGAAAACTGGATGTTGTTAGTGCTTATTGATGCCTACAAACCACACGAGTGAGCCCCTGTCCTTTGCTGCAGTAGAGAATCCCACATTGATCATACAACTGCCAAAGGGAGAAAGCAAAAATCTGGGATTCACATTGCCTTTCAAGAAGATGAATCTTTCACCCGCCTGGGTGGGGAAAGTTTCTTTCTCTCAGAGAGGAACACTGCCGCTCTTGCAAATGGTACAGACTGATGGCCTCACCCTTTCCTGTAAAGGCAAACAAGCACATATTTAGTTATGTTCTGATATGCTTAATGCATGTATTTGGCAATATCTTTTATTATATAACCAGTAGAACCATTTCAAGTCTGAATTTATTTTGAAGCCTTAGATTTTCACATTGTAAACTGAAACCAAAGAAATTATATTTTCATTTTTTTCATTTATCTACAGCAGGAAAGTGAAAAATTTGGAAGAAAAAAAAATAAAATTAAAATTAAATCAGTCACATCTCCAAAGAAATAATTCAATTTATGTCTTTATTTCAGAAGCCGGTAGTCTGCTGCAGAAACTCAGTTCTTGATTAATATGCATAATTAATCATTTAAATAAAAGTGGACCCTTTAATTTCAATGAACAAACAATGCCATTTGACTGGTAATTCAACATCATAATTAGAAATCTTCAGACATGTTAGTTGACAGAATATGCTTAATAAAAATGAATAAACCTTGCACCAAGGGTCATCCAGTCATGAATATTGTTAATTTCTTCCTCTTTTTATCTTGTATACCTATATAAACTTAAATAAAAAAAAAAAAAGGTAAAGGCAATCTTAGAATAAGAGAAGTGAATAATTGTTCTGATATGATAATTAGAATCTGAAGAAAGTGAGACTTCAGAAAGGCAGCAAGATGACACATCAGTGCATGCCTGACTCTTCTACTCATCAATGAAAATTTTGCAATTACAACGTAACTTCTTAAAAATACGAAAAATACAAACATTCAAATATGGTTTGTCTTGCTGAGAAAAATTACTTTCCATAAGAATTAATGCTAACTCTTTGATGATAGAGTTCTGTACTATAGGAAAGATACCACACACTAATGAGGTAAAATGACTGTAGAATTATTTTGTAGAAGTGGTAAATACAGAAAGGTTATAGACTAAGCCAGAACTCTTAGATTCAGGTCTGGTATATACAGATTTGGCACTACTTACATCAAAAGGATTACCTCATCTTTATACCAGCTCAGAAATAGACCTGAATGTACTTTCTGAAGAGCAGTTTTAGGGAGTTAATTCAGCTTGTAATCAATGTTCTTCCAGTTTTGACTGCATCTGAAGAATACAGCCCAGATGGTAAGACAAAGTACTCAAGGACTTTCTCTTTTTCACTGTCAGGAATACTGGTGATTTGGGTAATATATTGTCCTAGACCAGGGTTCATGTAAACAGACAGTGTTGATGGGTCAAGCTGATAGTGGAACACTGCAGTCCTAAAGCTAGCTTTGGTGATTGCTCTTTGTCACTGAAAATCCTCAGATGGACTAAAAATTGAAGGTTGCGTAAGAATCCTATGGACTTTGATTCCATTCATAGTTGATGTAATTACATCAGCTAATTAGGTTGGTGTAAATAATTCAATGGAATACAGGGCTGTACATCTCTCAGCCTTTTGCAGTGTTAGGGATTTTCAGTCTCATTTTTGTATGTGTAATTGACTGTCATTTTCCATTCTACATATACACGTGAGACCTGAAAGCCTACAGGTGATGATAAGAAGGCTGAAATACTCTGTTTTTTCTAGGATAGGTTACCAAATGATTCTAAGAATTTTATGAAGGGGGGTGGGGGGGAATTACAACAAATCTTAATGGGTCTTTGATACTTCAGTGGCACAAACATGAAATGAAACTTTGTGTAGACAGAAAATGTAGTAAAAAGTCCAGAAAATAAACTATGGATAAAGATTACAGTCCATGGTTTGAAGGGAAAATGATCTTTAAATCATAAATGTGAAATATAAAATTATGAATTATGTACTGATTAAATTATAAGCCCATTAGTGATATTAAAGTAGAAATTTATATTTCTCAGATCCAAAGATGTTTCAGGAACATACCTGATCCTGACTTTTGTTTTCAGATACGTTATTCAAAAGGTGTGTCTTTTCTGATATGCTGCTGGGCAGTGTTACCAGATCAGCACAATGCAAAATGAAACAGAAAAGCATAGGTTGCCAGAGGCCAGGCATATGAAGATTCTGAGATATTTGCATCGGTTGTTAGAAGCTGAATGTACTAATCTGAAGGGACATGTTTGCTGTAGGAACACATTGCTCTGTATTCAAATTACTCATATTCCATTTCATCCTTAGCTTATAATCATGCTGAATATCCTGTACAGCAAGAGCTTAGCTATGGTGTAGTCCCAAATTCAGAAGGCTGCATCAGTGCATTGATTACACTTCCCTTAGTACACACAGATGACTCTAAAATAGATGAAAAGAGCTGAAAACATTAAAGACAGGAAAGTTAGGGCAGAACTTCTGGATTAAATGGAGGTTATTAGGTTCAGATTGTGTTTTGAATGAGAAGTCTTAAAGTTAAATGGATTACCCATCAAGCTCAATCCATTGTAATTAGAAAGCACCAAAAATCCCTGACCTTATATAAAATCAAGATATATTGGTGGAACAGCTTTTAATAATACATCAAGTACCAAAGTTTATATTAAGGTCACTTGTAACTATGCCTACACCATTTCAATGCTTTTGTCAATCACTCCCTGAATTGGTCATAAAATGCTTCTATGTTCTCATTTGCAGCTCTGGTAATTGGGACATAAATCTGGAGAGTAGTCAGAGTAAGGTAAAATGTAACAAAATGGTGTGTTCCCTTGTTGGACTCTATCTCAGCACAGTATTTTCCATGTTGACTAGTGACAGATGTGCTGTATTCTCAAGCAAGATCAAAAATAGCTAGAGCAATAAAGCCTGTTTTTTAAAGGCTTTTGTTATACTAGATTTGTAACATTCAAGTAATCATTTTTTTTTTCCTAAAATGTTGCTCAATGACAGTTTCAGTAAGATTCTTTTCTTTTAGTCAGTAAGGAAAACTTGTAGTGCTAATTCAGATATCATAGGATACAACAGAATGGGATTTAGTCTTCCTGTTTTTAAGTATAGTGCTTGAACTTAATCTCTTAGTTTGTAATTAGAATTTACCAAAAACTTTATTAATGTTAGGGTAAAAAAATATATTAGAAGAAGACAAATGGACCATGAGATGTGGAAAGTCTCATGCTTCCTTCTCTGGCTTTGTTTTTTACCCAGAGTATCACGGTTTGCAGCTCATTAAGCATCCTTATCTGTTTCCCTGTAAGCAAAATGGAACTGGAAATATTTTGCCAAAGACATACAGATCAACAAAACATACAATGAAAAAAACAAACAAACAAACAAACAAAAAAAACAGGTGCTTTATTGTACTGTAACTAACATTTATATAGTAAGACCACTGCTCATGATTCTGGGTAAAGCTTCTACTACTGCTAAAAAGCAACATGATAGTCCACTCCTTCAGCAGAAGTACTGAGTGGTACTTCTAAACAGGACTGTTTGCTTCTAAAAACTTGTTTCAATGCACTTGTTTCTGGGATAGGAAACCATAAAAAAAAACTACAATCCAAGTTAAGATTCATGTGCTATGGGCCAGGAAGAAGCTTACTCTCAAGTTACTTCATACCACATAATTACAGTTATTATTCATCTATTTCACAAGAAGTAAAACTGCTGAAGTATAGCTCAAGAATTAGTTAACAGTGCTGTGGAGAGATCTAAGCCCAGTAGCAGCACAGGAAAAATAACTGAGTCATTGTAGCTCCAAACAATGAAGAAAACTGAAGAAAACCATACTCTTTGCCTGTGGGTAAAAACTGCTGTAAATTCAAGTTCTGTACTTTTGTTCTGTCAGAAAAAAAAAAAAAAAAAAACATAATTTTTCTCTTCTGCAAAATACTCTATGCCCTAGGCTATCAAACACTATAATAATGTGTATCTTAAACCATCCTAAAAATGGAGATTTTACTCCTCCGCTTGACCAGCAGGTCCTTGCTCAGCCATGTTGGTTTCCTACCTTTTCTGCTTGATTTCTTACACGTAAGGACAAAAAGCTCTCATACTTTAAGAAAAGTATCCTTAAAGAGTTGACAGCTCTGATCAGTTCCTCTGTCTCTACAGTGTCCCAGGGGATCTAATCCACTAGGTCTTTAAACATCTGGAAATTCACTGCTCTAAATTTCAGGGTCCTGACTTTGCTCTTTGCCAGGCCCATATTCCTCAAGAACATGAACTCAACCAGCACGTGGTCACTGCAGGCCAGACAGCCTGCAATCTTCATCTCTTTATGAGTTCATGAGTTTATGAGTTCATCCAGACTGGTGAGCACCAGGTCCAGTAATACTTCTCCTCTGATTTGTTTGTCTAGTACCTAGACCAGGAAGTTATCCTTAACACGCTCCGGGAGTTTCCTGCATTGCTTACAGCCTGCTGCGTAGCTTTCACAGCAGTTAGTTGAAATCCCCCATAATGTTGCACACTGTCCGTAGGGTTATTTGATCTGAAGTGATAAGCACCTTTCTCCTGGACGTAATTGAAATTAAATGTTAGTGCATGCAGGAGTGGTATCTAATTCACTCTTAATGGGACTTTCAGCCCAGAGCGGTCAGATCAGCCTGGCTGAGTGGCCTCTCCAGAGAAGTCCATGACTTGTGATCTTCATTATTTACTTGTACATAGTAGGAGTGGGTTTAGAGCACGTCAAAAATATTAGATCAACTAGCCTTGGTGCCCAAAAATTGCTACCCAACCAAAGAGCAGTAAAAAATACTGAGTAAGCTGCAACAATATCTTTCTGACTTAGGATGGTAAAAGATCGGAGACATTTTTCTTTCGACAAATCGAGGCTGAGCTGCTGGAATCATCCCTAGAGATAAGAATTTCATTCATTATGCAGCCCTTCTCCCATTCTCCCTGCCAAGAACGCAAATTTAGGGTTTTATTTTGCATCCATTCAAAGCAATGACAAAAATATCTATTCGTTAAAATTAATATGCTTTTCCTAAAAGGACATTTACTGTAGGGAGAAGGTAGATTTGATTGTACTGGTAACCAGTTCTGCATTAGTTTCAAGAACAGTAATCTGAGCTGAATGATCCTTTGCAGATAATCTATCAAATCAGTTTTTACCATGTATTTTATTTGACCTGTAGCTTTTAAAACTTGATTCAACACATTATGTTAAAAAAAAAAAATCCATTTTCCTCCAGAAGCAAATTTTCTCTTCATCTGTTTTTCCTTACAAAAGTCTTCCTGCTGAAGATTTGCTGTGGGGCTCTCCCTCCCTCCTTAAGCCCTTCATCTCTCAGGAGGTTGCCTTTTAATTAAATAGTTACTTTGTTTTGGTTCATTTTTTATTATTTGTTTAAATGTTATTGTTTGTGCTTTGAATTGATTGCCCCTGTACAATCTGAGCTGAGCATTTGCTGTGGCACTGAGTGAATTTCTTATGCTATTGCCTCAGGACATTGCTGCAAACATAGTGTTGCAGTTGATAAAGATTCCCACGATAAAAGAATTTACAACAAAGGATAAATTAATTTTTGTAAAGCTCAATGGCATCAAGATCAGATACTGTTTCTCTTTTTTCTCACTTTCAATTTCCATTTGCTTAGAAAATAGGTTTCTATTCATTTGGACTAATATGGAAAGTACATTGTCATACAGACAGCTGCAACACTCAGCAGAACAAGTGTGCCTTTGTCACCAGTTTCTTTGTAGCTACCCTTCCAGCCATTAACAACAGACTTAAACCAACTGGTACTATTTTAGTCCCAATGAAATTTTCTTGTTCCTGCAACAAAACACCTTTTACTGTTCAGTTAAAAGTAAATTGACACTTCTAGCCATTCTGCATTGTAAGTTTATTTCTTTCCATGGTCTTTTACCTCTCTGTTCTCCCTGTTTCCAAAGCAATAAATTTATTTTTATCTTTATTATATATAGTTTTGCTGATGTTATTGTTTCAGTTCTATAAATAGCAAAAGGAGATACAAATATTCTATTCTCAGCAGAAGAGAAGATTAGCAGGAATATGCAAGCACAGAAATACATGAGAAGCAGCAGAGAACTTTTCTGCAATTGAACCAAAACAGGAACAATAACTTCTTCTGATACCTCTAACACTTGGGCATGGCTCTTATTTCTGCCTAGTGCTCTTCTGAGCTTTGACATGCATTGGAGACCCTTTTCTTTTCCAACTGAGGCTTTTAGCACCTGGTGATGGCCTGTTTATTCAGAATTTCCTTAGCTCCCAAAATGAATTTGGATGAAAATCCTTACCCCACTCCAGTCTGCATAAGCCTTCCATTCTGATCTTAAATGTGACAAAACTTCTCTATCCATTTTCTGCACAGTCACTGGTGTTCCGCTACCTAATTGATATCATCAGCAGAGCTGTTAAGCTACCTGTAAACCACAACAGTATCACAGAATTATAGATTTTAGGGGAGGAAAGAAATAACAAGTGAGTCACTTCTTTGCTGTACTGTATTACTCTGTTGTGCACAATAGCATGTTCCTGCTGTTTCCTGTTGCTTTATCTAGTTTTACCATCAAGCATTGCTCTTTTCCTTGGATGACTATTCCACAGAGTCTTAGATTTTATTGTTAGAAAGTTTTTGCCTAATGTTTGTCAAATATCCTTACACTGGATCATCAGAGGTCACTTCTGGCACTAAGGTACTTTATAAAGCCAATGAAATCCAGGCCCTTTATGGGATTTTTTAATATCTTATGTTTTTGTTTGTTTTGTTGTTTTTTTTTGTCATTGTTTTTGTTTATTTGTTTTAAGACAAAGAAAGAAAGAAAAATGTCATTCATTTCTAAACTTATAATCTACAATCACCTTGTAATAGTCACTTGAATGAGAGGTAAAAACACAGTTATGAAGAAGTATCTGTTATAATCTTTAGGTAAAGCTTTACGAATATTAGGCTTTAGTTTTGTTATCTAGAAAGTCACTTAAATGTTTGATTCTCTGAAACATTGGGTCTAGATTTTTCCTGCAATTGTTCTCTCCCTTATGGTAAAACTGGACTACTTGCTTGCATGTCTTCTGGAAGTGGAGCATCCAGAAGAATCAGTTGAATATTTTCATTAGGTCTGAAACTTCTTCAAAGTAATTGTTTATGTTATTCTAAACATTCACTTCATGCACACAAATCAGTTTTGCCACCAAGAGCTGTCAGGGTAGTGCATATGCCTGACCTTCTTCTGAAGCCTCCACATAACACAGTAATGTGAAGAGTCTTCACAGACCTTCTTCAGTTCCTTTTGTGCTATTAAGGTCTGCATTTCAAATTTCCTTTTCCACCTTTTCTTACATTTTGTTTGCTACTATCCTTTAAGCAATTTATACTCTTTCAATTCTAAAACAGAAATATTTCCATATCTTGGCCCTGAAAAGACTTCCTGTATATGACTGAAACCTGCACTGACCTTGATGTTTTCTGTCTGAGATACCATGGTAAAGAACATATCACATGAGACTGAAGCATCTACAGACTATTTAAAAAAAGAGAGCTCTGAAGTCCTGGGAGATATGAGCAAAGAAGGATTTCCTCCAACACTTTGTAAATTTACCTCCCCACACTGAAGTGGCCAGATTAACAGGCAAGATTTTAGATTCTCTGGATTTCTGAAGTTTTGTTTGGGTCATTTTCTCAACAAATCTTTGTTACCAGGAGGAGAAGCAGTAACAATTCTCAGCCAGGATCTTCCCTTTTGAACTTACTATTGCAGACAAACAACCCAAATCATTCAGTTTATGTGTTGCAAACTAGGTATGCATTTACTGGTATTTTGGTGAACATTCTCTGTGAACACTTTGCGAGAATGCATTAAATGTGACAGAACATAGTTGATTTTATATGCATCAAAGGACTTCTATAAGTGGATGTAACAGATATTTATTTTAAAGCAGATCTACAAATACACATTTCAGACTAAAAGCTATTACCAACAAGAAATGAAGTAATCAGTATTCTAATCCCACCTGCATATTACCTTTGAATGTTATGTCCGTATATAAGGGCAAAGTAGAGTCATCCTCTCCCTCTTACTACAGCACCACATAACAGCAAAGTGTACTGCTGCCTTATTTTTTCAGGGAGCATATAGACTATCAATGAATGACTCTTCTGGCAGCTTTGCCCATTCTAAAACAAGGGCATCAGAGGCAAGTCCTGCTTCCTGTTACCACCAGTGCCACTGGGCATTTGCTGGGGAGGAAGTGCTGTTGCATGGTGGGAGGAGGACTGCACTCACTTGGTGAGCAGGACCAGCCAGCACCTTCCCTGCTTCTCTCCAAAATATTTCGAGGGCTGGATTATACTTCTCAGGCACAGCTAGTTGCTTAAGCCTTAGCTATTAGGCAGCAGCAGCTGAAATCATACTTTTAGCTTTCAATTACCTATTGCTGTGTGATGTAAAGTGAGAGACGTACAGCAGCCTTTTGGCCTTTCATACCATTACGTATGTTCTGCTGTAGTTTCTTTGGGGAAGCTGACAAATGCAAACCACTAAACTGTAATACCTTTTAAATGCCTTGAAGTTACAATAAAAAGAAAATTAAACTATTTAAATAGTCTATAATGAAGTGACACAGTAATTAAATTCTAATTAACCAAAGGGATGGCTATTTCTCAGTTCCATATGCAGATGTATAAATTGTGCTGTTGCTCCTAGTTCTAAGAGTTTCAGTAATGTCACTTCCAACATGACATCATTACATATTCTAAGGAAATCACATTGAGAAAAAATTTGATTTTTTTGTGGAAAAACAGCAATTAATCTTTGAGACAGCTTCTGAGCATTGAAGAGTTAGTAACAAACTGGTACTTCAGAGCTAATTTTATCAAAAAAAATAATTTAATCAATAATTTGATTAATGATGATTGAACATCATCAATGTTGCACATTAGATCTTGCCCAGGCTTCCTAACAATAATGTAACCAAGTCTTTGGCTGATGAGAGGGTTAAAGAAAGCTGTGTGGCCTGCTCCTGCACCTGACACTGGTGCAGAACTTTTAGAACTTACTCTGTGCTGCAGTAGAGATGCCCCATTTCTAGAATTGAAAATTTGCATCACAGAGAAACTATGGTGAAGCTTACAAGGAAACATCTATTGAACTGACAGCAGATGGGAATGAGAATTTGTTGTTGTTGTTGTTGTTTTAGAATGGAATGTCTCTCATATGAAAATCCCTAGGACAATTTCAAAAGTACATATTTTCCAAAAAGAAAAATAAGATGAACTTAATCTTTTATTTCTTCCAGGGCCTGGCAATTGAATGACTTATTCCTTGTGCAGTTACAAAAATAATGTGATTAATGTGGAAAACCTACGTTATAACCTCTTCTAAAGCTGCATAAAGTAAAAAATGAGGGATTTTGTCTTGTCTACAGCAAACAGACTAAATTTGAAAGCCGGGATTGGTCAAGCTATGATCAAAATATACCATAAAAAAATTTACATCTCCCAATGCACTTATTGGAAAAAGAATAAAAAGTAATGATTTCATATCAATTTATTTTCAAAACCTCTCACATATCACTCTATGCTTAATCTTTTCTATAATTACACATTATACATTTAAGGTTTAGTGCAAGTTATTGAAAATCAATAAGGTTATATATGTAGGATTGGTAATTACTGCATGGCTTGTACAATATCTTATTTACATAATTCATTTACTGGCAACTTGCATTTTAATTAACCTAGAATCAGTGCTTCAATGAAATTCTAATTTAGTGTGCTAAATTGAAAAAGTTGTCAAATCTTGCACTTAGCCATGGAACTGTGAGCTTCATTGTCTATTCAAAAAGATTAAGAATTGTGCAATTAAGAAGATGAATTTAATCCTTGAAGTCACAATGTATTCTATAAGTCTTTATTTTCCTGGTAAATTGTGTTAAAAATATGGTAATGATCAGAAGCATTGCCAGGTGAATAAGTTTTGCTGACCAAAATATTTTTCCCTTACAATATTCTTATGCAGTAGATAAAGTTATCATAAAACACTACTAGAGGAAAAAAAGTTGATAAAGAAGAAACCACCTTAACACTTCCCCAAACACTCCACACTAACACTGAAAGTATGAATAGAACAGAATTTGATCCTTGTACTGGTTAAACCATGAATATCAACTGCTTGCTTCTTTTTTATTATTTAATCAAAAAGGTTAAATCCAACCTCAGAAGATAGATGTTCCAAATTCAATGTCAAGATTTTCCATAACTCTATGCAGCAAAAATCATATGGATAAGACAAGATGACTTTTTATGGTAGGAAGAAACAGGTTAGATTTTACTGACCTGCTTAATCTGTAGTAATTTTTGCATAAAATATGTAAAATTCCTTTTTTCAGATATCTCTGATGACAACCATTGTATATTGAATGAATTTTCCATACTATTTGACTCATTATTAATGTTCATATTATTGGAAAGAAATTTCTTAATGGCTTTTCCCCAAAATTTGCATTATAGTATTGTTCAGAATAAATTCTTAGTGTATATCTGAAATATAACAAAAAGATTATGTCATTGTATTCTGATGATCTGTGCTCTGACATATTCAGTCCTTTCAAAGAGCCCATGAAAAGGACAATAACATTGGAAGTCATATCATCTTATTTATAGCCTTTTTGAACTTGTGAGTATATTGACATAAGTATTTAGGTGAAGTTAATTAATAGAAAGCAGTTGCTTTATAATGCACAGGGCTGGAGCTTTTGTTGTTACACAAGCAAACAGACAAATGCTCTCTCTTTCTCCTGATTTTCAATGTTGTGTCTGAGATTTAGACAAAAGATATAACTTATTTATTTCAAGGCACTTCTATGTCAGTATATACTACACGAGATGTAATATAATTTGTCTGCTACACTATTTATGCAGCATTCTGTCTGGCACAACATTCCCTCTAGACAGAAGGTGATGACATATTAAAGAAGCAAGCAACAAACATTTGATCTTCTGTTTATATTACTTTTTCTCAGAAAAACAAGAGAGCCAATTCAACAGAGATTTGGTTGCCACTGTGTGAACATGGCTCCTGACCTGAGGCATAAGTTGGAGTTTAATAGCTTTACCACCTCAGTAATTTTAAATATAGTATAATCTTTAAAAGGAAAATTCCTTCAGAAATTATCTTTTCATGTTTTTAGTTCAGGTATATGTCAACGATATAATGAGGTGTGATGCATGACATTTTAGCCTAGAAAATTTGTAGGTAGAATTTTTCAGAAAGGAAAAGAATACAAGCATTTCCTTAATGGCTTCCCTTCCTATCATCAAGGAAAAGCTGCTTGAAGCATCAGAGCTAAGAGTGTTTAATATTAAATATCTTAATATTTTCGACTCTTAATATCAAACCAGCTTACTATAAGAGTGTCACAGACTGTGCAGAGAGTGAGGGAGAATATTAAATTTATATGCAACAAGCATCATGAAGTTCTATATCCCTTTGCCTTACCAGATTTTAGCAAAATGTTGTAGTGGATGAAAATGTCACTAATCTATTGCCTCTAGACTTCAGTCGTTAGGCTGGGAATCAAAGTGCTAAGTAATTTTATTTTCACTGAGATAGAATGGTTATGATGCACTTGATATGCAGGTGCGGATTGAGGTGAGGACCTCAATATTGGCTTTAATTATATGAGTTAAAGAACAGGAAGAATTGAGACAAATTAAAAAAAAAAAAAAAAAAGTACTATTTTTGCTTTGAAAAGGAGTGAAACTCAGCTCTGTTCCAAGTCACAGTCTTTTGCAGTTAAATATTCACCAGTAACTGAAGAAGTTAATTGAAAACTGTTTTTGATAAGTCTGCGGTTAACACTGTGAGGGGAAGGGTAGCATGCTTTTGGCAAATTTGAAAATGAAAAAATGAACTATCCAAAGAAAAAGCTGGGGCCTCAGACACGTAACCACAATTAGCATCATTTAACAATTTATCCACTCCATGCTAAGGCACGGTAGCTCTGCATGAATGCCTCCCAGAATCCTAAATACTTAAAACCATGTGGCTTAATGTACTGCACTATGACAAAGTGAAGCTGTTGCATTACCTACAAAGCCACTGGATTCATGAACAAAAGACTATAGTTCAGCTAAAGTATCATAATGTGGCTATGCATTGGAGCCTGGTGTCCCATGTTGCCGACATTCATGCACTGTTAACGAACTGAAACATTTAGTTGTTTTTTTTTTTTCTCTCCAGCTGCAAAACAAAACTGCAGTACAAGCTCTCATAATCTGTTTTTCCAACGTGCCTTGTGGCATTGCTTGTAATGGAGATAGTAAATTCTCAGTGCCAGCTCAACCCCTTGCACCACTGAGAATCATGAAAAACTATGTATTCACATGAGAAGCCCATCCATTTATCTCAGAAATCCTTCAGATGACAATGTCCTCTGATTATCTAGGTTGGATGCAGATCAATACAGTGGTAAAGGGGAAAACCTATAGTGAATCCTCTAACAGCGTGATTTCTCTTAATACAGGATTTGATATATATATTTGAGTTTAAATAAAATTAGATTTCTTATTCCTTTCCCAGTTTACTACAGCAAGAATCATTTCTATTATTCTGACTGTGTAGCAGCTCTTTTTTAGCCTCTTTCTATGTATTTCGTAATATTTAAATATTTTTATTCTATTTGAGTTCCTCACTTTACTAATGCTTTCTAATGACTCATGTAAAATGAAGTTTCAGAGTAGGATGAACTCATCATTCTTTTATTCTAACACAGAACCCTGTTTGTAAAGTTTCTTTCCTAACAAACTATACATATAAATTATCTTTTTGATATGCTAAGTGATTACAGTGGAATTATGCAGTTTTAAAAAAAAGGAGAATTGTATTCTAAGTTTATTTGCCATGTTTTGAGTACTTTATTAAAATAAGCTTACATCCATTAATATAAATCCTCCAATTGGAGGTTGGACTCGATGATCTTGAGGTCTCTTCCAACCTAGAAATCTGTGATACTGTGAAAGTAATTTAGAGTTTTAGTGGTTAGTAATTTAGAGTTAATTGTCTGTTTAGCAGTGGTTTAGTAATTTAGAGTTAAGTGTCTGTTTTACATAGAAAATAAGAAAAATGAATTGAAATAATCAAAAATACTCACAATTTTCAGATGTTTGCTGTATCACAAAAACAGTCCAAATGAACATGATGGAAGGAAAAAAAAAATCAACAAAAAATCTCTTGATTTGAACAGAACTTATCATCACTAGGTAAGATCATTGGGACCCCTTCAGTGTGGGGTATTAGCAGACCATTTCCAAATAAGACAGGTTGTTTTTTTGGCTAAATGGTGTCAGTTGTGCTGTTACATTCGTGATAAATGCACATCCATTTAAATTAATGGCTCAAGAGTACTTCAGATTCAAAGTTTTTGTGCTTTACAGATAAACTTTTAGGTACACATACTGTAAAAGAAAAAAAAAAAAAGTGAAACCAAAGAGTCAAATATGAATCACTGTCTTGAACGAAATAAGTTTCTTCCACCTGTGCAAGCACAATTAACTGCCACATGAAAGCTCTTAGCGCATGTTTGCAAAACATGGTTAAAAGTTCATATAAATTACACCTCTCTTCTGTCCTTTAGTATGTTGAATACTAAACCCAGTGCTCAGGCACAATTGCAAACTTAATGTAGGAAGTAAAATGGAAAGAGAGGTATACTAATCGAATTAATCACAGTCTTTGCTTGGGAGAAGACTGCTTATCACCAGTGAAATAGGACAGACCACACCTGGGTTTCAGAACTTTTCTGCACCACTGCTCCACAGCTAAAAAATTTCCAAGGGGTTGAGCAAGTCAGAAATTTTCATATAATAATTCAGGTTAATATGGGAATTTTAAAAAACGCTTGTAAAAAATAAAATAAAATAAAATAAAATAAAATAAAATAAAATAAAATAAAATAAAATAAAATAAAATAAAATAAAATAAAATAAATGCCTGAAGCAATAAGAACAATTCCACAGTTAATAGGTGTTTAAAATCTGTGAAAAATCTCTTAAAAGCTAAGGAACTCTTCTGTAGGTGAGAGGTCAGAGCATCACTCACAGTCAAGCCCTGTACATCTGTCAAAGTCTTACACATAATTAGCTGATTTTTAGGCAATTAATTCTGATAAGAGAGAGCTTATTTTAGTGGATAATATCCAATTTCTATTGCTTCCTAAAAGGAGCAGATTAACAGATTATTGGAAAAGGGAAAATAACATTTTGTTTTCTTCAGTTACAACATTAAAGAGTTTGTGCTATTGCCTTTGCTTACTTCTTTTGTGACATCTTTTATTTAAGAATAATGAAAGACAACTCTGGTAACTATTCAGCTGAGTTTTTTTTATTTAAAGAGTATCAGTTCCTCCAGCAATTTTATTGGTAGTCATAGACCGGAAAGCTGAAGAAATCTGGGTTGACCTTGATGCTGAATCTGTGTGGCTGATGTGTGTATTCTCTCCTTCCCTTCCTATCTTATCATGGTCCCTGTTATATCAGGTGTATATTTTCCTTTTCCAGGGAGAGGTCAGAAGATAATTTAGCCTTAAGCAGATATCAGAGATGTTTCAGGACTTCTAGCTACAGCAACTTCTTAAAAGTCAACAGCAATATCTAGAATATAACATTGGCTTTTTTTTTAATTCCTTTTTTTTTTTTTTGGGGGGGGGGGGGTGGGGTGGGGGATTTATTCTAAATGGTGGGAGAGGACTTGTCAGGTTATGCATAACCAGGACTGAGAAAATTCTTATGGGCTGTTCTGCAAGATTCAGACCATGGCATTTCCATGGCTAGGGCAAGATGATTTTGCATCTATTATGAACACAAAACAGCTCTGAATGTGGATGTTCCAAAAATGGGTGCCAAAACATCAAGGCCCATTGATTCAGATATATAATGTATTTGATGCTTTTATTTTAATGACAACAATTCAGGGAAGGTTTAACTTGAATAAGGAAACATTTAGTAAAATATATCCTTCCAAAAATATTTCAAGACTCAAAAGAATAATATTTTCCAGGCAAGGTCAGTATCTTTTTTTTTTCTGGTTTCCTTTTGTTTTTTGGTAATTTCTCTGAGGCTACTGAACTAATAGTCTTGCAGATAGCTCTCATTAACTTATTTGAATCACACCGTGAATAAACAGCACAAAATAAAAGCAGGCTAAGCGTTATAAATTGCATGTTCTTCAGATAGAATCCTGGATATATGTGCATTCATCACACTCATTCATTTCAAAATGCACTATTTTAGGATGTTTTGTTTGGAATTAAAAATAAAAATAAAAATGTGAGTTTATAAGCAAGTAAATCATCTGAATACCACTGGAGGAATTAGTTAATCTACAACTGCCTCTGAGTAAAAAATCTACTGCTGTGTACAAATAATAAATGATATAGGCTCTCTATCAAAGATGTCTACCTGATATGTAAGAATTGAATCTTTATTGAGTTTTAAAATGGGTTAAATAAAAAGACATTAGGAAGCAATTTTAACTTCATATCATTTTTTTGCTAGTATCTTCACCTAAAATGCCTGCAAAGAGTATAAAATTGCTGTTCTTATAAGATCCCAAATTATTGGATGGCATTTTCTCTAATTGTGTCCGCTCATCTTCAGGGTTTAAATTGAAGGGTCATCTTGCAAGTAATTTAGTCTTCATTTGCGAAGTACATTTGCATGATGAAAATGTAAGATTAAGGTTCTTAAGAACTTTAAAACACTTTCTACATCTTTTGCAAGTTGTTTTTTTTTTCATCCCTATCTACTTTAGCACTTAAACACCATAACAAGTTTAGGAGTAGTTCCTTATAAAATAAAAGGAAATGTCTTTTGCTTTCTACTATTTTTAAGAACTTATCTCAATGCAGTTTATTCCATAATGTGGAAAAGCAGAATGATGCGTAATTTTCATGCATGCTGCCTTTGCCACAGTTGTTTGAAATGGCATATTGAACAAATTAGGGCCTTTTGCGGTTGTTGGAAGGCAAACGTGGAACCATAGAATCATAGAATGTTTTGAGTTGGAAGGGACCTTAACGATCATTTAATTCCACCCCCTCTGACATGGGCAGGGACATCTTCCATTAGATCAGTTGTTCCATCCAACCTGGCCTTAAACACTTCCAGGGATGGGGCATCCACAACTTCTCTGGGCAACTTGTTTGAGTGCCTTACAATCTCAAAGTAAAGAATCCTTATATGCTTCCTTATAGCACATCTAAATTTACCCTCCTTTAGTTTAAAGCTATTACTCGTTGTTCTATCACTACACTCCCTGACAAAGAGTTCCTCCCCAACTTTTCTGTAGGCCCTCTTTAAGTACTAGAAAACCCCTATAAGGTCTCCACAGAGCCTTCTCTTCTCCGGGCTGAACAACCCCAACTTCCTCAGTCTGTCTTTGTAGGAGAGGGACTCCAGCCATTTGATTATCCTTGAGGCCCTTCTCTGGACGTGGTCTAATAGGCCCATGTCTTTCATATGCTGGGGGCCCCAGAGCTGAATACAGTACTCCATGTGGCGTCTCACAAAAGCATAGTAGATGGGGACAAACACCTCCCTCACCCTGTTGACCAAGTTTCTTTTGATGAAGGCTGGGATACAGGTGGCTTTCTTGGTGCAAGCCCACATTGCCAGCTCATGTTGAGCTTCTCATCAGCTTCTCATCCCCAGCTCCTTCTCAACAGGACTAGTATCTAACCATTCTCTGCCCAGCCTGTATTTGTGCTTAGGATTGCCCCAGCCCAGGTGCAAGACCTCGCGTTTGACCTTGTTGAACTTCATGAGGTTTGCACAGGCCCACCTCTCATGCCTGTCAAGGTCCCTCTGGATGGCATCCCTTCCCTCCAGCATGTCAACTGCACCACACGGTTTGGTGTCATTGGTAAACTTGCTGAGAGTGCCCTCAATCTCACTGTCCATGTCACTGATAAAGATGTTAAACAGTGCTGTTTTCTATACTGAACCCTGAGGAACACCATTTGTTACAAATCTCCACTTGGACATTGAGTTGTTGACAGCAACTCTTTGAGTGCAACCATCCAGCCAATTCCTTACTCACCAAATGGTCCATCCATCAAATCATTGTCTTTCCAATTGAGAGACAAGGGTATCATGTGGGACAGTGTCAAATGCTTTACACAAGTCCAGGTAGATGATGTCAGTTGCTCTTCCCCTATCCAGCAATGCTGGAACCCCATCATAGGAGGCCACCAGATTTGTCAGGCATGATCTGCCCTTAGTGAAGCCATGTTGGCTGTCACCTATCACCTCCTTATTTTCCATGTGCCTTAGCATAGTTACAAGGAAAATCTGCTCCATGATCTTGCTGGGCACAGAGATGAGACTGACTGGTCTGTATTTCCATGGGTCTTCCTTTTTTTCCTTTTTTAAAAATTGGGTTATGTATTCCCTCTCCCAGTCAGTGGGAACTTCACCAAACTGCCACAACTTCCCAAACGTGATGCAGACTATTCCCACACAACACTATGTACAGTCCTACCTAAGTTTCTCCTTGGTGAGTTTCTGGGAGGAAAGGGTCTGTGCTCTACGTAGTGTTCAAGGCCCACTATCATGATCTAATCATGATCTAATCATCTTAATCAGGAACTTTGTTGCTCACCAGGAGTAAAATATTTATTACTCTCATGCTTCTGCAAAATTAGATCAAGAGAGGCACTGGAAGTCTGAATTAAAATTTCTTCCCTGTATGTCCGAACAATGTTTAAAGAAAATAAATTTTAACAGAGCTATCCTTGATACCATACAGGTGTCCCTCCTATGTTCTTTCTGTGTTGGCCAGAATACTGAACAAAATCTTGCTCTATTTCTTCTGAAATTCGAGTTAGAGTGATGCTTTATCTGTAAAATACAGAGCTCTTTTTATGCAATTACTTAGTAAAGTCCCAGCTGACTATACTAAAAAATATGCCAGAAAGTTCTTAAGCTTAAGGTTAATAAATTTTTTTAATATGCGTTAAAAACACATGACTGTACCATGGCTTGTTGCTTTTCAGTGTAATACTATTGGCTTTTGTTTGGGAATCACTGGAAGAATAGAGAATTCAGTTATCTCAGCAACAGTTGTGAATAATATTTCATTTTTGACCTATGGAAATGCAAGGGGCAAACTAGAAAAATTAGTTTATTCGGGCAGATGAAAACCTATTGTAAGGGAGGATGTCATTGTCTAAGAACAATAGACATAATGATAAAACAAACAGAATGATAATGGCTGGAGGCAGCATCTCTGCTGAGATATACGCATCCTTGTCTCAGCTAGGGGAGCACTGACAGCATGTACAGGACAAGAAGTGTTGCATTTTTAACACACGGAAAATGTTATGTCAGCCAGGTCACAACTCTGCCTTTAATAAGATGAAATGACTTAAATTGGAAGCCACCTGCACATAGGTTAGGATATATGCAGCCTGTTCAGTTCCCAGCATGTAATCTGTTCTGTGAAGAGTACATTTCAGTTATAAAGAAAGCCCCCCTACAATGCATCCATTGTGAAGCATAGCTAATGTGTCATTCATATACAATCATAAACAGCTTTAAAAGCACATTGATTCTGTTTATTTTGATTTGAACGATGCCTGTATATTTGAACATGTAGTTATTTCTTGAAATAACTGGGAAACAGCAATCAAGAGAAAGAAGTTGATTAGCAATTTAAAGCAAAGCAAAATGGAAACACTTCTCATATACTGTCAAGATTCATTCCAAGTACCTCCCATTAAAATGGTACTGCTTACAGTAGTAGGCTGCAGTGATTCACTGCCATATTAATGTGTTGCTGAGTACAAGTGAAATCTATATTCAGTTACCTAAGATTTTAGTTTTTTATTGTTGATTTTTCTCTCAACATAAGCTTTTTGTTGCACATGACATCATAGTCCATTAAAATAGGAAACTTTTTAGACCAATGTTAAAGTCTCCTCTCCAAGGTCAGTGGAGTTATACTAAGCCAGAAAGAAGGCAGGAGAACAAAGCACTCAAGCAAGGTATTTTGAAGACTCAGACCATAGCTTTTTTTTTTTTTTTTTTTTTTTTTTTCTGGTGATCAACATTCCACATTATGGTTGATCATTTATGACATTTTTTTTAACCTGTCATGTACATTATAATATAAATATATATATATATACATCCTTGTCAGACTGAACTAAAAAGGAAATAAGTAGAAATTAAGTCACTAACATCGCTCTGTCATAAAAGTTTCTGGGTGGCCTTTGGAGAGTTTGATATATATTTCCCGTATAAATTGCAATATTTAAAAGCTGTATGTTTTTTACTGGAGAATTATACAAGCCTTTATAAATAGCAAGATACTTATAAAGATATTTGTTTATATAATAAATTGTTTTTATTCTTGAAATTAAGAGTTATTTTTTTCAGGTGCAATCTCTAGTCAAGCTATCTTCAGATGGGTGTCAATCACCTCTGATGAACTAGAATATATAGACCTGGTTTAAAATCTGGGTTGTCTTTTCCAAAATCTGGTATGTACTGCAAAATGCAGCACTGAAGATGATTTAGGAAGCATCATTCTCAAATCAGAACAGATACTTGCATTTGGGACAGTGTGATTTCTTCCATTTAATGAATGATGGATGAAACCAAAGCTTTCATGCTTTTCTTAATCAAGTATTTTTTCATGGTAAATTGAATACAGATAGTCTGAGCACACTGTTAGATAATGTCCTTTTATTATCTTTATTTTATAATGCCTTTAAAACTATTCCTTGTAAAGGACTTAATTCATCTCTATACTAATTGTAGCCATGTTTCACTTTGGAAAGGATTACCACAGTTGGGCAAAGGATCTTCACATATAGCTGTTATATCAGCTAGAATCTAGGTCCTTCACATGCTCATAAATATTTTAATTTTAAATGTATAGACTGTTCTGCTATGCTTTCATGCTTGAAGTTGGCTGAATAGTTACATCTTTGCTGTGTGGGACTTATGTGGGACCCTAAAGAGCTTTCTATCATTTGAAGGAATACGATAGAATTATCTGTCCAACATCATCCAAAAATAAGAGCCAGAGACATAAAACATCAAAGAGCTAAATCTTGTACTAGTATACCACTAGCTGTATCAGTTTCCTAACTTCAAAGGAAAAAGAAAAAAACACACACATAAAAAAAGAAATAAAAACATCAAATTAAAGAAATTAAAAACCAGTGGAATTATGCATCATCTGTGTATTTGTATTTTACAGACAAGTAGAAATAGGGATAGTCATATAAGAGAAGGACATCAAACCAAATGGTGTCAAATACCAAAGCTCATGTTTGTCAGGGTTGTTAGGTGGGGACAGAAACACATATCATCCTCTCTAACATGAATTAAATATTGAAACAAACAACAATAGAACTAACTAGAAATAATCAACATGTTTTGAACCTGGTTCTGCTAGATCTTCTTCTCTTCACTTTTATGACAACACATATAAAAACCTGCTCTTATTCTCTCTGAACAAAATGAAGATGTGACAAAGCTGATAGTGCCTGAAATTGGCACTGAAATGTGATCCTGAGGGGCTTCCCATAAAGCTGTTTGTTGCTCTTTTATGCTTGTATTTTGTGTATTGTAGACTGTGAAGCAGCAAGTGGAAAGGTCATCTGGTCATATCGGTAGTATTTGCTTCTTTATGCTACAAAAGTAGATGAGATATTGTGTCTGAGAAGCTTGACATAGAAAGTGACAAAAAAAAAAAAAAAGATGATTCCACCAGAGTTGTTTATGCATGCGCTACAAAATGAGGTATCAAAACTCACTCATGCTTTCTTTACGTTAGGAGAGGGATCATTATTTTTGCTGACATGCTCACCAGGATATCTCCTGGTATTGATGTGAAAAATACTGTCTTGAGAAGACATACATAAACTCAGGAGGTAAATCCTACAACAGGTTATACAGGTGGTTTCACTCAAGGGAATCTAACGTGAACTCAGAACATCTGTTCTGAGAAAACAACTGCTGAGGAGAATGGGATTATCTGGGATTTGGCCTGTTGCCACTGGTGGTACACTTTGATTTGGGTTACTACAGAATATAAATGTAATGTCTCTGAAACATTGGAGACACCTCTGCAGCCTACAATCAGTGCACCTTTCTGGAGGGATTTAGAAAAGAAAGCACTTGCAAGATAGGGAATTTAGAGACTAAAAATCTGCACCAGTGTAGGCAAGACATTGATTTTTTTTTTTTTCCATTTTTTAATTTTGTGTGATAAATTTTGCAGTCTGTGTTTGCTCCATATTTTGGAAGTACTGAGTAGTTTGTTTTAAATTGTGACTTTTTTTCCAACCGTAGGACTGATTCTGGGTAATGCTGAGCTCAGTATTGTGTTCTCTCCCCTCATTGTATGAGGCCCCAGGATTAGGTAGCCACTGTCCATTCAAGGTATTCATCAGCCTAGATTGAAATGGGGATTTTCAGGCCATGTCTAAATTTATAAGAAGAGTAATGCAATAGCAGCAGATCAAGACAGTGGGAATATAAATAAATAAATAAATGACTGGATGCCATTCCTTTATGGAAGGCAGAGTGTGAGGAAGTGTTTCCCAGACTTTTCTGGCTATGTGGACTGAGTGCCCAGTGTTAGGTGGGCTCTTGGAGTGTATCTTTGGTTTATTTTCATTTAAAAGAAAACAACTTATGTGCTCTGAGATGCAAACTGAATGTGGCAATTGGAGGCAAATGGGAGATCTGCTTCAAAAAATAATGTCTGATCTGAGTTAAACATTAATCTTCAGACTTAGGGCATGGAACTGATATTCAGTATCAGAGGGGTGATATATCTTACAGAAATCATAACCCCTGTTTTCTCAGCCCAAGATCATATTACAGACTTGTCTGTTATGCTGGACAGGACATCTGGAGGTGAGGGAAAAGACCTGTGATCTATTTTCACTGTTTCTGTAGTTGCTCCATTCAAATACAAGTGACCATTGTTCAACCGATCTGTTTGAAAGTTTCCTTAGAAAAAGTGTGGTGGTTTTACTTGGCTGGGCGACCGAGCTCCACCACAACCGCTCTCTCACTCCCCCTCCTCAAAGAGGAATGGGGAGAAAATACGATGAAAAGGGCTCAAAGGTTGAGATAAGGACAGGGAGATCACGCAGTAATTATTGTGCCAGGCAAAACAGACTCAGCATAGGGAGATAGTAAGATTTATTGCCTATTACTAACAAGCTAGAGAAGCGAGAAACAAAGGAAAGAAATCAAAAGCACCTTCCTCCCCATCCACGCTCTTCCACCTCCTCCCCCCGAGCAGTGCAGGGGAATGGGGGAATGGGGGTTATGGTCAGTCTGTAGCGCTTCTTCTCCACCGCTCCTTCTCGGTCAGTCTCGTCCCCTGTGCTGTGGGGTCCCTCCCACGGGTTGCAATCCTTGGTGAACTGATCCAGCGTGGGCTGCCCACAGGCAGCATCTCTTCAAGAACTGCTCCAGACACAGGTCCGTACCACGGGGTCCATCCCTCAGGAGCAAACTGCTCCAACCTGGATCCGCCACGGGCAGCAGCTCCTGCCAGGTCACCTGCTCCTGTGTGGTCTCCTCTCCACAGGCTACAGGTCCGGCCCGGAATCTGCTCCGGCAGGGGTCTTCCACAGGCTGCAGCCTCCGTCGGTGCAGGTCCACCTGCTCCACTGTGGTCTCCTCCACGGGCTGCAGCGTGGAACCCTGCTCCACCATAGTACTCCATGGGCTGCAGGGGGACAGCCTGCTTCACAATGGTCCTCACCACAGGCCGCAGGGGACTTCTGCTCCAGCGCCTGGAGCACCTCTCCCTCTCCTTCTTCACTGACCTTGGTGCCTGCAAGGCTGTTCCTCACTCCTCTCACTCTCTCAGCTGCTGTGTGGCGCAGCGTTGTTTTTGTTTTGTTTTTTTTTTTTTTCCTTGTCTTAAATATGCTCTCACAGAGGTGCAAAGCAACATCATTTATTGGCTCAGCTCTGGTCAGCAGTGGGGCCCTTACATAACATGGGGCAGCTTCTAGATTCTTCTCACAGAAGCCACCCCTATGGCCCCCTGCTACCAAAACCTTGCCACGTAAACCCACTACAAAAAGAAATAAAAAGCTTGGATTTTTCAATTCTTCATCCTAAGTTCTTTCAACTACTCTGGGAATTTGACAATTGCAATTGAGATTAAACTTTAGGACCCTTTGTCTCCCATTTCATCAAAGTAAATTTGTAGGAGCGTCTAGGAGTAACTAAAATTATTTCAAATGGATGCCTAATGAGAAATCTTTGTATGTTGGTTGGTTTGTTTTGATGAATATCAATATCTAAACCCGTCATGATCACTCCTAAGTTGTGATAGTATCATGAATATAGAAAATGAATTTTTAACTCTTTTCCACACACAGAGAGGCTTGCAACTGCTAACAATGCCACAAAAAGGCCAAAGACCGAAATTCAAAATGGACATTGAGAAATAGTAGATTTTGAAGAAAGTAAATGAGAACAGCAAATTGTCAAGAATATGATAATTTTATATAGAACAAGAGGTATAAAGCCACCTTCTTTTTGTTACACTGTACCTGTTCATCCTATTCCTTCACTTAGCTGTGTGGACATACAATTATCTTCTTTTTCATCAGGACCAAGTCAGGACCAAGTTTATATATTGCCTCTCCTTCATTTTCTGCTGCATCTTCTACTCCTCTGCTTTCATCCTCACCAAATTATTAATTGCTACAAAGATCTTTTCTAAGGGAAACATACAAAGCACTAAAAAGACAAATGCTCTACTAGAACGCACCACTTTTTGAGTATGTGAAATTTTGTTTCTAAACAACTTGGCAGTGACCTTATTTCCCACTTCAGTGATCTTCTTTAATCACTTCTATTTGTGTATCTAGTTTTTAAGTTGGTGGTTTTTTTTTTTTGTTGTTTGTTTGGTTTTTTTCTTGGTTGTTCCTCCCCACCCCCCTTCTCTATTTCTCCTTCAACTCCTTTAGCTGTAGCAATGGTGCAGAATGCTGATGAGCAAGACTTGTCTCAAGCCAGGTAATCATTTTCAGCACCAAACACTGACTGCACTTCTAAGGAAAATTTGCAGGCTGAGCAAACCTTAAAAGTACAGTAAAAGCATTTGATGTGCACTCATTGCAGGTGCATCCACTGTTCATCTTCTCTCTGTACTGAAAACTGTTGAGACAAGGATTTGCTACAACACTGATTGCACCAAAATGATATCCTACATTCTTTCTCTATTTTAGCTAGTATTTTGGCCATATCTACTGTACATTGCAGTCATAAAGCAGTCTTTAATGTACATGTGGAATGGTACAGGGGTGATATACAATACTGAACAAAGAGCTCTATTATTACATATAATGTGAAGCTTTGCATAACTTGTCACTGGGCAAAAATCTCAGCTGGAGTACATCCATAAAACTCCCGGGAGATCAAGAGATCTGATGCTAGTGGGAGTTCAGACTTAACCATTATATATGAAGAAGAATGACTCTTAGTTGGCATCTGCTTTTATGAAAAATCACATGAGAGGTTAAATGTTTGAGGAGGCTGGGTCTTGAAATCCTCTTTGTGTTTGAAGTATGATTTAGGTGAACAGCTGATTACTCAAATCTCTAAAAACAAGCTTCTTTCTTGCAATCAAGTATTTAGATTCTGGATTCACACTTGCAGCTCAAGTGTGGATGCAAACTGAACTCACAAGGGAGAAATTCACATACAAAAATATAATTTTAATTTTGAATTTGTATCTCCTTGCTTGGGGACTAGGAATACTATTCACATGTTGATTTATACTTGTACTGTTCAACAATCACGTTAGTTGAATTTTTAATGTTCTGTAGCTTCCAGGTTAGTCTATTTTTGTTATGATTGGGTACATTTAACTAGATTCATTGTTTTTAAATAAAATAAATAGGCAATTTAGTTGTACCTTTTCAGAAAAACACAGAGCCTCTCATCGCTAATAATTTTCCATCTTCTAAAATCTTATTATTTTGTTTTCACTACCACAACATAAAAGTTGCTTTATATCAATCATTTCACTTTTTGTTTCACAAGCAAAAACATCAGTACATTGTACTAATGTGTTACTGTAGAAAGTCAATAGTAAGGAAGAAGGCTGCCAATATGATAAAGTGGCTGCTGAGACAAATTTGACAGAGGTGATCTGTATTTTGCTTTCAACCTGCTTGTGCTGAGAATGAGGCATGATGATTTGCAACTAGAATCTGCACCCAAGGCTTCCAGCTTTAAGATCTTGTAGGTTTGTTAGACTATCATTCACAGCCAAGAAATCAACATAACTTTCTTTTCACTTTCTAAATAGTTGAGAATAATGCATTTAAATTGCTCAGCAGATATTTTTCTTCTGAACCTTAAGGTTTCTCTTACTGCATGTAGTTAAGGAAGGACTGATGACAGCGTATACATTCATACTAATTTTATAGTGAGACACATATAGACATGGGTGCTCTGGAAGTGTGTTTTAGAACTTAGAAATGGAACCAGATGTATTATTTTGGATATAAATCTGGAATACGGGTGTAATACATTTGTCTTTTATTCATCCTTATGAAATTAACATTATTATTTTTATTATTTAAGGATGATCTAAAAGGAAAGAAAGACCAGTTGCCTGTAATGTTCAATTTTCCTAGATTGCAGCCTGTATTATCACTCTTGAAACTGAGGTTCTTATTCAATAATGTTAATTGTGGGCATGGAAAAAGAATATTATACTCTTAAAATCATCAGGAAATATAGATCCATATCTGCTACTTTGTACTACTCTTAGTTTAAAACTACTAGCCAGGTTGAAAGATGAGATGAGGATTCTCTGGGAACAGGAAAGAAAGAGACAAAGTGCTCTAGGGATGTGAACGGTGAAGCTCACCCTGGAAGGTTGCTTGCTAAAGGAATTGATGTACTATTTTCTTTTTTGATGTAGTCAAGTGAAATACACACAAAATGAGATGTATCTAAGCTTAGAATCCAGCCCAAATACACTTTTTGGAAATTTGTGCCATATTTTGGGATAAGAAGCTCAAGAAGTACTAAAAATAGCGGCATGCTAAGACACGGGTAATAGAAGAAAATATCAAAACAAAGTATTCACCGTTCAATGTTTTTCTTCCTTTCTTCCTTCTGACTTTATTTTATGGCTGGTCTTTTCCACAAAGTGATGAGTAGGCACGGCTGTTTTCTGAGAAGGAGGTGTGATGTTGCCAGCCTTTGGGGGAAAATGAAATGCCCCTGGAACTTCAGAAACTCCCCATGTAATTACATTATGCTTATATACTGCAGTAGATCATTATGAAATAAATCAAAGTTAGCTAGGTCAACATTTCTATCATATTTAAACATCTGGTTCTTCCATTAGGTCTCATCCTAGGGATAGACATTTTTTTTTCCCTCTTGTTCTTCAGCTTCAGTACATCGGAAACCTGCAGTGTGACTTGGTACAGAAAGCTTGAAGCATTTTTCTCTTCCAGATGCCATCTTTTGTCAGATCTCACAGCACTAATTAGATATGGCCTTGCACCAGACAAACCCCTACGGAGTCTGGCACCACTGCCTTTGAGAGATGACTGACCTATGAACAAGTAGGATCCTACTGATGGAACGTATTTATTTGTTGCTGTTCTTAGTCATGCTCCTTTGCCCTCTTTCAGGTTATATGTTCCTATTGCAAGAGCCTTGTGCCAAACACTAAGATCTTTTCCTTGGGCATAACTCAGTAAGGCATATAATTTTTCCTGCAGAAGCAGACAATAGCACACCTTTTGCACCCAAGCATTTCCAACAATCCTCATATAATCATTTTATGGACTAATACAACTCTTGTGGTCTTTTGCCTGTGAATTTTGTCATTTGGTGTCATTCTGTCATTTACCAAAATTTTAATAGGAATATGGATTCTGTGTATTTTACTACTTTTAACAACAAATAGAATTTTTCTGTGCTTGAACTTTATAATTTTGCTTGAGTTCTTGCCATCAGTTTCCTTTCCAAACTGATGCTTTTTTTATTCTGGACAATCTTTTCCAAATTTTAGTGTTCTTTTGTTGAAGTACTTTACTAGTTGGCATAATTAAAAAGTGGGAAATTTTGTTGGCTTTTCTTTTCTTTTCTTTCCTTTTCTTTTCTCTTTTCTTTTCTTTTCTTTTCTTTTCTTTTCTTTTCTTTTCTTTTCTTTTCTTTTCTTTTCTTTTCTTTTCTTTTCTTTTCTTTTCTTTTCTTTTCTTTTCTTTTCTTTTCTTTTCTTTTCTTTTCTTTTCTTTTCTTTTCTTTTCTTTTCTTTTCTTTTCTTTTCTTTTCTTTTCTTTTCTTTTCTTTTCTTTTCTTTTCTTTCTACAGGGAATTATCCACTCTCTCACTATGTCCTCCCCTCCTTATCTCCAGTGATTTTCTTCTCATCTAAAACAATCAACATGTTTTCGTTAGCTAGTCACATTTCAATATTTGTTAGTCCTCTAAATATATCTGCTAATCTAGATGAGTCTAAATATGTCACTTATCTTTTCAGATTTGACCAAATGATTTGTCTAAGCAGTAGACAACCTCAAGCAAGTTCAAGGTTAGTTCCAGTTCTAGCAGTCACTATACCTAAAGATGATAGATGGCTGAGCTAGTATTTTACCCGGAAATTCGCTGGCTCTGTAGGTGCTTCCAAATCCTTTGCCACTAATGCTGTTTCAGTACGATGTGTTTACCCATGTAAAGTGGCTCTTCCACATGTTGGAATATTTCTGTACGTAATTCTTCTGTCTGATAATAAAATTACACGTGGTTTTATGGAAGCAAATAGATATGTAAGCTAACTCCATCGGATGATATTTTCAGATTTATTCTGGAGCTCCATATCCTATAAGTACAACATCTGAACATAAGCTGGGTTGAATTTAAATTTTTGTTTCAGAACTGAAATATGTGATAACATATTCACTTCTATGCCAGCTTCAAGTTTGAGCTTCTTGATAGAATACGGACAGTAAAGACTGAGAAGTGTGGTGGGTAATTTCTGTTATCTTTCAATACTGCCCAAATCACTCGTGTTGATTCAATAAGGAGTTTATGATTTTGTTTTGGTGGGTAGATTTGTTCACTTTGTACATGGAATGATACTATTTTAATTTTCTGCATCTCTGACACTGTCCTCAAAATTGGCAGACCTTACGTGAGAGTGCACTGTCACAGAACAGGTATGGACAGTCTTTCTGGCTAAGCTGTCGTTATGCTTTTTTTGCCTTTTATGAACTTGTAGTTTATGGAAAATAGACTATCCGCTTGGAAAGCAAATGTCTTTTGTTTTCCTTCAAGTCAAAATCACTCAGCAGCCTTTTTTTTTTTTTTATGTATCACCAAAATTAAATGCAGTTTGTCTCTGATTGTTTTTTTTTTTCCTCATTATTATAAGAAATGCTGGATGCATTATTTATTTATTTATTTATTTTATTTTATTTCATTTTATTTTATTTTTACCTTAGATCCTAAGCAGAAAGGAGCAGAAATGCTCCTTTTCTGCCTAGATATAAATGAAAGCAGAATGGATAGCATTCAGATAAAATTTTTTTTAGCATTATATTATTTCCTAAACATTGTTAAGACAACTCATTTTCAGTTGCAATTCTCCCTGCAAATATTCCATAACCTCCTTTCACACCATGTGTAGATAGCTATTTTTGAGTCCTTTCTTTTTTTTTTTTTTTTTAATCCATCCCTAAGACTCTTGAACTGTAGAAGTGTTTCTCCCACTATCAGTTCTCAGCAGCATTGCTTAGAAAAGATGAGATTGGGTTGCAGACCTCCGTACCTAAGAAAAATTTTTCTCTTTCCTGGCTGCTTTTCATTGGCCTCATTTTCATGTAATTCATGTATTTGTATCTCGGAGAAAAAACACCTTGCTTGCAACCATTGTACTTCACATAGACTGCGGATACAGCCAACGTGTTATGTTGTCTACATTGTACTTTTGGGTTGTTGGGAAACAAGAACAAGACCAAACATGAAAATTCTGAAGCAGAATTCTTTCAGACACACAAGACAAGTGGCTCTTATGGAAAAGTTTGATATATTTGACATTTCAGTAAAGTATTTGTGCCAAGTTGGATGCCTCTTTCAAAAGGCAGCTATCCTTTGGCTGCACATAGGCACTTGTAAGAAGATAATGCAACATCTTCAAACACTTTTTGCTTTGCACACATTTAAATCTGAGATACAGATTACCATCTAAAAATATAGACAGCTGCTACCAATAGTCTTCTTTCTATCATCTTTCCCATACTGCCTGTAGTCCACAGACTACAGTTTGGTAGCCAAAGAGGCAAGATTTTTTCACTTGTGAGACGATTCTCCAGATCTTCTGATCCCATGGGAAGGCAACCATAACATTCTTGTAAACACTACTACCATAAGGGGAGAACTATTGTATGATGGAGGGGCCTTCCTTCAGTGTTCCAGAAATGTCCAGTTACCAGTTCAGAGTAAAAATACCTGGGTACACAGAATGACAATTGTAATCTGATGGTGGAGCAGAGCAGTCTAGCTGCAGGCATGTCACAATAGATCAGCCATGAGCAGGGTATTTAAATACATCCAAACTTGAAAGCAAAAAGGGTGTTTTCAAACTCCCAAGTGTAAGTGCATTCCCTGTTAGATCCCAGCTCTCCTTTGTCATATAAATGCATGAATCTGTCCCCTTTAAGCCTCAGCTTGCCTGAAAAAGAAAAAGAAAGCTACAGAGATGACATGCAATTTGTGGTATTCTTGAAGATCTTGATTTTTTGGATACAGAATCCCAAGGGCTACCATTAACTGGGACTGACAGGGCAGCTTAAATACCTTCTTCAGGTTTGTGAGTAAAATCAGATCAAAAGATAGGACAAATACCCTGAAACTTTGGTTGTTTGGGCCAAAACCAAGCAGCTATCACACCTACCTATGAGAGAACGCCAAAAACTTTCAAAATGATGTTCAGAAATGAGCACTCATGCCTTTTTTTCCCCTAACTTACTGATGAGGGAATGATAAGCAGGATACCTTTTTGGAGCCAGATAAGGCATATATAACAGCCTGAGTTGCTCTTTGCATGCAAAAAATATAACACTTTTTCTACAGCAATTAGAGTTGTTCATTTTTTGTAATAAAGCATTGGCCATAATTGATGACTGAAACTCAGATTATTGGTTATGAAAGAATATTCCACTAAATACTATTCAAGGTGAAATTTTCTAGGGACACATTTTTCTTAAAAGAAGCAATGAGATCATCTCCTCTGTTTTCTTATTCTTCTAATGTTAATTTCTTTTTTTAAAAAAATTTACAATATATTTAACCCATCATTTCTGCTGAAGAACAGCAAAAATCCCTTCAGGAGTTTAGAATAAATTGCCAGATGAATGCCCTGTTGAGCTACAATGTTTATGAGTCTTTGAAATTTCTGGTTGGTTTTATAGTACAGATATCTTTAAGTCCCCCTCATGATTTCTTTTAGAAAGTAACTAAGTAAACTTCGGTGAACAATGTTTTTTGTTTTGTTTTGTTTTGTTGTTGTTCTTTTTTGTTTTGTTTTGTGGTTGTTGGTTTTTTGTTGTTTGTTTGGTTTGGGGGTTTTTATTGGTTATTTTTTCCATATCAGAGCAGTCATCCAGAAAAGAAAGCATTCTACAGAAATAATTGAAATATTCAGTTGATCATTTTCAGAAAAAAATACTCTCTCTTCTATGCAGTTATGCAATTATGGAGCATCTTGAGTGATTGTCACTTAAAAGGGTTATAACTTTCCTGGTTTATTAGGAACAGCTGGCAGATATATCAGAGACATCAATGGGATTATTGCTTTGAAGCAGATGTTAAACAGAATGGGGCAATAACAGCTGTTCCAATTAGAGGCAGCGTGGGCACATTTCTGCACATATCTGGCTCAACATCACAATGATCCAACCAAAGACCAGTTAGTAACACTTTTTTTTTTTTTCCAAATATTCAGAAATTTTAATTTCACATCACCAGTGCTATCAACATGATTTTTCTTATGGCTTATGTAATTTCTGAAGTAACTTGGGCAACAGAAAAAAATAAATGAGATCTCAAGCGTCAGCTGATATTTTTTTCAACTTTAGTTTCAGATGAGAAAATGTTTTTAGCCACCAGTCATACCCACTATGGAAGTCCCCAAGACTGTCAAAAAGACTGTGGTCTGAAGTGGTCATGAAAGGTAAATCTGGTTTGTCATTTCAGAGCTGTGTGCTCCCTTTCCCGAAGGACTTTGGAGGACTTCACTAGCTGTGACAGAGATTTCTATTCACGTGTGCTCCAAATTCTGCTCAGAGTGTACTTGGGACAGCTGCAGTTTGCAGTAGATATTTTAGTTAAACACATCAATGGCTATATATTAGTCTATGTGAGGTGGAGAAAAGGGTTTAAATGCTGAAGAAGGGTTTAGGACAACTTAACTCCACCCAGAGGCTTTCTACTTGAACTGAACACATCTATACAGAATGAATCTATGAGAGAAACACTACATAACAGATCTTTGGTTGCCAACAAAAATTACATGCATCCCTTACTGAGTATGAAGCCCAGAATCTCTATGACTGCTAGATTTCCTTTCCTTTCCTTTCCTTTCCTTTCCTTTCCTTTCCTTTCCTTTCCTTTCCTTTCCTTTCCTTTCCTTTCCTTTCCTTTCCTTTCCTTTCCTTTCCTTTCCTTTCCTTTCCTTTCCTTTCCTTTCCTTTCCTTTCCTTTCCTTTCCTTTCCTTTCCTTTCCTTTCCTTTCCTTTCCTTGCCTTTTGCCTTGCCTTGCCTTGCCTTGCCTTGCCTTGCCTTGCCTTGCCTTGCCTTGCCTTGCCTTGCCTTGCCTTGCCTTGCCTTGCCTTGCCTTGCCTTGCCTTGCCTTGCCTTGCCTTGCCTTGCCTTGCCTTGCCTTGCCTTGCCTTGCCTTGCCTTGCCTTGCCTTTTGCCTTGCCTTGCCTTTGCCTTGCCTTGCCTTGCCTTGCCTTGCCTTGCCTTGCCTTGCCTTGCCTTGCCTTGCCTTGCCTTGCCCTTGCCTTGCCTTGCCTTGCCTTGCCTTGCCTTGCCTTGCCTTGCCTTGCCTTGCCTTGCCTTGCCTTGCCCTTCCCCTTCCCTTCCCCTTCCCTTCCCCTTCCCCTTCCCCTTCCCTTCCCCTTCCCTTCCCCTTCCCTTCCCCTTCCCTTCCCCTTCCCTTCCCCTTCCCTTCCCCTTCCCTTCCCCTTCCCTTCCCCTTCTTCCCTTCCCCTTCCCCTTCCCCTTCCCCTTCCCCTTCCCCTTCCCTTCCCCTTCCCTTCCCTTCCCCTTCCCTTCCCCTTCCCTTCCCCTTCCCTTCCCCTTCCCTTCCCCTTCCCCTTCCCCTTCCCTTCCCCTTCCCTCCCCTTCCCTTCCCCTTCCCTTCCCCTTCCCTTCCCCTTCCCTTCCCCTTCCCTTCCCCTTCCCCTTCCCTTCCCCTTCCCTTCCCCTTCCCCTCCCCTTCCCTTCCCCTTCCCCTCCCCCTTCCCCCTCCCCTCCCTTCCCCCTTCCCCCTTCCCTTCCCTTCCCCCTTCCCCCTTCCCTTCCTTCCCTTCCCCCTTCCCTTCCCTTCCCTTCCCTTCCCTTCCCTTCCCCCTTCCCTTCCCTTCCCTTCCCTTCCCTTCCCTTCCCTTCCCTTCCCTTCCCTTCCCTTCCCTTCCCTTCCCCCTTCCCTTCCCTTCCCTTCCCTTCCCTTCCCTTCCCTTCCCTTCCCTTCCCTTCCCTTCCCCCTTCCCTTCCCTTCCCTTCCCTTCCCTTCCCTTCCCTTCCCTTCCCCTTCCCTTCCCCTTCCCTTCCCCTTCCCTTCCCCTTCCCTTCCCCTTCCCTTCCCCTTCCCTTCCCCTTCCCTTCCCCTTCCCTTCCCCTTCCCTTCCCTTCCCCCTTCCCCTTCCCTTCCCCTTCCCTTCCCCTTCCCTTCCCCTTCCCTTCCCCTTCCCCTCCCCTTCCCCCCTCCCCTTCCCCCTCCCCTTCCCCCTCCCCTCCCCCTCCCCTCCCCCTCCCCTCCCCCCCCTTCCCTCCCCCTCCCCCTCCCCCTGCCCCTCCCCCTCCCCCTGCCCCTGCCCCTCCCCCTTCCCCTCCCCCTTCCCTCCCCCTTCCCTCCCCCTCCCCCTCCCCCTCCCCCTCCCCCTCCCTTCCCTCCCCCTCCCTTCCCTTCCCTTCCCTTCCCTTCCCTTCCCTTCCCTTCCCTTCCCTTCCCTTCCCTTCCCTTCCCTTCCCTTCCCTTCCCTTCCCTTCCCTTCCCTTCCCTTCCCTTCCCTTCCCTTCCCTTCCCTTCCCTTCCCTTCCCTTCCCTTCCCTTCCCTTCCCTTCCCTTTCCTTCCCTTCCCTTCCCTTCCCTTCCCTTCCCTTCCCTTCCCTTCCCTTCCCTTCCCTTCCCTTCCCTTCCCTTCCCTTCCCTTCCCTTCCCTTCCCTTCCCTTTCCCCTTATTCCTTATCCTTTATCCCTTATCCCTTTCCCCTTCCCTTCCCCTTTCCATTCCTCAGCCTTGTCAGATAATGATAAAATACCTTTTTTTTTTTTTTAAATACTCTGTATATCCTCAAACTTTCAGACGTATCACAGTGGATTCACACCCTTCCAGTGAGGTTTGCACAGAGGTCAAGTTAAGAGGCTGTGAAAATTTCTTGGGGATTGTAAAGAGTGGAGAAGTGTCAAACAAACAATTTTGACTAAAGAACCAGCATTTTTAATGGTCTATTTACAGTGAAAGAAATGAAGTGACTGATGTATTAGATCATAAATGTTGTGTTTCTGATCTGTTGAGCAGGAATGTCTGTCATTTTTATTTATTTATTGTGGTTGTTGGA
This sequence comes from Anser cygnoides, assembly GCF_040182565.1. NCBI lineage: Eukaryota > Metazoa > Chordata > Aves > Anseriformes > Anatidae > Anser > Anser cygnoides. Next base: position 39,721,353 of record NC_089874.1, on the reverse strand, counting down.
GCAAAAGATAATGAAATGAAGATAATGAGATGAAAAGACATAATGGGACAAAAAAGTCAACTTTCATTTTCTTCTTCCTGTTGTACTCAGCACTAGTACTTGACATTTGCTGAAGACATACATTCACTACAGCTACATATTTATTGTCTTTTTCATCATCTGGACATGAGAGACAAAGAAAAAGTATCTTATGTTTAGTCTGTAATTCATATTGTCATCATGCTTCTCAGCCTTGCTGATTAGGACTTTTCTTTCACAGAATCACAGAATTGTAGGAGTTGGAAGGGACCTCCAGAGATCATCGGGTCCAACCCCCCATGCCAAAGCAGGTTCCCTAGAGCAGGTTGCCCAGGTAGGTGTCCAGATGGGCCTTGAATATCTCCAGAGAAGACTCCACAACCTCTCTGGGCAGCCTGTTCCAGTGCTCCGTCACCCTCACTGTGAAGAAGTTCTTTTGCATGTTGGTGCAGAACTTCCTGTGCTCCATTTTGTGGCCATTGCCCCTTGTCCTGTCCCCACAAACCACTGAAAAGAGGTCGGCCAAATCCCTCTGTCTCCCATACTTCAGGTATTTGTAAATATTGATAAGATCCCCTCTCAGTCTTCTCTTCTCAAGGCTGAACAGACCCAGGTCTCTCAGCCTTTCCTCATAGGGAAGATGCCTTGTATCGTCTTTGTGGCTCTCCACTGTACTCTTTCCAGGAGATCCCTGTCTTTTTTGTACCAGGGAGCCCAGAACTGGATACAGTACTCCAGGTGAGGCCTGACCAGGGCAGAGTAGAGGGGGAGGATCACCTCCCTTGTCCTGCAGGCCACGCTCCTTTTAATGCATGCCAGGATCCCATTGTCCCTCTTGGCCACCAGGGCACACTGCTGGTTCATGGTCAACCTCAGGTCCTTCTCCTCAGAGCTCCCCTCCAGCAGGCCATGCCCCAGCCTGTGCTGATACATGCAGTTGTTCCTTCCCAGGTGCAGGACTCTATACTTGTTCTTGTTAAACTTCATTTGGTTTCTTCCTGCCCAGCTCTCTATCTTTTCCAGGTCTCACTGAATGGCAGCATAGCCTTCTGGCATGTCGGCCACTCCTCCCAGCTTTGTATCATCGGCGTACTTGCTGAGCACGGACACTATTCCCTCATCAAGGTTGTTGAAGATGTTGAACAAGACCAGACCCAGCATCGACCCCTGGGGAACACCACTAGTCACAGGTCTCCAGCTGGTCTCTGCGCTGCCAAACACCACCCTCTGAGCTCAGCCAATCAGCCAGTTCTCAACCCACCTTACTGTCTGCTCATCTATCCCATACTTTCTCAGCTTTGCTAGCAGGATGTCATGGGAGACAGTATCAAAAGCCTTGCTAAGGTCAAGGTAGATGACATCCACTGCTTTCCCCTCATCTACCCAGCTGATGATGCCATCATAGAAGGCAACGAGTGGTTGAGCACAATTTCCCCTTGTTGAATCCATGCTGACTACTCCACATAACCTTCTTCTCTCCCGATTGCTTGGAGATGGCATCCAGAACAAGCTGTCCCAACACCTTTCCAGGGACAGAGGTGAGACTGACTGGCCTGTAGTATCCCACATCCTCCTTCTTGCCCTTCTTGAAGACCGGAGTGACATTGGCTATCCTCCAGTCTTCAGGCACCTCTCCTGTTCTCCAAGACCTTTCAAAGATGACAGAGAGCGATTCGGCAATCACCTCCGCCAGCTCCCTCAGCACACGTGGATGCATCCCATCAGGGCCCATGGATTTGTGTGCATTGATCCCACTCAGATGCTCCCGAACCACTCCCTCCTCGACCAGAAAGGAGCTCTCCATTTCCCAGATTCTCTCCTCCCTCCAGAGTCCAGGAGTCTCGAGGGGGAGTCTTTGAAGCAAACACTGAAGCAAAGAAGGCATTCAGTATCTCCACCTTCTCAGTGTCCCCCATTATCAGGACACCCCCCTCGTTCAGTAGGGGACCCACATTATCCCTGGTCTTCCTTTTACTGTTTACATACTTAAAAAAAAAAAAAAAAAAAAACTTCTTCTTATCCTCTATTGCCTTTGCAAGCTTCTTCTCCAGGTGGGCTTTAGCCTTCCTCGTCGCATCCCTGCAGGCCCTGACAACACTCCTATACTCCTCCCAAGAGGATGGGCCCTTCTTCCACATTTTATAGACCTTCTTCTGCCTTTTGATCTTGTCAATGAGCTCCTTGCTCATCCACACAGGTCTCCTGCCCCCTTCCCCAATTTCTTACTCTTAGGGATGCACCAATCCTGAGCTTGGAAGAAGTGCTGTTTAAATGTTGCCCAGCTCTCACAAGCACCCTTGCCTTCTAGCAATCTAGCCCATTAGATACCCCTAAGTAGGTCCTGGAAGAGGTCGAAGTTGGCTCTCCAGAAGTCCAGGGTAGCAATCCTACTTTTTGCCTTACTCCTTCCACCAAGTTCCATCTTGAACTCCACCATCTCATGGTCACTGCATCCCAAGCTGCCCCCAACCTTTGCTTCCCTAACAAGCCCATCCGTCTTGGTAAGAACAAGGTCCAGAAGCACCCTCTGCCTCATCATCGGCAAACAGGAGCTTCAGCGTCCCCCAGCAAGGAGTCCCTGATCACTAAGACTCTCCAACCTTTTTTTGTGGCACTGGTTTGGATGCAGCGCCCCGTCCAGCCCCACCCCCTATGCTTGGTACTTCCCTTGACCTTGACATGCTTCTTGGGGCCTGGATTCCAACTACTGTCCAGACTGTCATCCTTTTCCTGCCTGAGAACCTTGAATCTATTACCCAGGGACACTGTGGGGGTTGGTGGCACCATGGGTGTTGGGGGTAGACACCTCCTTCTGCTTTGAGCAGAGACGAGGGTCCAGCCACTTTGCTCTCATGGGCAGTCGAGCCCTCTGTCCTGCAGGTGATCAGCTGGATTGGCTATTACCCTTTGCAGGGACTTAAGAGGGGGCTGCTGCGCCTCAGTAGGGGCAGGTTGACATCTCCTATCTGTCTCCCTCAGAGGCTCCCAGGAGCCCCTCAGGCTACTGATTTCTCGCTGCAGCCCAGCCATCTGCTCGAGCAGTTCCTTGAGCAGGGAACACATGCACCCATGAGAGCCCTCTCTTCCCTCAGGACCCAGGGGGGCCTCCAGATTCTGGAGCTCCCCACAGTCTCCAGTCTGGACTGTCACTTCATCCCTCAGGGGATCCACCTGGGTGCCCACATGAGCCCAGAGAGGCCATGTCCCCTCAGTTTGGGTTGCTGCCTCAACCCGGCCGCTGTGACGGGTGCCCACCATGGTGAATTACAAGCTGTAAGAGGCAGAGTTCCCAGAGGAGAGGAGTGTAAGGGAAAGGGAGGTGGGAAAGGGAGGAGAGGATCCTCCCCACACTCCTCCCTGCCCCACTTGAACTGCCTGCGCTAACTACCTGGCCTAACCGCCAGGCCTGTCTTGTTTGTGCGTTCTGTTCGGGTGCTCCCTAGGGACTGCTTTTATACTGTCAGGGGGTTGGTTGGCTGCTGCCACCCCTGGCTCCGCCCTCAGCACATCAGCACCCGCGATGGCACAAGCACAGGTCCTGACTGCTCGGTGTGGGGCCGGGGCTGTGGCTCTGACCAAAGGGCTCTGTGCTGCATTACTGGGTTCGGTTACTGGGCAGTTCTAAGGGGTTGGTTCCAACCACCTCCCTGTCAGGAGCCCTCGCTGCAGTCGATCCACGTAAGGTCATCACTAAAATGGCCGACATCTCACTGTCTCTCAAACAGGAAATGTTCTTAGAGTTTAATCAACTAATTTAACAAAACTTCTTACTCCATTAGGGTCTGACCTTGCCACTGCATCTACTTCATACCTCATGGGATCTGGATCAAGTATTTCATATTTTCTCAGTGGGTCCTCCTTTTGTTGCTGTGTGAGGACTATCTAGTGATGGTCCCTGGTACTTCTCAGTCACCAGACTGCACTGGAGAGGCGACTGGGACAAATCTGGTCTCTCATGCTCTGTCATTGCCATAATAATGGCTGCTTTAGGGTGTGTGATTTTTAAGAACTTGGCATTCATCTAAGGCTTCTCCAGGCTAAAAGCTGATGACCTCACATCCTTCTGATAACCTTTCAGCATTACCAGACAGTATGACAACACTGCAATATTTTCCCATATCTACCATACCCCTCACTTGACTGAGGCTTGTTTAAGCTGGCTCTTGCTAGACAGCATTACCCAAGGACTATATCTTCTGTTATCTACTGGTCATGTTGGCAGTTATTAATGATGTTATGCAATCTTCCTAAGTATATATAAATTACTGCTGTTCAACAAGCTCTTTACTATTATTGCCAACATTAAATTGTATCCATAGTTCACATAATTCATGATTCACAGACCACAAATGACCAGTAAAGAGGTATATCTGGGTCATGTCTGCCACAGACTGCTATATAGTTGAGAATACGGATATTTTTAGGTAAAGGAGCCCCCAGTTCAGATTCTATCTGACTCTGAAAATTAGTGTGTTCATCTATCACTAGTAGCTCCAGCTCAGGCTCTGCCTTGAAACAGTTCTCTGTGGGCAATGAACTGCACAGCACAATAGACACCATGCAAAGGAAAAATAAGCCCATGGATCCACAATCTTATACACTTATCCATAGCATGACTAAGAAACAATGTTTCACCAAAAGTGGTTTCCTGTTCTTGCTTTTCTATAAGCAAGTTTTCTATAAGCGGTTTCCTGTTCTTGCTTGTCTGTAAGACACATAAGAAGATACAGAATTTCCCATCCTCGTTTGAAGTGAACTGTCTATTCATGAACTATTTCTAGCCTATGAGAAAGACATCTTTATCACCAGAAGAGTTAGATCCAATTCAAGTTTCACATACTACTCTTTCAACATTCCTCAGTGCCTAGAGAAACCACCTCCATATGAGGGGACACATTTTGTATTGTACAGTTTTCATCCCTCTAAATTGCAGTCTTTTAACTGGGAACACACAGGAATGCCAATTACTGACAATTGTAGTACTGTCATTTGCTATGCTAACAAATCTTTCCAGTAGAAAATCTGTCCAGAGAATGGATACACATTGGTTTTATATCTACTGTCCTCATTGCAAGTCTGTTTTTGCAAATATCTTTGCTTCATTTGAAGCCTTTGTTATTAGACCCTGGGAAACGAGGTCCTCCCACATTGCTGCATCAGCTCATTGCTTTGTTACTTAGAATGCATAGGATGTACAGAAAAATTGGTGTATTTTTCAGTATTTTTTCAGGATAACAAATGTAAATAAATTGGGAAATGACACAAATTATGTTCCTTGTGAAGATAACACCGATAGCAGAAATGGGAAATAACATGAGCCAACTTCACTGATGTCACAAGATTTTCTAGGATTCTTTAAATTCCCCAAGGTTATAATCAACTGATGCAGTAGTTACAGAAACAAATTTATGCGCTCAGCTGCAGTTTTATCAAACATCACAGCTATCTATATGTGTTGATCTGTATCTACCTAGAAAATAATTAAATGTTCTGATGATATTCATATATTTAAAAAATAAACTTACGGAGATCTCTCTAGAGAGATGGATTATTTCCAATCTTTGTAATTCAACTTCTGACTTAAATACCATTACAACATAGAAATGTGAAGGCCAATTCTGAAGGGTAAGCCTTTTGTGTGACCTCTTTCTATTTATAGGCCTCAAAGTGGGACACCAAGCTTGGTTTCTGCTCCTGACCCAACATAGCATAGTGGCATTGTGGAGAGCCCAGAACAAACTTCCCTAATGGCAGGAGAAGGAGAAAGTCTTAAAAACACCTTAGACTTTTGACACGGAGCCTTGTAGTTATGTAAGATTTATATTTTAAAGAAAATCACTTTCGTCTCAAGATTCTTCTGAGGATTATGCAGATGCTTAATTATTAAGCACTATGAGTACTCCTACTGAAGTCAATAGGGCTATTCATAATGCAGAAAGTCAAGATTGTTCATAATTCTTCAGGATAAGGGTTATTATACTAAAATTGTCATAGGAAAATATAACTTTGGGTCCAAATATATTTATTTGTGTGCCCATCTTTTAATATTGTTATAGTTTAATGGGATAATAGCTCCTTAAAATATAATTCTAATTCTGAGTTTCCTCATTTATAACACTTGGGTTTTGGAGACAATTAGAAATTCCTTATAATGCATTTTATCTTAAATTATTGATGTGTACTGTCGGCCTTAGTTCTATCTTCTACTGTGGTATCTCTACTGCATAATTATGCAAGTTAATGAAACTCATGAGTAGGTGTACTGGACTTTTAAATTAATTTGTATGTGGTTTATACGCAGAGGAACATACTGCATGGAGATTTGAAAATTAATAGTTATTCATATAGAAGTTCACTTATCTTATTTATCAGAAGTATATTAAAGCAACAAAATGAGATTAACATAAAAATCACAATCCTTTTTACAATATTTAAGACACTGGTCTTAAATTCAAGCATTCAAAAGACTCTATTTTTAAGGAATCTTACAATAGATGTTTTAGCTTGAAGGATATTTTTAGTAACCTGTCAGGATAATCAAAGAACGTTATTTATATATATATATATTAGTTCTTTTTGTGCAAATGCATTATTTTCATTAGGGTTTCATGGGTACATTCTAGAGAAAAGAGCATTCTCACCAGTTTGGCCAATTTCAGTCAGTTGAAAAAAAAAAAAAAAAAAAAAGCATATCTTGAACCAACATCTTTAAACCTAATTCGAACTACAGCAGCCATAATTTATAATTTCCTTCAGAAAGTATTCCTACAGAATGTCAATTAACTCTCACCTGCTCTGCAGTATTGGTAATGCAACACAATAATACACCAAGCCGAAAGCCTCTGCAGAGTACCCACAAGACAAGACATTCACACTAAGGACACCAAACAGCCACAATATGTAATCCAGGGATGGGTGAGCCAACAGAAATAGATCTAAACGGAGCTGACAGTAGAAGAACTATACCTGTTGTAGGCTTTCTCTTGGAAAAATGTCAAACATGAGGAGGAAATATCTAATTGCTAAAGGCTATAAACTGCAGTCAGTATGACAATAGCATAAAATCTCAATGAGACAAGTAGCTATTAACACCTGACAGTCTTTTCAAAGTTAGCTGCTGGGTTTTTTTTGTTTGTTTGTTTTGTTTTGTTTTGTTTTTTGGTTGGTTGGTTTTGTTGTTGTTGTTTGTTTGTTTGTTTTGTTTTGTTTTGTTTTGTTTTGTTTTTTTCCAAGAAAAAGGATTTCTAAGTACATCTATAGATCCTTGCTTTTATGCTTTTAAATCAATGTCTTTATAACTAATTGGTGAATCCTCTACAACAAGATGCTGATCTTAAAACTAGCTACCACTTGCACCCTGTAATTCATAAGATGCTAATTAGTACTAAGCATTTCTCCATAGAAAATACTGGTTAAGGGATACATTTAACTTATTGTGTTACTATGTGATTTATATTTGCAGCTTAGCCTTACATTTTTGGAGTTTGAATGTGCTTAAGATTCTATAGAATCATAGAATCATAGAATCATAGAATAGCTTGGGTTGGAAGGGACCTTAAATATCACTCAGTTCCAACCCCACCCTGTCATGGGCAGGGATGCCACCCACTAGATCAGGTTTGCCCAGGGCCTCATTCAACCTGGCCTTGAACACCTCCAGGGATGGGGCATCCACAGCTTCTCTGGGCAACCACCTGTTCCAGTGCCTCATCACCCCCACAGTGAAGAATTTCCTCCTAACATTTCATCTTAATCTCCCCTCTTTTAGTTTAAACCATTCTCCCTTTTTCTATCATTATCTTCCCAAACAAAAAGTTGTTCTCTGTCTTTTTTATAAGCCCCCTTTACGCATTGAAAATCTGTAATAATGTCCTTTTTAACAGATCCACATGCTTCTTGTGCTAGAGGCCCCAGAGATGACCACAGCACTCCAAGTTGGTCCTCACAAGGGCAGAGCAGAGGGGGACAATCACCTCCCTCGCCCTGCTGGCCACTTCTCTGTTGATGCAGCCCAGGATGTAGTTGACCTTCTGGGCTGCAAGTACACACTGCTGGATTATGTCAAGCTTTTCATCCACCAGAACCCCCAAGATTTGTGAAACACTTCTTTCCATTAGGTGATCACAGAAATTGTAGGAATTGTTTGAGGTGTGAATTAAAGGTACTACTGCAGACTGAAATATTACAAGTCTTTTCAGTAAAATTTCCCAGGTTAAATCCTACAAAGCAGCTCTACTTAGAGAGTGGCCAAATCCAAAATCTTTGCTCTGAACATCTAATAAAAAAGCTAAATCTGCCCAACCTCCAGTTTACATTTTCAATAACCAAATCTGTTGAGAAATTCCAAAATAAAGAGATGGTTCCACTTAATGTAAAAATCATGCTTCAAGTTTCATTTTCTTTTTGATATATAATTACTAGACTAGCATACAAAGCAATAAATGGAATATATTCCATTAAAACCAGTGTTATGAGTCCAGGGTGTAGAGACTGACCAAAACCCAACATTTTTGGTTTTAAATTGCTTCAGCCAAGATGAGAATAAGTCCCCAAAGGTTTAGTTTAAAATCCTTGGTGGTAAGTTTCTCACTCTTATTGAGGTGTCCTTTTCCGTAAGAGCTTAGCATCCAGAAATGTTAGAGAAATTTAGTCCTACATAAAAGCTGGAAACTTACATTTTAAAATGTGTAAACTCTGACTAGCATCTGTCCCCACACTGAGAAACACCTAGAGAGGAGGCTGGACTGGAGACTGTTTGCTGTCTGATTTAATTTTATGTTATAGAATATCTATCTCTAAAACTTGTTCTGCTTACATTACAGCCAGCCTGATACAAGCTAGTTCTGAACTGAAAATGGTCTAGCTGCTCTGAGGATGCCCAGATTAACTCTATTCAGCATCTTAACACTTGTGGCTCCAGTTTCTGGATAAAGTTGACTTACACATAGAGTGAAATCAAGCTTACCTGCAACCCACAGCACAGTGGGTACACTGTGTCTTGTGCATAAAAGTAATGTATTACAGCAGCTTTCTTAATTACAGTGACATCTTATTTTGCATATCTGTGGCATAACTCAATGTCCCATTGTCCCTGGCTTCATGCTTTCACTTTGTTTATTTAAAATCACAGGCTTTTCAGAGCAAGGACTCATTTACTTTCTGTTTGTACTCTGTTCTGCACAATTGCCCTTCTGCATTAGCTGTCTGTAAGACACTACAAGTAATAAATAAAATAATTATTCAACAGAGAGTATCTGAAAAAAAAATGTATTTACCTTTATTGTTGGGTACGACTGGGAAACAGAAAAACAGAAAAAAAAATGAGAAGACTGACAGACTGACAGAATGTTTCTCTCAGCCTCCTCATAATTGAGCCATGAGAAGGAGGAGATATAAAATTGAGAAACCAAATCAGTTTAAAAGAAAATGTCTCTATTAGGGTTCCATGGGAAATAATACTGTATAATGTAATGTACCAAAGAGCAATCAAAAAAAAAAAAAAAAAAGGACTAAAATAGCTTTATTCTAAATGCACAGTAATTAAATAAAGGACTACAAGGTCTCATCTTTGTTAAAAAAGACACTGCAATGGTGAAGATATGTTCCCTTTGTGGTAGAAGTAATTATCTACTGAAACAGTTGGATAAATGATGACTTTAAATGGGGTCCAGCCACTTCTCATGCAGAAGATAAATGTTTGAGGAATCACTAGATAAAATTTAAACTGCATGGATTTCCATAGGACTGTCATTCAGCAAGATGTTTGTTTGTGAATTGAACTTTGATAGAAAACTACTTGAAAAGCAAAGAAGGAAATGTGGAAAGAGTTTGTGTTTCAAAACATCTTCCCCATCAACAGAGATGTTGGAATAATGGTCTGGAGGACAGCAGGACAGCCCTGAGAAGATGTGTTAAAGATGGATGCTCAGGATACTGTGATACTAAGAAAAAGAAAATTGGTAGAAAATTAGTAGAGAATTCACAAAGAATGACTGCAGAAACCCCTTAATGTATAGGTCCTTAATGTATGTTTTTCTGATTTTTTTAATCAAAAAAATAGAAAAAAAAATATCAGAATACAATTAATTGTTACATTTGTATCTATTGCTTTTGTAATTCCTCTTTCAGTGTAGCTTTTATCAGTGCACAGAAGCATGGACTCATTCTCATCTGAATAAATATAATAGACTGAATAACAATACATTTCTAAAGGTACATGAAGGGGGAAAGACAGACAAAAACAGGAGCAACATAGAGATAAATCTTGAGATAGATTTTTGATGATTCGGCTGTCTTCATCTCAGACTGAAGTAAAATTTTCTAAGTGTGCCTGACAGTATGTATAATCTATGTTTTACTAAATATTAGAAGAGTAGATTCAAAGTTGTCAAACAAATTCTGTTGGATTTGATCTTATTTTTCCAGTAGCGTCAAACAGAAATCAATAAATCTGACTATAGGCACTTGCTTTTGATAAGGAGTTTAGCCTGAGGTAGAAGAAAAATCATCAAATAAATGTATATCATATATTTTATCTTAATAATTTCCATTTTTGTTGAGAAGTCTATTTGACAACAGCTGCTAGTAGAAGGTGAAGATAAAAACAAATATGGAATTTGCTGATGCCGTTACAGCTGATGTTTTGTGAATGGAATATGCAAAATAAAATTTAATGTTAGATTATCACCATAACCAGTAAACAGCAAGAGCTCAAAAGTTTCTTGACAGCTGGTTGCAAGGAACTGTGGAAATGCATTAATTGTAAACTACGTCTCTAACGAATAGATTATTAGAATCTAATGAATTAGATTATTATTTTAGGCATTGGAATGGACTGCCCAGGGAGGTGGTTGAGTCGCCATCCCTGGAGGTCTTTAAAAGACGTTTATATGTAGCCCTTAGTGATATGGTTTAGTGTAGGACTTGTTAGTGTTAGGACAGAGGTTGGACTAGATGATCTTGGAGGTCTCTTCCAACCTAGGCAATTCTGTGATTCTGTGATTAACCAGGTCCCACCCATGAGAAAGTAAAGTGTGCATTCCTTTGGACATGTTTTGGGGCAACTTAGAATTCTTTCCTTTTCCAAAGGCAGCAGCAGGAGGGGTACCTATATGAGAAGGAGCTCCACATGCCTCCATGAATGGCTATCCACACCTGTCTTGATGATGCAGAGACCCTATGCTTTCACTTTTGTCACTCATACAGCCTTTTGGAGGGACAACGTGCTGAGACCCCAGGAAAACTGCACGGTGCTTGGAGAAGATACATCAAAAATCACTTTTGTTGAGTTATTTCCATGTGCTGACTGACTGTATGGGCTTATATGAATACAGAGGCTTATAGCTCCTTTGCAGAACTGAGCAATAAAAAATAATAATAATAATAAAATGGAGTGGTTTACACATAAATAAAGCTGAACTTTACCTGCAGTAATGTAGTTCTAGGAATCAAGCCTAGGTTTTCATTACCAAAGTCCAATTTGGGCCCCCCTAAGGGACCGTTCTGTATTACTTTATGGATGCTGGAATAAGCATGTCATGAACAGCTTAAGCTTTCCCTGACCAAAATTCACTTTCAGATGCTTTATTTGTTAGCGTCTTAGACTACACTGACTGTACACCCATAGTCTCACTGTCTTTATTTAAATCTGGAATACCTATCAGCTTAAAAAATATCTTTAGTTTACACAATGAAGGAAGGAGAACAAATTTTGCTGTTTGAGTCCAAAAGGCTCCTGCAAGCTCCTCCTGTGAGGTGTAGCATTATCCACTTGGCCTTACAGTAACAATGAATAATCCTTAGTGCAGTGTCCTTAGATCTATCCCAGGAGCAGAGCACAGAGACAGCTATCTGGGCAGCTAGTGGGCACCAGATTTGCATTATAATGGAAAAAGTCCTTTTTTTTTTTTTTTTTTTTTTTTAAAGTTAAATTCCAGGATGTCTGCACCTATTTTGATTTAAGCATTATTAAGAAGTCATCCTCATCTATCAGACAGTCTCTATAGGTCATACAATAATTTATTGAAAGTAGAGGGGATGGTGAGCGCATGGCAATAGAATGATGACTGTTTTAAATTGATATAGCACTTTCTATCCATGAATATAAAAATGCTTCATGGATATTAGTTATTCATGCTGCTTGACACCAAAACTGAGCTTGCTGAATTATTATTTCACTCCCTAGGTACAGCTACATTGTCATGTACATTCCCATGTCATTTAGATTGGGAATACCCTTTTGAAGTGAGACTTCTGATCACCCGTATTTATAGTGTTGTGGTTCACATTGCGGATCAGATCAGGTGCATCCAGGCTGGACTGCCTTGAGAGGACACTCTACCAGAAGAGGTGTTCCAGGACTACACTTAGTCTGCTGTAGTAGTGGAGAGGGATTCAGTCTTCAGATCTAGTAGTCCAAAGCAACCCCACAACAAATGGAGAAATCATGTATGCCAGGTCCTGAGCATTGATGGATCCAATCAGCACTGCTCTGCAGAGCCCTTCCAGCACATCCCACCACTTGCTCACTCTGATGGAACTTGCACAGCTGACCCAATGCACTTATCCCAGCCTAGTTGCTTTGACAATCTCTTTGCCTTAGGAAGAACACTGCTTCTCTACACTTGCTTTCAGAGAAAAGCAAGCTGTTATTCATTATTTCTCTTTCTTTTTCTTTTCCTGTTGTAATTTTCATCAAGTAGGTATACCACCTAAAAGACAAATGGGAAAGAAGAAGGAAATGGCCCATTCTTTTACTGTTTAAAATGTTGTTTCCTCTGTGTCACTTTAATTCTAAAACATGAGATGCAAGGGTAAAGAGAACACTGGTGTTTATCTTGAATCTCTGCCTTTGTTTTGGATCAAAAACACAGCACCCAGGCCAAAGACAATACTAAACATCTACCGCTGAGGTCACTGATCTGCAATTTGTTGTGGTGACAGATCCAATATTGTGCTTGGGGAACAGACTGGATGGCTGTTAATGCACTATTATAGGCACAGTTGGGAAATTGGCTGAGCACCAGGTAACTGGAAGAACTGGAGCTTATTACACAAGTCCAAGAGTGTTTTAACTTGTGGGTTGATTGCTAACATGGGGAGAGCTTTTAAAATGTTAATTGATTTTTTTTCTTAATAATAACACAAACCATCTGTAGCTTTGAACTTAAATTTAACTTCTATAATTAAGTCAGAGCCTTCTACTACAAGAACTGTCATACATCGATCTTTTCATACTAATTTTGTTTCAGTTTGTCACATCATTTAAAGCCCTGGCCCACCATAGCAAGGTTTTAATTAACAGTAAAATAGTTTTAGGGGAACCTCTGTATGAAGCATGAGGAACTGAGTTTAGACCTGGTTGGATAACACAGATAATTGACATAGTATTTTGTGTCTTACCAATGTGTTTGTGGAAAGCAAGTTGTTACATTTATCTATGGATTATCTATGATTACTTTTTCAGCCACTGCTTAAACCTCTTTTTTAATGTGCAAACTTCTCACAGCCACACACTATACCGCAGGTGTCAAACTCTGAAAACAGTCAAGATGTTGGCAACCCATGCAACAACAAATAAAAATTACTGGGGGGCAGGGGATGGGGCATGGAAATACAAGGTGTGAAAGAAATCCACTGACAGGATGATAAATCATTTAGCTGTAAAGCAGAAGTAGACCAGCCAGAGAGGGAGGAATGTCAAGGGCAAGAAATCAAAGATGGGTTGTGAACCAAGCTATTACTGTGATCATCATTATATTACTATGTGTGGGCAGAGAATGTCTGTAGGGCTAATTTTCTTATGTAGAAACGAGAAAAAGGCAAACTTCAGGGAATACTTTTAGCTGAACCCACTAAGTACCTGATTAGGAGCTTGCTAATTGTTAACACAATGCTGCATGTTTAAAATTAATGTTAACTTGTAAAATAAATTACATTGGGTAGTATAGAAAAAAATTACTCTGTTCCTAAAGGAAATAAAAAAAAAAAAAGACAGTGCCAAAACTTTTGGAAGAATTATTTATGTAGTTGTTAAAACTTCTCCTTGGGATTTCATCCCTAGGAAAAGCAAAAAAGAAAAAAAAATGTTGAACTTATTACACCAAGTTAAAGAAGGATGTTATATTAGTCAAGACCTAATAGTCTGATAGAATATCATTATTAAGAAGACATACTAGAGATAATTCTCCTTCATGTAACATGCAAAGTAGTTTAAAAAAAAAAAAAAGCAATTTGCCAAGTTGCCCCAGAGTCCCCAATGATTTCTGCAGTTACAAGCAAGGCCTGAAGATTTGAGTGCTTATATCGAACATTATGTTGAAATGTGAGAACAATGTAAAACAGAGTACAGGGTGTAAAGGCTGGATTGTACCCTTTTAAAGAGTTGAGACATTTCCCTTGGTCTTAATTATTTTCTGTTGTGGTGCTCCAAGACCTCTCACAGGAAGATGGGTAAATAGCATGAGTTTTATAATCTCATCTGATTTTGCAGCAATTGCAGTTTCAATCAAAAAACAACTAAAAATGACACTGAGTCCTTCTCCAAGAATGCAATAGAGTGATGGAGCAAAGTGTAGCGTTCCAAAAGTGAAACTACTGCTACAGGCAATTGAACAAATGCAATTGAGAGACTTTAATGAAACTGCACTAAAATGTGCACATGGTCAGCTGTAGCAGCTCAATGGAAGAACAGTATTTCATTAAGATAACAACTTAATCAAATCCACTCATATGCCCAAGGTCTAAAAACTGAATCATGCAACACTGTGAATGACAGACCAGCAGATTTGTATCCCTGTAAGGAAAAAAAAAAAAGGCAAGATTTTAAAGTATTCCTGTTTCACATCAAGGTGGTAAGATTGTCTTTATTTGTTTTGTGGTGTGTTTTGTTGTTGTTGTTGTTTTATTTTGTTTGTTTGTTTGTTTTCCTCTCTTTACAAATGAAACCAAGAGTGACCTCCTTCCTTGTAGAATAATCCATAACTTGGTTGTCAAGCATGGGACTGGAATGTGGAACTGCTGGTTGAAGGTCCTGGTCTGAATTAGGCAGAACAGAGATTCAAGGCAGTGTTTTTTTATATAAATGCATTATACATCGAAGTAATTGGCTGTTCTGGGAATACAGTCTTTACCTCTTGTTTTGAACAGAAATTCCTTTCCAGTCCCAGGAAACTTTTCCCAATTAAAGCTTCATGAATTTGGTTTGTTGTTGAAATGATATTTCTGACAAAACAAGTAAAAAACAAAGAACATCTACTTTTTAGCAAGTTCTACTCTGTGTTGTCTTGAACAGAAAAACTTTTTGAACAAAAGAGGAAAGAGTTTAGAATACTGGACGGTTCAGAAGAAAAAAGTGTTGAATGCTTGGCAGAAATTGGTAGGCTTGCTCATACCTATGTTGAGGGACTGAAACACTGTATTAAAGGAAATTATTTCACAAGATGTGATGGGATTTAAAACTATATTCAGCTGTGAAGCCTATCAACTTTCATCAAACTAAAAGATAAAATGTACATTGAGATTGTTCAAATTCCATAAAGTCATCTGTCTCAACATCCTCAGGTGACTGCAGAACATTATTAATGTACAGGTAGAACTTAAAGCCAAATGAAACCATGAAAGTGTTACATCAAGGATCTGGTCCACTCGCCATATGTAAAATGTATGATTTCTGAAAAGGTATTGTTATATCTCATCCAAAGCCATACACAAGAATAGCTTTTTCAACAGAAACTACCATTGGACATGCCAGGAAATTTCAACAGAATCATGAAAACTTCGCAATAAGTAAGCTGGGACCAAAAAGAAAACACTCTGTTCATAAACCTCATATGACAGAATGGAATACACTGAGAATGATCTAGCATCTTTACAACCATTTAGTGGAAAGGATAATAAATATAGGATTTGGGGGATCCTTTCAAAGATGGCTGGAGAAATAGTTTAAAAGCAGCATGAAACTGGAGACTCCCGTTTCTGTGATTTCACAGCAGTGTCATCCCAGACTACAAAAACTGTAAAGCTACAGAAAATATTAGTGTTTCCAAAAGCACACATAGAAGTTCTTCCTCCCCTGTGTGCTAATACATAATAAAAGAGAACAAAACTCTAAATAGCATGTGCTAAATCTTTATGTTGTGAAATGACTTGTATTCTCTCATAAAGAACAGCTGAGAGAGATTTGGTTTGTCTGTCCAAACATATGTCTAATTTTGAACTCCATCCCCACATAGCAATTTGCTGCACTTTTGGAAAAGGATGACATTACCACCTTACAATGCAAAAACAAGAATTGTGCCCAAAGAGGGAACATAGCCACATTTTGAAAACCTTGTCAGTCAGTTCTGTGACTGTCTGAAATAGAGGGAGAACTTAACATGGGGGGACTCAGGATTTTAATTGTGTTTATATGTAATAAACGAGATAGTTTCCCTAAAGTAGATAGTACTTTAATGAGGTTGCCCATAATTCTAATGATTTTTAAATTAACCCAGACTTGACTTCTGGCCACTATTCTTTTTACTAGCATAACACATATATTATAGTATTTCTAGAAGATGGACTTTGTCATAACAAACTTAGAAATGGAGACTGAAGAATGTAACAATGAACTCACAGATACGGATTTACTTCAGATACCAGACTTAGATACTTCAGGTACCAGAGTTTTAAATAACATTTGCAACTATTGTTTAGAAAACTACATGGGCTATATTATGCAAAGCATTTTGGATAGCTGAATAATATGTTTGTTATTGAAGTTCATGACAAATAACTTGATCACCTCCCAGCGGTATCTGCAGAGTTCTCGAGGAGTCATCTTCAAACATACCAGGAAAAACTGTACTTGTCCCTAAAGATCTAAATATATAAAGTGGTCACTGAAAAATATGGAAAGAAAATTAAACAGATTATGAATTGAAAGTTTAGAATGTCAGCTGAAAGACGGAATTTTTAGATATGTTGGCAGCACAACTTTGGATATATACCCAATACTTTTGGGTGCTTTCCATTACTCTTCAAGATTAAAAATAGCAGTTGGGATAAAAGTATGCATTCCCGGTTGGACTTGCTGCTATAAATATTATGAATACAAAAGTAAGCAGGTGACAACTACCCCATAAAAGCAAATGAAAGTCAACTAGACTAAAGAGAATCTCCATTAGGAATGAATAGCTACAAACATCTGTTTTGAACTTTGCACAGAATAATACCCACACATGCATTGTCATGTATGGCACTTGAACAACTCCTCCTATAGTATTCAGAACACCCCTAGTCTAAAAATGACACAAAGGGTAGCTTGTAAATATAAAAATGTAAGTTATCTCCCAGAACTTTTTTTTTCTTTTTTTTTTTTGACAACAGGATTGATACACCAAAAGAAGACATGGAATCTACATCAGTCAATACAATGCATTCCTGATATACTTTATTTCATCACTATGATAATTCAAGAGCCCCATGGCAGCAAATCCATGTGGCATATACTAAGCCTTTTATGGTTCATGTCTATTTGATTGTGGTAGATGCTCATTCTGGATTGCCTGAAGTACTGTACAAATTATGTGTTTTTTTTCTGCTCAAACAGCGGACATGTTCAGTCTTGTTTTCAAGGATAGGAGAGTGAGGAAAAAAATGGGCAATGGAGGAAATTCCTTATAATCTACATATGAAGCCTATCAACCATTTGTCAAAAGTAAAAATGTCAAATGCCCCCTACACTCTTTTCTAATCTTTGAAAAGGGATTAGTGGAAAGATTTATTCAGACATTCAAGGGAGTGGACCATACTATGATTCCAGCAAAAGATAACTTGCAACATAAGATTGCAAATTTTCTATTGTTCTGTACAAAGGCAGTGCACACTGCCATCATTGTCATACCAGGGCTGTCGTACGTTATAAGGCGTTTAAACCCTGAGGTACCGGAGTACATTCATGGTAAAAAGAAAGAAGCAGTAAAAAACTGGTTACAAATAAACAAGTACAATGGAAACCTTAACCTGACAGAAAATGTCTTTGCAAGACACTATAGACACAATTTATAGACTTAATTGTAACCTGAAGTCACTACATAGTGATAACATTAGACAGAAATAGCCATTCAGAGAGAAGGTATTTAAAACATCTGTGAATGTATTTAACTCGATGCACTAGAATAAGAACATATATCGAATGTAATTAGCAGTCAGACATTCAGCCTGAACAAAGTGGCTTGTGAAAACCCACCATTTCTGCTACAAGTGTCCTAAAAATTTGAGGGCAGAAAATGTTGACAAAATTATCCTGGAAAGCTCACACCTTCTTTCAAATATTGTTGTGTAGACTAAAAGCCATCTCTGTAAGAATGATATCATTAGTGTGTCTCATCTTTACTTTTGCACATAATATATTATAGATTTTATTGTAAAACATTTACATTGTTTGTCCTCTTATATTAAAGAAGGAGATGCATGTAATGCCTAGGAGCTGAATGTCACTCTGAGTACTTAGAAGTCCTTCAGTGGGACTTCCTGTCCTGATTAGCCACTGGCACAATGCCAGCATGTATAAATGATGCCAACTTGTCCAGATCTTGCTGGAAGTCATGGGTTATAGAAACCTACAGACAGCCTCCTAGTGACAGCAGTCTTCTCTGAAATTTCCCTGGTAATTGCTTGCCAGTCCCTCTCCTGCTTCCCAAAGAAAAGTATTTAGGAAGGCCAAGAAGCCACTAGATCCTTCCCAAGGTCCTCACAGAAGGGCACAGATGCCCATTTGGGTAGCTCCCTTGATCTTCCCCCTAGATCTGACAGCAGAGGGGAAGAGAAAAATGGGGAAGAGAAAAATGGGGAAGAGAAACCTAAGAGTGATTCTGTTGCTGCCCTTATTTACCACATGTCCCTAAGTCTGAGCAAGGGAGATGGTGAACTCCTGAAGCTGGGGCCAACTCATAGCAGATAGAGTGATAGGCTGTTGTTTGGAGACATAACAACTTGGTGAAATCCAATATGTGCCATTTTCATGCCTTTTCAAAGACCCAGAAAGGGCTCTTTTGTCCTTGTAACTACTTGGCATGACTTTTTTTGTTTTTATAAGTCAGTTGTGGACCACGTGGACCTTCTTAGTGCATGGCAGAACTATTTATTCTCAAGAATAAATTGGAAATGTGTGGAAATTCACATTTCATAACACTGTTTAATACATTGATTTTTGGTTGCTGTTTAATTTCCAGTAAATTATTGAGTTTTGTTCTTTGTTCTCCAAAGCTTACTGATCTAAGGAGCATTTTTTTTTTAAAAAAAGGGCAGAATGTAATCATGCAAATCTGAGGGTTGGTCACAATGAAAAAATGTTTTTTCCACAGCAAAATTTTTAATTCCTAAATTCTCTTTAAATTCTCGTGTACCTCAGCATACTAAAAACAATGACTATATATCATGTTAGTTTTAACTATATCAAACCACACACAATCAAGCAAGTGAAACTTTAGATTAAATTTTAACGTTCCCAAAGAACAGGTCCCCAAGTACATGTACCAGAGAACAGGTAGAGTAGTCACATTGAACTTTTTTTTGAGACTGCTTTGGTTTCAAAGCAAACAGCTGCTGACAGAATATTATGAAATCAGTACTCATAAAAGTTATGAAAGTTTATCCAATAAACTTCAATTTTATTTTATTTTTAATTTCCCTTAAATACTTATGCTATAAACGCTGTTCTCAAACCGAATAGATGACTAGGCTTCCTGCTCTGAAACAGAGCAAGAACTTTTTGAAGCAAAATGGAAATTAATGTTTAAATTTAAGATTTTATCTGTGCTACTGTGATTATGTTTCTACAGGGTTTCAAAAGAAGTTACAGCTGTATATAAGCCCTCTTCTAAGAAAAGTCTTCCAAAAAAATATTCCACCCGTGTTATTACCAATGTAGCTGAGTTGGCACTGGTAACAGTGAGAAAAGGCTTCAACAGCTTGCTTTATTTAAACCCCTGCATCAGTAAAACTTCCTCAGCATGTGATTGATAATTGTTCCCCAGCACTGTTGTGGAGCAGGACTGATTACCAAGGGGATTAAAATTCCAGAAACTCTCTGAAGAGTGTCTCTGAGGTCTTTGCTGCAATATCTTTGCTGCTAAGCTGATATTAACAGTGATGGGATTTAAATTTAGCTTTTTTTAGACAATAATTCCTGGCATGGTCAGCATCTAAGGCCTTACTGGAACCCCTTCAGAAAAGTGTTTGACTTCCATCCAAGGCAGTTTGGGAAAGTACCTGAGTATAGTATAGCTTACTGGCTACAGCTGGAAGGCAAGTAGTCACAGAGCAATAGATCACCCTTGGGGACTAAGCACAGGCCTGATTCAGGCTTCCCAAACTACTCCCTTAGCTCTGCATTCTGACTCCTCTTCTCTGGGCCAAGATGTTTTACCACCTTGAAACTACATCAGTTACTCAGTTGATAAGATGGAAATTTTTATATTGATCAGCAAGTATTTATGTCTTTTATATCAGGGTCTATATGAGGAAAGAAATGAAACTGTGATTAGTCAGAGTGGACTGATCATTTAACTTCTTTAAATTTGATTATGTCAAAGAAAATTCTAAAAAGCAAATATTATTTTTAACTTGTTATGAATCAGAAGCTCTGCAGAACTGCTTGCTGAAGTTCTGCTAAGACATCCACACTGCTATATTAATCAGGCTGGACACCATTCTTATTGTGTGTTTAATTTATAAGTGTAGGCTAGACATCCGCTAGAAAAAAAAATGCAAATTATTTAAGTGGCGACTCTCTTAATGCTCTTCTTATGCTTGAAGAGAAAAAAATAATAATAATACATTAAAAATCAATGCATTTCCACGCTAATTAGATATTCAGCAGAAACACTGTAGTTGAGCACTCCTCTCAAGCTATTCTTTGACCAGAACCAAGAAGCAGCTCACCGTAACTGGCCCAAGATAGATACATGCAGATGGATGCTTCTGTGACCAGAAGAAAATTATTCTGCAGCAAACTGCATTTATCTGAATGTGTGCTGAACCTAATTACACAAAAACAATGTTATTTGAAATAAATGTAAGCTTTACTATAGCTAACTGGATGCAACAATGACATACTGCTCATGATTTAAGCACACTCTCAATATAGATCAACTGAGAGTTTGGCCCACTATTTGGCATTTATAATGTGAAATCACCCAGATGCTTGCAGACAATTCAAGCCCACAGATTATGATAAAGTATTTTACTCAGTTGTTCTCTAGGTTAGCTGGATCCTAAGGCCCCAGAATGTGGCAGAACACTAGGTAACTAAGTTACATATGACAATCAGTTTTTGTTGCGTTCATTTCTGCCAAACATTAAGATTTGGGAAGACATTTTGGTTGTGATAAGTACAGCAGCAAACTATTCTAAAGAAGTTTCAGAAAAGGAAAACAAACAAACAAACAAATAAACAAATGAAAAAAAAATTAACATAGAAACATTCAGGTTGGAAAAGACCTCTAAGATCATCTGGTCCAACCTTTAACCTAGCACTGCCAGGTCCACCATTAAGCCATGTCTAAGCACTACATCTACAGGTTTTGAAGACCTCTAGGGACTCAAGTACTTCCGTTGGCAGCCCGTTCCAATACTTCACAACCCTTTCAGTGAAGGTTTTTTTCCTAACATGTGGTCTAAACCTCCCCTGGTGCAACTCAAGGCAATTTCCTCTTGTTTTGTCACTTGGTGTTTGGGAGAAGACAGCAATACTCACCTCACTACCACCTTCTTTAAGGCAATTGCAGAGCATCATAAGGTCTCCCCTGATCTTCCTTTGCTCCACTCTAAACAACACCAGCTCCCTCAGCCTCTCCTCATAAGACTTGTTCTCTGAACCCTTCACTGGCTTCATTGCCCTTCTTTGGATGTGCTCCAGCACCCAATGTCCTTCTTGTAGTGACGGGCCCAAAACTGAACACAGTACTGGAGGTGCAGCCTCACCAGAGCCAAGTACCTTTTACATCAAATTTTTTGAAAACAGTCTGTGATACTTTGGGAAATGTTTGGCTAAAGAGAAGTTTTGAAATTGTAGAGAACTATAGAAAAACAGCCACACATATGAAAAAATATGGTTTTATTTGTTTGTTTGTTTGTTTCTGTACTTATTTCAGAGTAAACTTGAAGACTTAAAAGAAGGAAAAATGAACAGGACACTATTACTGAAACTGGAGTTGAGAAACACATTGTCCTCTTGGGTATTTCACTTGATACCTCTTAAAGTCAAATGCCACTATAAGACAGAAACTTCTATCCTTCCTGCACAACAGATGTCTAAAAAGTGATGATGCTTGGAGCAGTAACCAAATAGAAGCAGCATCTTTTGTCAGCTAATACTCTTTTGCACAGCATTACTTAAATAGCTAAAGAGGATTGAGAACAACAGCTCTGAAATCTCAAGAAAAAAAAAACATTCAAGTTGCTAAATCAAAAAGTGCCTGCTGTAGTGCACAAAACCAGTACATTCTATGGCTGTGTATGACAGGCATTTGGAAAAAGAAATCAGTGAGGAGATACAATGAGCTCACCTTTAGGAAGTGGGGAAAGCTTTGTTCTGCTAGACTGGGATGCCATGGTCAACAACATCCTGGACACAAAGTCTTAAAATAAAAAATAAAAGCAAATGTAATTAATGGTTGGTGACTTTGCATAGGTTTTATATACTGCTTACTTTTAATGAATGTGAGTGATCCCATTACTGTCATGAGTCCTTGCAAGAATCAGGCCCAGACTGTTCAATAGATCATGTCACATGAAAAAATTAATTCAGCTTTAAAATGAGACACACCAGTGTTTTCTCCCTTTTATTTTAACTCGCCTTTCAAAGATCTTTTCATTGCATTTGGGAAGAGTTTTCTGAAATGAATCTGTCTCTTTTTTGCTCACTAGAAATTTGTGTGCCTTGAGTAACTTCTTTTAAAATCAATGGGAAAGAGTGCAGCTGCACACATATTGAGATCTGTGCTTAGTTTACCGTCATCTTTTTTTTTCTTTTTTTTTCTTCCAAGGCATCTTTACTTAGAGAATAATTACGTGTTTAATGACATTTCATAGAATCTCTTTTAATCACAAAACGTGTTTCCTCCCTTGGAATCTGTGCTTACTATCTTGATCCCAATGTGAAGTCTGGGCACAGCAGCTGTATCAAAATCATTTTCATACCAAGAAGCTCCAGTGCCCAGCAGTACACGATGTTTTCTCTTCAGAAGGAAAAGGTGATAAAGAAAGAGGCAGAAAACTCTACAAGAGCAAATATTTAAATCAATGAGGGAATGGATGCTTCAATATGGCAATTTTAAGCCAATATTTGCCAAATTGTGATGGCAATGTGTCACTGAATCATGCATCTCTATTTTGCTTCCATGTTTTTCCTCCATTCATTTCTCTTTTTCATTTTCATGGTGTGACCTGTTTTTCGTTTTTTCCTTTGTTCCTTCTTTTTCTTTCTAAAGCTTAATCTGACTTCCAAATTAAAAGAAAGCAATCCAGATACTTTACTTATAGGATCATAGAGTGATGGAAAAGTCCAGGTTGAGAGAGTCCTCTGAAGAGCATCTGGTTCAACCTCCTGCTGAACACAGGTTATCCAGGGCCCTGGCAAGCCAAGACTTGGATATTTCCAGCAAGGGAGAAGCCACCACTTCTCTGGGCCACCTGTTCCAGTATTCTCACAACAAAGAATTTTTTCACATATCCAGTTAAAATTCTCCTTGAAGAAACTTTTTCCCATTGCCTCTTGAGCTGTCACTGTGTATCGTTGTGGAGAGAGTACCTCCATTTTCTCTATAACTACCTTGCAGGCACTGGAAGACTGTGGTTATATCCCACAAGTTTTCTCTTTTCTAGAGTGAACAAAGAAATTTCCTTTAACATTTCTTCATATGCCAGGTATCTCATCACCTTAGCGGCATTCCATTTTTTCAACATCTCTCCTGAACTGAGAGGAGCAAAACTGGACATGATATTCTTGGTGTGGCCTCATGAATGTCAAGGAAGTTGAAATAAACATATCCCTTGACCTGCTGGCTGTTTTGGTGATGCTGCCCAGGACATGGTTTGTCTTCATGGCTGAGAGGACACACTGCTGGCTTCTGGTCAGCTTGCTGCCTCCCAGGACCTCCAGCATCTTTCCAGTAAGGCTGCCCCCAAACCAGACAAACTCCGGCCTGTTCAGCTGCTTGGGATTATTCTGTTCCAGGTGCAGGACTTTATCTTTGTTAAACCTCATATAATTGCTGTTAGCTTGGTATTCTGAACAGTGACTATTCTTTCAAGAGTATCTACTCTTCCTCCAAGTTTAGAGTTATACACAGACTCTGTAATGGTGCATTCAATCTCATCATCCAAATTGGTTGTAAGGGTAATGCATCCAATGGGACCCAAACAGACACAATACTGAGGAACCCCACTTGTGACCAGCTGCCAGTTTAACTTTGAGCAAGTAATCGCACCCTTCATTTCTGCAGTTTAGCAGCTTTCCACCCATTCTATCATCCACCTCTCTAGTTCATATGTTACTAGCTTGTCAGTTATGGTGTTGTGGGAGACTGTTAAACACCTTGCTAAAATCAAGGTTATGTCAAGGTTGTTAGTGCTGCCCCTTGTTTGAGAGCAAGCAGCAGATCTTTTACCCTTGCTGAAGTCATCTTTTCTTCCAAACAAGCAGCAGTGAGTGCTATCTTCAGATTACTGCTTCCACACACTCTGCATTGTCTTACCTATTTTACTGCAATTGTAAAACAAACAAAGCAAAGAAAGAACAGAGAAGATCCCCAGAATTTTTTTTCTTTCTTTCCAAAATGTGGTCTCCTAAGATATCCTGTTTTCCCATTATTTCATTTTTCAGTGAGCTGTCCCAGAGGCCTATGGGGGTCAGGACCTTGTCTTAATAGGAAACTGGAATGGGAGCTGTGAGAAAATTCTCACATGCAAAGTGAAGTACAGGATTTGGGCCTTTTGCCAGTTCCGTGTGGGTATGATGATTTCAAGGCAGTTTGCCATGTATTTCTGCATAATTTTGTAGCAACAAAAATAGCTTTTGCGTTAAAAAAAATTTAAAAGTGATTAAAATAGCTTCTCCAAGTCCAGAAAAGACTAAATAAGGCAACACTCAGAACAGTAAATTTATCTTCACAGACATTAAACCCCTGAACAACCATCTATTTCATGTGGCTGGATCTCCCAAGCTGTGTTTTTTCACTACTGATTTAGCTGCTCTTCAGGTCTTGCTGTTAACATGCTTTATGCTTGCAGGCCTCCAAACAAAGAAGCAATTATTAGGTCTTGAAGTATGAAGACAGATCCTGGGTTAGTCCATCCTGAAAACTGCTAATGTCTGCAGCAAAAATTGGCAGTCACAGCCAATATCAAGAACTAGTGTGGTAAATCTTCCCTTCCTTCCCTTTTGCAAGGTCTGTATACTCGCGCTTTACTAATTTTGTCCCATGTGTCTTGAAAGAGCCAATCATGAAGACATGCTCCACTTCACTTCAGCTTCACTTTTACATGAGTAAATGTACAATAAAAAGAACAAACAAAAGAACAAATGCACTGCATTTTCTTTTTAAGGTGCAGGGTTGAATATTTCAGTCTGTCTTATGTATATAAAACCTATCTCAGTCAGACAGTCAGCTACCCCAGACAGACTAATGACCAGGTCTAGGCTACCAGCTGCAAAAGAGCTGCTGCTTCTATTTCCTCCAAGTTATAAGTGGAAGGTTAGCTACCAATCATTGTCTCCTAGCAGCAAGTTACAAAAATGCTCAGTAATAATATCAGATGACTTTCAAAGTGAATGAAATCCACACTTCATACAGACTCTGCACATCATCTCATCAGCTGAATCCTAAATTCCCAGTCCACTTCCCCCCAGAATCTCACAGGATTATGAAAACACTAACTGAAAACACTCCATGAATGCAAGTACAGGACAAAAGAGTGATTTACATTTTTGGAATAAGTATACTGTTATGCAACTTTCTACAATCAGTTATAGCACCAAGTTGGTTTCAATAAATGGAAAGCAGAACATTTGTATAACCATAATTCTGCTGTCATGCATTGGTCTAAGCACAGGTGCTTAATCCTGTGAAAACTGTCAAGCTCTAGTCTAAACCACTAGGGTATCATCACCTTTCTATTGGTCACTTGAATTCACCCTGCCTATTCTTAACTCTATTACTAACTCATTGTATTGGGTTTACACGGCAAGGTTTTGGTAGTGAGTGGCTGAAGGGGTGGCCTTTGCGAAAAGAATCCAGAAGCTGCCCCATGTTAGATAAGGACCAGTTTCAGCCAGCTCCCACTGGCTGAAAAAAAGGACCCACCACTGCCCAGAGACAAGCCAATAAGTGATGTTGTTTTTGCCTCTCTGATAGCAAATTTAAGAAAGGAAAAACAAACAAACAAACAAACAAAAAACCTACAGCAGCTGGGAGAGCAAGGAGTGAGAAGCAGCCCTGCAGACCCCAAGGTCAGTGCAGCAGGAGGGCAGGAGGTGCTCCAGGCACGCAGCAGCAGTTCCCCTGCGGCCTGTGGAGAGGCCCCTGGTGCAGCAGGCTGTCCCCCTGCAGCCCATGGGTCCCACACGGAGCAGATCTCCACGCTGCAGCCCCCCCCGTGGAGGAGCCCCCGGTGGAGCAGGTGGATGTGGCCTGGAGGAGGCTGCGGCCCATGGAGAGCCCCCGCAGGAGCAGGCCCCGGGCCGGAGCTGCAGCCCGTGGAGAGGAGCCCACGCAGGAGCAGGGGGTCTAGGGGGAGCTGCCGCCTGTGGGGGACCTGTGCTGGAGCAGTTTGCTCCTGATGGACCCTGTGTTACGGACCCAAACTGGAGCAGTTCTTGAAGAGTTGCTCCCTGGGGGAAGCCCACACAGGATCAGTTCAGGAAGGACGGCATCCCGTGGCAGGGACCCCACATGGAGCAGGGGCAGAGAGTGACCTTGAAGGAGCAGCGGAGATGAAGCGTCAGGGTCTAACCACAACCCCCATTCGTCGTTCCCCTGCATTGCTCAGAGGGAGGAGGTGGAAGAGGGTGGATGGGGGAAAGGTGGTTTTTGTTTGTTTGTTTGTTTGTTTGTTTCTCACTGCTCTACCGTGTTAGTAATAGGCAATAAAAGGTATTATTCTCCCTATGCTGAGCCTGTTTTGCCTGTGGTGATGATTGTTATCTCCCTGTGCTTATCTCTTGAGCCCTTTTCTTTGTATTTTCTCCCCCTTTTCCTTTAAGAAGGGGGAATGAGAGAGCAGTTGTGGTGGAGCTTGACTGCCTAGCTGAGTAAACCCCTGACGCTTTACGCAAGTTCAAGGCAAATATAGCCAATATCTTACAGTAAAAAATATCTGGTTATGAAGAACCAAGACTACACAGAGCTTGATCTTTAACTAGTCCCAGCCAGTTGACACTTCTGTCATGTGTAAAAAAATCTGGAGTAAACCTTTAATGGATGGATTCCTCTTTGCTTTTATTTGAATGTCAAGGTCTATTAAAATTTGATAACTAATTTTCCTCTCAGTGACAACAACTCCACCAAGGTGTCTCTCTTTTCTTTGTTCCTTTGTAAGTGGTGGAGAATCAGACCTTGCTGAGTCAGTCATATGCCCATAAAGTGGTCAGAGCAGGACCATATTCCACTATAATTCCAGTCATACACCTTTGCAGCGTCTTCAGTTAAGTGATTTTTAATTATTCTGTCACTTCCCATGTTCAGACACCTGAGTCTGTGAAGCTTGCTCTTGAGGATTGCCCTAATTTCAGCACAGGCCTGCATGTGCCAAGGATACAGAATGAGGGGCAAAATATGTTTCCCATATCCTTTACAGTACTATTTTCCATAATGAATATCATGTTTTCTATCAGTACAGCCAGTGAAGTGCTATTTTTATGGAAATGGTATCCTGAGCTTGACACACCCTAATTCCAAAATGCAAACAATAAAAGCCACAATATAGATACTGTTTCTTGTATTTCTTGTTTTCGTCAGATGAAGAATGGGCATTGGCTTTGCAAGTTCCTGAACGCTGTTTTTAATAAGATGCAAGAAGGTGAAATATTCTTGCTCATTACACAAAGACTGCACAGGCAGAGGAGCACAATAACATCTGCAGGCTCTATTTCAATTAAAAATCTGCAGCTAAAGATAGGGAAACATTTTCAAGGATGGAATTTTAAATATTTTTGCCAAATCTTTTTTGCTTCATAAGGCTAAACCAGAGACAACCCACATTTTCTAGAGATCCCTGAGATCCCTGATAGCTGGAGAGTTTTCATATATAAGTCCAGGTCACCTCTGGCAGGCTTTTTCATCATGACATTTAATTTGGGAATTAGCAGTAATGCTTATATTCTAGTCCAGTCTAATCCACACTCTGACATCCCTTCACTTGCTCACACTGGTGCTTTTAAGAAATGCAGCTTGCCCACAACATTCTAAGGCAAACACAGACCAGCTTCATGAGACTGCTGCTGTTCTCTAATGTCTTTCCAAAGACCTCTATCCTCACCACTGTGTGTTTAAAAATGACAGACATATTCTCTCACACAGGACTTAAAAACAGCTAATTTTATGATAAATATCACAGGATCTGTTCATAGAAACCTCAGTACCTGGAGCCTTGCAGTACCACAAGCAAGGCAGCTCCTGTTGCTCCAGCCCTTTTCTAAGCTGGGAGAAGCAGTTTAAGATTTTTTGGCCTTAAAGAGTGTACCTGTGCCCAAATCCACACTGTCATTCCTTTGACAACCAGTGGCTGCCTCAGGCACTCCTCACCCTTGTAAGGAGGGTGAGGGTGTGAAGAAATAAAATTCAGTCTGTATCCCTTTTAGATTTTTTTTTTTCTCCTGAGTTATGCTCATCTGCTTTAGACGATTTGTTTTCTCCAGTCTGGCTTCACTGTGCTCTTGGATATCATAGAATCATAGAATCATAGAAAAATTAAGGTTGGAAAAGACCTCCAAGATCATCTGGTCCAACCATCACCCTACTACCAATGTCAACCCACTAAACCATGTTCCTATGCACCAGGTCCAACCTTTCCTTGAACACCCCCAGGGGCGGTGACTCCACCACTTCCCTGGGCAACGCGTTCCAATGCCTGACTGCTCTTTCTGAAAAGAAATGTCTCCTCATTGTTTTAATTGCTTCAGAGCAGTGCTTATACTGAGTCAAGGACTTTTCAGCTTCTCACACTGCCTTGTCAGTGAGGAGGCTGGGGGTGCAGGAGGAGCTGGGAGGGGACAGAACCAGGACAGATGACCCAAACTGGCCAAAGGGGTATTCCATACCATCTGACATCATGCTGACCAGTTCATATGGGGGGGCTGGCTGGGGTGGGGGACCGGCTGCTTGGGAATAGGCTCGGTATCGGTCAGCGGGTGGTGAACAATTGCATTGTGCATCACTTGTTATGTACACATTATCAGTAGTAGTACTATTATCATTACTATTATTTTCCTTTATTTTCTGTCCTAATAAACCGTCTTTATCTCAACCCACAGGCTTTCATTTCTTTCTGTTTCTCTCCCCCATCCCAGAGAGGGAGAGGGGAGGGTGAGCGAACGGCTGTGTGGTGCTTAGCTGCTGGCCGGGTTAAACCACATCACTTCTGCAGAGAACCAACTAGCTTTGTCTGAGTGGAAACCTACGAATGAGTGTAGGGACCATTGACTACAAGGTATCTTTTGTCTGTGAAAACTTGACATACACCTTTATGTGTGGTCATCATCAGGTATTTACGCAATGCTTTAAGAGTCCTTATTCTGATCTTAGGTTAAAAAAAAAACTTCTTTATGCATCTGTCAAGTGCATGTGTGGCATTTAAGCTGTGAGATTTTTTTTTACTATTGTTTACTGTTCAAATGTTTGTAATCAGTGGCAGAAATTTATCCAGTAATTTTAATTTCTTCAAATGTGGCAGGGTGCCAGTGAGGGCATAAACAGAGCACTTGAGATGTACCCTGTGTATACGTGTAACAGACTTACATGGGCAGACTGCAAGTCTTCCTCACATCCATTTCTTAAGAACTATCACAATTTTATTAATAGAAAAAAGAATACTTTGAATGCCTTGCAAGTTATAAGTTATTTCCAGCATATTTTGTGCAGCCAGAATCTGGTCCTTTTATGCCTCCCAGAATAGCAAATAAATAAATACATAAATACATAAGCCAGGTTTATTTATGTTACATCTTATATAAAGGCTAATGCCTTAGGTCTAAATTCATACCTTGATGTCTTTTTTAATGATCCAGTGTTGAACATGCTGTAATGGTGTGGGTTTGTTGTTGTTGTTGTTGTTGTTTTTTCAATAAATTTATTGCATATTGCATAGTTTCACTGCATATTGACCAGTGTTCAATAACTGCAGCTGACCAGACATTTAAACACAGATAAAAGAGACCCTGGAGGAGGTTCCACTGTCAAAAACTTTAGCTTAAAATTGTCCCTATGTAATGTGCACATTTCAGTGGAATGTAGGAAATGGACACATCAGTCAGATTACTTTAGGTTTCTTAAGTGTGTGTCAAAGATTAAAAAGCACAACACAGAATTCTTGGTTGAATTTTGGCTTTCTGATTCTTTCCACCTACCTGACTTTACAAAAATTTATTTCAAGTATCCTGACATCAGTGGGTAGCTGGGTGCCACAACTTAAGTATTCTTTTTTTTTTTTTTTTTTTTTTTAAATACAGAAGGGAAAATGTCTGGGGGAGGAAAAAAAAAAAAAAGCCAACACAATTTCTATCAAGAATGCAGAAAGAGAGGGTTAAAGGCACTATAACAATTGCCTTTTCATCCCAGTCCTCGTAAAAGAAGATTAAAAGACCTTATTACAGGACAACTAGAATTAGAACTAGAACAAGCAAAGCAAATGGTGAGTGACTAGCAAGATGGATAAATAATAATAAAAGCAGCTTCATTTTTCCAGAAGCTGTCTCTTACATTCTGTCTTTGACTCAGTAAAGTTATTTTTTTCTTAAAAGTTTGTTGTTTTTGTTTGTTCTTTGCTAAGAAAAAAAATAATATATATATATATAGCTGAATTTAGGAAGGTAGGAACTAATTATCTTTATGTTACCCAAACTTTTTCTTGAAAACAACAACAAAAACGCGGCCACTGAGAAGACTTTGAAAGACATATTATCAGTGCCCTTTTGCAAAAGCATGGTTAGATTAGAGTAGGATCCCACAGGGACGATGTAATAGCTGATGATTAAGGTAGTTACCAGTAAATGTGTATAATTTTTGAAAAATGAAAATATATTTCAGGTGCCCTTTGATATAGCAGAACATTTCTGCAAATCAAGTATGAAAGCAAAGCTGTCAAAATAAATGCAATGTGTTCCAGGTGCACATCTCTGAATTTACAGCTCAGGCAGTGCATCTACTGTTTAAACAAGATGATGGAGTTTTCAGCCTTTGAATGAAAACATCATACTCTCCTTGGTACAAAAGCTGCCCAGTTGCCCTTGGAAAATGCTCTCCCTGCAAAAGATACTCTGTTGCTTCAATTTCTGTGCACATGAAGCAGGAGGCAACCACAAGAAACCAGCAAGAGGTTTGGGAAGTCTTGGGGGACTCGTGTTGTGAACAACCCCTTTGTCTCAGTATTACCTACCCGAGGATGGTAACACTTCTCCAGTTTTGTGCTATTATAATTATTACTTTATTATTTTTATATATATATTTAATCTGTATATTTTTAAACCTCACTCCCACTAGGCATGAGCACGCAGGGCTGTGGAGAAATGAGGAACAACAGTAATGGTTTGGTTCCTATCGATTTTGTGTATATTTCTGTGAATCAAGTTCCCAGGCAGACAACAACCTATCCCTTACAGAGGGAATGGCTTCATAGAGAGAAGAGGAGCAGGTGATCTTCAGCATCACTGTTAGTCTTACTTCCCTCCAACAGCTGGATGGGTATTTTTAGGGTCAGAATAACCTGATCTGGTTTAACTCCTTCTGTCATTAACAATGTTGAAGATACACATCTTCTGACAAAGCAGAATTGATTGTATTGTTATATCAGTGTCTTTGAAGAATAAGGCTATTCAATTTGGTAGGCTCACAGCTCAAAGACACTGCAGTGGACAAGAGAATCAGTTCCGCCATGCTCAGGATTCTAATTTAAATTATTCAGTTTGACAACAATTTAGGCTGCTGCTGTGCTGAGTCCTCTGATCAATACTGTCTTGCTGCTCTCTTTTTTTGCTTCCATCTGCTATTTTCATCCTTTGCTCTTAGTTTTCTACTTGCAGTGTAAAGTCCTTGAATCATGATCATTGCTTTGTTCTTTGTTTGTAAAGTGCCCATAGCAATTGTGTCCTGGTCTGTAACTAGTGTGCCCAAATGGTGTAATAAAATAAATGTCTTGCAATTACTACTGATGCAGCAGTTGTTATCGCATCCATGACAATACAGGTGATAAATGAATGGCAGTAAAGCTGTAAGTTCTCCTTTTTATCACACAACACGTCCCACACATCTGTAGAAGGTGTTCTTTCTGACACAGCCACAACAGTTAGAGAGACCCTGTCACTGGGCAGAAGGGTAGGTCAAGCCTAACCAAGTCCATGGAGCTCTCTACAACTACCTGAGGTGGGGGGAGCCGGGGGTTGGCCTCTTCTCACAGATAACTAGAGATAGGATTAGAGGTAATGGCCTCAAGTTGTGCCAAGGGAGGTTTAGGTTGGAAATGAGGAGACATTTCTTCTCAGAAAGAGCAGTCAGGCATTGGGACGGGTTGCCAAGGGAGGTAGTGGAGTCACTGTCCCTGGGGGTGTTCAAGGAAAGGTTGGACGTGGTGCTTAGGGATGTGGTTTAGTGGGTGACATTGGTAGTAGGGTGATGGTTGGACCAGATAATCTTGAAGGTCTTTTCCAACCTTAATGATTCTATGATTCTATTGAGGCTGTCAAAAAACTTTCTGGTAATCAGATGTTGGTAGAGAAACTTCCTGATAAACTCCTTCATTAAAAATGAAACACCAAAAGTCGACACACTTCACACATTGCTCCATCCTAAAGCAGTATGAATACAGCTCAGGAAGGCAGAAGGGAAAGACCAGTTGTAAACTGAAGGACTATGCCACCAGCACTTTTCTTTCTGTGAAAGGGGGAAAAAAATCACCACCAAAACCCCACTACCTATGCAAGTATTCCCTTAGCTTTATGAAACCCATTTATTAAGCAACAGTATTATTTTTTTCTTCATTCTTTGTAGGAGACACTGTAGATGAGTATGTTTGCCTACAAATTATGAAACATAATTTTTTCACATTGGATTAGTGAAACAATGGTACATGCCATTTTACACTCACGGATACTCCACAAAAAAGTCTAGAAATGTTCCTAAGCTTCTACAGTATCAAAACGACTAAGCACCATATGTCAGATGGGTCCTTTTATCTGACCCAAACCTGAGCAAGTTCCCATCCTCCCCAGTATCTGTCCACCTCCTTCCCAGGCTGGCTTGATGCAATGTGTTTATTTTCTCTGCTTCAGTGAAGGGACCAGCTGTGTACTCTTAGAGGAGCTATGGCCCCTAACAAATGCACAGAGAAGGGGAAGAACTTTCTACAAAAACTAATGGGAGGAGCAGCACCATTTGCACCTCCTCAAACCAAACCTTAGGTGTTTGGTATCGTCCTGCAGAGATCTGTCCTGGCTTCTCCTCACTGCCAAGGCAATATCTTTGATGGGTAAAAAGATTATTCAAGGTGAGATTTGAGTCCTCAACCCTTTTGGTGAGACTGTCAAAAGTTTATTGGCAATCTTGTACTGATAAAGACAATGCCTTGATGAGCCAAAGTAGCCTCCGCGGCTCACTTCAGAAATAATATCAGATAGCCACTCTCAAGTGATATATCTGATATATCTCAAGTCATCAAGAAATGATGTCAGGTAGATTGGGGAGGTTGAAGAAGGGGGATTTAGCCAGGAGATAAAGAGACACCTCACCAATTATCCACACCTTCCAAAATCCTTTTGCCCAGAAAGTCAATACCGTGGAGACATCTGCAGTTGTTCTAATATTACCTTGATGTTTTGATAACTTACTGTAAGGAACATTCCAGCCAAGGCATATTCTGGAGGTGTAATTGCCTTACAGTACTAGTGTTTTTCATCTCTTTTCCATATATATAACTGAAAGGCAAGGTGAATTTTGGTCAACAGCTATACCCTTTGAGATATTAAACATTCAAGACCTGTGTTTCTGTTAGCAAGAGTGAATACACTTATGTGTGCCTGTATTTTAAGCCCTCTAGAAGATCAGCGTGTCCTCTATTCCCTAAAGAAATCCAGACAAGATCCTTTATATAGGAAGCTCTTTTTCATTACAAAATGTACAAAGGCTACTAGCTGTATCAAAATGAGTTCTTTTATCTCTAATATAAAAGCAATTACTTCTCATGCCGCAGAAGTCCATAGTATTCTTGCAGATGGTTTTGTCACTGGAGCTGTGTCGATCCCTTATTGCCAAATGGTAAAGCCCACTTTTGAGTTAATGATGCATTTGGGCTTTTAATACTCCAGTGACAGAAGAAACTGTAATGAATCTCACTGAACTTCATTTCAGGGCATGAACCTGATATTCACTGGGTTGGAAAAAGTCACCTTCAAGGTTGTCAGACTGCTACACCGTATTTTATTCCTTTTGATGCAGTACACTGTCTTTTTCTTACCTTAGCACGTCAAGATGCAGTTTCACTTCAGACTATACCACTGAGTGTAGCAGTCTATCAAAAGCTGAACAGCATGCATTACATTAAATATTTTCAGGTTCTAGCTTAAAATGTTAGTATAAAAATATCCTTGTGGAAGAGGGGGTCTATAATAAACTATAGATTATCATGTAATAGATTACAGGGTGCCAGGTGTTATGTTTTTGTTAGATGTATTGGATCTACAGAAAGATTTAGGGGGAGTCAAGAAATACACTCAAGTTCTTTGACAGGCTGGTCAGTCTTGTTTGTGGCATCATGGAAAAGGTTTAGAAGCAATGAAAGAAATTGCATTTTTTTTCTGTTCTCCTCCCCCTGCCTTTAAACTACAGAGTGCAATTTCAGGATGCAACAGCACAAAAGTGTTTTTATTGGTCCCTGTAAACTATAATATATCCAATATATGACTGCAGCAACCTGAAAAACAATTAGCATCTATAAAGCAGTCAGTGACCGTGAGATTCCTTCAGAAAATGAAGATTTAACATGCAGCTTCCCCAGAAATTAGTCGTGTTTGGTGCTGGCTTTTCTGTTTGTTTTTGGTTGGTTGGTTGGTTTTCCCTTCCTTTATTGATCCCTTTAAGCAGAAAGGAATGGTGAGTTATTAAAATGTGTGCAAAACTATAGGAAAATCCTACACAGCTGTTAATTCTACCTGATTTAATTGTGGAAGTACATTCAGGTGTTGGTCAGAGCCTCTGAGTGATTTTAATCACTGGCTAAATAATTTAAAAAATGTTCAAGGTAACACAAAAGCAACAACAATGACAAAGTGTCATTTTTTTTTAAACAGATGGCAAAGTTTAAATGATAAAAGAAGTAAATATTTGTCTAGCTTGTAGCAGAAGTATCACAGCAAACATACTGCAGGGGATATGGATTTTTTTTCTTCCCAAAGGTAGAGTTATTTGTTATTTGTGAAATACTTATTGACATTTAATAAAGTCTGTTGAAATATTTTACTAACAGCAAGTCAAGCTGAGTTAGTGAAAAGTTCTCCTTCTGAAAGCACAAGAAAGCACCTCAACACTAAATATTCAGCCAAAAACAAATACGAGAGCTTTTTAATTTTCTCAGTACATTTTGATCCAGAAAAGCTGGCAAGGTCTACAAAAAGTTTGTAAAGGCCTATCTGCATGTTTGCCAGTGTATTTACCAAATGTGTTTTCCTGACTATATTGTTTTGATTTTGCAGGCTTGTGACAGGAAAAATATTGAAATACAGCTGAAACTACCCAGCATGAGTTGGTGGGATGAAAGCTAAGTTCAACTCAACACCATTTCAAAACAGATTTATAAATTGTTACATATTTCTCTGAAAATAGAGCATGTTTATAATCTTATATTCACATTCATTTTACACTGAAACCAGTATGAGGTGAAATGTTATTGTTGTTATAATGTGCACGCTACAGATTGCATTCATAATTCTATCCCATTGCACATGATGGAGAGTTAGCTCAGTTTCTTGTGAGCACAGCAAGAGTATTCCCAGAGATGAGTTTTGCCTTCTAGTGGTGCTACTTAGTATAGAGTACTTCTCTATAGAAGAAACATGTAGGAACAACTCAGCCATTTTTGTATTCTGAGCAGCAAAGGAGATGCTTTTTCCTCTTTTGGAATGAAAGATAGGGCATGGTGGGTTATTAACAGCACACATCAAATTCTTCCCCTGTCAGTACCAAATGCAAGACGTGCGTGAAAAGAATACTACGTTTTCAGACATTTCAGAGTACTCAAAATCCCCTGTTCCTGCCTCCGTAAATGTACTATTATTTTGTTGCATGACTACAGAGAGATTTATGGCCCACATACTGTTTAATGGCCTCTACAGGATACTTTGTTTCAAGGACACATAATGCTTTAAGAAAAGTTAGAATTCTTCACATACCTCTTCTGCACTGGGCCTAATTTTGCGATGTTTGTCAACAATTGTTCTCTGAAGTCCTCCCACTGTTGATTTAAATGCTCCCAGAATGTCTGTAAAGCCACAGGCAGATGTTCATTTTCCAAACAGTTTGCCAGCTGAAAACATTACTGCTCCTTAAATGTTTGTCTTTGACCTCTGTCAGAGGTTATCATCCTCCCAGCATTGCCTATAAAGAAGGAGTCATCTGAGGGCTCCCTAAAGGGCTTCCCTTTATCCAGGGAAAACCAGTTAGGGTTTAATGCAGTATAAGTTAGAGCAGGTGACATCATTAGAGACCAATTTGGATGTGTCATACTGGACTGCTCAGCTGCAGGTCTGCAAGGGTTGTACCTCCTGCTGGAGGACAGCAATGGACAAGCAGGTGTGAGGTCTCAGTCCAGAACTGCTAGACACAGATGGTCCAGAGGAAGGCACAGAGGAATACTGGCTAGGGGCAGGAGTACA
This sequence comes from Anser cygnoides, assembly GCF_040182565.1. NCBI lineage: Eukaryota > Metazoa > Chordata > Aves > Anseriformes > Anatidae > Anser > Anser cygnoides. The sequence goes on along the minus strand of NC_089874.1, from coordinate 39,684,218 downwards.
CAGAAAATGCTCTGGTAAATTCATACCATCATATATTTCCTCCCTGTACAGTGATTTCAGAATTATTTTAATAGTGAAATAATATCTTGAAAACACAACTCCAAATTCCCTCTTCAGCTGGTCCAGACTGTGATAGAAAAGACAGGCAGTGGACAGTCTGGGATTGTCTATTTTTTGTTGTTGTTTTGTTCTTAAACACAGAGGTGATTAAGAGTTCATGAATGATTACCAGATGAATATTGTTTGTCAGACTTCTATGAGCAATTTGAAAAAAAAAAAAAAAAGTAAATGCAAGTACTCCCCCATGTGTCTGTGAATAATTTACACAAAGGGACAGAAAAAAAGAGAAAGTGTGTGAATGAGCTGCTAGTTGAGAGTAATTACTTGGCTTTACTAATGGTCATTATGAAAATGGAGGGGAAATTAGAATAAAACAAAACTGGACTTGTAAAAGTGAATTCCAAAATAACCAGAAATCACTGCAATGAATGTCATGAGCAAATGATAGTCAGATAATTGATACAATTTCTCTTTGATGAAGAAGACCACAAGGAAGAAGGCCATTTTGGAAAATATTTCTTTCTTATGTACTCCAGATATTGGCTTGATCTATTCAGATCTATTTCAGATTGAGATCGTATTCTAGAAGTTTCCAGATAAAAAGTAAAGAACAGTGATACAATGAGCATCATCCCTGTATATAAATACATTTGTTCTAAGGTGAGTTTTTACAAAACGTTCTCAACTTTTACAATTCTTCAATCATATTTTGGAATCACAAATCCAGAGTTGAAAACATTTTATGAATTCTAGTACAAACCAAGTCTGTGTCTGTATTGACTTTGTTTATAAAGGGTTGCTTCTTTTTTTCCTAAGATCAAAAATATATTTGAAAGAAATTTTTAAAATAAAATAATATTTCTATTAAATTTTTTTAAAATGCAGAAAGTGCCAGAGAGACAGGAAATGTTACTCTCTTTTCAGAAAGATTCATACACATTCATACTGGGTTTCTGGGTTTCTTTTTTTGTTGTTTGTTGTTGTTTTTTTGTTGTTTTTACTATATTCTATGTAGAGTAAAAAATTGTTCTGTTACAAAGCTTATCTTTTTCATGTCAGCTTACATTGTCTGCAATACTGCAAAATGTAGTCAGGTTTTAGATTGAAATGGAAGTGGTTTTAGAAAAAACACAACCAATTTACCTGCCCTTTGAGGTTCTTAATAACATTAGGAATGTACATGCATCACAGCAAGGTCTCGGAAGAGTGATTTTGTTAAAAGACAATCATCAAATAAAGTATGGATTTTCAACAATCAAAGGATGAAAGTGCACTTACCCTTTGTGTCAGGATTTGCGTGTAATGACAAATTTCATCTCAAAGGGCTTGATCTGGCTGCCACTGAAATCAATGGCAAAACTTCCTTGTACTTTGGTGAAAAAAGGAGCAGGTCAAAGAAGAGTTACATACCAATTTAGGACAAAGCACTGTTCTCTGCAGATTTACTGTGGTCTGTTATTGTATTTCTAATATCTAGTCGTTGAGTTGGAACTGGACTAGAAAGCCCATTAGATTCCAGATCTTAGCTCCTCCATAGTCTGTAAACATGAATGTCCAAGCTTTAATGCTTTTATACTCATATCTCTTGACAGCAGACCCTCTCTTGTTTAGATACCAAGTTATAATTATGCTATGCTGTCAGTCTGGGAAAAATTACAACAGAAACCATGGAAATAAGTATTATTATATGGAAGTGGTATTCATATTCAGAAGCTTGACCCATGGCTCATTTGGGATCAGGAAATTAGCCACCAGTCTTTTGCGATAGATCCCAGCTTGGTTAATGATTTGCAGTACGGACAGAAAGGCAAGAGTGGCAGTAGTTCAAAGAGGAGAAAATGCCAGTCTAGTTAATGTGCCTTTCTAGATCTTCCCCACACTTCTTGAAAGAAGTTAGCCTTATTTACTTGCTTTGGTGGCTGAGAAAAAAGGTAAAATAAAATTAAAAATCTGACAAATATATCATTGTTTTCAGAGTTATTAGCTCTCTTTTTCAAAGAGGCAGGCTAGCAATGGCTAGAAATTTTCCTCTCCCAGGTTTTACTCAAGGACTTGAGAGCCCTGCACTACACTCTGGGTGACAGGCACTCTGTTACTCCATAATGTAAGTAGATACGTTATTTGGAATTGAACTGAATATTCAACGTGCATCAGTTAACTTTTGGGGCTTTATATAAAATATATACAAAATACTTTATACTTGACTCTAAGGTGAAAAAGATATATTTTTTTTTTCCTATGAGATAAAAGATTTAACATTTAATAACAGAAATGGAAATCAGAATTCTGAATACAGGAGCCATCTGAGCTCAGTCCCCTGATGCCACTTCAGGTTTTCTCCCAGGATGCCTTCCAAGCTATTGGACTGAGGCAGAGCCAAGCACACATTCCCCTGGCAGAATTGAACACTTCAGATATTCTTCATTTTCCTAACTTGTTGGAATAGCAATTAACAGCAAGCAAAGCACATGTTAAATGTCCTCCTTTTATTCTATTCTCTCCCTATTGTGGTGCCAGTGGAAATACAAATGTTGCTTTGCCAGGTTGCTCTGGGACACTAAAGTCTTTGGACTGTAGATTCACCACATCTGATTTGGGTTTCCTGCTTGAAAAGCTTTTGTTTCATTTTGCACCTGGATGCCTGCCTGACTCTGTCCTTACATTCTTCATCATCAAATGTATTCATGCTATTTTTAATGTTTTTAGCATATGCTGTGAAAGCATTACTGCTTGCTGCAGTATTTAGTATGTTATATATAAATACACATACACCAACAGCATCACCTATTAGAATTCCTAGTGCATTCTTACCTTTATGTAGTAACTAAATGTGACACAAAATGTCACAATAAAGAATGGGATTTCTGAACTGTAGAGTCCCAGCATACCCATCTTTAATTTTAAGAGTCTCCATGATGGTCTTCAATGGTCATTATGATGAACATTTGTGTGTCTAGCACTACTTTATATAATAGTTATGCATCACAGAATGTGTACAGGAGGAAAAACTGAGACAAAAAGACCATTACAGTTTTGCAGATCTATGTTTTCAAGCTAAACTATATTTTAAGTGCAATTTTAGGAGTGGCATTAACATGACTGTCTTTTGCATTACATCTGGTGGGTGTGCAGAGATTCCTTAAAAAGCTCATGTATACCTCACATGAGTCTTGGAAGCAGCACGGACTTCAGACTGGCTTAATTTATCCTGCTTTTGAATAGAGAAACTAACCCACATTGAGCCCCTTGAAGGTTAGGTACAGATTCACATGTCCAGCCCAATCTGTGTAATGCTAGCTCAGATATCTCAGGCTTACTTTGAGAGTTTCAATGTAAGCATAGATAGCATGAGAAGGTCTAAACCTACAAATGGCCACTGAGATTTTTTTGTAACAACAACAAAAAAAATGCTTGCAAGATCATCTTCAAATTGCTTGTGCCCAACCTCAATAAACTGAAATGTCAAGCCAGTTGGATATAATAAAATCTGACAGAGTTCATAACAACGAAAAGTCAAATTGACTAAGGATGGCTTATTAATGTTACTACAGAAGCCTTTAGCTAGTATTTGCCTTGAATTTACCTGATAATAGTTTTCAAATTTGTTTCATTTTGGATGTCCAGCAATCCAGAGAGAATTATGCAGAAATATATTTTGAGATCTAAAATTAATTTAGACCTTTCCAGTTGCTACCCTGTTAACACTTTTTAAAACAAAGTTCTGCTTGGTCAAATATGAAAAGTTCTGTGTTGGGAATAAGAGTCTGCTTCTTTAAAACAATTGTCTCTTAAAACAGAATCACGGTTTGACATGGTTTTTGTGTATTCATCAATAACGTTATTGCACCCCTGTATTGCCCACTACCCCACACATCAATTTGCCTCTATGCGTGCCTCATTTTTATCCTAACGGTTCAAATAGATACAGAATTACCAGATATATTATTGTGATTTAATTTTGGTAGGCTGAAATGCCTGCAAGCATTCTTTGTCTGTCATGTGCAATGATTTTTTTTTATGTGAGGTAAAAAATGGATGATGTACAGAATGAATTCTGTCTGGCCCTGAAAGAGATACTTAATGTTTCATCCTGTCTTATGATTACTGGCTAGGAAAAGGCCATTATTGATTTAATACTCAAAGCCTTTCTATTTCTTAGTTGTGTTCTGACATACCTTAACCAGACCTGCCATGCTAAGTTTATTTACTGGGAACTAAAGAGGAGTGTTTTTTGAAGAGCCTTGTAGTTGGGAAAAAAATAAAACTATACCTGGTGTAGATCCAGATCCAATTTCAACTGAATTCTCCACAGGTAGGAAACAAGGGAAAGTGATAAATTTTTCAGATTACGGCTTAACTCTACTGGTTGAAAATGACACAACAGCCTTCCAGCATTTCAAACAGTTTGGACAGAGGTAAGAATCTAGGGGAAATGGGCAGCTGAGTGAGTCCAAGACAATAGACTAAGGTTAAATTGGACAGGACAGGTAATCAGACTGGACTTGTAGTCCCTGCTGTCCTCCTGGAGGTAAAAATCTGTCCATAAATAAGACTATCAGTGCGTGATTCTGTAAAAGTGTATGAAGATCAAGGTCAGCTGAGGGAAAAAAATCAGGATTAAGGTGATCTAAGTAATTTTTTTTTCAAACTTTGCACACAAAATTGAATATATTTTACAAGTACTGTATTCAGAAATTCAATCCATAACTGAGTTTCAATTACTTCAGGGGAAGACACATGCTAAAACATATTAAAACACACACACAAAAGCACATAGTTTTACCCTATCTTTTAAATTTACTACTTATTTTCAAGCATTAATATTTTTGTGGTAGCATTTGTCTCTTTTTTTACATACTGCTGCTGCAAAATCTTATATTTCATTCAATATGAGCAACAGAACCATGATGTATATGAATCGGCAGAAAAGACTGTGCTCATAAAAAGGTCTCTGAAATCACTCAGCACTTACCGCACTTCATATTTTCAAAGAGCTGTACAGGCATGAATAGCCAGATTGTGATTGACCCCTACTTGACTGCAGAGTGAGTGATAAAGTTTTACCACTTTGACAGAAAAAAAGGAAGGGAGACTGGGGGTGTGGGTATGAAATGAGTTGTTTCTTCCCCAGTACAATGACAACCAGAAGAGATCAGATGCAGACAAAAAGTTACGTTCTTCTTTCTACGTCTACAGTATTTTAGTACTTTATTTTTTTTCTGCTGTGAAAAGTAAAGAATAGGAAAGAGCACACTGTCTTGAGCCACTTTTCAACTTTTTATGTTCTCACAGGAAAAGTTATCCACATATGAATCCAACAAATGAAGAAATAAACTGAAACAAACCAAAGGAATTAGTAGCCTATCTGCATTACTTATGCAGGTGAACATAGTCAGGAAACTCCATTTCTTCGTGTTTTCTGACTTACTCAAGATACTCAAAGAAGAAAAAAATGGCTTACTGTCAGCTTGTGCTTCTTCAAAATATCTATTCACTAAAATCCTCATTTTTTCCAAGCCAGGAAATGCAGAGGTAAGATGCAGGATACTCCAACATCTGAAAGGCAAGTGGCATAGTGGCAAGTTCCTACAGTGATAAGAGCTGGGAAGTATTTACATGCATTTCAGCTCCATTCGGTTAGGAACTGGGATTTTGACCAGTGGACTGGTTTTGCTGGAAAAATATTAAGAGCCACTGTTGATATACATGTGTCTTTTGGTGTTTTATTATCTTCTTAGGGGACCAGCAGCACATAACTCTCAGAAAAGTTACAGTTCTTTCTTGATAGCATGCTTCCCAGATGTGCATGGTAATGTTGCTGTACCTGGATGACATTAAAAGATGCTAAATGCTCCTTCTCAGCTCTCACACAACTTGCTCAAGTGCAATGGGATCAAGGTAATATATTCAAACATTTACAGTTTGACCATCAGAAGTGAAGAAATGATACCCCATCTAATGTCTCCAGCTCATGACAGTATCACAGTGATGATTGCAACTCACACCATATTAGAAAAGTCTGGTTCATCTTCCTCCTTTCCAGTTGTGTTTCTCCATCCCTTTAAAATATATCCCCTCTCTTCTTCATGCAGTTACAGAATAACAGAATGGCTGAGGTGGGAAGAGACCTCCGGAGCAGGTTGCACAGGATCATGCCCAGTGGGTTTTGAATATCTTCAGAGAAGGAGACTCCACAACCTCCCTGGACAATCTGTTTCAGCGCTCTGCCATCCTCACAGTAAGAGTTTTTCCTCATATTCAGATTGAGCTTTCTGTGTTTCAGTTTGTGCCCATTGCCTCCCATCCTGTTGCTTGCACCAGCAAAAAGTGTCTGGCCCCAGCCTCTTGACACCTTCCCTTAAAATATTTATAATAGAAGATCCCCTCTCAGCTTTCTCTTATTCAGGTTAAACAGGCCCAGCTCTCTCAGCTTTTCCTCGTAAGAGAAATGCTTCAGTCCCCCAGGCATCTTTGTAGCTCTCCACTGGACTGTCTCCAGTAGCTCCATGTCTCATGTACTGAGAAGCCCAGAACTGGACACAATACTCCAGGTGTGGCCTCACCAGGACTGAGTCTCTTGACCTGCTGGCAACACTCTTCCTAATGCACCCCAGGATACCGTTGCCCTTCTTGGACACAAGGGCACATTGCTGGCTCATGTTTCACTTGTTGCCCACTAGGACTTCCAAATACTTCTCTGCAGAGCTGCTTTGCAGCAGGTCAACCCCCAACCTGCACTGGTGAATGTTTTTTTCTTCTCCCGAGGTGCAGGACTCTGCACCTTTGTTGAACTTCATGAGGTTCCTCTCCACCCAACTCTCCAGACTGTCCAGGTCTCTCTAAATGGCATAGCCTTCTGGTGTATCAGCCACTCCTCCAGTGGCACCATTCACGTAGCCAATCATTTATGGACTGGATCTTTCTATTCTGTTCCATGTCATCACCCCAGAATGGAAGGAGGGAAGAGAAAATGACTTGCTCCCCAGACACTTTCACCAACTGTCCCAAGGCCTTGAAGTCTTTCTTCATTCCCCTCAGACTATGGGACCCAGCTTCCTCCCAACATATCAGTAGCGGGTAGTAGTCTGTTGAGCGCACCAGGCTGGGCAGTGTCCTGGTGATATCCCTGATCTGGGTTCTAGGTAGACTATGGACTTCCCTTCGATTAGGGTCAACTCTGCATATCAGGCCCTCTGTTCCTCTCAGAAGAGAATCTCCTACTACAATTATCCTTCTTTCTTTCTTTTCGATGGCAGTCTTGAGGCATGGTGTCAGCTGCATCCTCTGACGTGACCTCGTAGGCGGGCCTTCCACCACATCCTCACCTACCTCTCCTTCAAGATCCAGGGCCTCAAACCTATTACGGAGGGGCACCTGGGGAAGTGAGGTAGGTATGGAGGGGGGTTGCCCGTGACGCCGAACTGTGACTCACTTACAATCCTCCTCGTCTTTTTGGTCGCCTCCCTCTGTCCAACAGCAACAGGGCGGGGGCTCCACCGCCCTCTGGGGGGCATCCCCCCGGCACCCTTCCCTCTAGCACACCATGTCAAGTGGCTGGCCTTGACTACTATTACAAGAGCTTTAAAGCAAACTTTCTTGAGAACAAGATTTTTGTGTATTCTTAGCTTGGATTTTGAAGCATCTGATATCTGCATATCTGATGAGAAGACACTGATTCCAAATCTTGTCCTTTTTATTATTTTTTTTCCAGAGATACCAATTGTTTCACAATGTGATATTGCTTCTCCCAGTAGTTCTGGCCTCCAGCTGAATGAGAACACACACCCTGCCCTGATGAGCTGCATGGCTTGCCAAGGTGAAAACTACTTGTCCCATTCAGGGTACATTTTCCTCTCTTCCTTTATGGGCCTTTGTGTGATGGCCTTTGGCTGCCATCAGACATGTCCGTTCTCATGTCTGCACCACAGACTTCTCAGACTCAGGTTTCCAGCACTGGCTATTCATGTTCGCCAGCCAGAGCAGCCAGGCTTATCTATATGGAGAGGAAATACGCCTAAAATACCCTCCATATAGTCCTGGAATGTATGCATGAAATGTATGCCCTAGAAGGACAAGAAAACGAAAGTCCTGGCACAATATACCAAAAGGAAGGAGAGAGACTGCTTCTTGGCTACACTATTTGACCGTACAAACATTATATTCTACTACACTGTATCTATCCACAACCAAAATATTTTGAAAGACGAAGACTACAGTGATTTTATTTGATTCCTATCTTAATTCTCTAGTATGAAGTATTTTTCTCATTCACTTCCTGGACTGTTGAAAGATATCATGGTAACTAGATTTGAAATATATTTAAACTAATGTAAGGTGACCAGAAAAAGGCAATATTAAAAAAATAATAAATAAAATAATTGTCCTTTTTTTTTCTTTTCTTTTTCATTAAGTTTGATGTTGCAGACAGATCTCGAGTATAAATCATGTAATTTATCTAAACAAAGCTTGGACAGTCCTGGTCACAAGCAAGTTGTTCACATGTAATCAAATACTACATGTACTGCACTACACATATATTTAAAACAATATCACCTCCTATCTCATTTCATTGTAATGAGCTTTTTCTCCAAAAGGTTGAATAGTTTAACATACAGTGTACTTACAGTATGTCACAATATGCCAGATCACATGAGAATGTTATACCTGGACATAAAACTAAAACCTGATATTTTAGAGTGTGCCATCATACACACAGCCATCAGAAACTTCGTATTTGGGCATGGAAAAAGTTCTCTTCTGTTTTTTGTTTGTTGTTGTTGTTGTTGTTTGTTTGTTTGTTTGTTTTTCTGTATTACTGGATTCTGTATTCTTTTCTATAGAATGCTTCTGGCATCAGAGGCAATTGATGAAACAACTATTGATAATCTATTCCTATAACATATTATTAACAATTATCTATTCGTAGATATGCCTATTAAAAACAATCTCCAACAAAATTCCACCTTTGATGTTTCCTCCCTTGTGTACAGCACTGCCAGTGCCAAGTGAGCTTTTTTTGGTCCTCCACATTATCTGCTTGGACACACTTGTGCACCATTTTTCCAACCTAAGACATTCTATGAATTCAGCTTGGCCCTGACACAGAATTTTCTCCTTCAGAGAAGGAGATTGGCAGTCTCCTTTCAGCAAAACAGACTGGCAGTGCTGTTTTGCTGAAAACTCACAGTATTAAGGGTTTGTTAGGGGTTGTTAACCCTCAGCAGAGCAACATTGGGAAACAAGAATGAATGAGAAGATCAGCTCAGGTATCATAACATTCGAGGCTTCTGATTCTTAAGCCAATCTTACCTACACTAACATTTCAGTCTTATATGATATTTCCATTACTGTAGAAATACCAAGACAAAGAAGTGGGGTTTTGTTTGTTTTGTTTTTGTTTTGTTTTTGTTTGTTTTTCAATAAAAATAAAAGAATATTTCTGCTTGTAGCTCCACAGTGGCAATCCATAGGTAGACTTTGGGTTGTTTTAAAATCAAAACCTATTTACTAAATCCTAGAAAGAACTTCAGTTCCCCAAAGCCTCACTAGACAATTTGAGTTTTACTTTAAGTGGAAACATTTCTTCCATCACTACAGGTCTATGTATCTTCTGAACAGTAGATAACAGATAAATTTGAATGTTTCCTGCAAAATGCATCTTTATTTTTAGAAAAAATGTGCAAAGAAGGTGAACGTGAAAAACTTAGTTCTTAGCCCTAAAATGCAACCTCTACTTTAGGGAATTTTGCCCATTGCAGGGAGTGAAGCAGGGGAAGCAACATGTTGAATCTGCAAGTTATTCACATGAGCTGACTGAAATACCTCCCAACTGTGGACATGGAGCTTGCTTGCAGAGCAAATGCTTAGGAAATAACACAGACATTTCCAAAGTCCAGCTGATTTCCAGAAAGTCCCGCCACATGTTTACTGCTCCCAACAGGGTGAAGTCTGAATTAGATGCCAAAAAGTTAACTGAGTCTGCCCAGGAGGGACTTGCAATCTGACATGAACCTTTCATCTCCTTTGGCAACAATAAACTGCAATAGTTACAAGGATCTTTTCTTTTGTAGCCCTTACGTCTGAAGATAGGCTTCCTTACTATCTCTGTGATGTATCCATATCAGCGCATACCGGTCTTCACTTGACATGTCTCCTCAAAATTGAGCATTTCAGTCTACATTTCAGTCTGTCCCTTGGATAGTGGAGGTTGACTTAGGGAGTCACTCATAATAATGTGTGTATAACCACAAGAAAATAAAGAATAAATGAAGCAATTAGAGTATTTTTCAAATGATGCTGTTTAGTCATGAAGTTTCAGCACCTGATTTGCCAAAAAATGTGATAGTGGTAATGATTTACAGAATCTAAATGTTCATCTAGTTTTAAATATATTTTACCAAGGAAGACTGAGCTCAACAGACATTATTTTTTCAAGACCAAAAAAACACTTCAGCTAACTCTGATTTGCTTTCTTTACAAATTCCTGAAGGGCTGAAATGACAATAACTCAAAGGAAAATTTCTTCCAGTCCTTTGCTGTCATTGCAGTTGGAGTTAATATAAAATTGTATTTCAACCTATTTTAATCATTGATGACACCACCATTGTTGATGCATAAACAAATCATTAAAAAAGGACTAGAAAATGAAATATTTTAACTTCACGTTAGTAAGCCACTCTCTGCATATCTGAACAGCCCATGTGTGCAGTAATGTGCTCTGCATCTGCCACACACTCCTTGTATGTGCAGCATCAGGGGAATACAGAGCTGTTCCCTGAGGTGGAGAATGTAGTGAGCCATGAACTCCCTTCTGGTACTGTACTGGGTTTACGTGGAAAGGTTTTGGTAGTGGGGGGGTTCTGCAGAGGTGGCCGGTGTGAGAAGAGCCCAGAAGCTTCCCAACGTCAGATAAGAGACAGTTTCAGCTGGCTCCAGAGGGAACCACTGCTGGCCAGAACTGAGCGAGTAAGCAGTGTTGTTTGCACCTCTGGGAGAGTAGATTTAAGAAAGAGAAGAAAACTGCTCTGCTACAGCAGCTGGGAGAGGAGAGTGAGAAAATGTAGAAAGAAACAACCCTGCAAACACCAAGGTCACTGAAGAAGGAGGTCAGGAAGTGCTCCAGGTGCCAGAGCAGAAGTTCCCCTGTGGCCTGTGGAGAATCATAGAACCATAGAATCATTAAGGTTGGAAAAGACCTTCAAGATCATTTGGTCCAACCATCCCCCTACCACCAATATCACCCACTAAACCATGTCCCTAAGCACCACATCTAACCTTTCCTTAAACACCCTGAGGGACAGTGACTCCATCACCTCCCTGGGCAACCCATTCCAATGCCTAATCTCTCTCTCTGAGAAGAAATTTCTCCTGATTTCCTACCTGGACCTCCCCTGGTGCAACTTGAGGACATTCCTTCTAGTTCTATAGCTAGTTATCTGTGAGAAGAGGTCAACGCCCAGCTCCCCACAACTTCCTTTCAGGTAGTTGTAGAGAGCAATAAGGTCACCCCTGAGCCTCTGCTTCTCCAGACTAAACAACCCCAGCTCCCTCAACCGTTCCTCATAAGACTTGTGTTCCAGGCCCTTCACCAGCTTTATAGCCCTTCTCTGGATCTGCTCCAGGACCTTGATGTCTTTCTCATACAGAGGGACCCAAAACTGAACGCAGTACTTGAGGTGCGGCCTCACCAGAGCTGAGTACAGGGGGATGATCACCTCCCTAGTCCTGCTGGCTACACTATCCCTGACACCAGCCAGGATGCCTTTGGCCTTCTTGGCCACCTGGGCACACTGCCTACTCATGTTCAGTCAAGCATCAGTCAGAACCCCCAAATCCTTTTCCTCTGCACAGCTTTCCAGCGACTCTCCCCCAAGCCTGGATGCAGTTGTTGTGACCAAAATGCAGGACCCAGCACTTAGAACCTCACCCCATTGGCCTCTGCACATCAGCCCATCCTGTCCAGATCCCTCTGCAGGACCCTCCTACCTTCTGGCAGATTGAGACTTCCTCTCAACTTGGTGTCATCTGCAAACTTACTGAGGGTGCACTCAATTCCCTCATCCAAATCATCAATGAGATATTAAAGAGGATGGGCCCCAACACCGACCCCTGGGGAACACTACTGGTGACTGGTCACCATCTGGATTTCACTCCATTCACCACCAATTCATGGGCCCAGCCAGTTTTTAAACCAGCAAAGAGTATGCCTGTCCAAGCCACGGTCTGCCAGCTTCTCCAGGAGAATACTATGGGAGACCGTGTCAAAGGATTTGCAGAACTCCAGGTAGACTATGTCAACAGGCTTTCCCCCATCCACCAGGCGGGTCACCTGGTCATAGAAGGAGATGAAGTTGGTCAGGCAGGACTTGCCTTTTATGAACCCATACTGACTGGGCCTGATCCCCCAGTCGTCCTGCATATGCTGTGCAACTGCTGCTCAGAGACAAGCCAGTAAGAGATGCTGTTTGCACATCTGTGAGAACATATTTAAGAAGGGGGAAAAAAAATGCTGTGCAACAGCAGCTGGGAGAGCAAGGAGTGAGAAGCAGCCCTGCAGACCCCGAGGTCAGTGCAGCAGGAGGGCAGGAGGTGCTCCAGGCACGCAGCAGCAGTTCCCCTGCGGCCTGTGGAGAGGCCCCTGGTGGAGCAGGCTGTCCCCCTGCAGCCCATGGGTCCCACACGGAGCAGATCTCCACGCTGCAGCCCGTGGAGGAGCCCCCGGTGGAGCAGGTGGATGTGGCCTGGAGGAGGCTGCGGCCCATGGAGAGCCCCCGCAGGAGCAGGCCCCAGGGCCGGAGCTGCAGCCCGTGGAGAGGAGCCCACGCAGGAGCAGGGGGTCTGGGGTGAGCTGCCAGTTGTTGGGGACCCGTGCTGGAGTACTTTGTTGCTGACAGATGGACCCCGTGGTACAGACCCATGTGGGAGCAGTTCTTGGAGAGCTGCCGCCTGTGGGAAGCCCACGCAGGCTCAGTTCAGGAAGGACGGCATCCTGTGAGAGGGACCCCACATGGAGCAGGGGCAGAGAGTGACCGTGGAAGGACTGGTGGAGACGAAGCATCAGGGACTGACCACAGACCCCATTACCCATTCCCCTGCACTGCTTGGGGGGAGGAGTTAGAAGGGGGTGGATAGGGGTAGGTGTTTTAGTTTGCTTTTAGTTTCTCACTGCTCTAGTCTGTTAGTAATGGGAAATGCATTATATTAATCTTCTTATGCTGAGTCTATTTTGCTTGTGATAGTAATTGTTGAGTGATCTCTGTCTTTATCTCAATCCTTGAGCCCTTTTCCATCATATTTTCTCTCCCTCTTCCTTTGAGGGTTGGTAATGAGAGAGCAGTTGTGGTGGAGTTTAGCTGTGAAACCACCCAGAGACTTTGTGTGCTGACACTCAGAAGGGTATTCCAGAAGTCACTGTCCTTGCTTCTTGGTGCAGTGAGGCAGAAGGATGACCCTGCTTTCGGATAGATCTGCCCAGCTCTTCTGTCACAGTTGCTTTGAAGCAAGGAAGAGAAAAAACTGTAGATGCAGAACAGCTCAGAGCCTCTGGCTAAGGGCATCAGCAAAACCAGACATATCCAGTAGGTCTAGTGGATTGCAGTAAGGCATGCTATCAGGCTATTTTATACAAATGCTTCACTGACCAGAAATGCAAGGCAGTGACAGAATTAAATCTAGCATTATCAGTCTCTCTCCTTGCCTCCCATAGATGCTGGGCACACCTGCTCTTTTGAAAATGCCACGCATACCTTTTAGCACTCTCAGTCTCTTCAAAGACCTAATCTCTCACTTACAGTGGTCTTAGATCATCCTCTCCTCTTTGATCATGCTTCTTTCCATTCAATATCTCCAAATATCTGTATACTGCATCAATAATGAGTCAGGGAGGCGCAGACAGAAAACAAGTTCCTCATGGATCAAAGCATTTCTCTTGTCAAATACAATAAGGCTATTCAATAAAGGGGGCACTGACTACTTGGGAACATTTTTATAACCAATGCAACAGAAAGTTAGGTTCCTGCTACACTGCAGTTAGCACTACAGCAATAATACTTAATTTTTGTCACCCTTTTTTGTTAAAAAAAAAAAATCAGACTATATAAAAATACTAAAAAAATGTTTGGAGCACCTGAGATCTGGGAGATGAGATATGGGAGTCAGCATAGCATCTATTGTACAGGAATCAACTTACATTTTCAAAAAATGCTGAGACCTTGCTTATTTTCTAATTCAATACATTTTATCGAACGGCAATATCATTCTACTTGAATAAGCTTATTTAATTTTCAGGCCTACACAGTACTTCTGTCCAAATCCAGTGTGTACCTGGCCTTATGTACACTTTTGCTACAGCAGATTGTATGAACTAGATGGCTCAAGGGATTATGAACTGCAAAGGAACATTGAGCATCATACTAATATTTGGCGTTCTTCTGTGATGCATAAAAAAAACCCTCCCAGGTTCACTTCCTAAATGTCTGAAAGTGATCATTTTCTTTAATGGAAAGAAACAGTGCAACTCAAAATGGTACCCTTCATTGAGAACTCTTACAACACTGAACACCAGAATCTGAGGTATGTGCACTGATTAATTAGTATGAGCGCTCCCTTTATAACATGGATTATCTGAATTTTTTTACTGTCCTCAGTCCTTGCAGAGCTGTGCTTTGCTGACGATCATTACAGGTCTCTTTAAATTTTATTGGGATATATATGCAAATGGCACTATAAAAACAGAATAGAGCACAGCCTTGAGGAAAACATAGTCTCTTGCATTTCTCTTGCATTTAACTGCAGGATACTTCTACTGAAGCAAAGTAGTCATTTCCCAATTATTATGTTAGCGCAAGATAAATATGAGTTAACAGAAGTATCCAGCTGCCAAACTCAAAAACAAAAGAAAGAGACAATGTCTTGTCAGAGAGATTTTCCTGCTGCTTAATTCTCTTGTCTGCTCCTGTGCAAACACTCACCTTTTTTAATGAGGAAATGGTCTGTAAAAACTGCAGAAATGAAAAATGAGATATATATTCAATTAGCTGTAGTACTGTTAGCATGCCACTTCAGGTCAGCTGGAAAGCTTTGAAAAGCAAGACATTTCTAACTTAAAGCAGAAAATCTGAATGCAAACTCAGCTGGCTTAACTGTGAAGCTCTTTTGGCAAACCACTGAAAAACATAATTGAATGTAGCCCTCCTGGGAAGGAACCCTAATAAACTGGAGGACAACTTGTCTGCTAGCATTTTGATTTTGCCTTCACAGTGCTCCAGTCTTTGTGCGATTACAGTAGGAAGTTTCACTTACAGGAATGATTACCCTACACAGTTATAGGTAAGGGCCTGTTTTATCCTCCCCCTGCAGCTAACATCCATCAAAGAAATGGCTTTCTATACATAGCCTGCTTTCCATGAGTTTATTTTCAAAGAGTGACCATCATTTTATGGGCAGAGGCAACACCTGAATAATTTACTCTGGCATTTTTTTGTGCTTATAACCCATACCACAAATACAAACGTGATGAACTGCACACCTGACTGAATGACTGCTGCGCAGGTGGAAAAGAGAGAGACATTTTATCTGTGAGCCTATGCTGCACCTGCAGGAATACTGGGTATGCCATTGACATGATGTATCTACACAGGGATAAAAGGTGAGAGACATTGCTGTAGGAGAAATATAAGGGAACATATGGGCCTGATGCATCTGCCCCATGCATCTGCAATCAGAATAATCCCCATGTAGTCAATATACTTACAGATTCCTTATAAATACTGATCTTTTAGACATTTGTTTGCCAAATTCTAGGGTATTTGCATCAGTAACATCAGCTCAGAAGAATACTGCCACCTGTTATCTGATTCAAAGCAAATCCCACCTTTACTTACTTTTTCCCATTTAAAGTAGATAATTGTAACAATGCACTGAGTAGGACTCCTGATATTATATAGCAAGTTCCTAACTTGGATTATCTTACCTCTTCCCCCAGTACAGTTACAATCTCCATCCCTCAAAAAAATATGTCCAACATGACACAGTACACTTTCCATGCTTAGCCACATTTATAGCTCAGGAGGTGGTAACAGCAGAGTGGTTTGACTTCTGTCAGCCTGTAAGAAGCACAAGTATGGGCAAGACCTGAGAAGACACAGACCCTTTCTGTCTGGACTTTTTTACATGAACAGTTTAAATGGACCATGCCCCACCCATCCACTTGTGGGAAGCTAACTTCAGATTTGTATTCCAGCCTGTCTGTGGATTCACGTAAAGGTCACATTGAATGAACTTGGACTTCTCTTCTGAGAATTCAGTTCCTGGAAGATACTCAGCATCATTTTATTCAGTAAAACATTATGATTTTAAAAAATCATGAAGTTACATATATTCCTTGTTGTATACAGTGGTGGCAGAAATAACTTCTGGTTAGGCCTGTGACGTAGCTTATCAGATATGTAATGGTTACTGGCTGCATGTCAGAGTGACACAGACACATTTATTTCAGGTTCAGTGAGGCCCAGGTGTTTGGGTCTGATAAACTGTTTGCTGGCACAGGCTGAGGGTAGGGAAAAAGACAGAGTGACTCAAAGTCTTCTTTGCTGTCTTCAGGGCAGCTGCAGGCCAGTGTGACCCCAGCAAAAGTGTGATAATTCTGGCAAGTCAGTCAAGGATTGCTAAGGACAGCGCACTTAAACCTGAGTCTAATACACGGCATGAGACAGGAATCAAGCCTACTTTCATTTTTTTCCACTTGTCTTTCCTTTTTGTCTTTCCCAAACTATGTCTAAAGCATTCATCCTTTCTGAAGTACAGTAACCTTTTCTTTGTTACTGTTGAAATCTCTGCCAATTGTTTTGTTTTGTTTCCCATTAATTCTTATAAATGTATGCAGAATTCATCCAGCTATTTCAGCATTTTTCCTTCTTTCATTTGTCCCAATTATGTTAGCAACTTTGAACATTCCAGCACTAAAAAAGATACTTCTGAAGTGCTTCAGACAGTCTGGCACAGGAGTCCCTGGAGGTAGTTTTAGATGCTACAGATTTGGGCTCACATTTTCCTGCCATGGTGAAGCACTAACTAAAACAAAATCCCAGCTGGCACAGAAAACACTCAGAGAACTGAAATTACCCTATGCTTTCTCAGGTAATGTCATGGCTGCACCTGACAACGACTTGTTAAATTCAGGATTAGTTTGTATGCACTTACATGACCAGAGACATTAGGATTATTTTCTACATTGATTACAAACCAAAACAGGTCACAGCCTTATATATGTCATTGATTTGAATTTCATCCAGTCCTATTCTATATCCAGTTCTAGCACACATTTTGATATTGCCAGACTTCCTGCACTGACAATATTTATTTCGTGACATCATGATTTACTGAGTGTAGAATCAGAAATAGAAAATACTGCATTCTCCATATGTATGTAAAGTATAAGAAGTTATTTTAAGTGTACTTAATCAGGAAGTTAAAAGAGAAAGAAGTGGTTATTTATACTGCTCAGAAAAATCTTTAGTAAACTGTTAAGATTCAGAGCTTTGAAATCATTGTTTTACAGGTTTTCTTATTATTTAGTAAACCTCTGAGAAGGTTATACCGATTGCTAATACTGAGGCCATTACCTGCAAGACAGAAGGTCTGAAACAATTAAATACCAGGCAGTGAACTGTCAGATATCATCTTCAAGAGAACAACAAGAAGACAAGAAAATGAAACCAGCAGCAGCAGCACAAAAGAAACACTATCATGGAAGAGAATATGCTAAATAGCAGGGAGCCAGCAATAAAGAATTGAAGTAACTAAGCACAAATATGAAACTATTACTCAGAAATTCCCCTCAAAACACAAGAGAAACATCTCATTTACATACTTGATGCTTCCAGAGTGAGCAAATATTCAGGAACACTCCTGATTTTGACTGCAAGGCAACCAAGAAGCAGACCACAGATGGAATAGGTCAACTTAACTATAAACCCAGCTGAGTTCTGCTGAAAACGCTGGTCTTTATTGAAATAAGTGGATCAGTGCCAGTTTGCAGCAGCTGAAGGCCTGTCTCTGTCTTTTTATTCATCTTGAACATTAAGATCAAACCAGATCTCATCATATGTCAGGACAAAAGCATTGACAAATAATTTAAAGAACTTTGCTCGTTTTCAAGGGGGTGTAAAGGTATGAAATCAATCTTTCGTTTGGCAAGTGGTCAGCCAAAGAAAATTATGAGCCAGCCATTCAATAGAAATGGTCACAATCACCTAAAATGTTTTAATTATCTCCAATGGAAGAAACAGAACTAACTGAACATGGGTTACAATAACTTACTAATAACTTCCAGAATCTGCCATCTTTGTCTGTTTCATACAACCCACATCAACATATAGAAACCAAGAGTCTGAAAATATGGGTCTTATACGGGTCTTTCTGTTGCAGTTACCTTTTGCAGAGTACTCCCCCCCCACCCCACCCCACCCCCTTCTTTTATGACTTCAATCCAAGGAAACATCAAATCCTGCTATTTTCAGATTTCCTTATAAATATGAAAGTTGAATCATATTCACCAGAGAGTTTACTGAGGTCAGTGAATGTTTCAGTGAATCTAAGCAGATTTATGGCTTTGAATGGAACAATGTAAATGTTGGTTGTTCATACCTTAAACAGTCATAGGCCAAAATATGAAGACTTGGATACAGTTTCCTTGCGTAAACATTTATCCAAGTCCAAAATGCAAAACTAAAGAAGCTCCTTCCTCTTCTTCTCATTTGGAAAAAGGCATTCAATTGCATTTTGGATGTTGCAGTGTTAAATAAAAAAAAATAAAAATTAAAAATTAAATAAAAAATAAAAAAAATAAAAATAAAAAATGAAATGAATAATTAAAAAAGCCTAAATAAACAACATATGTTTTACAAAAATAAAATGTACTGAAGTACGGTAATGTAACATATCAAACTGCAGATCCAGTACTGTCTCCCATTCCCATCTGATCCCTTCACATTAATGAAAACAACAGGTGTGTTTTGCACAATAGCCTGAATATTACCAAAGGGCAGACAGTATTATTGAACCAATGGGAGGAAAGTGAATTTTGAAGCCAAATATCCCCTAAGGACACTGCAAGGAGCATCCAGACAGGCCTAGGCCAATAGCAGTTTAGGATATTATTGTTTGGGAATTATAACTTTACACCACAAAATGTCTGTTCTATTACTCATACAGTAATGCACTGCAGTTCTAAAAACAATTTTGGATCAATGGTCAATAAAAACCATCAAAAGGATGCAGAGGTGTATAATCAAGCTTTTATCTTGCTTTAGTAACATCTAGGCAATTAAAATTTCATGACATATATTAAGAGGTTTTTTTTTTGAGTTTATACTTAATGTAGAACTCTCTACAGTGAAATATTTGCCAGTGGCAATCTCTTTCATACTATATTAGCATATCCAATTCTTCCCTTGTGGGATGTTTCAGCATATAATATTAATTTGCCATTAGGTAATGTACTCATTTTAGCAATCTCCTGTGTTCTCATTAATTAAAACCTGGTA
Organism: Anser cygnoides; assembly: GCF_040182565.1. Taxonomy (NCBI): domain Eukaryota; kingdom Metazoa; phylum Chordata; class Aves; order Anseriformes; family Anatidae; genus Anser; species Anser cygnoides. The sequence goes on along the minus strand of NC_089874.1, from coordinate 39,664,614 downwards.
CAATCACTTGTAGTCTATTCCTCTTTACTTTGCTTGCTTTGTTGTGTGTGTTTGTTTGTTTGTTTGTTTTATTTTTCCTTTTGTGTGTGTGTGTGTGTTTTTTGCTTTTTGTTTTTCTGCCTTGTCTATAGAGTGGTGCTGATTTTAGTAGAAAACCTCTATCAAAGCCTGCACCATATTTGACAGTCACTCTTGTATACAGCTTCAGGCAGGATGGTTCTTTTCTGTCTGCTAAGATGTAATTACATTACTTAACTCCGGTTTGCTCTAGGATTAGTTCTGGTGTCCATTTCTTCATAACCAAGGTTTTAAACCTATTTCAATTTTCTTTTTATCTCCTCAGAACTGGATGAGAAATTTCTACACAATTGCATTCTATCTGAAATTCTCAGGTGAGTTGTACACATTATGACCTGCTCACTTCACCATTATGTAGATAATTGTGAGCTGCTCTGGACTGTTACTTAAACCTTCAAGCATTTTCTGATTGAGAAAATTAGATAATAATGTGATTGGCGTGAATTTTTGGAGGATTGTCCTTCAAAAGATCTCACTAGATGTTGAGTTCTTATCCCTCAGGAGGAAAAAAAAAAAAAAAAGGAAACAAACAAACAAACAAAACAGCCCAAAACAAAGAGTCACTGTAATGAAAGTAACAAATAGAAAATGGTAGAGGAACAAAGATATAAAACCTGTGCCAACTCTCTGAGATTACAAACTACTATTCACTAGTTACTGCTAGCTGGGACGGAGATTCTGGTATTAAATACTATTGTGAGAATCTTGTTTAAGAGAGGTCAAGACAATTTGGAATATTTTACTAAAAACTTTTTTTTTTTTCCTAGATGTTAATGCTAACAACTGTATTCCTTTATATGTTTAATGGCTTATAAGTAGTGCTTATTTTGAGTTTGTTTGTTTGCTTTTCAATATTTTTTTTTTACTAAACTTTGTATCACAGTATAAAAGACTGAATGTACGATTTTAAATAGGAGATTTAATAGAATAAAACAGCGTTTTTAGAAAGGAAAATGACTATCAGAGAAATATGTAGTATTCATTCTACCAAGTTAGAATGCAAATTGTTTCAGATAGCTTTAGATTTTAAAATGTATGTGATTATTATCATAGCACTTTTTCCCCTTCAGGATGACTTTAAATACAGATTCTGGTAAACTGATATCAAATAGGCTGTTCCTCTTTATTAGAAAAGGAATCTTGAAGTTTACATGTTTATGACGGATAGATGGTTGCCTTGTGCTTCAGAGAGAAAATGTGGTAAAGCAAGTTACTGAGGGAGACAAAGAAAAATAGACTGGTTAAACTGATTTATCAACTGAAAGAAAACAAGGTGAGAGACCAGATAAGAGACAGATGTAGAATGAACGAAAACAAAGGAAAGTGGCGTCAAGGATTTTTAAAATAGTTGAGCCTGGAAAATCCAATACCCAGAGTCTGTATTCTTCTGATAAAGCAGACAAGGCTCTAGAAAAGAAGGGGAAAAAAATGTGAACAGGTAAAAAAGAAAATAGGAATATGCAGGGCAAGAGGCCCCCCTGAAATTAAAATTCAACTTGAAAAATTGAAAGCCAGAACATATCAAGGAGTTCAATGCAAAACACAGGCATCCAACAGTCAGATTAAAGCCTGGGAAGCAGTAATAGCAATATGCACTTTGGAGCAATTGTGAGCAAAATGCTAGCCATGAATTTGCAAGGTAATATGACAAAGGAGGGACATAAAATCCAAATAATGAACACAAGCTGCTAATCACAAAGTAGAGAGAAAACAGTTCTTTATCTGTATGGCTTTGCTACAACTGTATCTGGAATATTTCATTAATTATGGGTACCTTATGGCCAAGAATATATGCATGCTGTGAAAGGGGGACTGGGAATTGGGTTGATTTGGGCTGGCGTGAGGGACTGAGAGAGACAGACTTATGAGGAAAGATTAAAAAATACAGAATGCCTTAGACATGGCTGGGGAGACTGAAGTAACCAGGTACAAACTGTAGAAGGCATAAACGGTAGGAGCAGAAAGTATAATCCTTACAAGTCAACAGGAGCTTGTTATAATAATATCCAGACATCTAAGCGTCCTTTTAGAAAATTACCCAACTGGGATGTTACTATATAGACAGCAACACAAATTTTCTGCTTGTAGCCTTCAATCTAGTTCTTATTTCAGCTCCATTAAAAAACTAAACTCTCCCTGATCACCACTGGCAGGAAGTTCTTCACCACTAACAGAAATCTGGATATTAAAATAATAATAGTAATAAAAATATACATGTTTTTCAAGGAAAGGAGGAGATTTAGGGAGGAGGAAGACCTCAGGCACACAGAGATAAAGACAGCTCAGTATTTGTATGCATGAAAACTAAATCAGGAAGGTGTTTCCCTCAAGCAGTGTCCCACAGGAGGAGGTCCCATTCATCTCTGCAAGAACTGCTCAGCAAATATATCTGTGAGAGTTTGAATGAGGCTCTACAAAGTTGACCAGACTCAGTTCACCTTGAGAAATCATCCTGTGCCCTCTGCTCAACACAGCCTCTAGCCCAAAATACACAGGTTCTTGTTCAGGCTGTAGTGTAGTCATGTGAAGCAGCAAGATCACACTGGACTGTGAGCAATAGCATGCATTTCAGGTCAGTATTATTTTCCTGGAATTCAACTCTGCATATGAAATGGCTGCAGATTGTCTTTCTTGGGCTCCCTGGGGCTGAACATGCCTACACTATAGCCTGCAGCACAGAGCAGTGAGGAGGTGCTGAGATGGCTTTAGCACAGTCACTCCTGCTGCCACTGCAGTGTGGGCATCAGCACAGCATGCATTTGTTCACTGGATTGGTTCCCTGCTGACTGTATGGGAAGCTGAAGTAGGTCACCTGAGAGAAGGTAACAACAGCAAGACTGATCGAGTGTATTGTCTAGTGAATACAGTGGCAGAGACAGTCTCAGGAGAAAAAAAAAAAAAAAAAAAAAGAAAAAGACTTTTCCAATATATACCAGAATTTTCTGAAGTTCAGTTCTCATACAGGCTCTGCTTTCCTCCACAGTATCAACGAAAAAAAAAAAAAACAAAAAGGTTTGTATTTAGCCTCAAAATTTGCATTGTCTTTACATACAAGTACACGTTTAAAATTTTGTTTAACTGTTTAATGTCTGAGGGTCAGAACTGCTAAATTCCCTCAGCAGTGCTTCTGTATTAAAAAGGAAAAAAGAAAAAAAAAAAGGGAAGATTTCTGTGTATCCATGGCTAAACAACCACACACCATATCATCAATACCATGTCTCTGAGCAGCTGAGAATGACTGACATATTCTGGAATTTTAATGAAACCCATCAGGGAATATCTTATAGGTAAAACATCTGGAAATCAAAAATCCATGGAGTTGTGCAATAGTTGAGTGAGGGCTGCTTCAATTCTCATTTTTGTCACACCTTCTTTATGTATTTTTAAGCTCATTTCTACCTTTAAAGTTAGCTCTGCCAAGCCTGCTGTCACTGCAGTTTGGTTATTACCCATTCCCAGCTGATGCTATCAAGCTGACCTGTGGTGAGGCAAGGCTGTCAGAGTAAGCGGATTCCAATGTACAGTAGTTGAAATAATAAATGATAGGGGCTGTACACCAGAGAAAACTGTGATTATATCATCACTCCAGTGCCCATTAAGCTCAGCAATTTCTAGCTATTTGAAAAACTGAGATGTCATTTCTGCAACATGTAAGTGTTTTATTGAATGTAATAAAATCCACCATTTTAACAGTGATTGCTTCTGAGGGCCTGTTCACAGGACTCTTATCTAAATAAACATTTCATGAGGTTACTTACCTCTATCAGACTTTTAATTCATAATGTGAAGCTATATTGTTTTGGAAATGACAGGCGCTTGGTGACTCAGTTCCTTCTGTTTCTGCCAATAACCACAGCTTTGGGTCTTTATACCAGAATGGTGTCCAAAGCCCTGGGAAGTTCACAGGTGTCTGAATCTCTCACTTCTGGAAATCTTGCAAGGACCGTCTCTGAGAAGTTTCCACACTCTTCTGCCACTCTTTGGATGAGCAGAGAAGTGCAGTAAAACCATAATTTTAGCATTTCCACTCTTTTCCTTCTGCAACTCGGTAGCGTAGTTAACTGAATTGTATGAACCTGATAAAGGTTTGCATTTCATTTTAAGGCATTTTTTGGAAATGTTTTTTTTTTCCTAGACCAGTTCTTCCTCCATGAAATCCTAAAACAGGTCATTAGTTGTAAAAGTGAAATTCATCATTTTTACCAGAAAGTATCATACAGTCATGATAGAAACTGATTGGAAACTGATGGGAGGCTCTCCATGGATTTCATTGGCCTTTGCATCAGATCCTCAGAGAATCCAAAGACATCCTTCCTTTTTCACCAACTTCCACTTGAATTTTCTGTGATGGAAGTCAAAAAACAAACCTCAGAGCCCTCCTGAAGTGAGGGAATCCAGGATCAGCAGCCATGGAAAACATCACAGAATCATAGAATCATTGAATATCCTGAGCTGGAAGAGACCCACAAGGATCATTGAGTCCAAATCCTGGCTCCACACAGGACCACCCAAAAATTAGACCATAGATCTGAGAACATTGTCCAAAAGCTTCTTGAACTCCAGCAGGCTCGGTGCTGTGACCACTTCCCTGTTGGGCATGTTCCAGTGCCCAGCCACCCTCTGGGTGCAGAACCTTTCCCTAACACCCAGCCTGACCCTCCCCTGTCCCAGCCCCATGCCGTCCCCTCGGGTCCTGTCGCTGTCCCCAGAGAGCAGAGCTCAGCGCCTGCCCCTCCGCTCCCCTCGTGAGGGAGCTGCAGGCCGCCATGAGGCCTCCCCTCAGCCTGCTCTGCTCTGGGCTGAACAAACCAAGGGTCCTCAGCTGCTCCTCATATGTTTTGCCCTTTAGACCCTTCACCATCTTCATAGCCCTCCTTTAGAGGCTCTCGAACAATTTTATGTCTTTCTTACATTGTGGTGCCCAAAACCATATGCAATACTAAAGATGAGGCCACACCATATCTTTTAATATAAATTGTCATAGGGAGAAAATATAAAGCAACTCTTTCACCTTTGACCTATGGGGTGTTTAATGAACCAATGGAAAATATTGTCTCTAATTGGTGAAATGTGTGCAAGCATCTAAGAGCTCATGTCTGAGCTATGACTGAATTAACTGGAAATCTGGCTCAATGAAATGATGAAACAAAAATCCAGAGCAGAAAACAAACGTAAACCAGTCATAAACCAGAAACAGATGATACAAACGTTATGCAACATAACAGAATGAAAAGATGTGCAGACAGAATGCAGATGCAAAATACACTTACATCTTTTTAAAACCAATTAAATGGATGACAGAAATAATTCAATCAATGCTTGTAACTTACAAGGAAAAGATGCATATAAAAATGTTTTTCAGTGTTTGTGGGAGGGTAGATTTGCAAGCAGTGCCTGTGTGGCAGCATTAGTTTGTTCATCTGAAAATAAGGGATAATAATCCAGCCTTTAGCACTTTCAAATTTGAATCAAGATTTAGGGCTAAACCAGTGACTATTTATTAGTTGACATGTGTCTTCACTATCCCAAATAAATTCACAAAGGAAGAATGTAGATTACAGAAAGAAATTTTAAAAATAGATTGATCTCTTTCCTTCTACTGTTATTGACCTCAGCAGAGTTCAATTTATTCAATCTTAATGAGAAAGAAGAAAGCTGTTTTCTACTTTGTTGCTGAACACTCACATTTTTCACTTTAAAAAGTGATATGTGCCCATTATAAGAGATGCAATTTATTCTGATCTGTTAATCCTCACTGGATTATGGGATTCTTAGTTTCTATTCTTCTACACTGACCCATAACTATCATGGACTGAGCATGAAAATGCAACTGTTTCTTACACACTGATATTTAAATGACATTTTTGTGCATCTTGGCAAGGTTCTGATTTCCTTGAGTTGTTCTACGCTCAACACTATGATATGGCACTCATCCTAGGCTGTATGGAAAAGAAAAAAAAAAAAAGAAAAAAAAAAAAAGAAAAAAAAAAAGAAAAAAAAAAAGAAAAAAAAAAAAAGAAGCCTCAAACTCTTCTCCTTCTCCATTTTCTTGCACTAATCTGGTTAAAAAAAAAAAAAAAAAAAAAAAGTAACAGAAGTAATAGTAACATTAGCAGCCAGAAGATCCTGAGATCCCATCTTGTCTTTGTTATTCGCTGTTGATTTTCCACCTGAGTCCACAAGAATGGCCTAAAATGCTCACACTGCTGTTCTTAGCCCAGATCTTGTATGAAGACAGGCTGAGAGAGTTGGGGTTGTTCAGCCTGGAGAAGAGAAGGCTCTGAGGAGACCTTATAGCAGCCTTCCACTACCTAAACAGTGCCTGCAGGAAAGCTAGAGAGGGACTCTACGTCAGGGAGTGTAGTGATAGGACAAGGAGTAATAGTTTTAAATTAAAAGAGGTTAGATTTAGATTAGAAGAAATTCTTTACTCAGAGGGTGGTCAGGCACTGGAACAGGTTTATCAGAGAAGTTGTGGATGTCCCCTTCCTTGAAGTGTTCAAGGCCAGGTTGGATGGGGTTTTGAGCAAGCTGGTCTAATTTCCAACACAAACCATTCTATGATTCTATGATTATTTCAGAACATGAAACAACCTGAATGGCCATTTTGGTATATAGGAAGCCTTCCAATTTCTTAACATTCCTTTTATGTCAGGTTCTGGTCAGGATTTTCAGTCACGTGAGATGTTAGTACAGTCATCAGACAGTATACGTTTGTTATATGTTCTCTCTCTACCTGATCCACAGACAATAAGAATCTTCTATAGCATAGCTGGGATATGCTTTAGACAATATGGAAGAAACTTCTAGATGTTAATCTTCCTCAGCCAGTAACCAGGAGATTTGGGTGTCCTGGAAATGCTGAAATTGTGAACAAACCATGATGTACAGAGCATCCTAAAATACCCAATGCCAGTCTTGATATGGATCTTTTTCCATGCTTTGTTATTTCCAGTTTAGGCTTTGTTTCTTCTTTGTTGTCTTTATTTTATTCAAAAAAAGCTTCAATTTCCCTTCTTACATTCTCCCAAATAGCTGCATATAATTTGAATGCTGAAATATCTAAAGTTAGAATTTTTCAGCAAGAGAACAATACTGAATACCATATTTTATAAAAACCCAAGATAAACAGCTTCAAGATATGGTAGATTTAACCCTTCCTAAAGCCTAACTAAAAGCAAAACTTACACTGAGACATAAGAACAAGTAATAATTAGTGAAGTTTAGGTGATTAAACTTGCAATGACTTATTACTCCAGTAAACTATCGCACAAGTCCTAATGCACATGGAACTCCATTTCTTTATGTCAATAATTTGTAGCAGTAGAAAGTTAGGGAATGCCGTATTTATGTGGGTTGGAGATAATTTGCATCTAAAATGACAGATGTGACTCACAGTGAGTGACAGTTATGTATTAGATTGCATGTAATATTTTCAATGTCTCTTCCCTCTTGCACTACCAAAAATAATTACCACGGTATTATTGTCTCTAAAGAGAAATCCTGCTTCCTCCCCCATCCTGCCTTCTCGTCCTCCTCCTCCAGCTTTCATGTTAAAGTAATATTGAGAAATGTTTAAAATGTATCTTACCATTTATAAACACATTTGATTATGAAGAGCAGTGGAGGTAATGATGGCAAATTGTAACATAGCTATTCTATTACTTGTGTCTCACACATGCACAGAGAGACCACAACAAATGATCCTGTTTCCTGTTCCTTTCCAGGGCAATCTGTTTTGCCCCATCAAAATGACTCCGCATGCTTTAAATTTCTTGGGAGAACCATTGCCTCCCACCTTTTTGTCTGCAGCATATGCTTTGGTAGAGGAATCCTGCCAGAGGAAAAGTGAACATCTCAGCTCAAGTTCTGCATGCTCTTAGTACCAATGTGGACGTTATTTTCAGAAACCCCAGTAGCTTAATAATTTAAGCATTTCACCTTTTAGAACATTAGCCACGTGAGCACGCCTTGTTTATTGATAAATTCTGTGGATTATATGACAATGAGGCAAACGGATCTCCAGACAGAGTTTGAGCAGAAAACTAAATCATATTTCATTATGCTTTGCAGAAGAAATACCCTGAGTTAGACATAATACCCAACAGACCTATTCCTCTTTATTTGCCACCTGAAAAACCTGTTTGGTCCTGGGACATAGTTCTATGGGGGGTCATAAAGCCATGCCTCTGCCTGAGGACTCCAACTCTTCTCCATGACATAAACTAGCTTTCTTTATAAATAGAATCCACTCTTTGATTGTGACCTTGCTCATTTTAAGCAGTTTCTTGCTTTAACCTTCAAGTTTATAGTTGCTATTAACAAGTTTTTCCCTTGCTCTGTAGCTGGGATAGCCTTCTGTATCACTTGGAGGAAGCTGGCTCTTCCTATGATATCAGACTTTCATTCTCCCAAGGCAAAGGTAGGCACACTATGATTGTTCACAGGAAGGCACATCAGTGACATTCTCATGTCCTTCATACCAGGGTCATGGAGTGAGCCTCGGTGGAAGAAGATATATACTTTGTGAAATCAAACCAGTCTTTACACTTCGGAGACCAGTGTCCACAGTTATCACTCTGGAGTTTCTCATAGTATTTTCTGTCCTTTATATTCACTTGACTTGGGATTTAAGGAGAATGCCTGCTCTTTAAACACATCTGTGTTCAGACACCAGCATCCTTTAATGTCACTAAAAGAGCAGGCAGAAGGAGCAAAGACCAGACAGATTGATCCTCAGCTAATGGAAGATGTCATCTCCACTAAATAGATTTGCTCAGGTGACAGCCTTTCTGTTGCTTTCAGTGAAAGCCACAATACCATGGGTGATAGTTTCTTAGAGCTGAAGTACTGGATGTTATATATGGAAATGAATGACACTGTAATTGAAGGCGCTTTAAAACTAGTATCTGAGTCCTTCAGTCCTTGGCTGTATAAAATAACTTTTCCTTATGTGTTCCAGCCCATAAGTTGCAAGAAGCAAATGTACAGACCATGTATGTCAGTGGTCTTTCCTCCATAAGATCTTTTCACACCAATTCTGTTTTCTGGATTAAATCTAGAGTGACACCTTCTGTCAAGTAAATTGCAGCCTTGTAAAACAAATGAGTATAAGACAACCCTTCCTTCTCTTAACCTAACTTTAATGCTATTGAACTATCCACAAAGATTTCTACCTTTTAACAGCAGAGATCCTGAAATGCGGCATATAAAGTGATAGTCAGGGACTATATAAACTGGGAAGTAAAAAAAGAAAAATAATAGGCTACATTCAAAAGAGTCATGAGTTCTTTCAGATTTTTTTTTCTAGACTCTGTAAACTTACGTGCAGCATGTATAAACTTCAATAAATAAATTAAGCGGCTTATGTATGTTAAAACTGGCTTAATGTATATGTCGAAGAATTAGAAGACTACAGCAAAAGAGTCAATTAATGGGAGTCTATTCAAAGGCGCAAATGAAGATAGCTAACCTTAGTTACTTTACATAGCTTCATGACAAGTAAGTTACTGTGTAGATTCAATTTCGCTATGGATAAGTAGATGTCAAGAGATCTAAGTGAATCAAATTATATGGAAATTCAATATGTATAAAATGGCCAAACTATAACTTAAACATTAGCTCTGCCTTTGTCTCAGAACTGATTATTTCTAAACAAGTAACTCAGAAATTAATAACTAGTGTTTGTTGATTCTTCACTTGATCTTGTAGCTTACTGCGATACTTTTATATATATACTTTCAGGTGCTGGATTCCTCTACACAGCAAAGATGGAAAGAGCTGCTGTTTGGGCAGGTGGGACACTGTCACATGTCACTCTTCCATCACATGACACACAGCAGGAAAGCTGGAGGAGGAAATTCTCTTGAGCCTCCTAATATAATATATGTAATACCTGTAGTCTCTAGCTTCTCCATCTATCAAATTTATGATTGAGATTTGCTCTGCTCACAGTCTTACATCTTTTAATTTAGAACTGTGCTAGGTGAGAATGTCTCACTCAGAGATAATTCCTGACATCTGGAATGTGTTGCTATCCCTCTATTTGGTAGCAAGGATAACTGTCCTAACTTGAGACTTGGGAAAAAAAAAAAAGAAAAAAAATAGGAAATAGTGATTCAGTTATCTTGAATTAAGACATCCTGGGACAAATTTTGGGAAGGGCTATGGGCTCAGGAATTCTTGCCCTTTCCACTTGCTTTTCAGAACCTGGGGAGAATTCAAAGTTTTTGTTTGTTTGTTTGTTTTTCTTTGTTTTTCTTTTTTTTTTCTTTTTTTTTTTCTGCCCTGAGCAGTACACAGTATTACTGTTCTGGATGAGAACAGAGTCTGTGCCTGTGAATAGTCAGCAGCACATGCTTGAGGAAGAGATTAAAAACAAGATGAGGGAAGTCACTGTAATCTTAACCTTCTTTACCAATTGTCAAGGATTTCTTAAGACAGATTATCAATTTTTCTTTCAGTGCAAATTATTCCAATGGGAGCAAAAATTGTTCCATTCAAAATATAACCTGAATGCTAATGCAAAACTGGACTTCCCAAGTACGCCTGGAGACAGTCATAGCCAGCAAAATTTTAGTCAGAAAAATTCATCTTCCCCTCAGAAGATCCTGATTCATCAAAACTAACACTTTTTCTAACAGAAGCTTATGATTTTTTTTATTGTTTTTCCTCTCTGTCTAGAAATGTATTCTAGACATTGTTAAAATAATATTCCCCAGGAGAAAAAAAAAAAGAAAAAAATAATAATAATTTGTTTTCTGTTTCAAAACAAGGTTTGGGGGTAGGGGAATTTTGGTGTTATTGCTACTTTGTTAAGCTATCTAAAACTGAAATAGTTTAATGTTAAAAATTACAATAAAACCTTTTGATGGATAAACAACAGATTTCCTTTCAATTTTCTTCTGATGAATTTTTGAAAATTAGATCTTTGGCTTAATATAAAACATGACTTTTTTCATCTGTGAAAATTTTTCAGAAGATAGAAAAAAATATTTCTCCTGCAGCTATAATCAAGAAGCTTATATATGTCTTTGTGTAATAGTTCCTTCCTTTATGCTTCTTTGATTCTGTTCTTCTCTGTTCTAAATGCAGACCCTCTCCATATAGTATATCTGAGTCCTAAAAAATATGTGTGTTTCAAGTTTTCAAAGCTAAGTGGGTGGTTTAGTCATGAAAGGAGTCAGTTTTCTTCAGCTGTCTAAAAATAAGCCTGGTCTAAGCAAATTTTTAAAGCTGTTTCTTTAGTTAGTGGAAAATGAGTATCAGCTGTACTGGGTGTTGGTTCAAAAGCAGTATCTAAGATGGATGGGATAAATTACCTTGAAGACTTGCCTACAGGGTGACTATACAGTAAGCCAGGCAACTAGCTCAGACTGGATGAACAACTTTTAGATATCTAAATTTATATGAGATTAATGCCTACCCCCTTCACAGTGAAATTACTGAAAACCTGGGGGATTTATTAGCAGAGTTCAAGTTAACTTTGACTTAGTAATGGTAAATTCCTAAACAATTTAAGATTTTTTCTGCCTTTTATTTTTAATATTTGATATTGTTTCTCACTGGAGTAAAATATATATATATATATATTCCTAAATCATTTTATTTTATTTCAATATTACCAAGCAAACCTGAGTGAGCTGTCACACCAGTATCAGAGAAACATATGAGAGAAAAGGAGGCAAACATTGTTATCTGCATTTTATGGAAGAGATGATGAGAGCATACAGAGATGAAGTGATGCTCCAGGCTTTATAAACCTTTCAGAAATTATTGATAAAAATGCTATTTTGATAGTAAGATGTTATAAACAGAAGCTGAAAATAAGTAGTAGCACAGAAAATATACTTCCATACAGCTATATAAAGACCTATAACTGAAGAGTTTGTAGGATCTTTTTTTTTTAGCACTGCTTATTTTCTGATCTCCTAAATATGTATACTTTTAAACACATTTCTGTAGAGGTTTATGTCAAAACACCAAGTAGCATAATTCTTAATAAATGCAAGCCTGGTTTTCTCATTTCTTCTAAGCTCACCAATATAATGGGAAAAAAAAAAAAAAAAACTTCAGTAGAGAAATCAAGCGTCTGTAATGTACAGCCAAGTCAAAAGTAGCAACAATACTGCATTAAATGCTACTTTATGTTCATCTGCGTCTAAGCTGTCAACCTTTCAGTCTCCATTCTTTGAAAGGGAGCACAAGAACTGTCATTTAATAGTCAAGGGATATTAACAATGAAAGAACTACCATTTAAATAAAAATAAGAGTTGTGAAACTGATGTTGCAGCTACCTGATCTCCAGTTTTGTTTTGTTTCATATGGCAGGCAATGTTTCATTCAGCAACTCCAAAACAGATACAGTCGGTAAAATTCAACCTGTCTTGTCTTTGGACCTCCGGAAAGAAACCTGTGGACAGACCAGGTAGATGGCAGGCTGCCCCAGATGACTGACGCAAGGCAAGCGCTGGCTTTAGCATGTCTTTATTTGACAGCTGATCCAATATAACAGCACCTCAGTGGGCTGTCAGTCTTTTTTATATCTCTACTCTCTCGATTATAACATCACATCCCACTTAGCACTCCAAATTCACAGTCATTGCGGACACCAACAAAGCCTAGGCAGTCAGCTAAAAGGATATAACCATCTCTTTGGTATTATTAGCTGTCAAAGTTCTGAAACATTGTCATCTTGTGGCAAGCTGAGGACATAACAAGGGGAATAACCACTTCTCCAGACCATTTCTCTGGCCCTGGAACCAACCCGCAAGCCTGTGGAGATTTCAGGTGCAAAGCATAAGTGTGAATTGCTGCAGAGGAGTTCTCATTTGTACCGCAACATGAGCAGAATGAGATGAAACAAGTCACAGAAGACTTGCGTGGAAGATCAAGTCTTTAACCTGTAGTGAGTGCTGTGTTTTGGATATCCCAGTATAGCATTACTTGTGAAATACAGAATGATTCTGCCATGAGACCCATTTACTTGCTTTTTCACCAACCTGAGGAAGTACTAGGAGTTTGCATATTTATAATTGCTGCCTGGTTACATATTTAATTAATAAAAATTAGATTTGACAGAGGTTAAAATGTGAGTTATTGCAACATCATCCTAATAACTGCTTTAAGATACAAACTTTTTTTTTTTTTTCTCCTACAAGATCTTTGCCATCTCTGGTTTTTACTTTCACATCCCTTCTTCCAGGGCTTCTGAAGGACATACTTAACTCAGCACAGTTCTTCCCAGAGACTACACTGTATGCACTCATTATCCAAGAGAACAGTGTGTCACCTTATCTTGAGTCATCAATGAGTCAGAGTTTTAGCTTGATAAGGACTTCAAGACTCAGAGCCATAGTTTTCTACACAAAGCTCCTGGAACATACAAAGTAAAAAGAAAGAAGTGCTACAAAAATGTTCACTTTACATACACACCTATAGCTATGATCAACCTAAGGACACGTATCATGGTAGATGTCGACACATCTGAGCCCATAGAGAGGGAAATATTCAGAAAGGCTCAGCTATATATCAACTATATATAGATCTGAGAGTGAAGGTGATCTGAATTTGGCAAATTTGAAGGCCCACGTAGATATGTCACCAGGTGTCTTCACTGCCTAAGACAACCCAGACTCCAGCAGCATGTGTTTCTGCCTTCCCCCATTCCTAGCTCTTTGAAAACGTACTTGTACCAGAAAACAGTGATCCTACAAGCTCTTTCATCTGGAACCAGTTAAGTTATTTACACTAGAAATGATCTGACAGAATCACATCTGCCTTAAAAGAAATACATGAAGGTTTACCCTTCCCTGAGGAGTCAAGCCCAAGGCCAACTGGTTCATTTTGTAATATAAAAGTAGAATTACCATTTTTATATGTCACCTGATGGTAGACTGTGGATGGAAGCCTCATGGAAGAAGCTAATGATAGCCTCAGGATATATTAAAAACAAACAAACAGACAAAAAAAAAAAAACACCAAACAAACAAAAAAACTTATTTTGCTGAAAGGAGGTAATAAGAGCCACCACTACAAATAATGTCAAATCATGAGCTGAGCAATATCAGTAGAGAGAGTTTAAGTGTACATTGCAAGCAAATGGATAACTGTTTTTTTCAGTGGAGATACATGCAGGTAGATGTAAGCATAAACAGAGACATACAGTAATATCCCATACACAAAACACAGCACAGAGTCAAAGAATGCTGGTTGTTGGTTGACCCTGACCTGAAAGAAGCCAGGAGAGCTTTGTAGGGGAAATGCACACTGGAAAGCAAAATAAAAGGGAATCGTATGACAGAAAGCTATCTGCTTTTTGATTTCTACTGATTTGGGGAGGCAGGTTTTCATGTATGGTTTCTATTAATAAACACTATCAAATCAGAGAAATATTGTCTCCCTCAAAAGATTTTCTCCCAGTAGAAACAACCTGCACAAGCTTAAGTATTTGTAATATAGCCTAAAGGCTAGGACTGCAAAAGGGAGAAAAAGACCACATCCAGGCTCATGTATGAAGGCCACTAACCTGCCTGTAGGGAGTGTGGGGCTACAGTTCTGCACTGACCACCCTCAGATCTGGAGTTCCTGGGATTTATTTCCCAGACACACAGCTCTTACTTGGATTGGGTAGGCTGCGTTATTCTGCGGGACAGAACATGCCTGACTGAGAATGGCATTAGAACTGAGCAGTCAGGTTAATATCTTGCCTGGAATAAAATCTAGTGCAAAAGTATCTGTTAGAAAAAAATCCCTTGAATAAACTGAAGCAGTCACAGTAACTGCACCAGTTCAGTGCTGCACAATACAGCTGTGACATTTTAAATCCTATGTTGCATTTTCTAAAACCATATTTTCTATTCCTTGCAGCTACAGCCTAAGGAATAAAAGATAGCAGTCAGCTGAGAGGCAACATTAAAGCAGAAGTATGTCTCAAATCCCATCTTTCCATGGGATTTATTGAATATAAATAGACTAGTGGGAACAGTAACCCAGGTGCCCCAAGCACTCCTGTATCATGTTTATTATCTGGCCTGATGCACATTTATTTATTCCACATAAAACAGAAGCTTTAACGGAGGGAATGAGAACATCCTCACTCTCCCCACAGTAGTTAATCCCAGGTTCAAATCATTTCAGAAAGATGAGGGAAGTGAAATCTTCCACATCATCACCATCAAGTCTGAGTTATAATTAGGAGGTGAATGATTAAAACAGGAATGAGAGGGAGAGACAGCACTTGTCAGCACTTCCAGAGATGCCTCATGTGAAGCCCAGTACAATAAACAGCATTAGAGCATGCTTACATATCGTCACAGAGGGAAGCTAGTCAATCTGTGAATCTACCTCAGACCTTTAGGCATCTAGAGAGCTTTACTGTCCCAGTGTTCAGCACTTGTCCCCTTTAGATATCACCAGTGTGCAGCAGCAGCCAAGCAAGACTACAACTCCAAATGTTGGACTTAACCATTTCAAGCACCAGTGAGGGTGGGCTGTCGGCTCCAGTTGCTTTGGGTATAAAAGAGCCCAATTTCTGGAAGAGTGAGAGCGCATGACATACCACCGCTGCCCCTCTGCAGCCCTACAGGGGACTGGCATTTCCCCTCCAGCAGTGCAAAATCGTACAGTGGATCCTTTGCTATCATGGCTTTAGCATTGCATGCTAAAACCTTTTAGCATTGTATCTTGTGTGTTTGTGTATGAGAAGGTGGATATTTTATACTGTGACAGACAAATCCCTAGTGTAAAGTCTGTCAAGACCAATAAGGTTTCACCATGGAGGAATTTGACCTACTACTATAATTCAAGGAGTTTCGGGACTAAGAGGGAGAAAAGGAGAATGCATTCCCTGCTTAAAGGATGGTCTAGGTCTTATTTTTCCAATTTTTTATTTATTTATTTTACACCCAGGAGAGTCACACTCCTATAAATGCTGTCTCATGTATTTTGAAGCATAAAAGGTGACTGGCCCCTACTTAAATGAATGAAAACGATGTTCCTTTCTAATCAGATTTTAAAAGAGATCACTAATCAGCAATTTTTGAGTGAGGAACAGTAGCCAGATAATCCATATCCTGTGATACCTTCACCTTCTCATTTATCTTCTCACTGCCATTGTTCACATGGTTATTTAGCCGATTAGATCCTGAAATGTTGGGCTGGCATTTATTCAAGCTATGTAAGCAGTTTTATGCAGACCAAGGGAAAACACCTAAACAGTACCAAAGTGAAGAGCAGATGTCTGCAGTTTATTTTCCTTGATTGAATTTTAATAGAATTTACATGAGGTCCTTTTTGTGTTCAAGTTATCACATTAGGGAGCCTGGGCTCTTGGTGAAGAATGACAGACACTTGAAAAATTTGTCTAATATTTGCAGAGGACAAAGATTCCAGATCCAAGCATGAAAAACAGTGGAGTGGAGTTCACTCTTCCAAGACTTAAAAAAGGACACTGTGGATTGCTTTTGTGTAAAGTTCACAGTTGGCAGCCTTAACAAATAGCTCATCTGATGCAGCACATTCAACTTCTGTATTAAACCCTTTCTTTCTTTCTTTCTTTCTTTTTTTTTTTAATAGCCTCTAAACTGTCTTAGCTAAATATATTTAAGGGTTAATACTTGGCTTTGCTTGGAGGCAAATTGTAATGTCATTTATTTTAATCAATTTTGTTCAACAGCTGTCAGCCACCATAGTCACACAGAGTCCTGCCAGTTAGAATACAAGCTCTCCACCTCCTTCCTAACTCTTCTTCCACTATTTTCCCAAGACATTAGAAGATACAAACCCTTATCATCTTCAGTGATCTTGTGTTGGAAGGAAGGCTGAGAGGTCAGGACTATATGAATGATCCTGTCATTCCTCTGGAGAATCGTGCTACCTACCAGTAGTAAAGGAAGGGTTCTTCCCTTCCTTCCTTTGAGAAAAAGCTGCTATTACGGACCTGAAAGATGGCTGCTTTCCTTGCTGCTCCAGCAATTACCGAAGTAGACTTGGTGTCTGGAGTCTTTCAAAGGCAGTATGTCAAATGATATTTTACTTTCCAGGTTAGAAGTTAAGCACATAAGTGTAAACTGAGCAAAAGCCAAGAGATGCTACCTTTAAAGCAGGCAAAATGCCATTTGTCAGCTGTGCTCAGCCTCTCCAGGAGGCAGTGGTTTCTGGCTTATTTTCAGCTCAGAGTCCTGTGGGATTCAGAAACTGGAAAGCATCAATATCTCCTCCTTGTGCTGGCCCTGCTGCGTACCATTCATGTCTGTCTGGCACCCTGCGGTACCGATCCATGATGGTGACAGCCTCCACAGCTGACAGATGTGTGCTTCTAAAGTCTGATCTTACAGGGCGGGTGCGCAGGGTGGAGAAGTTTCACAGGGCAAATCCAGTATGAATCAAGGGAAGCAAACATACTGGCATATAAGCATTGTGTATTCCCATAGCATGCTGCTTTCTGGACTGTAGAATGTAAGAGGAGACCTTCTTCAACAGCCATGTGCTATGGTGAATCTGTTCTGTCAAATGGGCAATTTCTAAACGTCTGGTCTTAATTTTATCTCTGGCCGTAGTGCTTTCATGCAGTACACTAGAGTGTCAGCTCCAGTGCCTTTTGTATTGCTGTGGAAGCAGACACAGAATAAGTGCAGGTTCCACAGTCACTCTTGTTCCACAAACAATACAAGACAGTAGATTACGGACCTTACTGGAGTCCCTTCTTCAGCTGCTGTCAAGGGAAGAAATTGTACTACCACCCCACTGCCTGCACCTGCAGGGCAATTCACATTCCTCTTCTCCAAACCATCACGTTCTGCCCCCAGTGACAACATTTTTCGAGGTGAGTGAAGACGAGTACTTCTAGGGACACATAGGAATGACACAGGGAACAACAATGAACCTGCCTGATATTATGTGGCTGAAGCCATTTTCTAGAGGAGTGGCCAAGGCTGTCCAAAGGGGAATGCAACAATTACAGGTGACTTTACCTCACCAGCCTCCAGACTCTGTCTTTCTGCCTCTTTCAGTTGTTCTGATCTTTTGCAGGCACATCTATCATTTCCTATCATTTCATACAGGGAGAAACAGGTGCATTTGAGGACAAGGAAAAGAAGACAAGTAAAAGAGCTACTATTTTGTTTGTTCAGGGTCCAGAACAACTTTCATTCACCCTGGCCCTAGTGGGCTCCCTAAAATCATATTAATTCAAGTTAGAGTAATCCATCAACTTTTCCATTAAAACTTATTTACCAGCTTATGCAAGCCATTGTAATTCAAATTTTTTCCCCTCCTCATCTCAGACAGAGCTTTTCCACTTAAGTACCTGTTCAGGAAAGAGCTTTTACTTTCATGCATATGTATATTTATGTGTATATGAACATATAAATATGAAAATGCAGAAGCATCTTGATGACATTAGTCATCATGCTTCTTATCCATGAGTGGTTATTAAAAAAAGGCTTTTAGGAGAATCTCTAACCTTATGAAATGCTGTGTTATAATATATTTCACACTGACTAGTTTACAGGTATCCTGATACAGTGGCAATCAAGAAATTAATGACTACAGATAAATTACACTCAGTTAAGAGAGGATGAGTACATTTGAGACTGAACTCTCTTCCGGACTCCCAGGGAAAAATTGGCCCCATCCCAAGACAACTTTATTCTAGTCAAATATAGTGATGAGCAGGAGAAAAGAAACGTCATAAGCACAGTTTGCATATGGGTAACAGTGACACAAATAAATGGACTTGCCCAAGATCACACAGGAAGACAGGGACAAAGTTGGTAATTGAACCCAAATGTCCTGAATGATAGCCCATTTGCCTGAATAATATATATATATACATATATATATATGAATATATATATTAATTCTGTGCTGTCTTTAATTCTTTTCACTTCATTTAGACATTATGGTGGAAGCTGCCTTACAGAAACGTAAAATGGATGGAAAGCAAGAGTCAAGAATTTCTCGGACACAAAAGTCAACAAAACAAGAGATTTTCACTTTCTCCAGGGTATATACTGATTTGTCTGCTATCTTCACCATTAGTACGTGACACTGCTTTGATAGCTTCCCTATTCAGTTAGATCATTTTTGTAACTGATAATGTTACTGTGAAAAGCAGACTGCTGCTGAATTAAAGATTAAGTCAAAACTAAGCCCTTAGTCAGTCTGAATGTGTGTATTATTCAAGGATCCTGTTTATTATCACGGTAACTCTGCATTGTAATGCCCATAAAGATTAAAAATAAACTAGTCAAAGCAATGAGCTTACTGTAAATTATATTCCCAGAAGGGATGAGTCTGAATTGTCATAACCAGAATAGCCTACCTCAATCATTTTGAAAAAGTCTATGTTATAAAACAGGGTGATCTATGCACATTTTATAAAGCTAAATTTCACCTAATGTTTTTCTCTGTAAATTCAAGACCTGGCAACACATAAACGTTCCCACGCTTTCTTCATTAACAGTAGGGAGAGACAGATTTTTCTTTTTCAACTCCCAGTCCAGCTGAAGCCTAGCACTGGAGTAGGAGAGCAGAGAGAGGAAAGAAACAAACAGCCCCGCAACCCTGCAAAAAGATTTCTGCCTGTTGTGTGCAGAGCACTAACCTTAAAGCACAGCTGGTTAAAGAAACAGTTTATTGTCCTGTCAGTGGGCAGGAAAATTTATCTGACTGCTATCCTCTACATCCACTGACTTTCCCAGCAGATGCAGTATTAAAGGCTTCACTAGCCTGGAGAAAACCCAGGCTCCAGCCACAAACCAGGGGGGCCCTATGACCTTTTGCACCTGGATCCTCCAATTAAGTAGTTACCTACATGTAAGTTAGTCACTTCATTGATAGCAGAATCAACTCACCCAAACTAGATGTCTCAAGTATGTCAACATAAACCTGTCCTGAAACTGCTTCTCTTGCCGTTAAGCAGAAGAGGACTTTTTGGCAGCTTGCTCAGCTGAGAAGGAGTAAAGCCAATCTGATGAATCAGTGTCCAGTCCTTTCTTCAGTGTTAGTAAGCTATGTGTCACTTCCACTGCAAAAATAAGAATAGGATTTTCAGAGAAACAGCTAAGCCATCATGTTAAATCCTGTCATAAATAGCACCTAAAAGGAAAAAAGGAAAAAAAAAAACAGCAAAGAAATTTATTATATGAAAAATACAATTATTGACTAAAATTTTAGAATGGAGAAATACCCCTAGATCTTCTGTATTGAAATATATATATACATATACTTTTGACTATCAAAGATTTATGGTAATAATCTATAGGAAGGCAATGGAAGGAGGCATGATATATTCCTTGAGCTCTCCAGTGCTCTTTCCAGATGAAATTGGCTGCTATGGATCACACCTATAACAGTTTAGGAGTGAACAAACTGTTTTAAAACATAAAACAACCCCAAGGACTTTTAAAATAAATAAAATAAAATAAAATAAAATAAAATAAAATAAAATAAAATAAAATAAAATAAAATAAAATAAAATATTAAGCTGTTTCATGAAATAATAAGAACAGACATGAAAAAGTCTAACATTTTTAAAAGAGACTAGTGTCTCCAAAATACCATAACTTCAATCAAACGTCATGGTGAGGAAAACAGTTTCTTGGGGCCTGGATCTGTGACCTTCCATCCCAGTGTGTCTACCCTCATCAGCTCCTGTCTTTGGTATGCAAATATTCTGCATTGCTGCAGTATGTCAAGCAGCTATTCACAGGACAACTTGCTCGCATTATTTTAGTTGCTATATATTTACACCCAATTGCCTGGTAGCCCTCATTTTGTTTACACTCTCCAGTATTGATTTTATCAGTTGCTCATACATACGTAAAGGCTATTTTAGTACAAGGCCGTTTAAAACCTTTCTAGCCAATCAGTGCCAGTGAGATGTCACAATTTACAGGCACACAGGAGACACGACAGTTTTACCATCTGGATCTGAGTCAAGAAACGGAAATATTTTATCCTAGTTCAAATAAGAAATAAACACTGACACAATGATAATTATTTCTAAATCTTGGTCATCTCCTTTAAATGCATTCTCTGCCTTTTGGAGACTCAGAAATGCAGCTGTGGTACCTCCACTCTGAGGAAGGAATATGGTCCACTCTGATCCACTCTGAGTTTGATCCCAGCTGCCCTACTAGCATTTCCCAGAGCTCAAAATGCAAAAGAAAATTGTGGGAAAAAAAACCTTGGGAACACACCACCAAGGAAAGGATAGGTTTAGCCCCCACCCTTGTCCCCTCTAAAAACAAAAGTTGCAAGACTGTGTACAGCCTCAGACTAATGTTGAATAAAGAGCAGCGGCAAATGTTGCTGTTCTCCATTAACATGAAGCTTTAAAACCATCAAAACTATTTGAGATTTCTTTTGAAGACATTACATTTTTCAGTGAGAAAAAAACAAACCTCAAACCATTTGTTAAAGGTCAAGCCATTTTGTCTGCCATTTTCAAAACAAAATAGCTTTTGCTTCTGACTGACACTTGCCCAGATATTTACCTTTACTTAAAGTATGTATATATATATATTTCTCAAATTAACCCTGATGAAATACTTTTAAACTTTTTTATTTAAGAGGATAAGAAACCTCCCTCTCAAGGAAATCATTTTGGGTCAATGTGAATGGGATTTTTTTCAGTCAGTGAACTGAAAAATCAATTACTCCAACAGGCACTGCTATGAGCAAGGGCAATGTGAGACCAAAAGGCAAATTGGGAAAGAACTCACTGATCCTGCCATAACACTTTTCAATATAGTGCCACCCATCTTTTTTCCAACACACTCTCTGTTAAGATTTCCAGCTGAGTCACATCTCTTGCCCAAATCTTTCTCAGGCTTGTGGGAAGAAAAAAAAAAAAAAAATGACAAGGAAAAAGAGAGCAGCTGAGTTCTACTTCTGCAGCTGGAAGCTGTGAAGAATTTCAATACATCAATACCTTTTCATGATTTGGTTAATTTAGAAGATATTTCGAGAAAACATCCTATTAGTGTCCCCTCAAATCCCAGGTAGAGCAGGCAGGGGAGGAGAGGCATTAAAATAGTCTTCCTAGAATCAAGACACAAATGTTAGGACCAGAGAACTCTCACTCATTATTTTCTATGATTCTTAAGATACCATTTCATTTCTTATTTCAGGAACTTTATTTGCATTCTCTGCTTTCTCTGAAGTCAGTATTTTATTCTCTAAACACTTCATTTTTAACCATATTTAAATTCTTCTTCAGATGTTTACCTTCCCCCCCCCCCCTTCTTTTTTCATCTTGTTTACTGTAACTGGCTTAGGAAGCATTTAAAGGATATAATGCATAGCCTCAAGACACTTGATATGTAATTGTACTTAATTATACTCCTGCAGAAAAACAGAAACTTTGTTAACTTGAGAGTTCTCCCAACAGCAACACAGACCAGTTCTTTGGCTAAAAATGTGTCAAAATACAGGTGCAGATACTGATTTTGTTAATTAATGAGATCTTCAGTTTTCTTTTTCTACACACAAGGGCAAATGATAGTAATCACGATTCTCATCAAACCTAAGATCCAATCTCTCACACAGCAGGTCACCTAGTTCTGTGTGCACCAATATATTTTGTTATTAAAAATGTTTTGATATTTGAGGAAAAAAATCTATATCTAATTTCATTTTCTCACTTCTCTTTATTGCCCTGTTTCTCTACAACAAAGGTTAGCTTGGTTTGAGTATAGCTGAAGTAGACTGAGAAAGTGTAGGCATCTGTGCATGGAAAGTGATCACACAAAGGTTGCCATATGGGTGTGGGGCATAAATATATGATCAGCATCATGTTTGACCACCCGTGACTTCCATTCCTGGGTGACTTTACAAATAGCTTAACTGGCGACATCCTGTGGCGAGATTTTTAAGTAGTCTTCTTTAACAGTCCTGCTGAAGATAAACGTAATTTTAGATTCAGGTACCAAAATTAGATGATCCAGTTCTCACTTGGGAACAGTATTTTCTTGGTGCCAAGAAGACTTTCAGTTTCCAAGTCTGAACTAATTTTTGGATTCTGATTAAAAATAAATAAATAAATAAATCTAAGGCTGTTGGACAACCTTTATTGAAAAGGAAAAGTAAATGAATTTTTATTTAATTGAGGATCAATGCCTTTTGCCTTTAAGCAACACTACTTAAAAGTCACTCTGTTCCCTGAAAATAATGTGCTTTTTATTGCTTGGTGTAACTCCAAGGCTTGCTGTAACTACAAATAACAGAAAAAAATGAAAAACTATTTCTGATTCTTTCTAGTTTGTTTACTTCTGCATTTGTATGCATTCTGTGTATCTTCAGTTTCATTATTCTCCATGTTTCTGTGATTCTTTCTCACTGCAACAGCAGAAAGAAAATCGTGACTGTAAAGCCCCAAGAATTTTCAGAGCAATCATAGAGTAGGAATTTTATCTGACACTGCTTTTAACTTTTTTTTTTTAATAAATGAATATATTTCAAGTTGATAGTGTCCCTTTAAATCCTTCTACTCTGATAATCTGTATTTCTGATTATCATGTGCATAAGTACTAGGGTGAATTTTTCAAAGCAGAACCTCATTTTCTTATTTTCTGCAAAGCTTTGCAACATACATTTTTAAGTTTTTTTCCACTGATGTTGAGATGAGGATTTATATGACATTTCTAAGTTCTGAAAGTGATTTGATTTTCCTCTTCAAACATGCCACATACCTTGTCTTCCTTCAAACATTCTCTTTCGTGGCCCAATTCAGCAAAGGCATTTAAGCACAAGCTTAATCATCAGGCAAATCAAGTACATAACCATATTAAGTTAATACAAACACATACCTTAAAGCTAATACCTAAATATGTGACCATTCTATCTGCTCGTCTTCAAATAACTAGCAGTCCGAGTATTTTTAGAAAGGCTTCCTCATTTCACTTAATTAAAGTATTTATATTTCTATGTTCTTTCAGATCCCACAAAAGCCAAAACTATCTTTATGAAACTATTGTCTTGACTCATCTCAAAATAAAAATATATCTTTGGTGTTTTTGACAACAAGATCTTTTTCCTTCCATTTGATAAAGCGATCTTCATACTGAAAGCTGTAAAACTGCAAGGTACCAGTGTTTAACAGGTTTGAATTCATCACCCTTAGTAATTCAGGCTGAGAATTTTTCCAACAGAGTCCTTCTCTGCTGGAAAACACTACTTCATGGTTGAAAAATGCTGGTTTTGCAAGTCCCCTTCTCCCCTCCTGCCATGACAGGCCCCAGCAGTACCCAGCCCTGCACCATGCCAATGGACCATGATGAGAAGGAATGAATGCAAGAGGAAGCACCTGCCATGGTTGGTGATGGTGAACAGGACTAAGAGATAAGATTAAAAAACATCTGGGGAACCAGCTGTATTTCCAGTAGCCAGCTGGACTGGACATCCTGCAGCACTGTTCTGGTTTCATTGAAGCAGCCCTTAATGGTATTAATTTCATAGAATCAAAGAATCATAGAGTATTGAAGTTGGAAGGGACCCACAAGGATCATCGAGTCGAACTCATGGGTCCCCAGAGGACCACCCAAAAAATCAGACCATGTGTCTGAAGGCATTGTCCAAATGCTTCTTGAACTCCCGCAGACTCAGTGATGTGACCACTGCCCTGGGGAGCCTGTTCCAGTGCTCAACCATCCTCTCAGTGAAAAACCTTTTCCTGATACCCAGTCTGAGCCTCCCCTTTCGCAGGTTCAAGCTGTTCCCTCGGGTTCTGTCACTGGTCACCAGAGAGAAGAAATCAACACCCGCCCCTCTACTGTCCCTCATGAGGAAGTTGTAGACCATGATGAGGTCTCGCCTCAATTTCCTCATTCTTTTGTTTTGTTTTGTTTTGTCAGGATCACTGAAAACATCTTCCACACTAAATTTTTATTTGGAACTTTGATACCAGTTTCTTTAATTTCTGTTGAAATTATTCCCATGTAAAAGCAAAACCATTAGCATTTCTTAACTGTAGAACCAATTTAGCTGCACTCATAAAAGTACGCCTGAACAATTTACGCACAATGACCAAAAAATGGAGTTTTGCTAGGTGTATTTGTAAATTTACATACTTTTTTTCAGGTCCTAACAGTTAGAATTTCTGCCTCTCCTCTCCTCTCCTCTCCTCTCCTCTCCTCTCCTCTCCTCTCCTCTCCTCTCCTCTCCTCTCCTCTCCTCTCCTCTCCTCTCCTCTCCTCTCCTCTCCTCTCCTCTCCTCTCCTCTCCTCTCCCCCTCCCCTCCCCTCCCCTCCCCTCCCTCCTCTCCTCTCCTCTCTCCTCTCCTTCTTCCCCTTTTTCTTCCCCCCCCCCCCTTTTTTTTTTTTTTTTACCCCAGAGCTTCAGCAATAAGATATTACCTGTGCTTACAATCTCCTGTATTGCTGAGTGTGGATGGAATTCCCATTTTAGGGTGGGCTATTCAATATTTATATTTCAGGATCCATGAGCAAGTCCCTACTGTTGTTTACAGAACATTTTTTAAAGTACGTGTTTATGTGTCTTGCTGAATAGTGGCCAATAGAGTTAAATATGGTCTGGCATTTGGAAACATTGCAAGCTCAGACCTTCTTACAGTAATAATATGGAAAAAAAATAAACAGAATGCTTTATGGCAGTATGTGTTTACTGTATTTCTAAGTTTTGTGCTGACTGTATTTATGTTATGTTAGCATGAAAATTGTTCCACTAATGAGATTCAGTCCACTTTCAGAAACACTAACAATGATATTTGAGAAATATATATACATATTTTTATATAAATTCCACAAACCATTGTCAGAAATAACATTATATTGCTCATATTTTTAAGCATGGTGTTATAAGGGTATCTTGATTTCTTTTCAAGCCCTGTAAGAATTATATGAAACAGTCTGTGTTAGTGAAATTATCTTGCAATATCTGTTGTTCTGTGATCATTGTTCCTGCAGTGCAACTGGAACCTCAGAAACTCAAGCAGTCAACAACTGATTAACCGTGTTTAACCATCATGAGCTGCAGTTCTGACAGTCCTGCTAACTTCATCTTGTTTTCACCTCCATGGTAAAAAGGTTTCCCCATCTGTGGCCTATTGGTTCCCAGATAAATTGATGGCAAAGTATCCATCAGACTTTTGCATCACCTCTCCAGTGTCAGAGGATTATTTCTTGATCTGCCTTGAAGCAAAGCTATAACTTTTCCAGACTGGCCAGTGAGTCAGGCTGTTAATGAAATGACTGCTCCTTTGCTAGATGTGGTCATCTTGCATTTTTTAGATCAGAAAGATTCAGTTTACATTGCTTTATATTGTTCATTGCTTGCTTTGCAAGTTGCCCTGGTATTTTTGTAAAATATTCAAAAAGTCAATCTTTGCCATTTTATTTAAGCTTATGTGCTAATATGGAAAAACAGATTAGCAGTAAAACTAATTTTCTTTAGAAATAAAGATGATGGGAATCTTACAAAATTCACCTTGTGCTGGAAACAACTTTTAATAAACATATTCTATGTCTTCAATAAATATAAAATTCTTATTAGCATAGGTGTGGTGGTTCTACCCAGCTGGGCAGCTGAACTTCACCACAACCACTCTCTCATTCCCCATCCTCAAACGGAAAGGGGGAGAACATACAATGAAAGGGGCTCAAGGGTTGAGATAAGGACAGGGGGATCACTCAACAATTATCGTCACAGCAAAACAGACTCAGCATAGGGAGATTAATATAATTTATTGCCTATCACTAGCAGACTAGAACAGTGAGAAACTAAAGCAAACTAAAACACCTTCCTTCCCCCTCCACCCCCGAGCAATGCAGGGGAATGGGGAATGGGGGCTGCGGTCAGTCCCTAACGCTTCATGGTCACTCTCTGCCCCTGCTCCACATGGGGTCCCTCCCACAGGATGCCGTCCTTCCCAAACTGAGCCTGCGGGGGCTGCCTACAGGCAGCAGCTCTTCAGGAACTGCTCCAACATGGCTCTGTACCACGGGATCCATCCGTCAGGAGCAAACTGTTCCAGCACGGGTCCCCAACAACTGGCAGCTCCCCCCAGACCCCCTGCTCCTGCGTGGGCTCCTCTCCATGGGCTGCAGCTCCGGCCCGGGGCCTGCTCCTGCGGGGGCTCTCCATGGGCCGCAGCCTCCTCCAGGCCACCTCCACCTGCTCCACCGGGGGCTCCTCCACGGGCTGCAGCGTGGAGATCTGCTCCGTGTGGGACCCATGGGCTGCAGGGGGACAGCCTGCTCCACCAGGGGCCTCTGCACAGGCCGCAGGGGAACTGCTGCTGCGTGCCTGGAGCACCTCCTGCCCTCCTGCTGCACTCACCTTGGGGGCTGCAGGGCTGCTTCTCACTCCTCTCTCCCAGCTGCTGTAGCACACCAGTTTGTGACCTTTTCTTAACTCTGCTGGCCCAGAGGCCCAACCAGCGTCGATCCCTGGTTCAGCTCTGGCCAGCAGCAGGTCCATCTTGGAGCTGGCTCTGATCTGACATGGGGCAGACGCTGGGCTCTGCTCACAGAGGCCACCCCTGCAGCCCTCCTGCTACCAAAACCTTGTCATGTAAACTCAGTACAACAAGTTAAGAAATTACTCTTTTTTTTTTTTTTTATGTGAAAAATATGAAGAGGGAACTATCATTTTTTTTTCCTTCAGTTTAAAACATGCCATCCAGAATCAATGCATAAAACAAAGAATTTGAATTAAAGTGCTTTACTTTTTTTAAATATCAAATCTAATGAAAAAAAAAAAGTGAAATTGGTTTTCAGCATATCTTCAGCACATAAGAAAGTGAAAACATACATTATTGGTGGTAGGGGGACAGCTGGACCTGATGATGTTGAAGGTCTTTTCCAACCTTAATGATTCTATGATTCTATGATTATTAACATGCATGTTAATACATGTAAACATACATGTCCAGAGAAGGTCTACGAAGCTGATTTTAGTATCCTTCCAACTTTTGTCCAATGCCAGAGGCTGGACGCTGAACTAAGCAGATATTTTGTCTGATCCTGGCCAACTGTTTTTACAGTGATCAGGACCAAGGCTCTGCTACTTATGGTGTCCTGATACTTAGGTTCAATCCTTATTCTAACATAGATACGAACTTAAGTATGAAACTTAAGATATTTCCCCTAAGTGTTTACAGAATAATGTCTGCACCTATATAAACTAAAGGAAGACACCAGTATATAATCAGAATAGCTGAGACACATATAGGCATGACTACTGATGCTCAAAGTATGGATCTTCATGAAAATTTATAGACAGAGAAACCCCAGCAAGAGCCTGCCATTTCTCCCATACTGGCATTGGACGGTTTGATACAGGGACTGAAGAAAGAAGTCCCATTCTCTATCATATGAAAAGGTTTGTTGCCTCCATACTACTCTCTTAGAGCTCAGGAACAAAAAATAAATTAAAATTAAATTAAAACCAGGAAAATTTAGAATAAAACTTCTAACCAGGCCCACTGAAGGCAAAAGAAATGTTATAGTCCCAAAGTGTTCCAGCTGCATTTCTGAAAGTCATCTTTAAAAATCTTCTGAAGCCTTCTTAACTTCTGAGCTAAACAGCCATCTAAGCAGGTTTCTGAAAGTCTTCTTTAATAATAAACCAAAATCTTCCCTATCGCCTGTGCAGCTGTCAGTCTGTTTTCCATGCCCTAACCCTGCTAAGATTTGCAGCTGTCTTTTATGAACGTCAGAATTGCTTTAACGCTGCAATGCCCTAAGAAGACATGCCTTTTTCAGGTAATCTAGATCCGTCAATCTGTCCAAAACTGGTACATTATTCCATAGTCAGTAGTTTATTTTGTGACAGTAATAGGCAATAAAATAATGCAGTGAAATATTTTAGTGAGAGAAGCCTAATTCAGGATAGGTTAATAAAGTCTGGGTGATTCATCATGGCACATTATTTATCCACTGTAACTTGCTAGGTAGATGTGTGAAATCCCATCGTAGTCTGTTTAAATTTATGTTCTGAGCACTCTTTGCTTTTCTTATTTATTTATTTGCTTAGCTAGAAAGGACATTTACTTTCCCCATAGCAATTGAACAATAACTATGAGTTGTAAGAATTGCATGATTTCTTGCTTTAAAAAAAGCAAGACACAGATTAGTGTTGATTCTTCTTACAATGCAGAGCTGAGAAGAGCTTTTAAACAGCTGCTTTTTAAAAGTGATGAAAATTCTGCTGAAAGCAGTATAGTGGTTAAAAATAATTTAGGAACAAAGCACATTTGGACACCAATTTGAATGTATATATATATATATACACACATAGAAAAATACCAGCTACCTAGAACAATTTTTAAAATTCTTTAAGTTAAACCTGTGTAGCCTATGTGCTAAGATGAGCCCCACTAGTTTGAATACTGGAATAGAGCACTAGCTAATGGAAATTTATGAGAAATGATCACAGAATGGTGTAAATGAAAATACTATTAATTAACTGTAAAATAAAATAGCATCATAAAACACTTCAGGGTGTTGTCTGAAATCTTCATTACTGATGGCAAGGACTGAACTTAAGAAAAAAAAAGTTATCTTCTCTCTCCTGTAATCAAAGCATCTCTCGTGCTAGCAACACAATGTGACGCCTGTCTGTGAGCAAAACGCTGTCTCCCTGGAAACTGCTAGAATGTGGCACTTCATCTGATCCCAAAATGAGCGATAAGAAACAAGAAGCATGAAATCCTTTGCTGTGGAGGTTAGCATTTCACTAACAAACACCTGCAGTTTGATGTTTGCGGTACCTGATACATATGATTTTCTAATTGCTGCAAAAAGCATTGGGTGTCCTTAACAATTGTGTCTGTTATGACCGAGGTCCTTCCTTTCACTGTTCTTTTCCTGCCTGCTTAACAGATCATAGACTCAAAACAAAACTGTATCTCCTTTGCATAATTTCCTAATTAACCCTCTCTTTGCTAAAAATCCCATTAACACTTTCCTTGAAGCAAACATAACATGTTTATTCAATACACCATTGGGACCTTATCTGCATAACTCTTATTTACACACTAGGCATAGATCTGGGATTGCTCTGAACACATTCACATTAACAATTTTAGTTAGGCACACCTCCTAAACCAAAGCTATAGAAAAGGGACATTGATTCAGTAATGAACCAGCCAGCGTGTGTCACAAGCAACACTTTTTTTCTAGTAGAGCTGCTCAGGATTCCCTGAACTGACAAAAATTAAGGCTTGGTGAGGAGTTTCTTGGTCTCCACAAGAATAACTATCCAGACTCGGAATGGAGTTTCTGGTCACAGTGAAAGAGAAGGAGAGCAAGGCTTGGAGGTGGAGAGAGAGTGAGTTTGTTGTGGGGCAGCAGCAGTCATGATCAGGCTGACACTTTGCAATTACATGTCTGTTTCCATATTATGTGAACCATATATATGTGAACCTACCAGGGTGGTAGGAGAGGCTAAATCTAAAGTGTCCTTAGATTTCTCGAGTACGTCAATCTGCAATAAGAAAAAAAGCAATGTGAACATCAAGCTCTTGGTTACCATAGGTTGAACATTGTATCTATTTTCTCTCTACTTGGAAAACAAGCTGTTTCAAAAGCCATTGGTTTCCTACTGGTGTAGAGGGGAAAGTAAATTAACTTCTCTAGAAGCCTCATGAGATATAAAACACCTTCATATGTAACCCAGTTGTTTGCTTAGTTTGAAGCAAAGCTTACTGACAAGAATGTACTCCCCACCTAGCCTACTCAGCATAAACACAACACTGCAGTGCATAAGGTATTTGACTGCACAACCCTTTACTTTTCCTAGAGTTTTCTGGTGAATGCTAAATAAGAGAGAAACTCTTCTTGGAACTTTTCTGTCTTGAAATGTCCATGCTTTGGTATCTCTGTCTGTAACACAAGAATGTCACAAACACTTTTTGTACTGTGTTATGAAATTCACCTCATTAATAGCTGAAAAACACTCAACCTATAGAGAAACAAATTGCATTTTTCTCTAGGGGACGATCTGATCTATGTGTCATGCAAAGGTCATGGGTCAAGTATTAAACAGGGAGGATAAGATTTAGTGGTGAATCTCTGTTTGTTTAGAGATCACTGACACTCTGATGAATGGGAACCATTTAAAACAAAACAAAGCAAAAAGTATGTGATCATGAAATTAAAGAAAATGTTCTCTGTATTACAAATGCAGTCTTTAATAATATGATCATACTGTAGTAATGCTACAAAATTAATTAATGCTTAATTTCAGCAGTTCACAGCTTTCAAAAGGTAAGTTTGCAACTCCTGTATGTAATTATATATATAATTGAGACAATACCCTCTTGCAAATCTTGATAGGGAACACTTTCATAGCACAGCTGTTAGGATGAGGTTAGCTGTACAAAAGCAAGGATGGGAGAAAAATTATGGAAACTGAAAAGCAAATGAAAAGCCTGACTAGAACATTCTTCAAAAGAGTAATATATTTGTTAGATTTTCTTTCCTAATGTATTAGCAAAATTTTTTACAAAAACATTGGCCAGTAAATACAGTAGTATTATTATTCAGAATGAGGGACAGACATCAACAAATCACCAAAGAGAAAACAGAAACAAATATTGAAATATTAGGTCCTAGTTCTGAAACAGGTAAAACTATTTTAAATTCTTCCATGAAAGAATATAGTCTGTCATTCCCAAAATGGCAACTTTTAAACTAAATATTCTTCTATGCACCCCATATTTCCATCCCAATACATTTTAATATTTAGATAACTGAGACACCATTTTAGCTTCTTTCAACCTTTTTGTTACCTTTGCAATGGAATTAATCTGTGTTTCTGGATCTTGCAACTACGGTCATTATCAGGCTGTACAGAGAACACTGAAATGGCTAGTCTGACCAAATATTAACTACTGATGGCTTGAAATGAATACAGAATTTTCATTACATTC
Source organism: Anser cygnoides (assembly GCF_040182565.1). Lineage (NCBI taxonomy): Eukaryota > Metazoa > Chordata > Aves > Anseriformes > Anatidae > Anser > Anser cygnoides. Next base: position 39,632,639 of record NC_089874.1, on the reverse strand, counting down.
CTGGAATACATCAGCAATTAAATGTGACCTTTTTTTTTTCATAAAAACAAAATTATCAGGACAACATATATTCCTATTGCAGTAATTTTATTTATTTTTTTTAATAGGGCATACCATCATGGATAAAACTTTAATAAATAATAACTCTCTTAGCTAAGCTACTAAAAAGATGCCGAGAAGAGGACGTAAATAAGGATTGTATGTTATAAGCAAACAATCAACAGTGAAGCAAGAAGTTCAGCTAGCAGCTAAGGTGACAATAGATCATAATCTGAGGAAGCAGAAGCAGGATTCGTGACAAGAACATGACCAGCAGTCTTACGTTCTCTAGAGCTCTCTTAGCTGCTCGTACTTGTATCTAAAAAACATAGCTGGCAACTCAAGCTTATCACCAGGATGATATTGTTTGTTGCCTAATGTTGCTGCTTAGGAAGAACTAATACAGAAGCATGGTGCAAAATCTTTTGGAATTATTAGAAATGTCTTCATCAAGACACTACTTCAGAAGACCATTGTTGTTACTTTGGTGTATGAAATGGAATAGCACTGCTAGTAGGATAGACCATGTTGCACAAGATCTTTATGAGAATTAAATTTTTAAAAAGCTACCAATAATCTCTAACCACTGGAACTGTGAGCCCTGGAAAATAACATTCCCTCCAGCTGAAGTATGTTAATTCTAAAGAAAAAGCAAAAGAATCTACTATCTATAAATTATAAGAGTGACTATAAGAACACTGTACTGATTATAGCATAATTTTTTCTCCTTTTTCACTCACCCCAGGCATTTCCCCAAAATATATGTGCTCATGGGAACTTCAGAAGTTTGGTTGCCTGTAGCTCAAATCTGTAGCAAACCCCCAGAATGGCCCCTTGCTGCCAAGCAGCAAAAATGTAAGCAGAAGTTGCTGGAGATGTTAAGAAGCATCACAAAGGAAATGCTATGAGGTTGTAAGTCTTCTAAGAAACAGATTGCTTCTCCACCTGGAATTAAACATAAGAGTGCACCAGAGATACTAACAGTGGTGAAAAATTGGGGGAGGTGATGTGTGTGTAGAAACTTTTGTTGATGCAGAGGTGAAAGGGTTACTGAAAGAGGAAAAGGCAGAGGCTGAAATGCTGTGGGTTTCCAGCATGTTCAGGGTCAACCTCTGCTTACCCCTGGAGATAAAGAAAGCTTAGCTAGTGAAAGAAACAGAACTTAAACAACCCCTGCTCCTCATGGTTATGTTTCTATTCAGTCTGTTCTAAGATCATGCAGAAGTAAGCTTATAGCTAAAGATTGTACTGTTAGAGAGCAGCCCTGTGTGATAAAATTCATTAACAATAATGCCAGACGAAAACAGCTTTCCATAGTTAAAATGCAGTGCTGAAAAATCAGCAACAAGGGTTACAAAAGGAGAGTAATCAAGTGGTGTAGGCAAAAGAGAATAGCTGCATTTTCACTTGTGGGGTTTTCATTGCACTGAAGCCTGAGGAGGAAAGTAAAGGACCTAAAGGGGAAAAGGAGTGAAAAAAAAAAGCTAAAAGATGTTGGAAGGAAGGGAGGAAGGAAGGGAGAAGGAAGGGAGGAAGGAAGGGAGGAAGGGAGGAAGGAAGGGAGGGAGGAAGGAAGGAAGGGAGGGAGGGAGGGAGGGATGAAGGAAGGAAGGAAGACAGGAAGGAAAGGAAGGCAGGAAGGAAGGAAGGAAGGAAGGAAGGAAATTTAATAGGAAGGTCTAAAAAAGCACATGATTTTGAAAGATTATATATCTTCACACATTTTCAAATTCTAACGCTTCCTTATATATTATGAAGTTGTCTGTTCTCTGATTTTGCTGTTGTCCAATTACGCTCTTCTCCTGTAATACAACTTTCGTTAGAAACCTGACCCTTTGCTATTGGCAATAAAAATGTGATTAAGATTATTCACTTTTTTTTTTTTTTTCCCCAGGGTAATCCAGGGTTACCATCATGATTCTGCATGAGCTGTCTCCTGTAATTGCAACTGTCAGAAGAAAAAAGCCTGGCAAATATTACTTACTGTAATCTTACGATTTTTGTTCTCTACCACACCTCATCACTGAAATCTACCTTGCCAGTCAGATTTTAGTGGTGAAATAAGGAGTAGAATAGACCTTTGTGGCCCTAATACTTCCTCAGTAGGACTCAGATAGCTGCAGAATGGTTTGAGCAGAGAACAACTGAGCACCACTGCCTGAGCCTGACTGTTGTGATGGTTTTCTTGGTTGAGTCACTTTCATCTATTACTCTGCACTCCCTCAGTGGCATTCCTCCCACACAGATATACAGGACTGATCACTGTTACCATAGGCCTGATTTCCAGCTTATATCAAGGTTTCCTAAGACCACAATATTTTTACCCTGCCTAAACTGCCAGACCAAAGTTGGCTAAACTCAGCAACAACATTAATGCAGTTTTCTGAGGAGCTCTGATGCTATAACTTCTATATTTCACGTAGTTTTTTTACTAATTCAGACTTGCTTTTAGCTAGATGGCTAGTTATTAAGTTCTTACAGAGGTATAGGTCTGTCCCTGTGAGTCAGGCTTATAGGCTAACAGAAGCTTTGCTTTATCCTGCTTCTTGTTGATAACAATTTTGCTGTGATATGAAGAATTGTTGTGTATTCATGAGGTTAACCTGGAGCCTGCTTGACAGGTTGCGGAACATTTTGAGATTTGAGTAGAATGGGGAACCAAAAGTTAGGAAAGCCAGTTTCCTCACAAGGGTGTTCCTCCATGTGTTTCAGGAGTAAACCGGAAAATGATAAGCCAAGAGAAGCATTGCTAGAGGATGTTCTGCAAAACAAATTACACTAGTTTATGTTTGCTTCCTTTCAGTTCCACATGGTACATCCTCCACTTTTCAAACAATGGCTATACATCATGTGAAATGCCATCGTAGGAAAACTTTTGATGCCCCCAGAGCTTTCTTTCTGTTATGTTCTGTGAAGCATGAATGGGAGAGAGATAAATCAGTGGCATTGACAAAAGGGTGCTGTGGTTATCACAGCTTTCATGGCTCCTGTACAGGGCTTCAGAACATGGTGCATTGAGTAAAAAAGGAGTTAGTCCTCTAGTGAAGATAAAACAACTCTTGGTTTGTAGGAAAAGCAAACAACCACTTTTATCTCACTGGTGTAGACCACACTGAATTAATTTAAGCGAGAACTTTCACAGAAACCTTTTCTGTTTTGTCATATACAGAATCTGTTGTCCCAACTGCCAACAAATGTATCACCATTTAGTTGATTCAAACAGGAGTTAGACTTTAAAACACATCAAGGATTGTGCCAGACTACTGCACATCTTTTAAATTCTGCTTCAGACTTTGTACGGCTCTGGTTATAAGCATGCTCTGAACATCAAACACAAGCAAAGCACAAAGAAACTGCCATTTCAGCAGGTCTGACTAACCACAGCACTGATATGGGAACTTACGACATTTACCAATGAAAAGCAGAATACTTCAGTTGATCTGAATGTTTATAAGCTTTTTTTTTTTTTTTTTCCTATGCCCTTCTTTTATCTATAGCAAAGGAAGAAAAGTGTACTAAAAAATGGCTTAGTTTGTAAACAGGCCACCGCTGTTGGAAAGCTAATATTGTAGGTGCAGCTATGGAGAGGTGAAATAAGATTTAGTCTCCCACTTTCTTGTTAATTAGGTCATTATTTGGCTAAATCCTCTCTTTTTTTTGCCCACAGCCAAATGTCAGGTTAGCTAACCTGAAGTTCAGAATTGTACCTTCGAAATTCAGGAAAGCCTCACAAAGTATGGCTCATCTTCCTGAACTAGAAATGCATATTGGAAGTCAAAATTAGAAATCACTGAAAATATCCAGATGAGACAGGAATGAAGAAAAGTGTTTCACCAATATCTAAGCTCTGTTTAGAACAGGAGAAGTCATGGTGACCCTAAAAATGTTGACAGGCATAAGTAGTTCTGCATTCATTGCCAAAATAATGCAACATCTATTCTTTCACTTCTTTGTAGAGAGTTTAGTAAGGGTCATGAATATTCTTGGACAGTCTCCAACCCTTCTAAAACATTCAGACTTTTTTTAACACTGGATCCCTCTTCTCAGGCACACAGCCAACAGCTTTAAAGCACAAAGCATAGACAGACACAGATAAAGGAAAAATTTTCACTCTCTGCATCTCAGTCAACTGCATTATGGCTGACATTATTTGGTCACACATGTATCATTTTTGATTTTCTATCACAAAGGTTACCTTAGATAGACTGACAGGGAAGCAAGCATCTCATGATTTTCAATATTTCAATAAGAAGTAGTCTCTTACAGGATTTTTAAGAAAAAAATATAAAAAAAAAAATAGAAAAAAATAGAAAAAAAAAGGAAAAAAATAGAAAAAAATAGAAAAAAAAAACCTTAAACCTTCAACTTCTCCATATTTGTGGCCCATATACCTTCCTCACTGTGTATTTATTCCCACCTCCCTGCTTTTGCCAAGAAAGCTTGGGGCCCTGAAAATTTTTGTTTGTTGTTGTTGTTGTTGTTTCTCATCCAAATAGGAAAGATCAGTACTCAAAAGGTAACCCTCAAAAGTTATTGGGATTATTTAGATAATCAGTGTTAGTACAGATTTTTGCATAAATTTCATAAGAAATGAATGGAGTGTCCAGATTTAGATTGGGGGTCATTATCAATCATGTGATGGACACAGTTTGGGGACATAGAGATCTGGGGACTGAGTCGTTGGTACCCAAAATATGTTCCTCTAATTAAAAAAAAAAAAAATCTCATTCAAGAATAACTCTTCTCTTTCCATGTACTTTGACCCCTTCCCATGAATCACTTCTTGAAAGTCACTCATCTGTTACCTGCAGTCTGCTTCCAGAATCCTGTTTCACTGGTAGCCAGCCAAACCGCACTCACAACAAAGGAGGAATGCATAGAAACACAATAGTCCATAATACAATACTCTGAAAAATCCTGAAGCCCAGTTAAAACTCCAAACCAAACAATCAAACCTGGTGAATATGAAGTCAGCAGCCTCACACTTTGAAACTAGCAGTGTCTCTCTTACCTCCCTCCTACTTTCTTTCATTATTTATTTCTCTTTTTGGAAAGAACAGTGAAAAGGCAACACTGAGATGGATGGCCTGGAGCTTTAATAGCACTTATTACTTTGGGTTTACACAATGAGGAATTCATACCTAGTGACTTAATAATATTGATAGCATCATCAATCTTGCCAACAGAAAATGGCTAATCTACTTTAGCAGCAAGTTCATTAAAGGTTGAGTCTTTTCTTTATTATTATTTTTTTTCTCTCTAGAATAGGAAGGGGGCCAAGATAAGGACCTTCCAGAGACTATTTGCAAACTACTCCTATAAGCAGGCTAATATGGCAATTCACAACTAGAAATGGAGAGAGGAATGGAAAAATCATAAATTCTTAAGAAAACATTAGAGCACATAGATTAAAAAGGTTATTGCTTAGAAGATTGAAGAGTTTTAAATGAAAGTGGCTGAGGCAGAATAAAATGGATATCCACAAAAAATGAGATTCTAGGAGGAGAGTTAATGATGAAGTGCTGTGCTGGCAAGAGGCCAACATTGTCCAGATTAGTTCAGTTGAGTAGGAAGGATAATGTCAGCTGACATGCTGGCAGGAAGAAAGGCCTAGGAGATGGATAGCAGCTTAAACGCAGGCTGGTCCAGCAGTCAATGGAAAGCTTGTTGCAACGATCAGGCTGATTATTCTATCCACTGGGATTTGGAGTACTTCAAAGTAACTACAGAATCCACCTGTCAGGGAAAGAGTTGGGAAAAAGGCAATTACATCAACCAAAATAGCATATGACTGATGACAGACCAAACATATCACCAAGAGAGAATGCAGGCTGTATCCTCTTCAGTGTAACATTGAAGTAAATCCAGGGCGACTTTACTGACATCTTCAGATTTGACTCCAGATTTACACAGAACCTAATGAATTCAGAGTATGGCCATATTGGAGTATCCTACCAAGTTCACAGAGAAGGTTTTTGTAAAGAAAATCCATTGCTTTACAAATAGAAATTCTAATCAACTTTTGCCAGACTTTCATCCATGGGCTAGATGCTCAGCCAAGGTAAATGAGCACACTTCCATGATGCCAGCACAGACTCCAGTCTCCTAATATCTTCCATGGGACTGTGGTAGTATTTGCAGAACTGCAGTCTGTCCAAAGCAGATGTTGAAACAGCTTGCAAAACTACCAGGGTAAGTGTAATATAAATAGTACCCACTAATTTTCTAGACTGAAACTGAAAATCCAATCTTGCTGTGCAACACCACCCTAAGTGGTTTTCATTGCAGGAGGAACCAGTGGACTTAGCCAGATGGGATCCTATCAGGCCATAGACTTTACAAACACAGGGACCCTGATCATGCCTTGCTAAAGGGCTTACAGAGAAAAAGAGAGATATTGTGAAATGGATGGACAGGGTGGAATCTAGACTTGGCTAGGATTTGAGTAAATACTTATAACAAACCCAAGTATGAGATAGAGGAATCATTATGGGTATGCTGTCCTTAAAATAGGGACCCACTCTAGGGTGGGGACAGCAGGTCTAGGAGGAAGATGGTATGCTGGAGAATATCTGGATTTGAAATTAACTTGAGCACAGGGAGAGGAGCAGACATCTGCAAGCTGGGATAGGAAATCAGCAGGGAGTGATCAGCCCAGGGAGCAACACCTCTGAATCCACACCTAAAGGGCATGCGGAAAAGGTACCGTTCTCTGAACTAATTCTCTCAAGGAATCTGAAAGGGCTAAAGGCAAAAAGCTGGCGCATTTAACCATTGTTCTACTTGACTGGAGTGCTCGTAGAATAACTTTCCCAATAAGCAGGGATGGATAGAAAGACTATTGGGATTCATAACCAGTCACTTCTAATCTATAACATCATTGACATTTTATTTGTCTATGGGTAACATTCTATTTTTACTTTCCTCTCATATTCTATGAACAGGGTTAAATGAACATCTAGAGAGGGAGTATGATGATCTTTTATGCAAATCAACCCTTTTCATGAGTTGTATGGTGGACAAGTATGAAAATGGACTGATTTGTTGTCTGTGTTTCAGTTCCCATTTTAGAAACACAAATTAGCCATTCCATCTTTGATAAACTCATCTTACTCTGATGTCAAATGTCAAGAGAATTTCAACATGCTAATTTGCTTTTTTTTCTCTCTCTTTTTTTTTTTTTTTATCATCGTTTAAGGTCAAATCATCTCCTCTGCTGTCTCACATAACTGCAAGGAAATTCACATTTTCAGGGTCTGTTTGAAGTCTAATTCCACTCTGTTATAACTTCACTGATGTCACTTTGACTTAGTAAACTATTACACCAAAGATATATTTCAGAAAATACATTCTTCCCTAGTAGTTCCCTTAACTTTCTAGTCAGAAAAACAAAGACATTCCTTAAATTAAAACATGGACATGAAAATAAGAACAGTCATAGTGCACATAGTGATTTAGGTCACGAAAGTAATTGATGTAATTATTTCTCCAACTGTCTCTACTTCTCATATCCTAACTCTCAAAGTATTTGCCCCACAAAATATCACTCTTACCAGACTTTAGAAAATATTATAAAACTGTTATAGCTCTAATCACATCAAAAGGAATGAGATTTCCTTAGGTGGCAATTATCGTTAAAGCGCTGAGGACAGCTACGTGCAACACAGGCCATCATACAGCAATCAACACGTTTGAAACCTCTGGTTCAAGACAAGAAATAAGAAATGGAAGTCACTGTCATAATCAGCAGAAAACCAGCTGCCACGCTTGGAGGCTGGAAGAGGGTAAAGGGCAATGCAGAAATCAACGTAATAGCAGCAAGAAGAAATTTAGGAAAGCTTGTGAAGCATTCTTAAAGGCTATGAAATGCAAGTAAGTGAATTTATATGTATATATATTTATAATGCTATGAAGATACTAAGGGATAAATGGACTTTTAAAGCTACCTATGCAAAGTGTCTGTAATACTGTATTCCTCAAGAAGTCCAATCAGATAAAAACTCAAGAGGTAATTGAAGAATCTCTAATTCATCAAATAAGGATTTGTTTTTAAATTGGCCTAGCAATCATTATGCAGTAGAGGTAATAAATATATTTAAAGAATAGGTATTAGGTGCTTTACTGAGATGCAAAGTTAAAGACTGGTGGCTTCAGTGCTGAGAAAAAAAGAATCTAGATGAACTGGGCCAAAAATGTCAGACTAGGCTGATTTCATTTTTCTCCATTTTTGAATGTGTGCCTTTGCATAATTACAGCTATGTTCCGTGAAATGCTAAGAATCAGCAGTTTTCATGGATTTTATTAGTGGTGGGTTTGTCCTTTACTGTGGTTGGAGAAAAATAATCTAAATAGAGAACCAGACAAACCCTCCAAATCCCTAATAATTTCAAACTGAGCACCTGCATTTTCTGGGGCACCACCTGAATTTGCTTCTTGCTGAAATAATTTTGTTGTCATTATGGGACTCAATGTAATATAAAAGTCCCAAAGGCCAGCTTAGATTCAAGAGGAGAAGGAGGTCATTACTATTCTTGTAAGCTAACTGGCTGACTTACATACATTGATCATCTTTTGAGAATGTCCAAACTTTAGTCTACTTTTCAAGTGTCTGTAAGTCAATTTCTCCTGGATTTACAATGATGTTCTTTAAATAGATGACACTTTATATCGTTAAATGAGATCTGTTATATATACAGGAATTTTACTTTCATTTGATAGAATAAGAGAACATGACTCTTACATTCCTGAGTGACTTTCATAAGTATACTCAAGGTAAAATTTATGAAAGCAGATATGGTACACCTATTTCACCCAAAAAGAGAGTATTCTGGAGAAGTTAATGACGAGTGTTCCTTTCTGTTTTTCCTTTTCTTTCTTTATTTTCTTTTAGTTTGTTCTGTTTCTTTTGCTATCCAAGCATGACATCATGAAGTTTGTCAGAAAAGTGTGTCTTATGGTCAAAGTCTTATCATGGAACATTCAACTAAAATCCATGATTAATTTTGCTCATAACAGAAAGCAGTCTGATATTTACTTTTGTTCTCAGAAATTAAAAACAACCCCCCAAAAAAGTTTCAATTTATTAATAAGTAGAGCTGATGCATGGCTGAGAGACATTAAATTAATTTGATATTCAATAGACTTTTAGCAGGTAACCATCATGTTACTTGTATGTTAGTGAAACAGTAGTGAAATTCCAAGCACTGAAGTAGCATCCTCTGTTCCTTGGCAGCAGCACTGTGGTCTGCTTAGAGAAGAACCTGCACCCAAGAGAAGATTTGGTCTGTACGACAGCTTCTTGTTAAAAGGCAGTTGGCATGGTAATGACATCAAAAGTAGTGGAAAACTCTTGATGAAGCTTTCTGTCCTCACTGTTGTTAGAGACAAGTCGATTCCTCGTCTATTATTTAATCGGCCAGATTTCCACTGATAACCTTGTAGTGAAAAACTACTTCAGTTTCCTGGGTTCTCTAATTCTCTACCAACAACAGTTTTGTTTAACAACATGTAAACAAATAGAGTACTAACAACAGGCTAAAGCTGGGAACTGCCATGAAGAGTGGATGTTTACTTTCAGCAGTCTTCAGTCACTCCTACTCCTTGTTCTGTGTGTCAGAAACAAGCAAGAGACACAACTCATTTTCCTCTGTAGTTCAATATTGCTCTGGCATACAATGGGTAAGGTGATCTTTAATCTATTCTGCCTTTTGCTTGCACAGAAAAAGAAATGAAGACACCTTGTGGTTTTTGTATGTGACCTCAGGGATAGCACGGGGAGGTAAGTAAGATTTATACCTACTGAGGATCTGACCAACTGTTCAGATAAGTTAAATGGAGCAAAGGGTAGTTTAAGTGACTTGCTCAAGGTGAAATACTAAGTGACAGCACCAAACAGAAAACTCCAGCCCTTGCTCTCCCTTTCTGTCAGAGCACTTCTCTCCCAGACACCCACATTTGGATTTAGCCAGAAGCAGCGTCACACCTGCACTGGAATAATATAGCAGTAACAATTTTAGGGTAGCTGACAAACTACATGGGACTCTTTCAGCTGCCTCCAACAAAAATATGATTCAGCACCATCATTCATGATCAGAATGCCTTGGGACACAGCAATGTGCTCAAGGATGCCTTGTTCCCACAGAGACTGGATATGTTGAGAAAAAGCAGACGATTATTTTTGACAAGGGCCTGGACAACTGAAGGAGATTGACTTGAAGATGACTCTTAAAATATAACGCAGACACTATGTGGTGCATTTCAGATAACTAATGTAGAAATGGCAAGGGGAAACTTATTTACTTTGCGGCTCATTTAACAGCTTTCAGAATCCTTCTTTCCTTCCTGCCTGCCTTCCTTTCCAGCCTTTCTGCTTTCTCTATTCTCTCCTAACATCTAATCTAAATCTCCCATTTTTTAGTGTAACACCCCTTTGTCCTATCATTATCTGCCCATATAAGAAGTCACTCTTCATCTTTTTGTAAGCCTCTTTTAAGGCCTGAAAGGCCACAATGAAACCTGGAACCTTCCTCCGTGGAACCTTCTCTTTTCCAGGCTGAATATCCCCAGGTCCCCAGGTCCCTCAGCCTATCTTCATAGAAGTTCTCCAGTCCTCTGAACATCTTTGTGGCCCTCCTCTGAACCTGTCTTAACAGGTCCGCATCCTTCTTGTTCTGGGGGCCCCAGACCTGGACGCAACGGTCCAGGTGGGGCCTCACAAGGGCAGAGCAGGGGGACAATCCCCTCCCTCACCCTGCTGGCCACTCCTCTGTTGATGCAGCCCAGGATGCAGTTGACCTTCTGGGCCGCAAGTGTGCACTGTTGGCTCCTGCCATCTTGTCATCCACTGGACCCCCCAAGTCCTTCTCGGCAGCGCTGCTCTCAATAAGTTTTTCTCATAGTCTGTGCTCATGTCTGGGATTGCCCTTACCGTGGTGCAGCACCTTGCACTTGGACTTGTCGAGCCTCATTAATTTCACATGGGCTCACTTCTCAAGCTTGCCCAGGTCCATTTGGATGACATCCCTTCCTTCTGTTGTATTGACTGCAGCACTCAGCTTGGTGTCATCTGCAAACTTGCTGAGGGTGCACTCAATCCCACTGTCTATGTCACTGATAAAGATATTAAACTGCACTAGTCCCCTGAGGGACACTATTTGTCACCAGCCTCCCTCTGGACATAGAGACATTGACTGCAACTCTCTGTCTGTTGCCATCCAGACAATTACTTTTGTGGACCAAAAAGTCCACCCTTCAAATCTGTCTCTCTCCCATTTAGAGATAAGAATGTTATGTGGGACCATGCCAAGACCGTACAGAAGTCCAGGTAGATGACATCGGTTAGTTTTCCCTTGACTCATGCAGTCACTCCATCAGAGGAGGCCACCAGATTGGTCAGGCACGATTTATCCTTGGTGAAGCCCTGCTGGCTGCCTCAGATCACCTCCTTGTCCTGCATGTGCCTTAACATTGCTTCCAGGAGGACTTGTTCCATGATATTCCCAGGTATGGAGGTGAGGCTGACTGGTCTATAATTCCCAAGGTATTTCTTACTACCTTTTTTAAAGATGGGAGTGATGTTTCCTTTTTTCTAGTCATTAGGGACTGTGCCTGACTGCCAGGACTTTTCAAATATGGCGGAGAGTGGCTTGGCAACTCCATCAACCAGTGCCCTTAAGACCCTGGGATGCATGTCGTCAGGCTCCATAGACTTGTACATGTTCAGTTTCCACTTGTTCAGTGGTCTTGAACCTGCTCTTTGCTTACGTTGGAAGGGGCTTTGCTCCCCCAGCCCCAGCCTAGAGGTTCAGGGACTTGAAAGATGTAGGAAGCTTGACTCCAGACAGAGACTGAGGCAAAGAACTTGCTGAGTACCTAAACCTTCTCCATGTCTGTTGTTAACAGTTCTCCCTTATTTATGAGAGGGGGAACACTCTCCAAAGTACCTATAAAACCCCTTCTTATTCTTTTCATCCCTTGCCAAGTTCAGTTCCATCTGTGCCTTGTTTTTCCTTTTCCCATCCGTACACATCCAGATGGCATCCCTGTTCTCTTCCCAGGCCATATGTCCCTACTTCCACAGCTTGTGCATTTCCTTCTTACTCCTCAGTTTGACCAGCAGGTCCTTGCTCAGCCATGTTGGTTTCCTGCCTTGCCTGCTTGATTTCTTACACATGATATACTTGACAGCCCAGAGGTATGAATACTATTTAGTTACATAAATATAACTGAGATAAACAGTAACCAAAGTATAATGATTAGTTGGCGTTAAACCTGGATTTAGAACATCTAATATATTTTTAAAGTGTCATCAGTTAACATTAATTGGTATTTATTAATCTATTGAGAAAGACATTTTAAGGTGTTAGGTATTTAAATTCAGTATATAAAGTAAGAGATAAATATATTTTTTATATTTTCTTGGATTGCTTGGCTTCACTATGTTACCTTATCACATGCCTGATTTTTCCTTTGACTGCTACAGAGCAAAGCAGTATCTAGATATTTTTAAGGAACAGAGAAGTACTAAAAAACAAAAACAAAAACAAAATACTCTACTAAAATAAAGTTAAGGTGAAGTCCAAAACTGTAATTTCAACAATAAACAAATAAGTAAATAAATAAATTTAAAAAAACTCTAGGGAACACAGAATAATCGAGTGTTAATGAGCCTGGAAACAGAAACGAAGTTAATTTTAGAAGAAATTTAAACATGCCAAGATAGAAAAATCTTTTTAGTCTTTCATCAGGGGAAGCCACATTGAAAAAGACAGTTTAATCAAATTTAAAATCACAAATAGCAAAAAGCAAAAAGTATGCACTGATCGTAACCATATGGCTATTGCACAGACTTACTGTGGAGCAATTCAAGTTGTTCATTCCTACACATGGGTGACTTTAGAAATTAAGCTGCTCATTTCACTAATGTCAATAAATATTCTTATATTTAATATCTTTTCCAAATATTTAGCCTCTGCAATCATAAGGTTCATTTCATCAAAGAACATTGCATTTACACTAGCAAAAGGATCAGAAATCAAAACAACCAGATGGGTAGGGGCCGTAATCAGGACCTCCTGCAAGAAGGTTTCTCTCCCAAGAGATGTAAGAAAACAAAGCAGAGCCATCAAACATAGAATCACACCAGTGATCACACTGGGAAACAGGAGAAGAACAACACAGAACATAGTAAAAACTCTTAAATGAATGGCTGTGCAATGGTAGACAGAGAAAAAAAAACAAAGCGAAGGGAAGATCACTGCAGTCATCTTGCCAGCATCCAGAATTTTGAGGTCAATACCATCCTGTGAGATAAAGTCTGGTTTTTGCTTTACTAGAAAGCGTCCTGCAGTTCAGAACAGTGAGGAGAAAACCTGTGTCTGGATGTTGCAGGACAATGAGAAATAATGAGACAGCTTTTAGAAAGAAGCATCCAAACCAGGGTCACAAACTGAAATCCCAACACAAAATTACATGATTGTCCTATGGGACCACTACAAGTTTGAGTTAAGGTTGTTGTAGAAGCTCTGTCTGCCCTATCATAGAGGGGGTTTAGAGTGAAGTTTAAAGATAACAAACAGGTTCTCCAAGCTCCAATGCAAAAGATATGTGAATGCAAGGACTGTGCCATTTAGTTTGGGGAAAACTGCAACAACCCTGAAATTAACTTTCCTTAGCAAGTGATGTATAGTCTAATACTCATACAACTCCATCTTTGTTATGAAAATGCAAAGACATCATCTCCATAAATGTGGGATTAATCATGTTATTTTAGCAAGCTCCTGTCTGTTCAGCCAACACATGGTAAGTAACCTTGTTGATGCCTTAGCTCTATGCCATTGTTTAAGCTCCCCTTAAAATGATTAAGGAATATGTACACACAATCAAGTGTCATACTTTTGCCAAGGAGGTGATAACCGCTGTCTAGCTGGACAGTGCATATATGGGTGGGATGGGGTCAAGACACAATATGTTATTGGATTGTGGTAGCCTTCCAGTTACATGAACAAGTCTGAAAGTCTAACTGACTTAAAATGTACTCTTCTGTTTGATGCAACTCTTCCTTTCTAATAAGTTTTCCTCATTTTTCACTGCATCCAGCTTATGCAGAATGTACATGTATGGCATTACAGTTTATGTCTACAGACACTCATTTATACCTGTGTTAGTGCAAAACTGAGTTTGAAGCTTTACTTATCCTTTCACAGAAAGGTCTTCATGGGTAGGGATGGTCTGGTTCAGATGGCAACTAGGTTTGCTGCTGATTCGTTACATGGGTTCAAACCCAACCCCTGCAACAAAATTCTTCTTGACTTCAGCCTGACTGTTTTGCAAGGCAGTTAAAAAGGTGATTATAAAGTACATGTACATATATAAATATATCTATGATATATGCATAAGTATAAAAGTTAAAGGCAAGTAATAATTACAGTGAATGTTCCAGGTTTCATGGAGATTGAGGTTTAAAACCCCAACTGATGCAAACTCAGCTCAATAGATATTTATCAAAAGCTATTTTAATGTTTCTTTAAACAACATTGTAAGATTTTTGTAAGACAAATGAATTAACTATGAATTCACTGTAAGTATGAATTCTCATGATATGATTTCCTCTCTGCTTTTCAATCAGATGTGAGAGCATGATAGACATTTTCAAAAGCAATATGTGATTTTGAGTATCTCAGTTTTAGAGGTGTTCCAGAGATCTTGTTTTTAAAGATCTACTTCCCTTTGCAGTGACTCATCTTGAATATGAAAAGGCAGAGGCCTCCAAACCACCAGTCACTATAAATGTAGGCCATAATTTTTAGCTGTATATCTCAATGTTTCCATTTACAGAGCACTGACTAACTGTGATGACTGTTAAACTCCATTACTGCTAAAATATCAACATTTAATGTTTTTCTAAACTGAACCATATGAATGTTCCCACAGCAAACTGATTGCTCTCTTTTACTTTACTTTTATTATTCCCTTTGATAAACTATACTACTATAGTAATAACCCTGAAAAATCTCAGAAGCTACCACATACTAAAAATAAATGTTCTGAGATGTCGTTATGCAGAATGGGATATGCAATACATCTTAGATCTCTATTCTAAACGTTTTATTCTAAAAAATATATTGTAATACAAAAATAAAACCTACTGTGTAAATTATCTGTTAGCAAATGTTATTCTGCAATTTTGCTTTTAAATTATCCAAAAAGAATTAGGTCTTCATATTAAATTGTCAGATGGTATTCCTCTTCCTGCAATATAGATAGAATTGTTGGTATAAAGAAAACAAAGCACTCAAACCTATTTCTTGTTAACATCTCCAGTATAGTTTTCTGGATTTGTATTGACATTTATTTAAAAGAGAAGATATGCATGGAATCACCAATTACTTTTTGCCTGACTCATGTTATTTAAAAGGGTATTTAAGAATTATAAATTGTCAAAAAGAATGGAGGGAGGAAACTAGTGGGAAAGAAAAGCAAAGAAGAGAAGTATAATAGTTCTTAAAACATTGCAGCATAGAGACCCAAAGTTTTGAATTCTTTTCTATTACTGCACAAAAACTTATCTTTGAAAAACAGCTAAAGTTATTGTTAGCAGTTATCAATAATATGCAACCGATTAAAGTGAAATTATTGCATTCTAAGGGTATTATGTGTCACTGTGACATTTTCCATTAATCTTTCTTTTTCAGCTTTGAGACTGAAATAAGAAGGAGTCTTCTGAACTTTGATAACTAGATTGACAAACCACTTAATGTAAAAGCCAAAAAATATTGCTATTGAGCAAGAAATACAACTTAGAGTTCATCTATGGGGAGAATATATGTTTCATACAAATCAAAAACATAAATTAAAATTAGTCTATGTGGTAAAACAAATTCAGAGAGGAGAACATTGATTTGGGGACCAAAATGTTCTAGAGTATTTGGAAGAACTTTCTTAATTTCTAAATATGTTTTCTAAGTAAGAGGAAAAACCCTGGCCCTGATTTTAGGTAATAAAACCAATGTATTGTATAAAGTAACTCTTCAAGAATTGCACCTGGATTACAAATGCAAGAAGGGAAAATACTTTTTTCTATGCTTTGATCACCAGTCAAGCCATTACAGGAAGGTAGACTGCGAAACGGAGTATTAAGGAACAAATATGGTTTTGAAATGAATTGTACAAGACAAGAAAAGCAGTGACAGCTGAAAGTTTAACATTAACTATGCCCTTGTGTCTTATACTCTTCTTCCATAAATACACTAGACATAATGAAGAATGGTTGGAACCTAGTGGTTGGAACAGACATGTCCATGAAACCCATTTTTCAGGAGTAGTGTTTATAAAAAGTGGCAGTCTTCATTTTGAAGTGCTGCTAAAAAAAAAAAAAAAAATTAAAAAAAAAAAAAGATACTTTATAACAGTCCATTTTGGCTTCTGGTTATAGCAATATAATGTTATTTTTTGCACAGATTTGAATTACTTTACCTTCCATATACTGTTACACTAAAAGCCTAAACTTTGAGAATTGATTTGATTTCAGACTCTATTTTTTTTTTTTACAGAATTTACAGAATAAACCATGGGTGAAGAAAATCAGTCTCAAAAATAAAGAAAAAATAAAAATAAACAATGGTGGCAGATCCGACTAGAAATTTCCGTTGGCATTGTATGTTTGTGAAAAATAGCCAGAAAAAGGCCATCAAGTATTTCACCATCATTTCGCCTTTTTTTTTTTTACCCTAACGAATATTCCAATTTCATATAGAAAAAAAGATTTGAGAGTTCCACCACTGAGACCTATGTATCATATCCCTAGAATACGATCCCTTCAGCAAGTCATTTAGTTTTTCTCTTTACGTCAGTTTTCCCAGGAGAATTCTACATATACTCTTTGTATATAAATATACATGTAGTGCCAGGAACAGCAATGTCAGCATGGAAAGGAAAGCCATGGGTGGAAGTATATATATATATATCTACTGCATATACAGGTACAGAGAAATAAATACATAAATAAATAATCAATCAAACCAAAACAATTAAACAAAATAGAATTAATGAGAAAACTGTCCCCAGAAAACTTCATATTACTAAACTCAGACAGCCTCAAGATGATCAGTCTCATTATGAGAGCACACTCACTGGAAAGGCAATGAATCAAATCTACCATAAAAAAGTTTGAAGTACTGAGGGAGGGAAGTGGTCCTGTCTCTTTACTAAAGAATCTATACAAAACTATATATGCGTCTATACAAAGCCACCTCCTTGTTTCAAAGAAGGACTTCAGAACATATTACTGCTGATCACCAAAACCAGTAATTCTTTCATTAGAGATGTCAATACATCCTAATGTCAGTGCATTACCAGAGAGGAAGTTGTGGTCTTATTTCACAGATGTGCAGTACCGTGTCCCTATCTGGGGAAGTGACAGTGTAGGCTCCTGATGAGAGGGAGCATGAGAGGAAGTAGGAGGGTGCTGTGTCACACAAGAGGGAAGGGAGGAAGGATGCAACTACCTCCCGCATTTCTTGCAGTCAGATGAAATCTCAGCCTTATTATTAGACTACTCTTGGGGAAGGGAAGAGGTTTGTCTCAAAAAAAAAAAAAAAAGTTGCTCAGAAGTCTTTCAAATTCTGTTATGTTAAAGCTGATTGCTAATTGTTGTTACTGCTACTGTTAGATGGGAGATATGGGAATGATGTCGATTCAAAATTCTGGCATGAGCCTGTTGTAACTGAAGCATTTTTGCAGACACATGCAGACTGGTTGCGAGGCAGGTGGAGAGTACAGTGGATCTGATTCTGCCTCTGAATGATTTTTGATTCATTTTATGCAGCATACAGAGCACTTCCAAATCCTGGATGAGTTTCCTTTGGTGGAGGGTAGCATTTTTATTCATATCACTGATGCCAGGATTTCTGGGAGACACATCCTGGTCGGCAGCATCTGCAAGCAAGGTTGTCAGAGGAATGCTTCACAATCAGAATCTATACAGTTCTGGAAATAGCTGCAAAGACACTTAAATACTGTGGGAAGTTTACAGAGACGCCTATTTTTCACACCTTCACTGATGGCAGCTGAATGGGGAGGCGGTATTGAATTGGGAAATCTACACTCTGGATTTATAGTTAAGTTGCATTTGTGAATTAAACCTTAATCTCCTCTCAGTATTTCAGGTTGTGAAATGGGTACAAGTGTTCCATAAGTAAATACTAACAGATGTTTGTGAAACACAGAAATAATGGTATAGTTAATTAACCACAAAATAAACATGATTTCTTCTTAAACAATAATCATTGGTACACAGCAATGCTCTCCACCAACATTTTCTCTTATGCTAAGTATCATATCCAATTCATCAGTCTTTTTTTCCTTACCAGGATGTCAGTGCAAAGTGGAAGAGTGCCTCTAACATAGCTTCAGTGCTAAATACCTTCAGCATCTAAAAAAGCTTTTTATTTTTTCCCTTAATTCCATGAAATTGTATAGTCAAATAATTCTAGAAAGAGAAAGTACCATAGCAGACTATGATCCCTTCTGCCACTATCAATACAAGTGTAGATATTATCCTCTGATCCAGTTACAACAAATCCCAGCAAATCAGTACATGAGTCTGCACTCTTCATACACGCCTCTCTGGGAAAAAAAAAAAAAAAAAAGACTGTTTTCATAACATAGTTCTTCATCAGTGTCTTGTGCAGCATCCCCATCTGGCATGCTGCCTGGCTGCATGTGTACCTCTGCCTTTTAGGCAGCTCATCAGCCTGACTCACCAGGGAAGTCGAACTGACTCAGTGAGGACGTTGCACTGAGCAGTGTTTGCAGCACCGCCGGTGACATTCTCTGAGACGTATAAGATAAAGAGAGGCAGTAGAGACTGCAGCACAGCAATAAACACATTTTCAGCAAAATCCATCTGTGAAGCCAACTGATAATAATCAGCTAGAGGCTAGAAGGCAGTACATCATCAGTCACCACAAAACAAACGTGTGATACTGTTGTGCACAGTCATAAACTCTTGTCAAATGCAGAGCTGTTCTGTTAACTAGCAATAGAACATTGCTCTCTTGAATAATGAATGGTTAACTTAGCTGTCCATGAGATCTTTCTATTGCTAAGGCTTTGGTTTTCTGGTTGTTGCTGTTTGTTTTAACTGAAATACCTACCCTCAATTTTAGTGACATTATTTGTTGTTCTTCAGTGTGTACCCATACAACAAATAATTTCAAAACGATTGAGAGTTTTTGGTGGTGTTTTTGTTTGGTTTTTTTTTTTTTTTTGCATTTATTTTTAATTTGACTGGCCCATTCCGTACAATTAAGGATCAAACTCTGACTCTGTATTTACAAAGATCTAATCCGTAGAGGTTTAATTTCTGTGAGGACATAAAATTAAAAGGAATATCTCTATGGTCATTGCCAAGGATCCCCAATCATCCCTTAGTCACCTGTTGGGAGAAATAGAATAAGGAAAATTTTGGTGTGTTAAGTCTGCATAATTAAAACAACACAAGTACTCACTGCACAGAAGTTTTTTTTATTGATAGTTGCTCACACTTGCAAAATGCTAATAGTTTCAGATGGCACATTCTACAGTAGCAGTGCAGCTTTCAGTAGAAATACTGAGAAACTGGTTATGTTCCTCCATGACTATTTTAAATTTGTTACTTAAAATTGGAGCCATGAAAAAAGATTATGCCAGTTTAAAGGAAGACGGGGTTTTAAAGGGAGATACCAAGTGCCTACTCATGAAAGATTATATAGTCATGCTTCTGAGCTCGAGAGAAAATAAAATTGAGGTATTTTTTTAATTAAAATTCTTCTTCTCTCTTACGTCACCTACACGTGTTTGTCTTTTAGTAACTGTGCCCTACAGGAGCTTAATGTATTGCTTGCATTTTAAGGAGGTGAGCCAAGAACAGGCTCTTGAATGCCACCTTCATCTTGAATGATCTTGGGAAAGTTGCATCATCTCCTCAAGTATTAATTCTTTCACATAAGAAAGAGAGAGACAGTAACAGCACTATCTTACTCTCAGAAAGGTATTGAGATGCTAATGGTTTAATTATTGTTTTTTAATTATATTGAGAGCCTCGAAATGAAAGTGCCATATTAATGCAAATTATCACTATTGTTAAGTGATAGAATGAAACTCCGTAAGACAAAAGCTACACAATGCGTTGTCCAAATAACAAAAGTCCAACTTCACTTGATATACTAAATTGTTTAGAAATATCACTAAAAGATCATGGTAGAGAAAAATGGAGTACCACTCAAAAGGGCCACTCATATCCTCTGGAACTACCTCATGTTCATAACTGATGAACAGAAGTACAGAATGGAAATGAATTAACTAAAATTGATATGCTAGAGCATAGCTCAAGCTGGTAAATAAATTGATGGAAATAAGAATTACTCTACTAGATTTCTCTTTTCAGTCCAAAGTTTTGGTGTGTTGGATAGGCTAGAGGGAATGAGCTTTACCACTGAGACTGCCATACCCAGTCCCTCCCAGGACCAAGATCCTTTTTGTCACCTTCTTGATGACAGATGATCTGACAAGACTTTAAATAAAAAAATAAAATAATAATAATAAAAAAGTAACCTGCAGCATAACTTAGATTTCTGCTTCATTTCAATGTCAGTCCTATGAACCATCCTTTCTTTCCTTTTAGTTGCCTTTTTTTCGCTCTCTCACTCTTTTGACCCTTTCATTTAACCTACTACAGCAGCATTTCTCATTTATTTTTGTGATGATACTGTAAGCTCATCTCATATTAGAAAGATGGCTAAAAGCACAGTCTTAAGCATGTTAATATTTGACAGACTACACAGTGGCTGAGAAGGCCAAGTGCTGTGTCTGTAACTGTAAGATTTCCAGCATGAGGCAGAAAAAAAAACCTACATTTTCAATCTTTGTTGTTCTTTTTTTTTTCTTTCTCCTGTGTGTGTGTTTCTTTGTCTTCAATAAAAGCAACCACAATACCTCAAATCCCTGCTACCTGATTTCTTCAGTCCTTCTCCAGTAGTTATCATCCTCAGTCCCATCTAAAAGACTGTCAGACAAGATTTTCTAAAAGCAAAGCAATATGAACAATCTCTAGAAAGACTCTCTAAACCAACATAGGGAATAATATAGGCTGCTAAAGTCATTTTTTTTACTTAATACTTTTTAAGACTGAGTAGATTCCCCCACCCTGCATCTTTTTGTATCTTCATATAAAAACTTAACAAAATTTAATCGTTTGCTATGAGCATAAGCAGGCTGAATTCTGTATGTATGCAATAATGAATCCTATTTCATGTTTTGTAGTGACAAGGTCAAGTTAACTCCTTTAATTCAAATTTTTCAACCAATGTTATTACTAAGGCATTACCAACAGACTGGTGAGTAGAATGGGCAAACACTAATGTATAGTGTGTCTATACATTGTGGTCTAGCACCTTTTCTGTCTAAAATAATACTTTATCTTTATAGACCTTAGCACTGCAGAAGACAGCCCTAAGTGTTACTGGACCTGACCCACAGTTATATAGTACTTCAAAGCACAGCTGCCATAGCCAAGTTTGTTTACTCAGCATCTCATTGAACTCCATCTGGAGGAGGTTTAGAGCTCTTCAGATAATTGGAGAAGCCATAAGGACTGAGGCATCCTTCCCCAAACAGCATGGTGACAGGGGAGAGCAAAGTGAGATATTTTCTACCTTCCCCATTTCTCTGAAAAGAGAGGATTTGTCCCACTCAATTTTATTTCTGTCCTGTTTGACAGCTGAGACTGTCAGTGACAAATGCTATTTGAAGAATGTGGTCTCTAAAATATCTCACAGCTTATAATTATTAGTTATAAAATGTCAAACCCACAGTTTAATAAGGCTCTGTAATACTACCTTCCTGCCATCTGCAAGGTCAGAAGACAACCAGACTTACAACCACGAGGTTATGCTGGGCAATAATCTGCATGGGAGTTGTGATGTTTTGCTCAATACACCTGCTATGCACCCCATGAGCATAGTTCAGTCAGTTTTTATGCTACCAGGGGAGCTTAGTATCACAGAAAGATTAAGGACAGAAAAAGTAAAAAGTAGGCTCTATGTAAGGCTTTTCTTAGACAAACAAAGTAGTCTGAATTTCAAATGGAAGGGTCTTTATTATCTTTCTTCAAAAGAGTAAAAGAAAAAAAGAGTAAAAAAAAATTGCTTAAAATAAGAGCAATGTGAAGACAGCCATTTCAAGTGAAGGGGTGAAAAGCCCTTGGTATATCACAAACTTTCATTTCTACTGACTTTAGTGTAAAAATTATCACAGGGTTGAGTGTAGTGTTTAAAATTGCACATAGATGATCAGCTGTAAAGTATAGAAACATAACCTAGTTTTTGTTCTGTTGCTACTTTTAAATCAGTTCAGTACCATTCCTACATGTGCAAATGACATTAACTTTATATTTCAGCACAATGAGAATTACCATTCAAAAGTTTTGCAGCCTAAGGATGTTTACACTAGGAAGTTACACTTTTGAATCTTTCCACAAACAGTAATAAAATTACAGCACTAGGACTGAATAACAATAGACCATTTCTTAAGAGTCATGAAGCTTGCTCAAACTAAAGGTATTTGAATCTCTCAATATATAACACCATTCATACAAAGAAACCATGTATGGTGTTCTGTGAACTTTCAGTCTTTCAACAATGCTTACAATTTCCTGATAAATAGGGTGGGGTTTTTTGTGTTTTTTTTTTGTTTGTTTGTTTTTAAAGACAGTATGGATTGGATCACAGTGATTTTGTTCATCTCAATGACATTCTGAAATCTTCTAGCAAAATGTGTGAGCATTTATTTCCATCCTTAGTTTGCTGTAATAGGTTATAAAATAACATTTTACATTTATAATAAAAATATGTCATCAAAAGTTTATCATATCATATTTTATCATATCTTTAATCTTCAGTGAAAATACATTAAAACAATGCTCAGCACATACTATAGAATTAGATTTTAATTTTAGAAATGGATTTCAAAGCATATAGTAACATATGAAGGAAGAAATGCAAATAATATTCGGTCACTAAAACTAAATCTTCTTAAGATTTTTATAATTCTCAGAGAGCTTTTAAAAATTCACCTTACCAAATGTACAAATCTCTATTTAATGTATTTCTAATAAAATGGAGACTATTTTAGGAGTCATCCAGCTGAAAACTATAGAAATGATCATCTTGTGGGTATATAGTTTACATTGTCATTCATTCAAACATTACAGAATGAAACATCTCCTGTAAGCCTCTCAGGATATGAGGAAAAAAGACTGACAAAGACTTGTTACAAAATTTTCAAGGAAAAATTATAATTAATGTTAGGGTTCTCCGCCTTATTATGGAGCTTATGAAATGGGAAATTAGCTCAAAGTGTATATTCATTCTCATTTTAAAACATTTGTTGATAGAGCATTATCTCTACAATTAACACTATCACCTCCATAGGTAAATGAAAATAAAGTTCAAAGTTCAAATTACTTGACTGTAGGAGAGCATTCATTTCTCATGTATTCGTAAAAAAAAAATAATAATAAAAAATAAAACAGGATGACAATGCATCATCTCACAACTTATGGTATCAACAACATTGTTACAATTGTTTTTAATGTCATCCAGGGTCACAGAAAATAATTTGCCCTTCATCCATTACGCTTTTAACTGTTTTAACTGTTTATATAGTTGTAAAAGGAGATAGCACATTATTAGCAGTACATGAAAATTTTGCTCTACCAAGATGGTTCATTTTTGGAAAATAGAACAGCCTAATTTATTATCCCTATCAAGTGATCTATGTGAATGATTTTTGGTAATAGTTTGGCTTGTTTGTGTTACTTCTGTAGCAGTAAACAATTGTGCCTCGTAATGTTCTGTATCTTCACTTCTCAGTGACAAATAAAAAATTTCAAGGATTGCGTTAAAAATTAAATGATTGAATTATTTTTATAACCCTGTTCATTTGCATGCTTTGTTGCATTTGACAACCCACTCTGAGTATTTAAGAAACCTCTTCCAAAAAAACTACAGTATGCTTTATGTCTATTATTGCTGTGTTCAGCGGTCCAGACAAAACCATTTTTCTTCTCAGAGTGCAAAAATCTATTTTTGGAGTGTAGCTGTGAGTCTTCTCAACGACAAGAGCAATCCTTTGAAACACACAGTAAGTCATACAGGTGTGGCAGAAATTTGGCTTGGATGAGCAAGGAACTTATAACAGATCCAATGCAAAAAAGAAATAGACAGAAAGTCCTCCAGAGCAGTTCTCCCTTCCAAACAGAATTATTCTATCATTCTATGATTCCTTGATGGCACATTACCCTCAAAGTCATTGCAGAGTCACAATCCATGTGAAAGATTATTAAATCAACAGGAAACAATTCTAGGAATCGAGGACCTTCTACATTCCTTGATGCTGTATTCTATACTGCAAGTATTTGGACCAAAATCTACTGTTAGGTATGAAAGGAGAAATACACGAGTTAGTCCTAGCTATGCCTAGCAAAGCTGGATTAACTCTCATCACCCAAGAATACTCTCAGACAGGGAGTATTCACAGTGCTTCTCTTAGCTTCACCCTTCACCCATTTTTTACTCTGGACAGGTTCCTCATCCTCCTAGCAGTTGTCTTACTGGAGAGTCAGTGCATTTTTCACGCTATCCTTTGTCTGAAAATACCTTCCATTCTGGCTAAAAATCACAAAGAGTTTCCATATTAAGATGGAAAGTTCAAGAGAAACTGAGAGACATCCCACCCCCTTCTCCATCACCACCACTTGGCTCCAATATCATCTCTCCTACAATCTTCTCAGCAGAATATCATAACCATGTAGAATTTCTGCTGTGGTTAGTTGGTAATTTCTCCACATTGTTCTAGGATGTCTTACTCATAAACACCAAGTCTTCCAGAGGGCAGTGACTAGCTAGTATGACCTAAAGCTTTCTAATAAAACAATGCTAGGCACATGTGGAAGGCATAGTTTGTTTACATAAACATTAATCAGATTGTCCAGGACACTTCTTTATATAGAATTTTCTTATTGGGCTATAAATTGGTTCAACTTATTCATCTATGACCTGGACAATGGAACAGTGCACCCTCAGCAAGTTTGCTGATCACACAAAGATGGGAGGAGTGGCTGATATGCCAGAGGGCTGTGCTGCCATTCAAAGGGACCTCGACAGGCTGGAGGGTTGGGCCAAGAGGAACCTCATGAAGTTCAACATGGGCAAGTGGAGGGTCCTGCACCTAGGGAGGAATAACCCCAAGCACCAGTACAGGCTAGGGGCTGATGTGCTGGAGAACAGTTCTGCAGAGAGAGAGCTGGGAGTCCTGGTGGGCAGCAGGCTGACCATGAGTCAACAGTGTGAAGGCCAAGAAGGCCAATGGTATCCTGAGATGTGTTTGGAAGAGTGTTGCCAGCAGGTCAAGGGAGGTGATCCTCCCTCTCTAATCAGCCCTGGTGAGACCACACCTGATAGCTGAAACACTTGACTAAGAAGAAAAAAAAAAAAAAATAAAATAAAATCTTGTCAGAGGAAGCTCACCTGCACTTGTTTGTTTAGGCATTCAAGTGCAAATGCACTCCAGGCTTGAATCTCATCAACAGCCTGGGACTGCCCCTTCCTTTCAAGTGAATGTTCAAGGTTGAGGGGGGGATCTGAGGGATGTTAAGGAATATTTACAGAATATTTTGATGTGATTGTGAAAGACATGAAATCTACTCTACCCTGCTGGAGCCATTCTACTTTTTTCTTTTTTCATTTTTTTTTTAAAGACTGAAATAATGCAAGGGAGCAAGAAAGTGACATTCTAACTTCACGGTGAGGGTACCTTCATTGGAGCCAGACACAACTCAGTTCCCATACTTGCTCCAGAGCATGCTCCTTCACAGGAAGTAAGACAGAGTCCATGGTAAATTGTCAGCTTTCTCTGTGCACCTGCTAGCTTGGCAACTGAAAAAAATAAAGATCCACTTTCCTACTAGGCTGCATAGAGAATTTATATAGGGTTTTTATTCTCTGATCTACTGGACATACCACCATGACATTTTCTTTTCCACAGCTGATACTGCTGCTATATCAAACTTAAATGACTGAAGATCTTTAGGAGGACTAAAGATTATTATTGCAGAAATCTTTTTTCCCAGCCCCAACTGCAAATCATAATGTTATGTTTGTGACTACTTGTTTTGTACCTGCAGTGTGTGGGCAAGAAGTCTCAGGTGGAGCGGTGCTGGTGGTGGTGGTAAGTTGTCATTCTCCAATGCTAATGTAGTGGTTCAGATTGCAGCCTTTGTTGAGAAGGCTTTCTGAAAAGGCTAACTGATGTTTCTGCTAAGTCACACTGATTTATTGCTGTCAAGATGGAAGAGGGATAGAATTATCAGCCTCACGAATCATCAGGAAAACTGCCCACCAGTTTCTCATTTCAAAGGATTATTGATGAACACTACTGAAATTACATGCAGGGTTAGATCTGATTTTCAAATACCCAGCTGAAACAATCCAGCACCATTACTGTTCAGACTGATGTGAAGAACTGAAGCTCCAAAGTCATTCTCAGCTGCAAGAAACCAACTACTGCAATAATGAGGTTGACAGAAGAACAACTTAAATCCAGCAGCTATTTTATCTCTTATGGAAATGTCCTGTAAGACATATACAGAATTTGACTATATCTACACTTTTTTTTAGTTTGCTTCTAGAATGTGGTTTTCAACAGTTCATTGATTTCCCCTATTGCAGATTGGTGTTGAAGTATGAAAACTGGAATTCTTTCAGGAGAAACAAAACAGGAATATGTTCTCTCTTCAGCTGCTAACGGCTGCTTAGGGAACAGAATGAAGCTAGTATGAACAACATTCAGAATAAATAAACACAGCTTGCACATCAGCTACTCTTCCTCAACTATTTCAGTCTTCAAATCCTCTCTTACCATATTGCATTACTTGCTAATACACAGGCATTATTGTTCAAGAGGTCTGTTGAGGTATTCTACAGAAATATAGTTTAGATTACCGTTTTTAAACTTTATTTCATGTATTTGGTGTTTATTTCCACGTCTCATTTTTGAAAGGAATCTTAGAAAGCAAATTTGCAACTAGGCTAAAGCCTCACAAGAAATCCCATATGTGTACATGGTATATTTGAATGACATCATGTTGTATGATTCCAATGGCAGGAGACAATTGCCATGGTTTAAAGTGACAATAATAGTCGTTCTAGACTACACATTGCTATGCTGAATGGACAGTAAGTCTTTTCGACAAGCAAATTTTTCCTCTAAACTTGCCCTGAAAGCAATGTGTTCAACACTGGTTATTGACTTTATCTAGAATTTTGTCACTGATTTCATTGCAAGATCATTATTTGGACTATTGACATGAACTTAGGCAAAAACTTGCCAAATACATGGCCAAAAAGGTACTTATTTTGATAGCATTATTCATGGTACCTAATTAAAACAAGGTGTCTTCCGGAGAGACATGTCGGAGGTCTTGTCAGAGCGACTATTCACTGAAATGATGTGCCCTGTATTACACAAGAGCTAAGACAAAATGTCAATAATGATTTCTTCTGGCCGAAAAAATCTACCAGTGTGCAGCAAGGACTGATTTGAGGAATACTACTTGAGGAGTGAATCCTATTCAACATGAAGAATAATGTGCATTCCTCCCACAAAGTAAGAAACTTCATAAAGGAAGAATGAAAGTTCAGGTTTTTCAAATAAATATTTTTAACTGTGCTTTTACAGAAACAAAATTTGATACATACATGCATACACATATGGATCAAAATCAATGCTTAACAAACTGGGAAACATGGAAACATAAAGGAAATTGAGTAGCAGTAAATAACGTTTGCCAATGTGCACTACAAAAAAAAAAAAAAAAAAAAAAAAAGCATATTTTAGCAATGACCAACAATGCAGGAATGGTAAGACTGAGGAAAATTAGGCCTTGAGCCAATTAGATAAAAAAGTATATTACAAAACCATGAAAACATCTTCCAAGAGGCAGAAGCTACTTGAGTATTGCAGGAAAACTCTATAGAAAAATCATTGAGAAAGAACAGTAACCCCTAGCAAAAGGTGAAAAAGCTATTGGAATCAGAAATAAAAGCAGGCTTCAGAAGGTGAGAAACTGCTGCTGAATTGATGTGATCTCTGACCTTAAGCCTCTGATCACCAGAAGCTGAGAAGGTGTGCAGCTGAAATATTTCCATGTGTTTAACTTATACTTTACTCTGGTCATTCACCATTTGGCACTACTGAAGGAAGAATAGTGGTTAGATGCAGTTTTAGTCAGATCTAGTCTATCTGTATGTTCTTATTATCACATCTTTAACTCCAAGATATTTTAGCTGCCTTTTCTACAGCTTAATTAAAAATAAAATTAATAAATAAAAAATTTTAAAAGGGACAAAGAAACTCAGAAACTCAGTAGTACATTTTCAGAACATCCATCTTTTTTAGTCTAGTTTCAATAGAAAATGAAAGTGATTTATCTCACTAGGTAAACTTGTTTAACGATATAGCTTGACTTCTTTAGCATACCATTTATTTCTGAAAGTGAGGTAAGAAATATTTCACCCTACATTTCATCCTCCCTTTCTTTCCTCATTCTCAGTTAAATTGTGGAAACAGAGACAGCATGTTAGTACATCTAGCAGATCTTGACAGTCTTACAGCTCACTAGTGTAGCTATCTAACTGCCATTCAACTAATGACAAGCTGCATCAGTTCCCATGGTTGGAAATATCTCTAAGCAATAATGTCTGCTTCCCCAAACCAATGTTTGATTTCTGCATCTAAATCTGCTCCAACATGAACATCATGTTGACACTGGCCTGACATCTAATGAACACACCATTTCCCTTTCAGTCAGGCATGCAGCCTACAGAGCAGGTTTTAAGGCATAAAATTCCAGCAAAAAATGTTGGAGTCGAACCTGTTTCTCAGTCTCTCTCACACATGCTATATTTGCTCATCTGTTTTTCACAACTAAAGTAGTGGTAACAAATTGGCAGAAAAGTTGTGTCTATTTTCTCTAGTTTACCATACTGCAAATGGTAAAAATCTATTAACATTTATTGGAACTGGCTGACACCCCTCTCTTCTTGAGTGAATGTAGGTTTTGTTCCCCCCAAAAAGTAGTAAAACAGACTGTTTAAAATGGTTGGCAGCAATAGCATCCATACCACAGACCTTTATATCCAGCCATTTGGATTCATGTCAGCCTCTAATATTTTGAGAAATTGATCCAAAGAGCAACCTCAGGGTTGTGATTCAAAATAAATTGCAGTAAGTATGTCTACCCAGACAGCTGGGTACCACCTCGTAGCTGTTTTTGAGACCAGACTGATCGACCATGCAGTCTATGAGCTTTCAAATGAAGGCTCAGAGAGAGCTCAAGTGTAATCTGGGGAACATGTGCCTACCAGGTTTCCCTCATGTAGGCTGCGGGCTGTCCATGGGTGAACATGTTGATGAGGTATGATGTCACACAAAAAGCTGTTCTTGAAACCATATTACCAGAACTGGATAAAAATAGACGTTGGTTTTGTTAGAGACCAAGTAACATGCCTGAATTAAAGGTGATTCGATAGATCTAGGTGATACCAGTAAGAGGTAACAAAACTGATCAGAAGCTGCATACCTTATTGGAGCAGGAGTCCCAGACAGCTTAGACACTCACACCTAGGATATATCCTTACCTTGACAATGTAGATGGCAGAAGAGGTTTTGTACATTTTTTGTACACTTTTGTATATTTTTTATCTAAAATTTAGAAGAAGAAATACTCTTTCCTCTGGGCATCACGTAACTAGAAGTTTCAGTCCAATATCCTCTGAAAATGGAACCTTATTAAACAAAAAAATATATGTGACAGAAAATGTCATACTACTTCTCACTCTTTGGGACCACAAAGATTTGGACACTGTCTTTATTACCTCATGGATTTGCCACAGTGCTAAGATACATTAATTTGGCTTTATTTTTTTGTGTTGTTAGGTTTTGTTTGGTTTTAAATCCCCTGTATATTTTTGCTTCACTGCAATGGCTAAAGGCATAGCAGTGGGAGCAAGACACTGCAATTTTCTTTAAAAGAAAAGAGGGTTTTCTGAAGATTAAAGGGACCTGGCTTGAATTTTTGGAAAGCTTAGGTTTGAGGCTAGCTCAAAACAGTTTTAATTCTATTTTAAGCAGATGGAGAAATCATAAACCCCAATTGCTTATTATATCTTTCAAACTACAAACCAGGACTAACTGCAGGGAGATTTATGTAACCCATAACAGTGATGGAAAGCAGAAATAAGGAAAAATGGAATCTGTATTAGAAAATATCTGGTCAACTGTTGCTCATGCATTGTTTCTCTCATTGTCCTATCAAGGAAGAACTCAGTAAGAAATAACATGAATAAACTTGTCACACAATTAGTTAGTTTAAATACTTGGCTTCACTGTGTTCCTCTGAAACGGAGCACATACTTTTTCTGCCATGAAAAAAAAAAAAAAAAAAAAAAGAGCAGAGAACAAATCAAATAAAACCTTCATAGAATTATTCAAAATAACTGACATTCACTGCTGTATTTATGGTAGAAAAGTCCATCATACCAGCACAAATGCTGAAGTCAGGTGTGAGAGAGGGACTGCAGAGGGAAGACTGTCTCTTTAACTTTTGAACAAGGACCTTGTAAAAAGGCTGCCTTGCTGGTAAGAATGAGCATGTATACCAATCCCCACCAATGATTCATGCAATGGCTCAGAGTGTCAGGTTGGGTTACCCTGCCAAATCCTTTCATTCTGTTTCTTTGGAAAAAGAAAAAAAAAGTAGGAACCTTCAAGGAAGATGGGACAAATATCAAGGTTCATCAAAATGGCCGCTACTGATATCTGTCAAGAACCTATGCTGAAGCCTCTATTTAAAATGAATACAAACAAACGTTACATAAATTCTCTTAGAAACTGTATTTTAAATTCTTTTTACAGAAGCCATGTGCACATTGGAAAACAGTACTAAAATAATGATAAGCATACAAGTATGTAGAACTCACATTAATATAGAGATTTTAAATTTCTTTCCCATCGTTTCTTCTTTTCAAAAAACCAAAATCTTCAAAGAACGTGGAATTATTTCCTGATTGTTATTGATTTTAAGATATTCCCACTAAAGTTACACTTTTGTCATACAGTAGTTATAAAATATGTTGATTGGAAGCAGGGGTTAATGTAAAACAGCAGCTGTAACTTACAAATAATTGCATTTCAAACACAACCAGTGGCTTGATTTAAATATTCTTTATAAAGCTGTACAAATCATAAGTAATGAAGTTGCTATTGCCTGTATCTCTTAAGCAGATATGTAAAAAGTTTCAAACATATAGTTACATTTCAATTATCTTAAATGTCTGAGTCAGTCCTTACAAATGCTAAGTTCTCACTGATTTTAAAAGAATTCCATTTGACATCAGTCTATGACATATTATTCTTCTGTCAATGGTTATATCCTGCAGAGGGGGAAAAGTACACCAAACAACAGAATTTCCAGCCTAGCAGTCATTCTGTCTGCTAGTCAATCTGAGAATCATCTAAAAATTGAAAAATATGAAACTATTTGGGAAGGAAGAAGGGGAGGAAAGGAGAAATGAAGGAAAAAAAGAAGACCCTAAAAGTAAGAATGCTTACCTGAATGCAACTTTGCACACTTTTAAGTGTTTCACATACACAGAAAATTTTATATGTTTAACAAAACCAGTACCTCTTCAAAGAAGCTAGTGCCTAAAAGTGCCTGCAATGCCAACCACTGTCTACTAAAATTCTCCAGTACAACAAAGAGGGTTTTTGTTTGTTTTTGTTTATTTTCTCTTCTATTTCTTGTCTTCCTTAATCATCAGAAGTTGAAATGCAAATCAAGAATAGATTTTCAACTAGGTTCCATGTTGCAATATGAAGCTTGTTTAATTCAAAATAATATGATATTCAGCAATATCATTTATAATTTCACATGGTTAGCTGTTTTTTACAATTTGTGTCCTCTTAAAACTAATATTTTGAAACGGAGCTTTTGATTTTTTTATGTGTTACAAATTATTTTCTGCAGTCAAGACAACCAGGAGGAAATGTACGTAAGGGAAGAATAGTGAAGATTACATTATTTGTCAGCTCTGAGTCGCAAGTTAGTAGTGCTGACTGTTCTCTTCCTGTCCCCTCCAGCATAGGTATACTCAGCTTATTTTATTAATGCAGTCCCTAAGTATATTCTGTTTAAGATCTAACAACTGAAATCTGCACTACTGATCAAACAATAATTCAATCTGAGTTTCATTTAAATATAATCTTTTTGAAGCCAATCACAAGTAGAGTTATTTAATAATAATAATTAAAAAAAAAAGAAAGAAAAAAGAAAAAGACAGATTAAAGAAAATGTATTATGTTAAGACCAGGTTCTGCCACTCCTAGTCATTAGCAAGTAGTACTTTATAATTAAAGTTCTAATAATATTGATGAGAAAAGTAGCATTCAAGATGAAAGAGAGGAAGAAACTAGGGAATCAATCCATAGTGAACAGGAAAATAGACAGACAATGCCTAAAAGAATCAAAGAAGATATTTGCACTGTTACTTCAACACCAACAAAATGAGATGCATTTTCACTAGTGTAAATAACCAAAGGTTAGGGAAAAAGAAAATAGAGACCTGAGGGATGGCTGCAATAATGAGGGCAATACTAATACAGCCACATGCAATATTAACCTTGGCATTTAGAAATAACAGGAAATTATTAGGGAATCTGACAGATGTTTCCCAGAGAAAACATATCAAATACTGTAGGGATACTGAGGTTGAGCCAGAACAGGAATGTTTGAAGTCTGACACAAAGTGTCAGATGTGACAAGAGAGAAAATCAGTTTAGGAAGACCAATTTAAAACATCTTTGACAATTAAGGAAATGCCAAGTGTCTTTGTGAATGCGAATAGAGAACACAACAAATGTTAAGGATTAGAAAGAGCTGTGCACATCTGATCTAGAATGGCTACCTCATCCTTAATTAATATCCATACTCCAGCAACAATGTCTCCAGCTTCAGCTGCAACACAGCAGGGGATTTACAGGAGGAGAAGGGAAGACGCAAAAGCAGTAGGATACCCATCTGCTCATCAGCACTGACCAGCACAGCAAGTTCCATGCTATAGAGGCCACAACAACATGGAGGCAATGCCCAGTCTTGGTTTTGTTATTTATGATTCACAAGCATGACACATTTTCAATGCTGGACCAAATGGTACTGTAGGTGTGCAAAGATTGAAATGGCAGTCTTTGGCATAGGAAGTGGTTATTGCTATGAGTTGAGGATAAGTTATGCGATTTACACGTTGCCACCTGCCTAAAATTAAATAGACTGAGAATAATTTGTGTCCGTGTTGTTACCCTGCACATATAGTGTACTACAACCACAGAGAACTAAATTTCCCTGACAAGGTGTGCTGGCTACTAATCCTTGCAAATGGTAACACCACTACAGAGCAATGAGTTGAAACTGTGGGTGGTGGTTTGTTCCCATTGCTGCCTCTTTCATTTTTTGAGACACTTGGGCTGTGGAGAATGTGCAAAGGCCTGAGGAGGGAAGAGCATTACTTTCAGAACAAGTGTTATTTGCATAGGTTTTGATGATACTCAATGTCACTGGACCATAAGGACTAGCTGTGTCTCCCATCTGGCAAATAAGCAATGACACTGGAAAATATGCAAGTGAGTGAGAGTTGGAGGTGTGACTTCAGAAAGATAAAAATAGTGGGAATGAGATGCAGGAGCTTGTGAAGCCATGGGAAAGCAACCAAGTCCTTAAATTGACTTAGGAACATAGATTCTTCCTCTGTACAGAGTCAGAGAAGGTCTGTACAGCTGGTGAACAGGACATATTAGGCTTTGGAAAAATACTACAAGGAAGCTCAGCCTTAGGGAGCTATCAAGTGACAGAAATCACTGTCTGAGTTACAGTTCCAGCCTGATCCCAATAAACGTCTAGTGGCAAGTTTCTATTTGCAGATATCTCTCAGAGCCATCATCATTCAGAATGCAACATCAGCACAAAGCCTCAGCAATCCCTTTGCACAAGCTGTCAAGGGAATCAGCACTATGGAGGGGAGTTGCTACAACCACAAGGTCTTCAGCTGTGCAAGACGAGTTTGGCCTTCTGGCCTTGCTTTAGAGAGCAAGCATGGTAGGTATTCCTTGCATCTCTCTTCAAGAAACATGGTTATTTCAATTTATTGTGAGTAAAATGGATTTTGCTGTGTGAAAATGAATTCCACATACCAGATTCCTTTCAGGCCAGACTTTTAGGTCAAGCCCATGTCTGTCACAAGTTCACATGTACTTTCAAATAGCTATTTATAAAAACAAGCATATATCACATAGTCTGAGGCCTTTAGAAAGCAATCAGTGTTTTGCTACTTTTACCCAAGTCCAGCTAGGACCTTTGATTACTATTACTTTTTCTAAATGCCATTCTGTCCACGATGACACAATCATTTTCTTTAACCTTTTATTTTATGACAAGCAATTGTAGCACAGCCAACATGAGGTAACTACATCTTCGCAGGTCAGGTCCACAACTCATCATCAGCTTGGATAAAGCTCTGTTGATATTGATTGTCTTTTTTGCAATGTCTACTTAGTATTTCATTTCACTTCTAATCATCACTGGAATGATATGGACAGTGTACCAGGTAAGGCTTTTAACTAACAAGAGTACCAGTACCAGACTCTGAAGAAATTTTAGCTGAATGATTTTCAGTCCTACAGAGAATATTGCCTCTGTGTAGGTTGAGGGATGGAATCTGTCACAAGAATAAATGAGGAAAAGTACTGAGATCAGGCAGGAGGGCTGGTCCTTGTGCAGTAATTCCTAACTTACAAGAGAGAAGCAGAAAATATTCAACGGTATAAACTCTTTAAAGTAAAAATTTTGATTATCCAAGTTCAATCAATACAATGAGTATTTTTCACTTCATAATCGGAGACCTTTTCTTTCCTTTTCTGTGTTAGACAACACTGTAGATTTAAGTCACTATAAGGGACATAAAAAGAAAATAGACAAGCAGGCTTTGATGCCATTTGGAATGAACATAAACTTGTCTTCTGGCAGCAGTGCAGTGGAGATTTCCATGTCCCCATATGGTTATTCTCCTGGCCGGAGCCTGTAGAGCAGATGCACAACACATGGACAGAAAAAAAAATTATATATATATATATACACATATATACACACACATATATATACAAACATTTAGATAATAAAATTAAAGCTGGAAAATAAAAGAGAGAATTTCAAGAAGCACTAAAGTGAGTACCTCCCAGAATATACTTTTTTCTCTGCTTAAAAAAAAAAAAAAGAAACCTCCTGTAGTTTATGAAAATGGCTTGCTTTATGAAGAGAGCTCTGCTGCCAAAGTCCTGCTGCTCTGCAGAAATGTATCCATGGAGAAAAGGCTGAGTGCCGCTTATGCCTTTGTTTTTCCCTGACTCAAAATGGATGGAACACAGATTCTGTTTTCCATTCAAAATACATTAAGTCTTCATTTAGGGATACTATTGAACGGTCATAAGAAGGACAGCTTCTCAGGGAATATCAGTTCTTCACTGCCCTCTGACAACAAGCCTGGATTTGACAAGTGCACTTGATAGCAAAAATAGAGTTTCCAGCTAATAATAAGCTCCAGTAAATACAGCAACTGTGACCTTCCACAGCTACGTCAGCTGCATATCTCTTCAGCTGTGCTCGGGCCAGGCAACATTACAACTGTCTGTGCAGTGAACCATACCTCTTTCAAAAGCATCTGTGGATTTTAAGCGATCCCTAAGCATTTTAGAAATGCAAAACTAATTAAAATTTTGAATGGATTTTTCTTCACCCTTAATGGTAGATGCTTAACTACTCTTGTTAGCTGCCGAATTCCATCTCAGCTGGAGGGATTAGTGGGAAGTCTGTGTTGCTGTGTGAACCAGCATCCAGTTTGGTTAATCAAATTAGGCTTTCTTGGTCACCCTGTTATAAGAACACCTCATGGGACGCCTGGAGGGCAAATGGCTGATGGTAGTTCTGAGTGCTAGAAGGCGTTAAATAATGAATAAACTAGGAGCTGCTGTAGTCTGCAAAAAATATCTAAATTGCAATAGCTTGAAAGAGAAACCTTGAAGCACTACCAATTAATTTTCATTAGGCTTTGCTGTGATGCAAAACTGGTCCCACCAAACTAAGAGCAATTACTTCTCTCTGAAGTCTCTATGGACGAATAGAAACTTTAAACGTGTGCGTGTGTGTGAGGACTTCCTATTTAAAGACAAATTATCAAGGGTTTAGAAAAATATGGGCTAATGCAATTGCTGGTTTCTCAGTTCTAGAGAACTGGATTCAAAGTAGGTTGCAAATAAAGCAACTCTGATAATTTCAGTCTGGTCCCTCATGGACATCTGTCTGCATGATAAAATCACTATCACTTAATTAGGCAGTGGTGAGGAGACATTCAGATCTGGACCAGAAAGAAGGAACTTTGAGGTCATGATAGAGGTGTTCCTGCTGTAATATACATGCTAAGAATGGCAGTTGCAAAAAACACATCAATACTCTGTGGTACAGCATCCCCTTCTTCCAGTAAGAGCTGTCAAGAGGTAACCCAATGGGGTTATGATATGATGCCTTTTTATAGAACTGGGCAAGTCATGCACAGCTAGTTAATTCACTGAATTTAGCCCCATATTTTGCTCCTTTTCTGCCCTCTCCTCCCTGTTGATTGTTGCCGAACACCTAGCAAGCTGTCATATACAATTCTAACCTTACCACTCTTCAGTAATAAAAGACAAAATACTTCAACTTGTGGCTTGTTTATTAATATTCAAAATGCAACTGACTGGTCAGCTATGTTCCAAGATATCTATTCACCTCCTTCAGTGGGAAAAGTGCAGAAGTACTTCTGTTGTGAATTTGTAACCTTTAAATTTGGTTCGTAAATGCATGAGCTGGCATTTCTACAGCATCTGAAGTCCTCATAGACTTCCCATAAAAGTAAAGAAAAAAAAAATGTGTCTGTGGGTTTTTTTTCCTTAGGTTTGTTTGTTTATTTTTCACATAAAGGTGAAGAGGAAGTTCAAAGCCCCTGACCCATTTCAAACTCAAAAAAAGTCCCAGGGAAATGTCAGTCAATATCATCTTTCTCAGACAATTGTGATCATTTGCTTTCTGAGAATTTTCTGCTAATCAAATCTGCAGCTCAGAATTTTACAAATAACATAAATACTAGTATGAGAGAAATAATACAGCTGAGGAGAAAATATAAACACTCATGTTTCAGTCAATTTGCATTATGTGTACAGGACAGCAATAGCACAATATATTGTTGAAATACCTACATCAAGTCACTTTATGCATGGCTCTTAAAGACTTGTTGTTTTAAGCTCAGTTCAATTTACAGCTGAAGGAAATTCTAGAGATAAGGAGGATCTCCAGAGAGGCTAAGAATCTTAAACCAGAATTAAACACAAGGTGTGCCAAGTCAAGACACTGTTCATATTCCATCCAATATTTTCTCCCTCTTTTAGGCCTATTTCTGAAGTTCTGAGTGGACATGAAACAGGACAGGGCTAAAACTCAGGCAACAAGATAAGCTTAATAAAAGGTTTGGCTTAGGCCTTCTCCACTTCAGCACTCAGGTCCGGATTCCCGAAAATGCCTCTGTCTGTGTTATCTCATTTATAAAATTGTGTTTTGTTTTGTTTTGTTTTGTTTGGACATTAGTATGGGTAAACCATAAATGTATACAAGATAGAATTATATGTTCTTCTGTTCTGCTTAAAGAAAGACAGTGAACTGCAGACTTATCTCCTACAGCCAGTACTAACTTTATTACTGTTTCACTCCTTATCATAGTCTAATCTTGATTTTCACTTTTTGTGTTGCATCCTTTCTACTTTCTCCTTGAGACTCAATCTACAGATGAGAGAGCAAAAATGAGAAGAGGGTGTTGTCAAAATTCAGAAGATGATAATGAAAAACTGCAGATTAGAACTTCCTTAGTGAATGAAAATATTGCACACATCAGTGGCTAGCTTCACTAGTAAAAAAAAAGTAATGAACTCCCCCCTTCCTGTTCCATCTCACTTTACATGCACAGTTTCCTTTAAAACTCCCTCTGGCAGGACTTAGGGCCATCTTCTAAGTTTCCACAATGGAAAACATTTCCAGTCAAGTGTCT
The DNA here is from genome assembly GCF_040182565.1 of Anser cygnoides. Classification (NCBI taxonomy): domain Eukaryota; kingdom Metazoa; phylum Chordata; class Aves; order Anseriformes; family Anatidae; genus Anser; species Anser cygnoides. Next base: position 39,594,327 of record NC_089874.1, on the reverse strand, counting down.
GAATGGAATCTTAAAGGCTTAAATATTCAGGCTTCTTGACTATATTTGATTGACAGTACTTGAAACATTATACAGTAAGCTTTAAAGGAACCATTTTCTACGCCACATAAAAGACTGTCTCTGTATTTGTACTTTGCATAGGTCAGAACCAGCCTTCAAAGAGCTGTACAAGAAAAAAGTTCACTTCATTAACACTTATAATAAAATTCTCATTAATTACTGTTCTGCTCGGAAAGCATGAAACTATTATTCAACATCCAGAACATACAGAAACTTCATGACAGCTCAAGCTGCAACAGCCTTGGAAAACATGGCCTGGAGTCTGGGATCTGGCTGAGAAGAAAATATAATTCAGGAAGAAACATTGCATTTATGGGCAGTAATCCCAAGCAGATGACTACACTCACCAGGATTTGCCCTGTATGGAGGCTGAAAACCAGAGTCCCGTTCAACAAAACAATAGACAGGTTTTTACTCCAAGTAAACTCCAGGTACACATTTGGCTGCCCAAGAAAAATCTGACCATCTTTCTAGGGCACTAGAAGACTTGTTTTCACTCAACGAGTTTCCTATAAGAATATATCACTTTTTAGGGCTTTCAAGGAGCTGGTGAAGCATTGTTTTTGTAAGAGAACTGGCAAAGACATGATAAGCAGTCTATACAATAATAATATATGTTTGCTTTTCTATTCATGCTCTTCCCCTACTGTTTTTAGCTTACCTCTTGTGGTTTTAGGGAAACGTCTTAGATAAATATCCAGAACAGATTACCCCGTAACTATAATTCCAGAACAATTTTTGTACCTTACAGAGAGAGGACTGACTACTGTTTCTCATGTTTACTCTTTTACTTAATCTTATATGAGAACTCTGGCCAGTGTAGGTAAAATATAATAGCTGTACCCTCTTGCTATGTTCTGCTACTGTTACTCCTCAGGGAAGAACTATTTCAGAGTAAACATTCTGGAAAAATTACTCTGCTTTTATATGTTTCTTTCATTCCCACAAAAGGTTTTCATAAGCCTGAAACTCTCCTCCACCCTGTGTTCACCATATTATTTTATTTATTTATATTGTACATATTACTTTTGGCGAAAACGAGAAAGGTAGGTAAATAATTGCATACAATTACTTGAGTTAACAACTGTTTTCTGAAACAAAGATGACCCAATTAAAGAAAAAAAAAATCTTCTTAAATGAACATCACATTTTAAATACTAATGGCTGCTAATATATTCCTCCATCCTTGCCACTCCTAAAATGATCAGATTTTTTCCCCCTTGAAAGTTAAGACTTGTAAAAGAAAAACCCAGTTCAGTTCAGATTTTTAATGGAGCATTTATCTGTCAGAACATTAATGCTGTCTGGTAACCCTGGTGGATTAATTCTTCTTAGCCTTAAGTAAACAAGGAAAATGGACAATTTTGTCTATTTTCAAATCCTTGAAAGAACACCTGCAAAAAGCACTAACAGGACTCCAAATTTTTTTTTATTTATTTATTTTTTTCTGGCAGATGAAATTAAGTTCTTAAAAGCCATGAATAACAGAGAACATTGATCTTTGAAAGACTTCTTCCCCTCCACTTCCCTCAGAAAACTTATAGACAATCTCCAATGCCTACTGCAATTCTCTCCTTCTACCCCTTGTCTAGGTATCCAGGGGAACAAAGAAAATGCTTTGCAGGTAGGTTAGAACAAACAAACCTAAATGAAGTCCAAACTGCCACCTCAAATTTAGCTTTTCTCCCCTCTTCACTGGTATTGATACCTCCACCACAAAAAAACAGTACAGCGAGGAGTTGCTGAGTGAGAAAGCTGTAAGATTGCAATTCTCCCTCAAACTCTGTAGCTGTCATGCAAAAACCCTTATTCATACTCATTGATTAACCAGAACCTGGATGCAAGCAATGCCAGAGAAAGCAAAGATCCACCCTCTCCACCTCCCCCCCCCTCCTTTTTTTCATATGTTCTCAAATGTATTCAGTTAGAGCTCTTTTCTTAGTAGCGCTGAAATCACATCAGCTAGGTCAAAATGATTCCAGAAATGTGGTTACCTTCTAAAACAATAAACAAATAAGAAAGATAAAATATTTCTAAATAGCTGGACTGGCAGTAGCTGTTAAAGCAGTGATGAGCTTTCCTTCTCGAGGGAAGGAACAAAGAAGTTGCCATTTCTCACTTTTCCATCAAGTAGATCCCAGAAAGATCTACTTAATTACCTTCCCATTGATATCATGTAATGGAGAAGATAGAAGCATCTTGAGAGCAGGAAAAAAAAAAAAAAAAAAAAAAGAGAGAGAGAGGGGATTTTGCTTTTAAACAAAAATGGTTAAAATGTGTTTTTTTTTTTTAAATTTGTGTCCCATCTATAAGAAGACTTCACAAGTCTGAAATCAGTGTATGAAACTGTTCATGAACATAACTGGGAGTTGTTCTATCTAATTATATGCTTATTATGCTTATATGCTAGACTAGAATGTGCCACAGAAAGGAAGTTCTACAAATTGTACAGAGGGTAATAATCCTTGCCAACTTCAAAGCCTGTCTAGCCAGCATTTGCCAGATCCACAAAGCCAAGCTAGTCAACAATAATATTAATTGCCCCATCTCACTCTTCCCATTAAAGTTATGAAAATCTTTAATTCTTGATATTGACATCCTACCATGATATCTATACCACCTTCTCTACTAGGATCAATGTATTCTGACACAAGAGGTGAACAGACATTTTGCAGTATGTGAAAGACCCCACCTGTCTGGTGCAGGTTTCAGAAGGTGCAGGGCTTGATGAGGCTGTGGGTTGTGGAAAGACAGCAAAGGGCCTCAGTGGTGCAGAATTTGAATGCTTCAACATTGGATTCTGCTCTTGCTGCTGAACAGCCTTCCTACAGTGTGTCATTCCCCCAAAATATATGTTTCTTATCTTGCTCCACCAGTGTCTCACGTGGAGATATTCTGTAAATAAAGTCAATGTAGCTGTACATATACAGGATGATACATACACAGAATCATACACAGATTCATGTGTATATGGAGAAGTCAGACCCTGTGAGTTTCTATCTCAGTTCCCACTATGGGTCAACACCGATCATATTGTTTCAGACACCCACCTTCTAACATAGGTTAATATTTGCTCATTCCCTGTGTATTAGAATACCTCAAAACATCTAAAACTAAAGCCAACGCAGAGAAAACTAAACTTTGAATAACTGAGATCTGTTTGTCACTGAATTAACCTAAGTTACTGGGGAAGTTCTGTCAGTGAAGTGCATCAAATGAGTTACAGTCCTTGGGAATGAAAGCACAAGGCATAGTGATTAAAGACTTTTTTTGAAGACACAAGCACAGAATGCACTGAATTAAGATGGATGAGGCAAACTGAATTCCTGAATTTCCTAGATCTTAAATATTTTCTTTAAAAACTTAACAATTAATATAACTTTGAAATTTTAACATGCTTTTCTGCATATATTACATACTTTGTCCAATGATATGGCAGCAGAATTAATCAATTAACAACTTCTAATATACTTATAAAGATGTTGTACAAATATAATAAAAGATTAGAAAAGAGAAAGTAATCTGATTAATACTAGAGTGATATAAGCTAAAAAAGCAGCAGAACAAAAATACTTCAGACTTCATGACAACCAAAAAAAAAAAAAAAATCCAAAATTGACAACTGCCAGATACATTACTATATGGAAATCCAGTCTAATCCAAATGGTGGCCCTGCAAGCCCTCTTCCAAGGGTCTACTTTAGCACAGACCAGGTGTGATACTTTTTCCCCACTTAATACATTCAGACAAGACAGCTTACGTTATGCTCAGAACTGCTCTGATACACAAAGAGGTTACTGCCTCTAGCATACCCTTTGCTTGTCACTGCTGCTTTGTCAGAGGTTGACCTTCAGCCTGACTGTTCGATTACTCTCTAATCCACTTCAGCAAAATGATCTAGACTTACAATAAATAAGTGAAAAACACAGACTTGGGTGGAAGCAGGAGAGATGCAATTGTACAGCCTGGGGTTATAACCACCCTGCCTGGATCTGGACCCCTTCAAGGCTGAAGTGGAGTGAAATCTGCACACAACAGACTGTCAGTCTCAGCTGGAAGACAGCAGGTGACAACACCACATCCAGTGAGGAGCTGCTAAAGGTCATGATTTATTCTCACAGCCACTCTAACACACACTCAGACAGGCAACACCTAGATTTTGACACTATGCAAGGCAGTTCCAGCACAAGAACCAAGATGGTCCTCGATGAAGGTGTGAACTTAGTTAAACAAATGATTTGGGAGGCCAATAACGAAGCAACTCTGACCTTGTATCTGGATTTAACTTGCCTGAGAGGGAGGATAGAAAGGAAATAGGATTCAATGTAGAGAGACAGCAAAAAGCAATACATTATGCAGAGACATCAACAGCAGCCAGGCTAGAGAGAGTCATGAAGGCATTTGCCAAGCCTGCAGCATGACAACTGGACCTCCCCTACTTTACGTCCATGTAATGATGTCACACTGATGAAATAGCTCCCCAGTTGGCTGTAACAGTCAGCAAGAGTCAAACTGAGACCACACTATTTGTTTTGGTATTCTTAAGGAAATAACCTTTCCTCTGGCATTGAGAAACTGGCCACATCTGAGAAATCCATTTGTGACTGAGGCTGAAGGATAATATGAGTCTCATGTTGCTTGGTATGCACGATATGTGTTGCACTTTCTTGATCTTGGATGAAATCCCCATGAGGTCTAAAGACCAGTGGAAGAGGAATGTTTTTCTTAAAGGGAAGCCACAGGAGACTGCTTACTTATCATTTCCCTCTTTGAGGTACAAACTGATTGCCAGATGTTATCTGAGTGTCTGGGTGAAATTTCTTCTGGTCTGAAGCATCATTGTTTAAATTAAGAATTTAATATCCATTATGTGCAGTGTTAGTAAAAATAGCTTCAATTCAAGACACTTTGGAAAGCTTAACTACCATTGGGGTGACAAGTTGATATGCACTGGTGGAAGTCTGATGCACCTCAAGTCAGGAATAAAGACTAAATTCAATATATCCCATAAGTCTGTCTAATGGCTTAGACACAGAATGCAACCTTATGTTCTGGAAAGAAACATATTCCTCACCATACCAAAAAAAAAAAAAAAGAGAGAGAGAGAGAGAGAGAACCAGAACTGCCTGCTGAAAAACTGAAAAACAAAACAAACAAAATACCTGTGTGCAATGAAACCCAAAAGAAAACAAAATGGATGTGGTTTCAAGTTGCATCTCAAAACACTAAGCTAAGACTACTTACAAATAATTTCCAAACTTGTGAAGTCTCTGCCAGTTTCAAGTGGACATCAGACCATTTGTGGTCTCCCGGTGAGATCCTTGTACTACATCCACAATTTTAAAGTGAAGTCAGGGGACTGCCTTGGCAGTCTGACACTACTGAAGTTCAGAGTAGTACCTTAACCACCTACTTTGAAATTTCTAAATATCACATTAAGCATTCATTTTTTATAAAGTCTTTCTTGGCTAATAAAAATAAATTATAAATAAGATGGCAGATAAGACTGAGGAGTCACAGCAGAATCAAGGCTGGTACAACCAAACAGAATGTATGCAGTTTCCAAGCTTAAAAGTTACACACCCTGAATGGATTCCTCATCTGTTTTCCAGAGGATAGTCATGAATACAGGGTAAAATCCTAAGCTCCTTTGTGTAAAAACACAAAGAAAACACTATGATCAGGGCACGTTGTCCTTCTTCTAAGCAGATAGCTCCCATCTGTTTCCTGCCGGACAGGACCCCAACCTCCAAGTAATGCCAGAGCTTAGCTCCACTCAGTTGTGTCTGATTATCTTAATGCAGAAAGTCATTTCCAGATGGGACCCCAATTAAAATCCAAAAGCAATGCCACTGTTTGGCTCATCAGGGCTTCCACATCACATACTGCACACCCTAAGGGATGTCAGCTTCTGCCAGACAATACTTTCCTAATACCCTACTGAGGTAGACAGTGCTGTTATTCAGATTTTGCAGAGTAGAACTGCAAGGATTTACTTAAAAAAAATATATTATTCTGTAAAGTCCACCTGTTAGATAGTTTGTTCCTAGTAATTTACAACATAGTGAGTTTTAGATGATTTCTGTAATGAATCCATTCCTGACTGGGTCACATGCAGACCTCCAGCCCACGGAGTGAACTGTAGTGCTCTTCCATCATTCCTGAGCTTCTTCCCAAAATTATCTAAAGGAAAAATGGAAAGCCTTGTAACATTTTGCACAGCAGATTGACTTTCCATAGGGCATTACTAACATTCTTTCAGAAGTATATTTACATTTTTGTTTCTATGAAAGCATTGAAAATATTGAAATCAATAGGCATGAATATTCATGAAGGAAAAACAATAAAGGCAGTCCAGCTGCCTGAATTATCATGGGGGCGGGGAATAGGGAAAACAAGATCTACATATTAAATCATGTTGCTTAGCATTAGGGCCCCAAAGAAACATTTGCTCACCAAGTGTAAGCCAGACTATGGCCTGTATATTCAAAAGAGAACAGTGATGGATAATGCTGTTTGAGGCATCCAGCTTTCCAAAATTACATCTTTCTGCTTGACCACTCAGCCCTAGCTTGCTATGAAGATCTTGGAGGCTGTGTTCTTGTGTACTGCCGTAGCACATATAGTATGTTTGTGCTCTTAAAAAAAAAAAAAAAATAGCCATAGTAATTCACTCCCATAGTATGAATTCACTCATAGTTCACTAAGTTGCACTAAATTTAGCTGGACCACCATTAGAGATATCAGATGTTTAATACAGACCAGTCTTTGCTGGTTATATTTCAGCCCAGAAATATTCAATAAGTGAATACTGAAAACGGTGTTGGAAAAGATACTATCTAAACTAGAGTCCAGTATCACTAACCATAAGTGTCATGAATTAACCATTACTAGAGTTATTGCTCCTTCTTTACCTTTCTTCCTTCATTAATAGTATTGTCATACAGAATAAATAATGCATTGTACAGACAGCAAGAAGTATTGGTTTATTAATCCTACCGATTAAAGAAATTTATGTGACAAGAGAACACTAAAGTAAGGTTTCCTAGATGACATTTTGACAAAGAACTGGTAGTCTGTGCAAAAACGATAGTGTTTTACACCTTCAGGTGAGTACTTGAGCTGTACTCCTGTCATATAATTTTGAAAATGCATAGGCCCTCACTATAAGGCCCCATTTTTTTAGAAGTTATGTGAAGGATTAATAAGGAATATAAGCATGCAACTGGTATAAGTAGTATGATTACAACACTTTAAGTACACTTGATAAAAAGCTTGTGCTTTCTCTTATTCTGTGTGATACATTTGCAAGAAGCCTTCCAAAAACATCTGAATGGTACCTCATTGCAGTCCTTCAAATCCCTCCTTAAGTTCTACTTTGTCACATCAGCTACTAAGAAGTTGAAAAGACTAGGTTTTCAGCGTTTTGACCCAAAAAGCCTTTTGTGCTCACTGACACCATCTTGTTTCCATGCATCCCCCACCTGCATGCCTGTTTTGTACTTCAATTGTAAGCAGATGTCATGCTCCATAACAAAGAATGGCTAGCTGTTACAATACAAGTAGAAATAGCATTATTACTATTATTAATATAATAATCATCATGCCATATTAGATTAGTTTCCCTACTGAGGCAACTTTAGAAAAGGAATTCATCTTTGTATTTCAGAAACTACACAACCATTTCATAAGCATGCCCTCACAAGAGAAATATGAATCATTCAGAGACGCACATGGTGTATATGAATGCCACATTTTTGCATTTGGATTCCTGATTCATCTGACAGATGTGAGAAAATTCATGAAGTTAGACAAGTCCCAAGCGATTGCACATGTGTGGATGCTGAAAAGCATAAGTTATTCCACCTACTTTGGCACTAAAAGTACTGAGTTGTTTTTTTTCCTTCTGGTCAACTGTGGGGTTTTTTTTTGTGGTATAGCTACAGTTGTGCATTATTAGCAACCTCACCTGTCTTTTCATATCCATCAGGAAGATTCGACAGACGTTATAATAATAAAGTGTAATGGGAGCTTATACATTTAATCCAACTTCTCATGTTTTTAAAACTTTAAAAAACAAATTAGAACCTCCCAGCAGGCATCTGAGGTAACATGCATGACACAAGGATGTGAAGAACCCTTTTTAAAATAAAATACTGTAACAGAGGTGCTGAAGTATAAGGCAGAAGCCAAAGTCATCCTGAAGGTATGTGCACACACACATACACATATAGCCACCCTTGCACGTTACTCATTACAGAGTAGATAACAAGTGTCACATGGTCTGATACTTCTTACTTAAGTTTTTACTCCCATATGATCTACTGATATCAACAGACCAACTATTCCTGATTTACCTCGGTGCCAGAAATTGATGAAAACCTCATTAAACTCCCTGGAAATTCTCCTGCTGAGCAGCCCAAGTTTTAGGCAGGGCTCTTATGGACTCTGTGGTGAAAATTCAAGACAGCTGTGTGGGGCAGACTATACATTCACAGATATCGTATACATCTCCTGACCCTTCTTCAACTGTCTCAGAGTCATTCTCTATAAAGTTCACAATCATGGCATTCACACTGTGCAAACAAACAAAATTTGTTTTCAGTTAATGATCCCCACCATCAAACAGACAACAGAACTCAATTTCCTATTTTGTTTCCTATTTTTTTTTATATTTTTTATTATTTATTTCCTATTTTATTTTTTTCTTTCCCTCCTTTCTGCTGTTTATTACCAGCAAATATGATCCCCATCATATAGACTGCAAGACCTGTGGCCCAGCTACAGTGTTTATGCATTTGTACAGCACCCAGCACAGTGGGTTTGGGTTTGGTCCTTACTTGGGACTGTCTATCTGTGAATACTTTTTGTAGTGTTGCTTTCTTTGGAATTCACAAATATGTAATTCATGGTTTAAAGTTAAATAAATGAAATCTACAATTAAGCAGCAATAAGAAGCAAAAACATATAGTCAATGGCTCTCTCTCTGATTTATAGGTGATTCCTTTCTCCACAGGCTCTCTGCATCTCTTTTTCACTAAGTTCAGGTTGTCTAAGGATATATTTCAGCAAACTGTGTTTTTAAGAAATAAACTTACTCTTGTAAAAGTATACACGTCAAATAGCTATTATATGCTTTTCAGAACATGTCCAGTATTATGCCTAATGGTATAGTATACTTCCAAAGGCATGTTAAATCAATAACTTGAAGCAAAGCAAACAGTGTTGACAAAAAATGATGCTGTGCTTACCTGAGATATTTCTTAAATTATTCACTTCTAATATCTTAGTACATTATATGGGCTATTGCACTTCATTTACAGAGGATATATGTAATCCTATAAAAGACTATATTTTTTTTCCTCCTGATTCTGTTATTTGTTTCATGGGTAAACGTAAGAAGTTACAAATTTTTCCAGGTTTCCTTTTCCCCCTATCTGTAAATTTGGCTAACTGTGGTTTACAAGATCATACGCTGCTGTAATGTATTACTGAAGCTGTAAGCTGCTTGGGGCAAGGAATGCCATTTAATTTTGCAGTTATATCACAGCTTAGAAGACAGAACTACCAAGGGGATGCCTATGGAAGCTGTAAGCCACCTCCTCCTCCCAGCCCATTAACCAGCATCACTCGCTTCCCTGACAAATCCCACAGATAATTGACAGCCCACTGAGGCTGGGCAGCTTGACATTGTAGTGCTTCAGAGACATACAAATAGTACCACCAACATTTCAGAACAGGGAGCTGTGATCCTCCAACCATGGACACCAATTACAAAATAATTCTTTGCTATAAAAAAAAAATGTTAAATGCAGTAATTTTTTTCTGCTGAGTGAGTCTAACAGATGGGTGATAAAAAGCATGAGAGAGAGATCAGTTCTATTTCGGCATCCATCCTGGAGCAGGAGCTTGCCACTTAGTAAAGGCAACTGCAAGGAAAATGTCTTAAACTGGAGGTCACTATGTTCTCTGAAAGGTACGGTGGTTGATTCAACATGATGTACATCCACCCAGATATATACCCCAATACCCAGATAGCATGTCACATTATTTTAAGGGATATCATCAGACTTTCTCAGCCAGTTGGATTTGCTGGTTCAGCAGTCTTATGACTGAAAACAGGGATGAAATACTTCAAGTGCCTGCTTTTAAATTATAAAGCTACAAGGAGGCTGAATCTTGATTAAGAGACAGGCAGGCAGTTGTACCTTGAATGACTAGTCTGATGTGCAATTTCCTATCAGCCTGCTCAGTGAACCAGTAAGGTGAATGTAATCAAAAATGGTGTCTTGCATGGGGAGTTTACAGCATGATAATTGTAGGAAATGAATACAAATTAAAGCTTTTAAAAGACAGATCTACTGCAGGTAATTGTATCTAACATGTGGCTAGAGATTTTCTACAAAGAGTAACATCCACCACAAAATGAAAAAAATGGGGTCTTCCAGATTAAAAGATGGAGTAAAAAACAAAACACCATGCATCAAAATCACCACAAAGGGTCGCTAGAAAGTTCTTCAGTTTGGCCCCTTTTCTAATCTCAGATATATGTTTTACCCCAGCCTGATGATTTTACTTTTTTTTTTTTCCCAAATTTACAGCAGTACTTGCAGTGGGAGAAAAATGCCCTTCAAAGATGGGTGGCCCAGATACTCTAGGAGTGCTAATTTGGCATTGGCGAGAGGCAGTTCATCAGCATATAGTTTCCAAAAAAGATTCGTTTTTTGGTGTTTTTTTATTTTTCTTGAGACGTCTATGTTTTTAGATTCAAAGATAGTTTCGCAAAAGCATCTTCCATCCTCTTATATGTACAAAACTACTCTTCATGAGTAGTTATTGCAGAATAATAACGATAAAATCATTGTGCTAGGTATTGAGCAAAAGCTAAAGAAAAAGCTAAAGCAAAAGCAAAAGCAAAAGCAAAAGCGAAAGCGAGGGCGAAGGTGAAAGAAAAAGAAAAAGAAAAAGAAAAAGAAAAAGAAAAAGAAAAAGAAAAAGAAAAAGAAAAAGAAAAAGAAAAAGAAAAAGAAAAAGAAAAAGAAAAAGAAAAAGAAAAAGAAAAAGAAAAAGAAAAAGAAAAAAAAAAAAAAGAAAAAGAAAAAGAAAAAGAAAAAGAAAAAGAAAAAGAAAAAGAAAAAGAAAAAGAAAAAGAAAAAGAAAAAGAAGAAAAAGAAAAAGAAAAGAAAAAGAAAAAAAAAAGGAAAAGGAAAAGGAAAAGGAAAACGAAAAAAAGGAAAAGGAAAAGGAAAAGGAAAAGGAAAAGGAAAAGGAAAAAAAAAAATAAAAATAAAAAAGGAAAAGGAAAAAAAAGGAAAAGGAAAAATAAAAATAAAAATAAAAATAAAAATAAAAATAAAAATAAAAATAAAAATAAAAATAAAAATAAAAATAAAAATAAAAATAAAAATAAAAATAAAAAAATAAAAATAAAAATAAAAATAAAAATAAAAATAAAAATAAAAATAAAAATAAAAATAAAAATAAAAATAAAAATAAAAATAAAAAAGCTCTAGATCCTCTATATCCAGAATTCCAAAATGAAGCTTCCTGTAAAGTATAAATGTGTATTGTATAAAGCTGAGCTTAGACTAAGAAATCAAATTTTCTGGGTTTCTGTTTTAGACTTTTACACTATAAACTGTGTTGCATCTTTCCTGTGGCTCTACTTTAAGAGACCCAGTAGAAATTAAGCCTCAGCAAAACAAACCATGCAATCAGGGAAGCAATAAACAAGCACTCTGGGAAGACATAAGCAGCTGAGAATCCATTTGAGAGACTGATATGATGAATAGATCAGGTAGTGACAATTTTTAAATGGTTTAGACCAAGCAATTAACGCTGGACTCATGATGAAAAAGCATGTGAAATAACACATTGCTGACCCCTAGATGAATTTGTTTAATTGTAAACTAGGTGAACAAATGGATTTTAACCTCATTTGCATTTTATCTTCTCTTTAATAGAAGAAGAACTGAATTACTCTCTGATCTGCCTGACAAAGGGCTTTCAGACTAAGCTTCCAGATTACTGGGCCTTAGGTCCATACAGGACCTCTTCAGCAATCTGTGCCCTTGCTGCTAAGCTGCACCAACCCACCTCGCCCCACGAATCCCCACCAGCTCCCTACAGCTTTTACACAACCATCACTCATTCAAGGGTCCATGTACAGCTGTCCCAGAATAAAGTAGAGAAAGATGAAATAAGATGTCATTCCTGAGATTGAATGGTTATGAACCATAAGGTTTTTCCTTCTGGAATGAAATGAGTACAAGAAGAATTACTGAAGTGTTTCCTTATTATAAGAGCTCATTTTGATTTGATTTTTATTTGACAAGAAGGGGGAAAGCCAGGAAAGCAGGATTAAGTATATTTCTTGCAGGTTTTATCTTGAAAATATGACTGTAACTAATACTATGTCATCTACATGAACTTACACAAAGACAAAACAAGGCACATTACCAACATGAAGTGATAATTCTATAATTTGCTTTTTTAAAGACAGCCCTCAGCCCTTGGGCTAAAGTTCCCCCTTTATTCACCCCAGAAATAGAATTTGTTTTACAGTCTGATTTAACCTGACACCTCTTCATTTAGAGCCCTGTTAAATCCAGCTCTGGATTCAATACATGACACATACTAGGGTATCACAAGAGCTGGTAACGTTCTTCAGGCCTTTTCTACTGTTTCTGCAACCAGGCCAAGTCTTGTGGCCATCCCCTCTTCTTTCAAGAACGGCAGTTCCTCTGCAACTAGACGAACTTCTTCTCTCTGTCATTCCAGGCCACAAACCCCTCCTCTCCTGGGGAATACACCTCCTTGTGTCACCACCCCCAGTGTTGGATTGAGTCGGGTTTGTAGTGGAAGCTTCAATTTCTCAAAAGTTGGCCCTTGTTACAAGAACAGGAGAACACTAAGCAAGTTGGCAACTTATGAGAAACATTTTTTATTTTATTTTTTTTAGTGAAGGGTTGCCAATTTCCCAGCTACTCCCCCAGGATAATACAATTAACACATCTGTAATGACAGCACTTATACACACTTGATTTAGTTACAGTTTGTGTGCAAGCTCCTACAATCCCTGACCTCCACATCCCAGACTGTTGACTTGTATGGAACAAAAGACTGACCCTGGAAAACTTTTCCTAATTAGCATTCCATGACTAATGCAAAAATTAAGGGAGATAATTGTGTTTGCTATACTTCTGGGGAAAAGCTTTTATGAGCTAGGCCTGACAAAGTGAGTTAAAATCCCAAATGTCCAACTGCTCTAAGAACTTAATAAAAAGGGTAGAAAAGAAAAAAGAAAAAAAAAAAAGAAGAAAAAAAAAAAGAAAAAAATCAGCAGGTGCTAAGTTGTTGCAGCTCTGGTTTTAGAGAATGCAGAATGGGAGTACAATTTGTCCAGGGCCTTTGGCCTCGGTTTTCTCAGCTTTGCACGACTTGGAACCACTCCGGTGTAAAAGATGAAGAGCAGAGCTACTGTTCATTACTATAGCATAGAAATTCCCCAGCCCCTGTCCAAGACCTAGAAATGCATTCTCATACAGTGACAGGAAAATCTCTTCCCCTCCCTCTCAAACACCAGCATTTTTATACTAAAATATGAAGCACACTGCTTGCTTGTTACATCAGGTTCTTAAATAACTTTGTATCAATTGAACTCTGATAACTACCTGTTGGTACCTTTGTCCCCAGATTGTGTGAACAGTTTCACTTAACCCAGCTGAAACTATGTTGTACAGTCACGTACTAACACACAAGTACAGCTAGGACTATGATCCAGAAGTAATTTGCAGAATCTCAACACCTTACAATTTGATTATGCTTCTTAACGAAGGATACCTGCTCTTCCCACTATTAGTCACCATTAGCTCCCTTAAAATCAGAGAAGCTACTCATCTTCTATTGGGGGTTGGGAGGTTGTTTTTTGTGTGTTTTTTTGTTTTTGTTTTTGTTTTTTTAAAAAGGAACCCGTAGTAATGAATTCAATATCACCTTTTCTTTTCTTTTTTTTTGTTTTCTTTTTTTTTTTTTCATTGTTTCTATTGGTAAGTAATGGACTTTCTTTTGGTATTCTATCAATTAAAATGATGGCAGGTCCCATTATGACTTCTTCTCATAGCTTTATTCCACAAAGGAGCTCTTGCTATTCCTGTCCCTGACACACTTACTTCTCCTTGCTTGTACCAGATCATTTTGGGCTATTTAGAGATCAATAAATGTAGAATATTTATGTTTAGATGCTACTTGAGATGAGAAATCATAAATAAGATGTTTCCAGCTGCTAACTTTACAGAAGGCAAACCAGTTCTACTGCAATTGACCTTGATTTAGATCAAAAGGGATATAGAAGATGCATTTTTGTGAACAGTCTGCCTAGCAATCATAGGTAGGATCTGCAACATATGGTTAATTCAAGAGTTTCAAAGAACATCTGATCCACACTCAAACACATTGTGAACTGCAGAATAACTTTATCGGACAAATTCAGCACTTATACAGAGCAGAAATAGATGATTGAATCAATAGCACAGATCTTCTCTCTAGAAAAGATCAATATAATTTAATGCAAAGGAACAGAAGATAAAACCTGTGTAAGAAAACTTAGTGAGGCAGTAGGTATCGACACTAGGACTTCATTCCCAGCTACCAGATATAAGAAGAGCAACTAGTCCAGAAAGAACAAAAGAAGTTATTTTTAAGGCCTCCCCACCTGAGACAGGAAAGAGAAAAATACAAAGATGTTCCTCAAAAGTGTGAGAGGATTACTGCCTGCTGTAAAATGAGGGCAGGGCTACTGTTTCTCTCTCTTCCCCCTCAAGCACATGGAAAAGTCTTTTCCTTTAATAACACTTGATGATTCACAAGTTATCATGTTTTTCCTGGCTAGTGAACTTGCAGAGGTTATTTATGTTGTACTTGCCACAATAATGTCATACCAGGTTTTGAATGTGATGACTGAATTGGCCTCAGTGGCATCAATTTAAGAAACTATTAAATTATATATATATATTATATATATATTATATATTATATATAAATCCATCAGATTCTAAGCCTTAAATGTGGAAGACTCTACTAATAAATCCATGATTTTTAGAAGACTGTTCACTGTTCTGTCTCTTGCTCTAGAAGAAACAGATAGTCAAGTTTCCATGTGTTTCCTCTGTGCTTGCGCAATGAAGCCAAGGCATGAATGGGACACAGTATGAAGTCCACAAAGCATCAAGCTGGTAGTGAGTAAGCAGCTCCAGACCTAGAAGCAGTACTACACTGTGATGTCTGTATTGCAAATTGATGGCGTATGGGGAAATCAGTGTGATAAGGGGTATGAGCTAGGAGCAAGAGGAATTACTCGAGTGGTGAAGGAAGAAATTATTTGCCTTAGGTACTGTACATATAACTGTACAAATAATTTTTCTGGTTTGGTAGTGTTGTCTTTTTTTTTTTTTTTTTAAACAGACAAGTTACAAGCCATACATGTGAAGATATGACATAGTTCACCAGTCAGTGACATATTACACTTTAGGCTGACAAGCTTCATTAACAGAGCTCATCAGCCTTGGGATACTTCAGTGATATTTTTTGATATTTTTTGTATTTGGTTACTCCTAGCAGGACACTGCACTGTGTATGAGCACATACCAAGAACATCAAATGCAGAATATGTAATTACTGCCTTTGCAGGAAACCTATAGAATTTCCCTTTCTTGATGGTAACTGTAGAATCATTTCCACAACTTATTATTAGCAGTATAAGTAGAAAGGATCACCATTTTTTCCCCTCAGTAAGTAACATTCAGAGAAGCAAATGGATTTTGAAGAGTTATGTAATCCAGATTAGACATGTATATGTATGCATATTTGCATGTTTTCTGTCCTTAGAGGCAGCATAAAAACTCTGTACAACCTAGCCCACAGCCAGATACTGAAAGCATCTCAAGCTTTTCCTGAAATTCAGATCTGCATTTTCAAAAAAAAAAAAAAAAAGTGCACATGCCAAATCAAATAGTTTTTATCTGGAGATCAGGAATATCTCAAAGCACAGGATTTCCAAAGTACTTGTATCAGTTATGCATGTAAATTCCTAGCTGCTGGGTAAGTACCACCCTGACTGAATTCTTGCACTGAACATCTATTTGGAATAGACCGCCTACCTCTCTTACATGAGAAAGAGGCCAGATCAACACAATGTATTCTTATTGTCACTTGATTGCTTTTTCTCACATTGGAAAGAATGGGACCACAATGAAAAATAGGTATCCAAAATCCCACCATAAATATTCCTGATTTTTCTGGTCAAGTGCTTGGGAGACAGTGTATTAGATATATTGTGAAAGCTTCCCAAGAGAAATCAGAGCTTCTTTGGATACAGGATTTAGATTCAGTCCCTTATCCATTTTGGCTATATATACAGCATCAGCTTAAACAGAAAGCAGATATGAAAACATTTTTATTCATAACATCAAGTGCCTGCATTAAAGCATAAAGTAATAAAGCCTTTTGATGTGACTGGAGTCCCAGTACCTGGAAATTCATATATGAATGTCTATCAAGTACTCTAGAAACACCTCCCCTCTGCTTCCCCCTGAACACCAAAAACCTCTCTACTCAGGCTAGGCTCAAACTTAATACTCAAAGTTTTTTGGAAATTAATGTAGTAAAATAGGAAAGCCAAAACTCAGGAGGGCAAAGATTCTCCTGTTTGTCAGGGGTCTTTTGTGCAATGCCTTCCAATGTTCAAGATCACAGTGACAGTATCTGACAGCAGATACTCTGACAGCAGATACTCTCCTACAATCAGGGCTAGAGGGTACAGCAAGGTAAAGTCCCTGAATATTCCCTCACACAATGCACCTGTGTGCAATAAACAGATTAGTGATCTGGAATAAATAAATAAATATAAAATTAAATAAAAGGCTTTTTCACACACTTTAATGTGACACCTGGGTTTTAATAAAACCTGAAAAGTTTTCTCCAGCCAAGGTCTCCCAGTCAGGATGCAATAGCCAGGCTCTAGATCTTGGGAACATGACCCTCAGACCAACATGCTGGGCCCCTGAATACCTCACAGTGCAACTAGTCATACTTCCTAAAGACTGAAAACTGACAAGTCAGCACAAATGCAGGAGCCTACGGTTCCTGTTCTATTCAGGATAACAGCTTAATCTGGTTCCATTTCTCATGATCCCCCCCGTCAGGAAGCCCTGAAGCTCCCCATTCCTTATATATTGTCCATAAGCCTCAGAGTGGATCACCCTATACATAGCTGTAGATACTGGACTATTACCTAGTTTAGGACAAAAGTCAGGTCTTAAGTCACCCACTCCCTTTCTTACTCTGGCATGAAAGAGAGAAAATAACAGAAGTCTAACTCAAAACCTTTTAGGTACTTTCTTAACTCCCTCTAATTAGCTTATTCATTTTAAGACAGTATATTATAGCTTCCATAAGTCTTACACAAAGTATTGAAACAAACACGCTTCAGATCATTACAGTGAGTTTGAATTAACAAAGCACTCCCATTTCCAACAAACCTACTCTATGCTACATCTGTTAGGGATCCAGTACTATGAAACCATGACTTTGACTTCACACCAAAGAGGAAAAACAGACCAAACAGGGATGCCCCTCTGTATGTTTCTGGCCACTACCTTACAGGAAGAAACACCACCACTCCCCTTCTGCCAGGATCAAGTCATCTCATAATGCTCCCACACTCTGCTCTGCAGTATGGAAGGCTGTTTCTGTAACAAAATCAGCTCCCTCATCTACAGCTTTAGAATTACACCCATACACTGGGCTTAAAGAAGTCATGATTAAAACAGGAACTGAAAATCCGTGCTGCTCTACTTCAGTATGTGGATTTAATAATTTGCCTGTTTAAAAAAAAATATCCTTAGGAAGAGCAATGGGAAATATCTTTGTTGTCATAATCTACTTATTTCTCAGCTGCCAAAAGTCAGCTTTCTTCTACTAACTTGCATTTGATCTGCTTTGTCTTATACCACTTGTAGATCTCACTCTTGCTGTTTAATGTAAAGTAAACTCATGTCTAGAGGCCAAACACTCAGCTGCATTATATCAGTATATTTCTTTATTAGAAGTGAATATGAAGCACATGTATTTGCAGTAGCTGTAGATCTAGTCTTGAGTTGTGCACTGAAGTTTTTAACTTTGAGTAACATACCAGGTATAAAGAGTGGTAAAACTGGCAAAGATATTGTTTATAAAGCTATATATTTGACTCCATGTTAGTATCTGATTATTATGCTTAGATATACGTATGCATAAATATGATATGAACAAGTGTCCACTGATGGTCTATCAAAATATTTTTCTGTACAATGGCCAATGTGGTAAAAGTAATCATACAAAAGCCAGTGTTTGTTTGTGTCTAGAGTTTATATTCAGAATTTACTCTCCTGTTTCTGCTGGGATTTTTTTTTTTCAAAGCATTTAGCATTTGTAGAATGGACCCAAAAGATGTACATTCCATTGCTGTAATCCAGTCAATGTTTATCTAGCTAAACCAAGTTTACTCACGTACTTTCAAGTTAGAAGGTCTGTTTTATTTATTAAAGTCAAAACTGTCAAGCTTGGCAGCCTGAAGTCAAGTACCAAAATCTATATTTAGGCATTCGTGTAAGTGGCCTACTTTTCACAGGCAGAGAAGACCTGTAAACTTCAAAAGAAGTCAGCGCCCAGCACCTCTGAAATTCAGGTCACTTAGCTACACAGATATGCAATTATCCACGTTTGAAGGAAACATGCCTTCATTTGTATGGCTTAGGTATAAAGAGTGTCATGGTGTGCCCTATGAAAAACGCTTCAAACGCACCTTTTGAGAATTGTAATTCCTCCTGCAAGTTCTCTCACAGAAGCAATAACCTTCTAATTAAATGTATCATTGATTCCTTTCTTCTAGATTGAATACGATCTGACTAGTGAATTGACTAATAATGCGTTGAAAAGACCCCAGTGTTTTGATTCGATTTCTTCTTATTTTAACATTGTATAAATCTCAGGCATTATCTCTTTGGTGGTTTGGTCTAGGTCTGGTTGCCTGGATGAACAGATTCCTTCATTCACAGTCTTCATTTGATTTGTACAATAAACATGCTAATTGCAGTACTGGGATCTGCTTATGGCATATTGATTACTGAGTGACCTTTACATTTCCTATTCCCATTCTATCAAACCATCTAGTCAAAATATTTAAAGGTGAGCAGAAATGTCTGTTAGAAAAGCTTTCATTTATTACCAGTCTAGGACTATGATGAAGGATGCTATTGTTAGGATCACAGATGCAATATACCAGCTGCTACTCCACTCATCACTAAGCCCCTGGTTATGAGAGACAAGCCCCTCCTCTTATGAGTCCTAACATTACCCTAATCAATTTAGTTGCAATGCAGCTGTTTACAAGAAGTAGCAGTGGCTCGGCAGGACTTGCACTGATGGTGTTCCAAAGATATACTTCAACAGCAGCAAGTATTTGGTCTAATGAAGTGAGCTAACCAGGCAATAGAAAGGACTCCATCTGGAATAACATTAGCTTTCCTTTCTGCCTTTGTACTTTGGACAGATAACAGGCTTCAGAGTATAAGCAATGTTATCTTGATTTTGCAGTTCCGGAACTGAAACCAGCAAAGATGTGACATCTAAAAAGTGGCCTAATGAAGGTTTCTTAATTCTTTCTCCAATACTGTAGGCAAATACGCTGGTATGTAGCATTCACTGTATTGTATGAAGTGTGAGAAACTACACAAAAGAAGGTATCTACAATTTTCTTAGCACAAGTCAAGAGGAAGAAATATTCTGAAGAGATTTTCTATATTCAGGACTGCATCTATTGGCTCCTTGGCAATGAACCAATTATATATACAGATGTATATATATAACCATGTGTTATTGTGGTCCCCGACAGTCTCTTCAGGAACCAGATTCCTATTATATTATATGCTTGATAAATGCCAAACAGCAAGGCTCCATCTCCACAAAGATCTGACAGACAGAACTTTCCCATAATACCCGAATTATAGCACCCTTTCAAATGTAAAATCTAGATGCATTCCAAATCATATATACAGCATCAACTTGAACTGTAAAAGGAACTAAAAATCAATTTTTTCCCTGGCTGGAATTTTTTTTTTTTTTTACCATGAATTTATTGCATTGTTGTAAGTTTAAGAAAGAGCGGAAAGCAATAATGTTTAGCTGTTGATTCTCTGATGTTTGAAACAGAAATGATAGGATTTTGGTCCTCCAAAGGAACTCTCTTTGGAATGCTGTCTTTGCAGCACCTCTTTTTGCCTATTAACTGTGCTGTGTATGGCAGCACATCATGTAAAAATTTGCCAATAATGAAGTAAAAAGATGAAAGATTGTAAATATGAGTCTTAAGAAACAGATAAAAAAATGATGATTGTACATTGACTATTGCTTCCTTACCACAGCAAAAGAAAATTCATAACTAAATTGAAGGTGCATACAGTATATGTTCCCAAGAACATTTACTTCACAGAAAAATAGATCTGCTCTACTGTAACCCCATTGCATTCCATACAGTTCCACTGAGCTGAGTGCCTTTACTTGGATATAACTAAAAAATTCACTTATGCCATCATTATTGAGCTGGCTGTTATTGAAACTCTGCTTTTATTGAAAGAGTGTGTTTCAAATTATGTCATTTTATTAAGTTATAATTTAATTGGCAGCCTCAGTTTCTAAGTAGCGCAAGAAAAGAAAACTGGAGATGTTATAAGTCAGGGCTGAAATGTATTGGCAGAGAAGTATGGAACGAATTTACATGAGGACCTGCCAAAGCCATATAGTCTTATAATTCAGGTTTATGAGTAAGGGGTATCAACTCCTATAAATTTTTAGAGACTCATTTCCAAAAACCGAGGCCAGGATTTGGACACACAGAGAAATAATTACAGAAATTAAAGGGAAAAATGGTTTATACCTCCTTTTTAGCCTCTGCCTTTTCCTGGAAGTATGGAACTACAACCAGTCTGCCTTTCCTATTCTCCTAACTAAGCAGAAGAGAAGGTAATAGGATCTTAGGATATTCTGATGGAGAGAAAAGAATACAGTATGGAAAATGGAGAAGATCTCTGATGATTTTGTTCATTTTCTGGTAAAAAGGGTTTGGCATTCTTAATATTTTCAAGTACTTTAAATAGGGATTTTCATAACTAATTATTCAGACTTCTAGCATTTTCCATGGAGGACTAATCAACTGATTGATATAGTACTTCTTAACCAGTAAGAAGGGACAATCTATAAGTCCAGTCAGCCAACGAGGCATGAAATGCCACCTTCCACTCACAGCTATGCTATTCATTACAAGGAATACTTTTTTTTTTTAATTAATGGAAAAATATATGGAGTAAAATACTTGAAAGATCCTGGCACAATTCACTCCATTGAGAAAAGTCACCTTTTCAGTGCACTTGACGCCTGAGCAAAGTCCAATGAAGTCACAAGAATCTTTCCACACACTTAAATGGCCTTATCCTCTTTTGTCTGCCTCTAGACTTCAAATTGCACTGACCTAATTGAGCTCAAAATTAGGTTCCTAAGTACAAACTTTCCTTAAGCACTTTAGTGACATTTCCTCTACTGTATGCTTTGCGTCACAAAAAATTATATTCAGACTCCTTTGGAGTGAATTGCATCATGAATATCATTAAGAAAACAAGACACTTGTCATGTAGAACAGTGCCACTTTAAAATTAAAGCAGCAACACACATTACTTTGTCTGTTGGACTGTGCCACTAGATTGCTGTGTTTCAAATCAACTCTCAGTCTCACCAGAATCTCTACAGTTTTTCATATAATAGAACGTTTCAAAAGGTAAATGGTTTTATTCAAGCAAATTTCTCCATTTTTCAAGTCTCTCATGTATTTCCTGGAAAAATCAAGTTGGAATGGAAGAGTAAAGGATTCATATTGTTTGTATTAATGACATAAATGTTCTCAGCTGAGAAGTGTAGTTACTTTTATATGATATTACAATACAAATAGATTTATTTCACTTCTTTTTGTAATTACTAATACAGGGTATCTTCACTGTTTGAGACACATTATGTCTTTGCTATTGACAGTATTCAGCCGACACTTATGGAAAGATATTAGTATGAAGAAAACTCTTTGATCATTTTCAAATATCTTTGCCTGGATAATTCCACTAAACCAAAACCAAAACTAAAATAAAACAACAATAACAGCAAAAGCTACCTATCTTTTGGAAAGGATTATTTGCTACTTGTTAGGCCTCTGACATTTCAACAGAACAATTGAACTTTTAAGATACCTTGAAGTACCTACACAGGGCATGTTAATAGGTTTCCATTTTATAATTCAGTTTTGTCTATTGAAAAAGAGATCTCCATGCCTACAGAATTATTTTACAAGCAGACAGATATATGTATCTTGCATTCATGCGTACAGATACAATAGACACTATAGACAGTTCTACTGTCCATTTACCTTTCAGGTAGCACTTGTTGCCCTACTCAAGCTGTGAAAAGCTTCTCCTGGAAAGGAAAACTTAGGCTTGCTCACTTTGTCTTTCCTTATTCTGCTTCCTTACTGTCCATGGGAAATCCACTGAGACAATTCACTACAATTAGGATAAAACTGTTCCCCTGAAAGAGCACAATATGAGCTAGAAAAAAGCCATAGACAGGAAAATCCCTCCCAGCTTATGGAATTTATTTTCCAGAAGACAACTGCATCCAAAGATAATAGATATAACTACTGGACAACTTTACCAGACTTGATGAAGATAACCACAACTCAATGAAGTATGACGATAATAAGTCCCCTGGAAATGTTTTCCCTAGCTACATCTACACGAAAAAGTGGAAAAGGTAGACAAAGAAGCTGCTTCAACAAGCTTCATAAAATGCTGTGAAAGGCAAAATCACAGACTAGAGAGAGGGGAGTGCTGAAAAGAAAGTAGATTATGTTGAATGAGATATTGTTAGTTTGGGAAGAAAGGGAAGTAAGAGTTATCTCTAGTGAATACATTGTCAATCGATGAAAAAAAAACGAAGCGAATATCTTGTTGAAATTGCAGTAAGTGGGAGGCCATCACTTCATGTCCCTCTTAAATGAAATGCCTCATAAAATAGGCCTTTCCTTCAAACTGACTTTCCTCAGTGATTGAGTAAATAATCCATGTACTTTTTAATCCACCTTTCTGCTCATATGGTCAGAGCACTTTCTCCAAGTTCAATGCATAACAAATTATTGTAGCCTCAAGATCAATTGCAATTACTTTATCAGTGTCAAATTAGAAAGGCCTCAAAAGGGCTATTCACTCTACAGCTCTTTGCAGTGACATTTTTATGTTAAAGACATAAAACAATAATCCAACAAATTACTAGCTCCATCTTCCTTTCTTCCTCTCTCTAATCCCACACACACTCATCAAAACATATATCTTAGAAGACTGCAATTGCCCCTGCAAATTTCTGATTTAGAAATCATTTTTCTTTCAGGCGGTGAAAGCCAAAAAAGAATTTAATTTCTGTGGTATTTAAAATTAATTTGTTCTCTTGAGAATGGTGCTGCAGTATATAAAGAAATCTTTCCTAACACTGAGATAGTTAGGAACTCCATTCGGTATTAAAAGAACTAGTAGTCACATCCGAGAAGAGATGTGCTGAATAGTTGTGGCATATCCCTAAAAAATCATGTTTTTATTCATCTCAGTCTGAAGAAAAGTAGACAAAGTAGATCATGAAATTCTTTCTCTTAGCCACAAAACTATATAAAAATATCAACTGTTGAGGTCAAACAAGTTCTTTCTTCACATGGTGTTAATAACCCAGTCTTTAAAAAATCAAGTTAAAGGAAGGCCCTATATTCACTATGAAAACATACAGATATTGGCCTGCTTTAATAGTAGCTGATGAAAACTTTTTATGAAAGTTAGGGTGTTCTGTTAGGTTTCCCTAAACATATGTTTCCAGCCTGAATTCATTAATTCTCAGTTGTGGTCTTCAGGGCAGTGTATTTTATATTGTAGCCCACTGCTATAAATGGTTATTCTGGATGTCTTAATTTCCAGATTCTAGATTCTGAGCCCATGTATACAAAAGAATCCTTAATATATTAATTATTTACAAGACAGACAGCAATGGATTGTGTTCTTTCAAATGTTGAGCATCTGTGATGAAATACCTTTTGGTAATCTCTTAAAATAAAATATTGACATCTTCAAGTATATTAGTAGACATACAAAAATAAGTCTTTGAAATAATATAAAATGATAGACTTCACTTTCTGCTCAGTAAAGGTCATTTTTAAAACAGTCTTCAGGAATGTGTATATTTATGTCAACACTATGTCAATAGCATCTCACTTCACTCTACCAAACTATTTAATTTGGTCATGATGGAAACACACATCTAAATCTGATGAAAATAAAATTTACAAATGAATGTCATCAATTTATCTTTATAATGTTATATAGAGTCCAACATTGTATAGATATCTCCTGCAGAGGCAGGGGAAAAAAAAAAAAAAAAAAAGCTGGCACATTACAACATTTATATTCCCTCTCAAGTTAAAGTTATGAGATGATTGGTTTCTTCAAATTTAGTCCAGAGCTTGCTCCCACAGTGTTTTTGAGCTACTTCGTCAATTGCATTGAGAACTTTTCTGGCACTGTTCTATCAAATAATCAGCAGTGTCCACCTCAGTTCTTGAAGCAATTGTGAAGATTCAAACTTTTATCACAGCCAAAATTACTGCAATTACTTGCATTACTTGTTATGCAAGACCCTCTAACTTGAAATATACAGAAACTTCTCACCAAGGGGATATTTCTCTGCCTTAAAATTTAATGATGGTATTGCTCTACATCACCCAATCAAAAACATTGACTAGCCCAAGAGGGAGTGATGCAAAACAATACTTTGAAATACAAAAATGTAATAGTGTTTGTGGCAATCAAGTGAAAAGCCTGAGATAAAACTCGAATAATGTGTTGCTTTCCTGCATATATATACAGAAGAAAAGAACATCAATGCACACAAAGAGCATACAATGCAACCACTCTACAAAATGGCTTATATGAGTGAACATGCAGCGGAAGAGTAGGTAGTGATATTCCTGTATAGATTAAATAAATAAAGCCACAGTAGATATTTTTCCGTTTTGCCATTTCTCAATACAACCAATTTGAAGCTTGTGGAGTCATTATCCAGTTTCAGAACTGGCAGCATGAACATATCTGTAAATACTGTTAGAAACGGTGCTTGGCTACCTCCACATTTCTAAAGTGCCCATATTAAAATGTCAGTTAAGCATGAATGATTTATAAAGCTCTTGAAATGTATGCAAAAGAAAAAAAGAAATCTCATTACAGAAAAGACTTAGTGACGTGTATGGGTTATAAAAATCTTCATTAGAACAGGGCTTCCGTAAGTTCATAAGCACCAAAAGGAAGATTAGGGAAAATATGGGTCTGCTGCTGAATGGGATGGGGGCCCTTGTGACACAGGACATGGGCAAGGCTGAGGTATTGAATGTCCTCTTCACCTCAGACTTTACTGGCAAGTTTGGCCTTCAGAAATCCAAGACCCTGGAGGGCTGGCGGTAGGGGAGGAAGGAAATAATTTATTTTGTTTTTCCTGATTTCTACAGCTAACTCCAAATGCAGACCTTTCCACAATACTTGTATGCCAAAAGAAAATGCAAACTGTCAAAGCCAAGCCTTCCCACCCTACCCAGGATACAAAGCTGCAATATGGGGGGGGGGGGGGGGGGGGAAGAATTAAAAAAAAAAAAGATAATTTCTGGAGTCCCTTCTGAAATTATCAGTGACTTTAAGCTGTTTATTAGTGCCAGTGTCAGGTTCCAAATCTGTGAAGGCAGACATATCAATCACATATAGCAATGATGACAGTAGCTGCAAATCAGGGGAAAGTGCATTAACTGCCAAGGCCTCCCACACATGGAAAAACATTTAACAAAGACAGCTGATTAACTCATTCTCACACAGTCATTTATACTCCACTGCTGAGTGCATTTCAAGAGTGATTTCCATTACTATAATAAGCATACTATATGACTTGCTAATAGGAACAGTTCAGTCTCCTTGCAACATTATCATATTAAGCACAAAACGCAAGCAAGAGGTTCTGCAAAACATTCCAAGCTCCCTTAGAAGAGCTATAACAGTCATAACTTTCAGAGGTATCCAAACCTTGAGTACCTCCTGGCTGCCAAGACCCTGTAATGGCCATTCACAAGGTTATCAGAGTCCACACCTTGAGCCCCTGCTCTTTCCCCCATTACATTAAAACTTTGCATGAATTTTCTAATTCACAGAGCATGAGATCCTTTCCCCGACCCTTTTGCAGCTTGCTTTTCCACCATTCCTTCTCTGAGGCAAGAACATACGCTAGGTTGTTGTAATTGTAAAATGTTAGTTTCTGATGGTTGTTTCAACTTTGAAAGTATTGCAGAGGGATCTTAACAGGGTAGAGAGCTGAGCTATCACCAGCCATATGAAGTTTAACAAGAGCAAGTGCCAGATTCTGCACCTGGGAAGGGGCAACACTGGATATACATACAGACTTGGGGGTTGAGAGGCTGGCGAGCAGCACTGCTGAATGGGATATGGGGGTTTTGGTTGATAGCAAGCTGAATATGAGCCAGCAGTGTGCTCTGGCAGTCAGGAGGGCCAGCCGTACTCTGGGGTGCACCAGGGATAGCATTGTTGGCCGGTTGAGGGAAGGGATTTTTCTGCTTTGTTATGCGCTGGTGCAGCCTCTCTTCAGGTTGGACTCCATGATTCTTGTGGGTCCCTTCCAAATCAGGATATCCTATGATTCTATGATATCTCTTGTTTTTAACTTTCTTCTTTCAGTAGATTTTCTGCTGTATGGTTTATGTTACTAGACATGAATATTTATACTTTTCCATGTCTCTTTCTGTGGTTTTCATCTACTAGAGTTTAAAGTATTCAGAATAGATGAACATGCCTGCTTTCTTCCTGGCAAATGAGATTGTTAGACTGTGTTCCAGAAGCAGTTCTTGAGGAAGAGCCCTTGTGTCAGTTTTAGAAAACTAATAAATCAGCTTCTGTAAATGATAGCACACAACTAACTGCGACTTCCCTCTCTGCAAGTCTCAACCAGTTGGAGTGCTCTTCACTGGTACTCTTTTTTTTGCTGGTAAGGTTCATCACATATTTGCCTTCATCACTGTTGAATTATTCAAGGAAAAAGAAAGTATAAGTAGCTTGGAAATCTTTTGCCATCAACCCTATCAAACCATGAAAAGGCATTTTATATCTGAGCTTCCTCTAAGAGGACAACAGCAGGAATACTTATAAGGAATTGATCATGCTGCCTCATAATATCTACTATACTGTTTAAAATTTCTATTGCCGCAAGCTGCTTCAGTAGGCTACTGACATGAGGTTGTGTTCTTATACAAGATGGGCATAGAAGCTAATAATTATACTGTGAGCACAGCCATCTATCAGAACTGAATTCCAGGAAAGGAGAAAAAGGTTGCATAACTCACTGGAAGATATCTATGAAGGTACAGCAAAAGCTAATGAAGACAAAATAAAAGAAAAAAAATAGTGAACAATTCAGAATTCATAGACTTTGAGATTCAGTCCAGAGTTTAGAGTCAGAGGAGATCATTGAATCATCTTCTGTGAACTCCTTTATGTCCCAGGATTTTATATTGCACTTAAAACCCACATACTAAGAAAATTTGACCTAAATTTATGTCCTACGAGTCGAACTGGACACCATAACAGAAGAAATCATACACACACACACACACCCTTCCCCACCCAGTGCCTAATCATTTTCACTTTTAAAATGTTGTCACTTAATTCCACTGTGAATTCATTTGGCTGTAACTACTATCTACGTTCATGTTGTGAATCCTTTCTCCAGCGGATAATGAAACAATTAAGGGTCAGTAGTAATTTTGAAATATTTGAAATATCTAAGCTTTGTAATCCAGTTGCATCCATCTTCTTTATTGCAATGGGAGGTGAAGACTACCTCAAAGTGAATGGACAGTCCATTTGGTTTATGGAAGAGCTGAGCCATTGTTGTCCCGTCTTACGAAGGTGATGAAGTAACAGATTTATTTCACATAGATAGGCCATTGACAAGGAAGTTGATTTCAGTAAAGACAAATGGAAGAAGCCATAAGCTAAAGAGGGAAGAAGAGAAAAAGGCTGATGAAAACTAAATAACTGAATAGGTGAACAGCAAAAAAGGAAAAGAACAAAAAACTAGAAGAAACATGTTGCACTGCTCAAAAACAATTATATTAAGTTTCCAAATTCTGTAGTCCATATTCAGAAGACTTCATATTGAGAAGAATAGTTTGACTTGGGAAAAAAAAAAATAAGCATCCTTTTCTAAACTTTTTCCTTGTTTCCTTGTTACACCATAATTCTATTCTCACTCATTCTGGATGAGAAACAACTTTCATTGATCCAAATGGATGTTTCAAACAATGGATTATATGTACATCATTAATAACTATCACTACTTTCTGAAGTTCTAGCCAGGCTCCTTATTTATTATTATATTATTTAATAGGGTAAACTTTTCTCTTTTTGACTTGCTCAGCTTTTTTTACGAGCAGGAAAATATATATATATATAAATAAATTAAAAAAAAAAAAAAAAAAGAGAGAGAGAGAGAGAGAGGTTCTTCTACTAAGACAATAGTCCTCTGAATAAGGCAGAGTAGATGTGGATATACGTGCATGAGCAGCACCAACAAGAGTCAGTCCTGGTGATAATAAAAGTGCACATTTATTCATATATAATTAATAAATTCATAGTTATCCTTATATAAGAAGTACTAGAAAGCTTCTTCTAAACTATTCTGTTTTTGAGATCTAATCTGATTTGCATGCAGACCTAGATTAAAAGTGTATGCAAGAAAATTCAGAAAAGTACATTGTGGGGCACAGGTAAAGCCAGAGGTATTTTATGGGAATAAAATATGTTTTATGGGAATCGACCTTCAGGACTACCTCAAGTGTAAGTCCAAAAGGTTATTCAGAAGATTATTTTACAGGAAGATTCTAGAATAATTTGTTATAATTTGTTACGGTGGTAGATTCATTCAGGATTTTTAAGGTGCATCTGCTGAGATGGGTACAGATAATTACACCCATAATTTCCTACACTCCATGCTAGCCAGACCAATTGCAGTGCAGAAGTTATGCAGATTCACTAGTGAGAATGCTAAATGTAAAATGATCTAAACTGTACCCGAACAGGCTTTATTATTGCTCATACCAGAGATGGCTTATATCTGAAATAGGTTTCATCTGTGCAAATGTAGGACTACATAAATGTTGATGTGCGGACATGCCTTAAGGTAATTAAGAGGACATCATAGAGAAAATGGGACCCAAGGTAAAACATTCAAATAGTACACATAAAGGCACATAAAGACGGGTATATTTGTTTACACATTTTTCCACATATGATTGAATATCAAATGATACACCTTAATCCTCAAGATTCAGTGCTAGAAAGAAATGTATCTCAGACTGAATATTTAGTTCCTGTAAACACAAAAGTAAAGCAAGGTAAGAAAGGAGGAAAGAAGTCAGCATTGTCAGGCAAGGGAACACAGCTATTTCTGGAGCTGATAAGCCATTTTAAAAGATAAAAATTCCTGAAACACAAGAGAAGTAAAAACCTCAGGGACACCTGAGATTCAGCAAAATGCATGGATTAAAAATATTCGTTCTTGCTGCAATAATGAATACATATGCAATTAGGCAGGACATCTGGAGGTACTTGTTCTCCAAATAGCATACGACAAGTTTCACCATAAAAAGGCAACTATTCCAGCTATGTTTGCATCCATTTGGGGACATAAAGGACCCTGGAGGTATAGTTCCTTATGCTTCTGTGCTAGAAGTTACAAAGCACTTAAAGAGAATGAAATGCCTGAGTCCCACTCAATACCAATTGGAAGCCAAGATCCTTAGCCCCTTGGAAATAACCAGTCTTAAAATCTTCATGGTTGAAGAATGCATTGGCCCCTGAAGGTAGTTATTGTCAGTTCTTCAAGGTCATTATCAGTTGTATTCATTCTAAACCTGAAAGTTAGGAATTTTCTCAAGAGGAAACGTGATAGTCATGTTGAAATACAATTTCTGCAGCTGCTTCCCAAGAAGTTTGAATTTTACAATTAATTGAATTAAAAATGCATAAATAACACACGACATAGCTACCATCATTTGATATCTAATCTTTTAGAAGCTGAGTTAAATTCTACCTTATGAATATCTGTGTAACCTTAGACTAAAGTTAAACACTTAGGAACTTGGCCTTTTCTCCTTACATACAGTTTTCTACAGCACTAAGGATGTTTTAGAGAACACTTCATTAAAATAAATCTCATATTTGCCACTATCTAGTCATTTACCTCATGGTGGGAGTAAGGAGGTGCCAAATAGCTTACTAAGCTTTGATATATTTGTTCACTGATATTGGCTTAATTTAACATATCCTTTGGTTCTTTTTCTTAACACCATCTTGTAAATTATCCTTCCCAGGCTTTTTTCCTGTACCATTTTGATTCATAGCGTGAAGACATCCATCATGAGTCGGAAGCAATGTATCTACTAATGGAAGGCCCACTGCTTCCAGCTCAGCGATCACATTATTCATCTTGAGTGTGTCCCAGCACAGCGCAACTTCCACTCTTGGCAGCCTCGGGGCTGCACCCATCTGGAGCTGCTGTCCAAGGTACCCGTAGACTTTCCTGGGGAGCAGCCGCTTCGTGCGGCAGGGTTTGCTGCCCTGCTCATCTGCTGCACGTGAGCTGTTTTTTTTTTTGTTGTTGTTGTTGTTCTAGAGTTCTCCATTTTTTCTCACCAGCTCACATTATTTATCACTTTCATGTGCTATTTGAAGTTACAGCTGCTTCTGTAACTATCTCACTACTACTGTGTTAGCTACCCAGAAAACTCACCACAAATAATTAATGATAGTAATAATAATAATCGAATATCTGCATAGCTACAACTACATCATTTGTAAATACTTTGATTTATCCTTTATCAGATGAAAACTTTGTTAACTTTCATGTTGTCTATGTTCCCATGAAGCCCTTTACAGAGCTGGTTCCAAAAAAAGTGGCCTTCCATTAATTGCAAGCCCAGGTAATGGCAGGTCCAACTGATGGCTTATAGACATTCATCTATCTGACTACACTCACAGGAGTCATTTAGTCTCAATGCTCCCCAGTAATCACAAAATCAATAACCACCTTCTTTTAACAAGTTCCTTTGTATGTGGAAGCCCTTTAATAACTTCCTCCATTTCATGTATCATTTCTCTGTGACTATTCAGAGTTTTCCCAAAAGGCGACCCTTCTCAAAATGAGATCTGATTTAATATATCTACAATAGCTACACTAACAGGGAGTTTTGGATCATTCTGGTGGATCGTAACAGTTTTTTCTTTTTTTTCTGCTAAGAGTCTCAGTGCTTGTTGAAACATACTGAAAAGTCCCATAATACAGAAAATGATGGGTCTGTGGAGGTTATTTGGAAAGAAATTTTCCAGAGCAGCTGTTCCTCGGGGTTCCATTTTAATGACATTGTTAGTGTCCTTGTTAGATACACTATCCCTATCTTCTACTCTTGGTCACAGAGGATGTTAACTGAAATGTGAATACAGTGATGCTGACCTTAGAAATAAACTTTTGAATGCACAATATCTGAGACTTTCCAAAATCAGCCAAGTTCACCCATCCCTTTTAAGTGGCAGCAGAATCAGTGTTACTTTTGGATGACAAAGTCAACTACCTTTTAACTTAAACTGACTTTGAAAATTACATTTTTACTCTTTTCAAGACTATATTTTTTCATGTCATCTCCTTATTGTGAGATGCTCTGTTTCTCTTTTTTTATTATTATTTTTACAGTTACTGTTTAGTCACTGTAATCTTTCACATGAAATAGAACTCTTCAATATTGCTGTATTAAGGGAAATTATAATAGACTATTGACTACAGTTTAGTCAATGATCCATTCATTATTCTGTCTCAAGGGCTTTTGGAGTTTGTAAAATAATGTATTTGATTATCTCAAAAGTCAATATAAGAATAAATGGGGGACTGCAATGAACCAAACCAGTTAAGATTAATGTATTTCTGAAAACAGGATATCAAGCTGTTCATCCCACCCATTAAACCTAAACTTAAACTTCTTTCTTAGGTTTATAGTCTGTAAAAATAATCGGGTATAATCCCACAATAAGGCACTTGTTGCTCCAGAGATTCTTAGCCTTTTATGTGATGTCAGTGCATATTTTAAACAGCTGGAAGAGGGCAATAGCTTTCTGAAATGCCAGTGTTAACATTTAAAATGTGAGACATGGTACCTCACATACTTGATAGGTGAAGAAGCTTTGTTGTGTACTTTATTTTAAATGACAGGCACACAGATTAAGAGACAGTCAAAGAGACAGACTACACACAACAGCTGGATATTTAATTGAATTATCTACTCCCATATCATGCTTCTATTAATTCCTGAACCAAATTCTGATTTTAATTTTTGACTTCAGTATAATTGTCTTTCTCAGTAAGAACAAAGAGTATAAAAAGAGTTAAACAATCAAACTAATAGAAAAGTAATGGAGTAAATTATCAACCTACAAATCCTAATTTTCTCCTCAGAGCTTGAATTTACAGGATCTCCAGCACCAACAACCCGTATGAACTACTGAGAGGTCAGTTTGAATAAAATCAGATGGTCTAGTAGATTTATGTGGGAGGCACATGCCATGTTCATTTAAGAGTCTTCAGTAGGTGAGGACTGGCAGGGAAAAACGTACAACTAACCTTTCACCTTACCTCAGGAACAACATCACTCACAAGCAAGCAACCACGCGTTTCTGTACCTCCTGCAGTCATATCATTCAGAGTAATACATGCAGAAAACACTTGGCTTTCACACAAACAATGCAGAAGGCAAACAGAGTGCTCACGCACAGCATGGTCTGAAACCTTCCCCACTGAGGCAGATGCTAAAACTCTCTTTCATGTTCCTGGTGCCTTTAAAAAGCAACTTGCAAAGAGCAGTCTTGTTTTGCTTCAGAAACTCAGGACTGAATTAGTTAATCCTAAAATAGTTCCAACACTCAACTCACTTAAATGGTATTTCTTTTGTACTTGAAAATATGTCTTTTAGCCATCACAAGGTTTTAAAAAGCTATTCACCAAAATTCCTGTCTTCCTTTTTCAACAAGAATCAAATTATATCCTTTCCACTCTTTCATCCTGCTTTCTGGCTAAAGTAAAACTCCATAATCTTTAATATATTTTCACCCATGTAGGCTATTCCAGCAACATTTGGGTTAACTGTATCTTCAGAATAACTTGAATCCAGTTTTCAAACTTAATTTTTCTCAAGGGGAGAAAGACTGTCTTTCAATGAAGTTATATGAATATGAAGTTATATAAAATCTTGTTTTAAATGTGTTCCATTGCTGTTTCTAGGTATCTCTGAAACTAGTCGCAGTGAAATGTTTCAATTTCAGGTATTTATCTTCTCTAGCAGCATTATGCGTGGTATAATAACTATCCATTAACACAAGTCAGCATATATGAACACTCATTCAGACTCTAAATATACAAAGTAAATATACTTTGACCATATATGGAACCTTTTTAATTTAGTGTTCATGAACTTGTTTTTGTTGTTGTCTGTTTTTATTGTTGTTGTTCATCTGTGTGCCTAAGAAAGACTAAAAAAGGACTAAGGAAGACTAAAGAGTCATAGAGGTTTTTATATAACTTCTTCACACTTGCAGCCTATGACCCCTAGTTTGAAGGAATTTTTTTGCACCCAGTTTCTTCAGCATCCTACAATGAGCTGCAAAAAAGAATGAAAGTGCTTTTAATCTCCATCACGTTTTTCCATGTTTTCCCGCTTCCTCTTTTCTGATGGCAAACAGCTTCCTCAGACATTCTGCTCTTTCTCAGAATGTTTTTGAGTGCTACAGAGGTAACAAACTTGCATTGATATTTTGGCCCAAATATCTGTCACATATTTTCAGCCTATGTGTCCACAATGCTTAGCAAGACTGGCCTGCTCAATTCCACCAAAAGGAGGTTAAGGATCACCAAAGCAATAAAGAAAATGTATGGAGTCAGCTATTCTGGCTATCTGATGCATATTTTCACTGGGCTTTTTACTTCATTTTTTTTCTCCTTCTTGGATGTAGTCAGCATAAATTTAGTTGGGTGACTACTCTGGAAACACCTACTGGAAGATTTCTATTGTATGGCAAAGGAATAGTAACCTCAAGTATAAAAAAAAAAATACATAAATAAAAATAATAATTAAAAAAGACTAGTACTGTCACCCTCTGGAATTCTAGTAATTGTTAGTCTTCCCTCAGAAACTGCTAAAAAGTAAGAGCTGAGGTGCAGCTCTCTGTCCTCTGGAGAATGTCTAGAAAGCACTTACTCAGGTCACACAGTCTAAGCCATAGTCTTCAGGCAACACCAATATGTTATTATTGTAATCTGGACTTGGTTCTCCACTGTGGAAACAAAATGCTCTATTAGAGCATAACAGGACTTCTACCACAAATGCCTAAGGAAAGCACTAAGTGGGTAATGTAGTGGATAGCAACTGAAAACACATCAACCTGAAACATCCTCCTATTTATATGCACTACTTTCTGTTGAATTGCTTTTGATCTTTTATGATGGAAAGGGAAAAGCCCACATTATCCTATTAACACATCAGTTTCTGTCACGGTGTCTCATTTGGTCTTTTTTTTTGTTATTATTATTATTATAGTACATAGTGTATAGTAAATAGTATGTATAGTATATACATATATACACTATATCTATACAGTATAATATATAGTATATATTCCCAACATTTTCAATCTATACAATCAATATCTTTCAATCTATTTTTTTTTTTTTTTTTTTTGTACAAAGCTTTTCCCATATGTCTCAACCACTTATATCCCTATATATAAATCACTTCTCTTTCCATAACTCCTGCTAGGAAGAATTACCAGACTTGACCACAGTATTAACTGGATTTTTTCTCAAATATGTGTAATGATGTAGAGTATTTCAGGGTTTCTTCCTACTCTGTTCACAGTTCCTCTGCTTTGTTGTTATGCCTACTACTGAATAAAAGTTTTTTGGCAAAGTTTAGTAGAACCTCATGATTTTCCCTTAGTTCTTAATGCAAAATCTGCAGTTCTGCTTACCCAAAGGCCTCTCCCTCTTAAATCCAAACTTTCCTTGCCTGTTTGGCAATCCCTTTCAGAACCTGTTCACAGTCCTTAATTCATTAAAATTCAGTCCATCATCTTCTCAGCCTCACAAGAAGATCTTGAAATTCTCTCTAACTTCTCCTTGTAACATTCAGAAATATTTCAGTTCATTCATCCATATTTTATAATAAACTAAATTTAACTCTAGTACTGCCTCTCTCTTAACTCAGTAGCTATTATATATAAAGTTCAGTGTACATTCTCCTCAGCAATTTCCTGGGGCTTAAAGGGCTAAAACTCTTACAGGGCTTATGAGACAGTACTTTCACATTCAACAAGTAAAACTAATCACCACACACTGTGGTACTGATACTTTTCCTGATTATTGGAACAGGGAGACTGCACCTGTACAAACAAGCTAATCTAGAATAACTTTGTTGGCTTTGCCTCCTTTACTTTTTTATGGAATCTAGAACTTTTATCCTACTTTTTCTTTTTTTTTTCCCTTCTTCCTGGCAGAATAGTACAAGAAATCAGTTGAGAGAAAATTCCTTAGATACTACAGCAACAAATGCTATCAAACTAAAGGTAAACTATAATAAATAAACAGAGCTACACTATGTTCAGTCCCTGTAAAATTAGAGCCATAAATAATTTCATCAGTGCTTCTCTTCATCAAGACAAAATTATTTTGGCTTCTTAGATGTAGGTTCATCCTGTCTCATTTCAAGCACCTCAGTCAGGAATCTCTACATCACAGAAGAGACAGTGGGGTAATACCAAGGAGAAAGTCCAGATGTTAAGTAGGATGAATTGCCTTCAAAAATGCATATCAATCTCCTGCAATTATAGAGGTGTTTAAAGTAACTTGATTCTCAGGCATTAAAATTAAATGTCTGAAGTTAACTGTATTTAATGTATGTTTTCAATTCTGATTTAAATCTGTGAAAAGGCCAAAGGATTGTTCTATTGCTTTTACTGACAGTAGCTCATCTCTCTGTCAATACTTCTCACTTTGCTTGAGTAGCAGCCTTCTCTCTACCCCATTTTGAAATGACCATGTCAAATTAATAAATATTTTTGATATTTCCCTTCTTTTCTGTTGCAAGAACTTTAGTTTGCTACAATACTTCAGTTCCTTTTTCCACCCAACTTACATCCTCTCCTCTAGTTACAGCATGATGAATTCTGTTTACCATCACCTGAAAAACCATCAGTTCATCCAGCTAGCATCATCTTTTCAGCATACTGTGCACATTATTCACAGACAGCTCTCTCCCTAGCCTTTTCTTCACCTCTGATCTTCACAATTCTATTAATTCCAATTTCTACCTGGGATGCCAGAAACATTCAAAGAGGGAAAAAAGCATCCCCAGGTTATTCCTTTGAAGAATATTTTTCTGGAAATAACTAATGCAGAATATGAAAATGCAATAATTTGATTTGCAGTGGAAATGTTCTTTCTTCTAAGATCCAAAATAAATCACCAAAAGCTTTCAAAGCTGACATTTAATCCATGAATTCAAATCATTTCTAAGATTTATGATCCATTAGAAAGACAGTTTCAATTCCCCATGCTCTTGCAAAATTTTAATGTATAGCTAGCAGAAAATGCATTTACTCAGTATGCTTTTCATAGCAACAATATCATTTATTGATAGGGCTTTTTCATTTTTTTTTTAAGATATAGATGGTTATGTTCTTTTTGATTTGTTTATCTATAAATAATAAAGAGAGGCTGAGTCAAGTCAACACTTGCATAAGGGTTGGATCATATTTTTTTAAAGAAAGGAGTAGCAGGAACTATTAGAAAAATAAAAGGGATAGTTCAGAAGGCAACCCATTCTATCTTAAATATAATGCTTGGTGTACATACAAGTAAATTAAAGTCAAAATAAGATTAGTCCAGCTCCCACTTCATATCTCGATAGATGGCTTCCTATGTGCCCTCTTGCTAATCCCAAGGAGTGTTGCCTTGAGTCTATGGTATGGTGAGCATGTATTTCAAATACCTTGAGAACTCAATCTAGAAATGAAGGGTAGAGAATATCTGACCTGTGGCATTGTAATACTAATAAGTCAAAACATTATTCCCCTACAGATCTTGCTAAACGTAACAGCTAAATCAGGGACAGGAAATAGCTGTTTTCCGTTCTGGAATCTCCCTAAGTAGTCACACAAAATATATTGTCTCATTTTTCCGACTGGAAGAGAACTCCTTCCACTTCAGCATTTCTATTCTTTAATGTGAAATATTTGTATATAGGATAATAAATTTAAATAAATAAAAGAGTTTGCTATCTTAAAAGTAAGTGGATACAAATAAGAAATTTAAGAGATTGGACAAGAGATTTCATTATATTGAACTACCGTCAAATAATCATACGCTTGGACAAACCCTGTCTTCCCTAACAGTCAACTAATGATTAGACAGTGCCAAGACTTTTTTTCTTTTGAAGACCACTTAATTCCCATAAAGATGTACCTTTACTTTTTTCAAGTACATCTACAGAATAGAATTCAGTCCCCAGAAATCTTGTTAGATTTTTAGGCTGACAACTAAATATATATTGCCCTTTTCTAGGTGCCAAGGTAGGGTCCACAGACTCTTTGTTATGACCCAGAGTGAAGTCCTTCAGTTACACATCCAGATCTCGTAGCTGTCTATAGATTCTTCTTTATGGAAATATATATATATATATATATCCCGAGGGAAAAAAAATGTACAATATTATTTTATTTTTAAACAAATGGGGAAAAAAAAAAAGTTACCAGTTTTAGCCATGTTAAATTATCTTTCTGTCTTAAATCAAAGTATGCACTCAGTATTCAAGAGACTGAGTAATCTCTAATCCCCAATCAATAATGCTTAGACATTCCCTTACCTAAGACTGCGCTTCACCTCATAATTATTAAATTACGTGTTCTGATGATTTTTATCTGACTATATTAAAAAACAAACAAACAAAAAACCTAACTTGGATCATACCTCTATCTTAAAACAAGCCTGAGCAAACAGGAGCAAAATGTTATCCAAACAGATTGGCCAAAAACTGTGTTACTAGATTATGTGCATTAAACTGACATACAAAAAACTTTCTGGTCCATGAGGTAAAGTCATAAAATCCGGAAAGAACTCCAGTGGGAAGCATCAACCCCTTCTTCTACCTCATCATCTGTTGGCAACTTCATTCAGGGTGAAATATCATGCTTGCAGTCTTAAATATTCAGATACATAGCTTATATGCATATGATCCCCTGCAGTCTGTTTGCTTTTTAATGGTTCCAGGTTTGTGAAGTATAGTATGAAAACTCCTAGTACAGGGATATGCTACTGGGATAAACAAATTCATTTGCATGAAGCTGTAATAAAAAGTATTATTCAAATATAATAATTGATCATTGGTTATGGTAATTTTTTGTTAATGTCTCAGGCATTAGTTTAGAATAACATTTTTCTCTTAGTTTAGCCTTTTTGCCAGTCCAAGACAGTGCTGTAATTTACACTGGAGAACAATTGTTCTTCCTGAAATAATGGGAATTTTTACATAGGACTTGGATATTGGGATTTAGATTTGGTATTCTAGATTTAAATCACAGCATTCTGCATCAAAAAGTAAAACACAATGCCTCCAGGGGAGATTAATCTGGCATGCTGGATGTGCAATTCTTACTAACCATGTAATTGGCTTGGTAATATATCCTCTGTGTGTTTTTCAATGAGGGTAGAAGAATCTTTGATCAATCAAATATATATATATATTTGTTGTTTTTTAAAATCATTTCTATTTGAGGCGTAAGCACTAATCTCACAGGTCTGCTGGAAAACTACAGGTCTGGAAGTAGGTGTTCTTTTTTTCCCTCTCTCTTTTTTTTCCAGTTAAGAGCTTTCCATCATTGCTTCAGAACAAGTTTCCCAGCTTTTATGTGATATCACAA
This sequence comes from Anser cygnoides, assembly GCF_040182565.1. NCBI lineage: Eukaryota > Metazoa > Chordata > Aves > Anseriformes > Anatidae > Anser > Anser cygnoides. The sequence goes on along the minus strand of NC_089874.1, from coordinate 39,555,037 downwards.
GCTTTTTAAAACAATTTATTCTCAACCAGTTCCAGATGCAGGCCCTTAGAGGTGCCAAATTGGCTGCTTTTTCCTTTTCCTCCCACCCACTTCCCTTTCTCCCAGTTCCCCTGAGAGTTTTATCTCCATTTCCTTTTTTCTTTTTTTTTTTTCTTTTTCTTTTTTTTTTTTTTTTTCTGGAATACTCAGTGAGTGTTCTGAAGCCTAAAGTCTTCATCATGTTGTTTATTAGTATAGCCATAACTAAAAAGGTAAGCAGTTAAAACATTTTTTCAAACACATCTAAACTGAATAGAAATTCCAGATTTGGATTCACATTTCTGAGGGAGTAACAAAAGAAATCATTGCAAAACTGAATCCTTTAAAAACACGCATTTGCAGGTCAGAGCCAGAGATTGTCAAATCAGATATTACTCATCCTTCAGGAAAAAAAATTCAACCACTTCTGTGTAAAGAATGCACCTATACTTCATTGACATGTTGGGCCTTGATCAATGCGTCTAAAAGCTTTCTTGTTAGCCTTCTCTACTGGACACAAATTATCCATTCCCTTACAATAGTTCAAAAAAACAAATGGTATTTGACAACTTTAAATAAAGGGGATGAAGCAGCTAATCATTAGGTGGTCAGCAGTAGAAAGAATATTTGAAAGTCTCTTAGACTTGTCAGACAAATCTAAGGTTTTATCCAAGTCTGAGGTTGATCCAAATAGCCAGGGTGTCACATCAGGTAACTAGATTGCAAAGACTACAGTCTAGGTTGCCAAGATCCTCACTCACAAGCAAGACAACTTCTACACAGTAAGGTCTAAAAATCAGAAGACAAGTTTGGGGTAAAAAGAAATCAGGCAAGTCTTAGGATTTGTACTATGGTATTATTTCAGTTGACATTTCAGAATCACATAAATATCTGCCAGTTAGAATTTTTGATAAAAGATATTCCTTCTATAGCACTAAGAAAAGGGATAGACTCCCATTTCATTAAGGAGCCTTCTTACCTAGGACTTCAGTTTCTAATTAGAATAGGGCAAAAAACTTTACATAATTTCCTGCAAAAACAAATCCTGTTCTTTCAATATTTCTCCTACATAAAAGATTGAAAATTATACGATGTTACCCCTTCGATATGTATTCTTTTAAAATACATGGGGTAAGCGGGGAGAGACAGAAAACCTCTGACTACAGCATATACATAACCAGTGAGAAACAAATGAGATTATGTGGGGGGCTTATTTTGTTTCTTTTGTTGTTGTTGTTGTTCTGTTTCATTTCTTTTGCTGTTTTAGTTTTAAATATTTGAACTGTGTTTTTATTTTTGTTGTAAAACCAATATTTTAAAGAGCCAAGCCAGTATTCTGGAAAGCACTCTAATATACTCATTAAATCAAAGTTTGTATACATTCTTTACTTTGTTAGTGATTCTGAAAACTGGCACTCATTTACAAGGAGACCTTAGCCTTGTTGCCAATGTTTGCTCTGAGAGGGGACAGAAACTGTCAACATCTGGAACCTTTTTTTGTTCTGAAACTGTGCAGCATCTAAGGAACACTTATCAAAATCTGCACGCCCTAAACTGATCATGCTTCATCTAGATTTGAAGGAAGCCATGCAGACTCTATAAAAAACTGTATAAAAAAAAAAAAGATAATCATAAAGACCTCAAGAGTGTTTTGCTTTACTGAGTAACTCAGGAATAAAGAGATACTCCACCACACAGAGTGCACTGAGGAAGACAGAATTTGGGGCTGAGGGTTATCAGAAATCATGTCAACTGAAATGAATAATTATAGTTTTGTAGTACAGCAGTCAGTTGCTGGCAAAGAGAAATGTAAAAATACATTAGAACAATGCCTAAAACAATAACACATAGCCTGTATGGCTTGCTATTAAAGGTTTTCAGCTGGAGCTATTATTGATATTGCTAGATTTGTCTCACTGTAGTGACTGATGGACTGTTAGTAGAAGAGAGTCAATATATCTTTTGGTATGATCATTACTAATCCAACTGCACCATTATCCTTTTCAGCACACTGCTTTGGAGCATAGCTGTTGAAAAACCTCCTGTACTGATTAGTTGTTTATCAGATATGTCTACAACTAGTGGAATAAAAAGTCACTTATCTAATCTGAGGTTTTAGTTTAGAAGAATATTTCCCATAAAAAGTAACTATAGCCACAACCATTGCTCTGGAGATGGCTAAGCTAGAGGGGATTGTGCTGAACTTCAAGAAAGACAGGAGCAATTTATTTGAGCAACATAGGAAACCTGTCTGGCTGCAAAATGATCAATAGAAGAAGGAGAAAGAATTTGATGGAACTTTAAAACCTTGATTTTACTTTCATGCCCAAATGATATATATTTTTTTTCTGTGTCTGCAACAAGAATTCAGAAAATTCACTAGAGATGCAACTAAAGCATTTAGTTTGGGGGATATCAATATCTTCAAAGATTCAAATGGAACCACCTGTGACTGGATGATACTCAAATTGTTCATCTAAAAAGATCATATGCAGCTCCTTCTGTGACTTGAATGAACAGTAAAGTCAAGACTGAATCTTGACTGGAAGGACTGTTAAGATATCACAGAGAAAAAAGGGAAGTCTCATGTTGCCAGTGTAGCAGTCACTGCAGATACAACACAAAAACAGCAGATGACAGTTTCCTAGCTCAAAAGGCATTGCCTACAACTCAAAAACAAAAGAAAACAAATTAAAAAAATATATAGTTTATGTCATCTTGATGGAAATAGGGATTCACTCCAGAAGTAAAAAGAGATTGATTGAATACAAGAGTTCACAACTTCATCATACTTTTTATGTGCAAAACCACATCAGTAGTATGCTTTTGGTACTTTCAAAAAACTGATTTAAATAAAAACGGAAACAGATATGAGTTAGATCATCTGTGAAAAAAAATAATATTAAATGAAAACAAAGAGTGGATTATGGTTTGGAATGTTTCTCTAGAGTCCACAAAATTTGCAAACCTATGGCCAAGAAAAGAGGAGATATTAATTAAGAAACTAGATAAAACATAGGAAAACAAACAAAACTCTTGAAAAATGTAATTTAGAAAATGAGATGTTAATAGTAGTGAATATGAATTAGGCAGTGGGAAGTACAGCCGCTAATGAGTCATGGATTCATAAAGTTGAAAGTCATAAGAAGAATCTGTGACCAGCAAAGTTAATGCCAGAGGAAGACTCTTCATATTACACTAAAAATGAACATTATCTTAACAGTTGTATTGGGACATTGTTCAATAAGCAAGAAGGAAACATTAATAACACAGACAGAAATTTTGAGAGTAAATATTTCTGCTGTGTGTTTTGTTTGCAAAAAGTAAATATATTAGTGGTTATGATGGATACATTCTGTTAGTAACAAAGCAGGATGTTAAAACAGAAGTTATTTAAAATTCATTTCATTCATAAATATTATTAACTCGTGAAATACAGATCACAATTTATAGCTAAAAATAAACTGGTATAGAAGATATCCAAACTGATAACATGGATTTTCAATTAGACCAAAGGCTTATTTCCAATACCTAATAGTAATTTCCAAAGGTCTAAACTAAGAAAATAATCTGCCAAGATTTAGAAAGGGGTAAGTGGGGCGATAAAGTAAATACAGATTTTGCTGTCCTGTGTTGATCCCAGAGAAAATAATGGAATAGCTGATATGGGACTCAATGAAAAGACAGTAGTACAATGAAGAACTAATCTAAATGGTCTTGTATATAATAGGTCTTCTCTGCATAACTCAATATTTTTATGAGATTACATGTTTCATTTATAAAGGCTAATAGTGTTATACAATATACTTAGAACTCTGTAAGGCACAACTATCTGTGTGCTGCACGATATCCTGATTAATATACTAGATCACAAAATCAGCATTATATATATAAAATGAATTAAAAACAGTCCAGTTTATCTAACTGGAAATCACCACACTGTAGCCATATCTTCAGGGGGGTTTACCACAGTGGTTGGCCCCTAGGTGTTTAATATTTTTTTATAAATTGACTGTGGGGAAGGAGTCAAACTGAAACCAGAATCAAGGTAGTGATAAATACCAAAAATAACATGTCATTTAGACAGAACAATGTAGGTCACATATCAATGATAAACAATATGTCATTCAGGATGGTGCAAGTATAGTCAAACTTACCAGAGCATTCCAGGTAGGCCAAATTATCTCAAGTAAAATGCTGTTGCATTTTAGACCATGTTCTGGACCAATCGTTAAATAAGTTTAATTCAGCAAACAAATGAAAACTAAACTTTCAGGGAAATTTCTAACATAGTACAATTCATACAGACACGTCCTAAAGCCAGGGAGGAAAAAATATACCAGAAGTCATCAGACACCCAGAAATGCACTTCTGAGTAGCAGTCTACTTAATCTGGAAAATCAGCAAACACACATGAAAGGCATAGACTTGAGGATTTCCAGAAAATAAAAACAATATAAAGATTAAAAGGCAAATTTTAAAATCTCAAATGTCCCCAGATCATAACAGTGTGGTAGGGAAATAAGATCAAATAACTTAGGAAAAAAAAAAAAACAACTTCACATCTGCCTTAGGTATTCAATATCACTGGTGAACATGATAGAACCAAAAGAGACAAGTCAGACACATGTTGCTGTTCAGGGGTAATAAAATATTTAAATACAAGGATTGGATTTCAAATCCCCTCAAAGTCAACCTCCAAGTCTGCAGAAACATTTTCACTGATGAAAGACCTGAGAATAGCCTGAGAATACCTGTTTTGTTGACAATCAACTAGGCATGCTTTCCTCAACACTGAAGTAAAAGCATAACCACTATGCACATGATTTCTGTATTAACTCAGTGTAGTTATAGAAAAAAATATTTACCTTTATTTACACCCCAAAACAAATATGAGTGCCTACGCCTCTAAGCTCTTTAGAACACTCAGAAACATTTAACAGTGATTTAACAGCTCTCACACAAAACGCCCAGGACTTACAGGTAACCCATGGATGATCAAAAACCACTTCCCCATCTTACTGCAAGATTCTGATCTCAGCCAAAATGTTTCCTCATGAAATGGCATTACAGTTATAAGAGAAACAAATATCAAATGAGAATTGAATACAATGCATTTTGATTACTCCACTAGAATTTGTCCTATAAAAGAGCAGTCCTGTGAACAGCATGAAAATACAATCAAGATAAGATATAAATGTTTTTGCAGGCACAGATCATTCCTGGAGACATTTCTTCATTTATTTATTTTTAACTTGCAACTTTTGTTTCCACAGGAATCAATATTTTCTTGCAACGTTAATGACTACTAGAACACATTAATGATCTATGTTAACGGGCAGTAATGACACTATTAATGCTGGTCACCCCTGTATCTGTGAACAAGACTCAACAGGGAGCAATAAAGTAGCATTACACTGATATGTGAATTACAGATGGGTTACGAAATCCAGTGATTTCCCAACTTATATACTGTCAAAACTCTTTTTAATGGCTATATCAAACAAAGCAGGGGAAAAAAAATGTTCCATCCATCTCTGTGGTAAATATGCTATATCAAAATCATAGTCATACAGCCACAAAATTTTGTAAGTCCACCTATTATTTGTTTTAAACACTAACAGTCACGTGGGTAATATCCCTCCTTAATTAAAAGCCTATGGGGGAAAAAAAAAAAAAAGCCACTGGGAGCCTAATTTTCAGTGTTGCAGTACCTTCACTGGACCAAATACCCCAAAGAGGATAGAAACTTACCTCAGGCATAGTAGAAATCTAACTTTTCTGTGTCAGGGTAAAAAGCTAAGCAATCTCCAGAACACCTAGTCTTGATGCCTAAAACAGATGTTATAAAAAATTTCCTATACATATGAACTTATCTAGGTTTGTTTCACTGCTGATACAAACTTTAAACTTGAATAAAGCAAAAGTTGGTTCAACCTCCTTCCTTTCCAATTGGTAGGAGTCCCAGGATTCCAAATTATTTTAAAACTAAAAATGTTCATGCTAATCTATGGTAAGAACTCTTCCCTATGATGACTTTGGAATTATCGAAAATGGTATTGCTCATAGACTACAAATTATGTGTGTCTCTTGTATCTGTGCTTTGGATCTCATAGTTCTGAGAGCTTGGCAGCAGTTAGAGAGAATGACAAGACTACTGCTGTATGCTGTTAGTCACAACAAGGAAAAGTTTTAATATACCTGGGCTAGCCTTTGGAAAAAAAAAAAAAAAAAAAAAAAAAAAAAAGGCAAGATTTAAGACAGGACGAACATTTGTAGTAACTTAAACAACAGTAATCTGTTAGTTAACTTCTATACTGCATACCAGCCAACAGATGTCTTTAACCACATCATTTTCTTTTCCCTGGGTAATAATTTATTACACATAATTTATTTACTCTTCTAGTATAGGATAGCCAGCATTGCTATGAGATGTAATATTTCTGTGAGGTGACCTCAGGCAGTAGCTTTTCTGCCACTTTAATGGACAGCAGTGAAAATTAATTTTGCACACATTCCAGTGGGAATTTAGGGCTTATCTGCACAGGAATGTTACTGCACCATGAACTTTGCGCCAATGGAGATGTGCTGACAAAGTAGTAAGGGGTAAGAACAGTCTTCAGCATTTTGCTTTCTCCAGCTATCTGTGTTAGGGGGATGTGAAAAGAGAGGTTTGGTTCAGACCCTAGAAAATGGTTCAAAGTGAATGTCAGTGCACTGCATTCCTATAAATGTGCCAGTGATTCTGCAGACTGGGAACAGTATGTTAAATGGCTGCAGGCTACCTTCCAATCTGATCATACCAATATCATCTTTGTCTCCAAGCCTTCATTTTCTGAAGGACAGAAAAGGCAGCATTGGCAGGTTTTCAATGCATGGTGGAATACTTTGCTCAAAGGTTCTAGAAATTTGGTTGGTAGTGAACAAAAATGTGATGTGTTTTTCCAAAACTTAAGCAGAAAGGTCTGAAGATGTCAAACATTCTGAAGCTGAGCCTCAGGTTTGAAGTTTTATGGATTCATAATAGTCCACACATGCTTGCAGGAGTTTTGCAAACTCCAACTGACTTTATCTGAACATGAGGTAGCCAGAAAACCACATTCCTTCAACAAATGTGCCCATCTTTTTCTGAAACAATCCAGAAACTGTCTTCTGACTTTCAGCACATATAAGAGTTATGTATAAAAAATCCTGGTTTCATAAGCTTTTGTGTCTTATGGGCTCAAGAGTCATACTCCTTCTTAGAATCTATGTGTGGAAATATATTATGTAACTTTGCTATTCATGATTTTTGTTAATTACTCGTATGAAAATTAAATAGAGATTTCAGGATAGTATTTTAACAGCTCATTATCCTATCTAGTTATGAATCTTTTAAAATCATTTAGAGTTTTAAGATGGAAAATTCCATTGCCTTCTCATGCTGGAAATTTAGTTTATCATCAGTTACTTTTCTTTTGGGGTAAATCATTGGATTGCTGCAATGTAAAGATCAGGATACATCTTTCAACACAGGCAGATTTCTTAGATTTCTCCATATATGAATATAAAGTAATGAGACAACTTAAAATACATCAGAAAATGTGGAAGCTAAATGTATATTAAAGGAAATTGTTACCTTTTTTAGGTATCCTTGCATATTTGCGTCAAAATGTAATTGAATCTGTTCAATTTCAAGTTATTATCTATGATTCTATGATTCTATGATCTTGATGCAGGAGCGTTAAGAGCATGCATGCTTAATCGAAGCTGAGGTTTAAGTCTTCACAAGAATTTTCTCTATTAGCTTTCACATATGACAATGAAGACAGAAAACAAATCATGACAGAACAGAGCTAAGTGCACGCAGCAAGCATCAGCAGGAGATAAAGGTCCTCCTGCAACTAGTCCTGATCTGGGATCCTGTTGAACATAACTTGAGGCAGTGACAGTTCACAGTGTTAGAAGACCATACTCTTAGCTGGAGGCATAACCAATGTGAGACTGACTACTTTCTTTAAATTTTGGTTAGCATTACTGATTTTAAGATCAGTATTTCTCTTTCCTCCAAAACCAACATGGCAGTGGAGTTCTGTTGGTTTTTTCCACCTAACCACACCATGCTACGATTTCCTACAGCTTATCTCACACCCATAACTCATCTGTAGTTTACTTCCAAATGCAATGAAAAGCTAGAAGAATGAAATTGTATTTGTTCTTTTTTGTAGTCCATTTAATGGCAGTAGAGCATTAGAGAGCTACTGTCAGAATAATCTTTAAAGTTACATTTGTCTGTTTGGCAAACTCACACTCTCTTTTAGTTTAGTGAGTCATTTGAGGTTTTAATGCATCTGGAAATGTGTAGGATTCAAAATTCAGTGCAAAATGATGGAAAGCAGCTCTGAGGAGAAGGACTTGGGGTTGTTGGTTGACGAGAACCTCAACATAAGCCAGCAATGTCTGCTTGCAGCCCAGAAAGCAAACAGTAGAAAAAAACTAATAGTTTAACTAATATAAAAATTAATATGTTGATTGCATAGTACAAAATGCTAGGAAGAAGTGCTAATGCACTGTTTAAACGGAGCTGTCTAATTTTCAGATAAAACAGCAAAATTTACCAAAACTTACAGCTAAGATTTTTAAACATTTATGGCATAAATTAGCAAAATCATAATCTTTCATCTAGCCTATTTAAATTTATTGACTAGGCAGTGCAAGAAGAGCATACAGAACATTAACAAAGAAGTTGTATAAGATATTGAAATGTCTTAAAAATGCAAAACAAATGACCTAGTCAGGATTACACGGCATAGTATTTTGCCAGTATTCATTATTTAACTCTAGAAGCTCTCTGAAATATATATAAAACCAAGCCAAGATCTTTATTTGTCATTTTGTTTGAAGCCCATCCAAAATCTAAGGTTTTCAAAAAATGTTTCATTCATTTTTACAGTGAGAGTTTTTGTTTAAATCATGATAGCATGAACTGTTTTTCTGCTGATGGCATTAGTTCTTTGGTTCTGCTGGTTGTCTTTTTTTTTTTTTTTCTGGTTTTGCACTGGTTTTGCATTGGTTTGGGGATTTTTTTAATGCATAGTAGAGAAACAGTTATAAGCACAGATAAGATCATTTTCATATACTAACTTTTTGCGTCTAGAGCACAGGGGTATGAAACAAGAACTTTTTGTGGTAAAGTCAGATTAAACTTGAAAATGTAACACTTAATTATGAAACAGGTTCCTATGATGTTCTTGTCTAAAACTAACTGGAAAGTACAGACCTCTGACTAGTGATTGCAAAAGAGAAAAAATTCATAAAAAAAAAAAAAAATTCCATCTGGCTCTATAAAATAAGCCCTTGGTCCCTATTAAATCAAAAGTGGGAAGCTCAGGCTACCACTGTATGTCTTGCAAATTTGAAAGGAAACCATTTAGCATTTTTCTGACATTGAAAAATTTTGATGCTAAAAATAGTTTCATACGTGAAGCGACAAGCATAGGCATACATATGAACAGGAAATTAAAACCTAACTAACAGATTAAATGACTTCCAGGACCACTTTCCCCATGTGATCTGAAAAGACTTACATCTTCCTTGGTGACTGACCTTACTTTTGCCACATTCGAGTTCAAACTGTGTAGTGGTATGTTAGAATAAGAGATTAAAACAAATAACTGAGAGCCAGATTCCTTGTTTTGCTAGTGAACTGACAGGCAAGTCAACAAAAGCCAACATTTTCAAGAGTGGCACGGGACTGAGGAAAAGAACTGGAAATCAAATCAATTTTTCTTATGGGTCTGATGTTACAAAACAACCTAAGAGACCAACAAAGATTTGTCAACTAAATCCAGGTGTAGAAGGACTCTGAGGAAAAGACACATCTAATTGGAAATATTTATGCAATGGACTGACAGTAGTTAAAGCAGACTGTTTGATCATGAGCTGAAGAAATCAACATCTTATCTCCCATTTGGGAGTCATGTAACTATAAAACTACCTAATTACTCTAGAGGGTAAAAATCTCTATTGAATACCCCCCT